>NC_082596.1:43793029-44438744 GCF_030936135.1 Gavia stellata
CGCCGGCCTCGCTGCCCAGCCCGGGCCCCGCCGCCTCCGCCAGGCCGTGCTGCAGGAAGCCGCTCTCCACCCGCTTCAGGCGCTTCACCTGCTTCCGCCGCCGCGGCCGGTACTTGTAGTTGGGGTGGTCCTGCATGTGCTGCACCCGCAGCCGCTCCGCCTCCTCCACGAACGGACGCTTCTCCGCCAGCGACAGCGCCTTCCACGATTTACCTGCGCCCACGAGCACCGTCAGACCGGCCGCCCACCGGCGGGCACCGACCCCCGGCCCCGACGGCGCCGCCGCCGCCGCTGCCCCCGCCCGCAGCCCGGCCCCCGGCCCCCGAGCCCCGCCGGGGCGGCCGGCTCCTCGCCCTCACAGACCCGCCCGCCGGGACCCCCGGCACGCCGCCAGCCCCCGGGCGCCCCCGGCCCCTGCCCGCAGCCCGGACCCCGCCACCCGCCCGGGCTCCCCGCTCTCGCGGACCCGCCCGCCGGCAACCCCCGCGCTCACCCAGCATCTTGCTGAGCTCGGCGTTGTGCAGGTCCGGGTTCTGCTGCGCCAGCCGCTTGCGCTCGTCCTTCGCCCACACCATGAAGGCGTTCATGGGCCGCCGGATCCGCGCCTCGCTCTTGCTCCGGCCGCCCGCCGGCCCCGACGGCGCCGCCTCGCCCTTCGCCTTCGCCTCGCCCAGCGGGCTCAGCGACTCTGCCCACGGGCAGGGGCCCATGGCCGGCATCATGGTGGGGAGCGAGCACCGCCCCTGCGCCTGGTCGTCGCTGCTGGCGTAGCCCGCATCGGGGCTGCTCATCTCGGGACGCGCCGCCGCCAAGGCCGACAGCTCCGACGGGGCCGCGGCACGGGCTCGGCGCTCGGGCCCCGCTCGCGGCTGGCGGCTGCCGGCGCCGGCCCTATTTGAGCTGCGGCGCGGCCAATGGGGCCGCGGGGGCGGGCGCGCCGCGGGACGGCGGCGGCGGCGGCGGCTCCCGCTGCGGCGCGGGGCGGCCCCCGGGGCTCCTCCCGGCCCGGCCCGGCCCGGCCCCTGAGCAGGTCGGGGGGTCCAGCGCGGGCAGCGCTGCCCCCGCCCCCGTGGAACCGGGGAGATCGTTCGGGGGAACAGGCAGCGCATTCGTAAGCGGCCCTCGGACTTCAGCCCTGCTCCCTGCAATGGCAGCAGAGACCGGCCCACCGAGGCCGTGCGCTGCCGTCTTGTCGTCAGGCAAATACCCACCCGTCACCAGCCCGGCCAGAAATGGACAACCCTGACCAGAGGAGACGCGAAAGAGGTGGAAGAGACAGATTATTTCCAACCGTACCTAGATACCCCGTGACACCCGGAGAGACACAAGGGGCTTCTTTTTTAGGCGGACTTGGAAAGTAACTTGGGAAGAATAAGCCAAGTCATCACCTGTACCTCACACTTTAGCTTTCCACCTTCTAGCGCTACCTTAGCATATTTTACCTCGTAAGCCCATGAAAGATGTAAACTGCGTGGGGCATAGGATACTGAATCCACAGTAAAGCCTGTGAAATACATTCTATCTCACTTTTTCATGCTTCGTAGTAAAGTTTTTCAGTATCTGCCAAAAGCGCAAATATTTATTGTATGTAGCGTAAATTGACTTGGTTATCATTTAAGTTGAGCTTTGCAGTACGTATTGCTTGTTGCGTTGCCTTGTTCAGGATTTCTCCGATTTGCCTGAATAAATAAACTGTAAATGCAAACAGATGTTTGTAAAAAGTCCGTCACTTCAGAATAAACACACATTCTATCTCGCTACCATTTATGTTCTTCTTTGGCATACAAACTAATATCAAATACGGCGTTTTCACGGGCCCTCTGATTAATATTTGCTTTGTTATGTGGTGCTATTAAATGCATCAATGCTTATTTGAGAAACCGCTGAGCTTTAAACTGAAGATCAAAGAGGTTTATTTGGTTAAGGACACCTTTGTTTGGGTAGCCACTTCGCTCAAATAAACCAATATTGTAAGAATTCTTGCTGAAATTAAATGAATGAAGCCAGCATCACTACTCTAACATTGAATTTCCTGTTTCGTGCAAGGTAAAACCTGCTCCTTTACACTTGACAGCCAGTAGATACTCTAAAAAGAAGAAAAACGCAGTGGCGAACAGTAGCTGCCCTGGACTAACGCCGGAGAGGATAATTCTCGAGCCACTTCTGCATTCGTGCTTTCTGCTCCCCCCCCCCCCCCCCCCGTTTGTTAGAGATTATAAACAAGCGATATATTTCCAGACTAATGGTATCCTGTATTTCTCCCTGTTGCGACGAGTCGAAACCATTGCCCAAAGACTCGTTTCTGCTTAAAGCCAAGCAAAGAGAAGGTTTCGGGTTTTTTTTCCGCCGTCCAAACACACGCTCTAGTCCAACACAACCGGAGGCAGCGACTCAAACAGCTCCGCTTTTCTTCCTTGTATCAGATGCTGTAAAAAGCAGCGTAGGTGAAAACAATGTTCCTACACATACGTATGTGCAAATTGATCTCATACTAGTATATAATAACACCATTCTTGCAGAAGTATAATGCGTTTAAAATTGATTGTAAAAGAAGTTCATCGGGACATACTCCGTTTGCAAAGCCGACCGTCATCACAGAACAGGCGATAATAACCAGGAACGCTCCTTGGGATTTAAGTGCTTTTTCAATGGTTTTTAGACCAACGCCTGTGGGACACTACTTTAGGGCGTACCTTTTTAAGGCTGGTGTGCCAGTGGCTTTAGTTTTACGGCTGAGGTTGTGACATTTCCCGACCCGACGTGCTAGGGCTCAGAGCCCCTAACCCTAGGCCAGGTGCCCGAGGACGGGTCACGCACAGAAGTATGGCCGATACCCAGGGAAAATTCTGAATGAAACAGAATTCGAATCGTCTCTGGAGCAAACTGATGCGGAAGGAAAGGTGTGCGTATTTTTCCCTGCAGAAAACAGAATACTCAGCTGAGGGGAGAAAGCAAGATAACTTCCAAGCAAAACAAAAATCAAGAAGGCAACAGTGCGCTGCCCTAACGAAATGGTGCATTTCCAGTGACTTCCAGATCAGTTCCCAGCTCACGCCGTATGACTGACTCGGACAAAACTGACCGTCGAGAAGTTTAGCGCGCAGAAGAGAGTATTACCTTTTTTAACGAGCGGATCTTGTTAAAACGCCAAAGCGTCCCTTTTACTCTCTTTAGCAGAAATATTTTCGTGAGCCAAGGGAACAAAGCCTGCAAAAGCTTGCACTGAAAAAGTTCGGCGGGTAGAGGGACTGCTTACAAATACACTTTACGGCAATTTTGGGGCTGTCACTTCCAGCAGAAAAGAAAATGTTTTTCTATATAATGAACATGAGGTAATAACCTAAGCAAACTGCCGCTGACTTTGTTTGGGAGATTTGTGCAAACTGTTTCTACAGCTCATTGATCTGGGATCAAAGAAAGAAAGGTGTGTTTTGAACCTAAGCCGAAAAAGTAAAAGCTCCCTGGTTTGTACAGAAAATGTTGGCAGTTTGTGACCCTTTCCGTGCCGCTGGTGTCATAAATAGATTATCTCACCGCTTTCCTCGCTTTCTGTTTCGACTGTTTAGGTATTTTTGAACTGTAACTTCACAGCACAGCGCACAGCACTGACTCTGACTCGAGTCGCGCCCTCTGCTTATACCTCGCTTCCCTGAAGCGCTTAGTAAAGAGCTTCTTCTGACGCTCCTGAAACCTTCATGGTCGCACGGCTCCTGGGGTCATTCGTTAACTTTCCCAACCTAACAATGCCGCCGAGAGTTCATCCTTCTGATTTATTGACCTTTTAAACCCGCCGGTACACAGCGCGGGGGCGCGGAGCGGGGATCCTCCGGCGAGAGATGTGTTTCTATTTCAGGTCCATTACAGAATGCGGTGTTGGAAGTGGTGCTCCCAGCGTTATCAGAGCCGACCACAAATGCCACATGAAAAGCAGCAAACATCCGGAGGGTTTCCTGCAAATCGAGCAGTTTCTCAAGACAAGAGCCTTTTTTTTTTTAATGTGTATTTAAAGGCAACACGCTTTGCCTCTTTCAAGCAGTTCAAAAACACTAAATGAAAGCAGCCCAGCCCGACAACGCTGCGTAGTGCAATAAGTCTCCCCGAAAGAAGACTTCGGGACTTCGTGTTAGGAAAGTGCGTGGATCAGAGAGGCCCTGGTCAGGAATGACCCACTGTTGAAGGGTAAAAAATCAAAAAATGAAAAATGTCCCTTTCAGAAACTCTGTAACTGTGGAAGCAACGTTAACCGCTTTACAACAAAGCAATAGTCCCCAACGTTTAAAAAGTTACCGGTTTGCCTGCGTTAGTTTAATCTGCAAATTGCTTTCCAGCAAACGCACCCGAACACCCAAAGCCGCAAAAAGCTTGCTGCCCATCACTGCACGCAGCACCCAGAGCGGAGCCGCCTCAGGGGAAACACGTACCACCGCCCTGGGCTTGGCAGCTGCGGGGGGCAGACAATAGGCTGGGGGAACAGCACCGTCCCGCACAACAAGCTGCCTGCATCTGTGCGCGGCTGCTTTGGGGTGTGTTAAGCCACGGTGACCCCGCATTTTAGGACTGAAGGGCGTCCGGCCGGGGGAGAGGGACGTGCGCGACTCCCGCTCCGAGGTAAGAGCGCTTTCGCCTCCCGGCGGACACGAGTGGGCTCCCCCCGCCGAGCCCCCCGCCCCAGCAGCAGGCTGGGGGCGAGGCGTGCCCCTGCACCGCGGCCGGCGGGCTCGGGGCCGCGCCGGGCCGGGCGCGGGGCATTGCCGGGCAGGAGGCAGCGCGGCCCCCGGCCCCGCGGCCCGCCGTCTCCCCGCGCCCTGCTCCGCAAGCTGCCCCGCTCGGCCCCTTCCCCGGCGCTCCCGCTGGCTTCCCCGGGGGACGGCCCGCTTTCCCGCTGCCCTCTCTGGAGGACCTGAGGAGGGGGAGGGCCTCCACTGTGCCTTCTCCTAGGAAGGAGTTAACTCTGCCGCCGACGGGACTGCTTGGGCTTGGCTTTAATGTGGCTGTAACGCCTTCTCTACGCCCGCCTGAAGACATAAATCAGATGTATGGGAATCAAGGGGAAATGACACGTTTAACTGACACGAGTGCTAGGTACGTCTGCAATATCTTTGCCAGATAGATAATACGTGGACCCAGACAAATTCCAATAAAGTCAATGGCAAATGCTACTCAGTTTAAACGGCATTGAAAGGAAACCTAGAAATGGCACTTTCCTCAAATTGCTAACAATGTAATCTAGATCCAAGGCTCATCATCCATCGTATTCATAAATTTACCAACTCTTTGAATGTAAAGATTAATTAACGAGACTAAGATCACAGACCTGTTGCGTTTTTCTCTGTAAAATAAAATTCCGATAGTTTGACTACGTAAGGGGTTCCCAATTTCATTATGGTTTCAGTGCCCTTTGGTTTGAGAACGAGTTGCATAGGACCACGAAGCAGTACAATGGCTGGGGCCAGGTAGAACCCCCCTACGCTTGAATTTCCAAGAACAGAAATCCTGTTAGTTTTCATACTTGAGTACATACAAGTCGTAAAAAAAAAAAAAAAAAAGCTTTATACAATGCTGGAGCCACTCCAAAAGATCAGGGATCTGAACTGAACTAAACAATTTGGCCTAGCCTCTGTATTTATGCTGGTTTTATGTCAGTGGAACTACTGCAAACTTGTACTAATGTAAGATTTATTCTGACATGCTAGATGCAAGTCATGTAACTGTATGATTAAAAAGCTGATCCCAGTTATACAGGAGTGAAATAAATGTCTTCTTTGGCATTGGTCAGCTCCCAGAGTATCCTTATTAAGAACAGAAGAATGAATATAATAAGATATTCTCTAGAAGGTGGGCTATGCTACCATATATGATGCTACTGTAGTCTTGTAGTGTATATTTATATATCGCTTTCTTTAGTAGGGGGCAATATTTCACAGTAATTTCAACGTGTTTTTAGCCAGAATAAAATTGTTACATTATACAAATTAGAAAGTAGCTGGGCCTGGAGCTGGGCAGTTACTCTTCCATTATGCCAACTACTTACAGTCACAGAAGAGATGATCTGGGATTTTAGCATATGGAAATAAGCCTATGCTAGCAGTTTACCAGAAGTATGTTAGTGATACTAACAAAATTATTAAATGACAATGAATAAATCCAAACATCAACAGCTTGCCATCTGCAGTTCTGATGAATCAGCAGTGATGAAAAAGTAAGATCAGACAGAAATTAAGAATGGATTTAAACCCTCAACAACACCAAAGCTGAATAAAACCTTTTTCCAAGGTGCACAGTATGATACATTTATTTTCCAGAAAAAAAGTCACTGCTGTCCTTTCCTTCCCTGATATTAGATGCAGTGGTAATGTTGTTAAAAAATACCTGTTCTTACACCACCAAAAAGGGCATTCTTTATAACCAAGACATATGAATACAAAATTTGGTGCTGTTTTTGCAAATCAAAATGTCAATTTTTTTAAGGTTGTAATTTTAAAATTTGCTCCATGGAAATGCTCTGGATTTTCATTGTATCTTTGCAATTACATTCAGTGATTAAGTGCACTACAGCTTTTGACATCTGACATTTATCTAGATAAATAAACTACAAAAAGGAAAAAAATTGGGCAGTTAGAAGGTTCAGGAAATGAATTTGATTTCACTTCTTGATATCTGTAAGTATTCAGTTTTCTGATATTTATGTTCCTTGATTACTCTTAATACACAAAGCAAATTTTATTTTTAATATTAATTATTTTAATATTTTTTAAACATTTTTATTATTTTAATATTAATTAAGATTCCAATAACGTTCCATTGAAACATCATATAAAGTCGTAGATGATAAGAAAAAGACACCTGCACATCTTCCAAAACTGAAGCAGTCAATCTGATCACATTTCTAACACTATTTACCAAACTTGCAGCACTTTCAGTGGCAGATGTCTGCTTGCTTTACAGGGCACAAGTTTAAATTTTTTCTGCCTAGAATCCATTAGTATTCAATATTCTGCACACCTTTGACTTCCACTGAGCAGTGAGAGAGAAAGGAACTCAACCCTTCATGGAAACATGCCTGACACAGCTAGCAACTTCAAGTAAAAAACACAACTAAGCTGCAAAACCCTCCAAGTTAAATTGAGCAATACACTACTTTTTTGATCCAGCCATTATTACTTGGGCTTGAATATGTTTAGAATTATCTAGCCTGCAATTCAGCAGTCACACCTATTTTACTCATGTGGCCTATTTCTGTTTGAATAAAACCTAAGAACCGAAAGTCCCCTTTCCTCCTCCTCTGTCTCCTTAACATCACCTTTTTATCTTCACAACACCCTTTGAAGGGTATTTACTGAAAGGATGAGAGAGCAGTTATCACACAGAACTGAAAACTTAAAAAAAAAAAAAAGACCCAGGAATTTCAATAAACCTACTCTGTAGCTAGATCAAGAAGTAGAGATCCTCACTCCTACTGCAAACAACCTGCAAGATCTAAGACGATTTCTGCCCAGCTATCTCCAGTTTACCAGTTCCGTTAAGATAGGATGCCTGTTTAACAGGGGTCTATATGTAAATGTTGTGAGAACATTCAACTTAGAAACCTTGCTTCAATGATAAATTTAATGACCTTTTCAGCTTTTAAAAATTCAGTCAAATCTTCTTTAGGAGACAGTTTATGTAGTACCTACATGTACCATGTTGACTGCTTTCAACCATTAAAGCCTGAAGAGGTTTGAACTAATGAGGCAAGGTGGATGACTACTGAGCTTTAGTTTCTGAGTTTACATGTGTATAAATATACTTGTTTCAAAAGCAAAGCATATTTGTGTTTTTTTGGTTCAGACCAGCATCCTGCAAAAAGTAAAGGTAATAAGTGGTTCACCACAGAATAAACTGAAAAATGCCTAAGAAATATTAACCAACTACACTGGTGATTTACTAAGGCCAGAGTCAGAACTGAAGCGCACCAAAATTATCTTACACAACTGTAATACCTAACTTCCTGCAGGCATCTGATTCCAGCGGTCAGTCTCCTAGCTTTCCCCCCCAGTTAGTGAAAAATTGCAAGATTTACTATTGCAAGACCTATGCCATTTCAGGAAATAAAGACAATGAGTGTTGACAGTTGCTAGCAACACTTTATATGCCAGTGCATGTGGGTGCTCAAGTGCTGTGATAGTCCATTTAAAAAGAAAATCTGAACTAAGACAAGCAAAAACACCTAGGTAGTTCAGTTGACAACCACTCAACCACTCACCAGAGGGAGCCCATTTTCCCCAAAAGCCAACCTCTGTAATACAGCCAACCTGCTACCTGCTGAGGCCTCAGAGCTGCCCCTCTAAAAACTCTCCAGATGCCGGGAGGAGCAGCTGCCAGCTAAGGGAGCCACACAGACGTACCGTGAATAGGAAAGTACAGAGCTGTAAAGGATTCTGTACCTGCTTGATTAATAGTTTCTGCAGCACAAAAGGTACTTTAATGAAGACAACACTACATTTGCCTTTCAAATGTAACATTTCTGAAGGAAACCAGTCATGTATCTGCAGCATGTCACTGACAGATGTAAACATTTTATATTGTCCTATGTAGCCTTCTCGTTACTGTTTGTTAGACTGTATTTGTGATATATGGCCATTGAATACTTTAGGCTAGGTTCTTGCAAGAAAAGTGTTACTTTTTCAATAGAAAAATAAAAACTTTTTGAAGAAATACTCTTCTCACTTTATCTTTTCTCAAGGGGAAGAACCAGCCTTCTAATGTATTAGTAATTCTCATATATTCTTTAAAGTCCAACTGAAAAACTTTAATAATCTAACTTGCATTGCAACTAAGCACAGAAAAAAGTCTGAGCCCATAGCTAACACTAGAACATGTCCTGTTCAGGAAGGACCTGCAGCTCCTTCCAGGGCCAGATTGTGTGTGCACTATCGATGCCTGGAACAGGGCGTAATTTAGAGGTTTCTTGGCAGCTTTCAGAACCCAACAGAGCTGCAAAAGTTTTGTTGTTGTTGGGGTTTTTTTTGTTTGTTTGTTTGTTTTTTTTTTTTTTTTTTTTTAATCTTAGGCCAGCTAAACACAAGATCCATTTAGCAGTAAAACTATTCTGCTGCCTATCTAAATAGGAATACCTTGCTAGTGAAGATGTAGTTACATCAGCAGGCATGTCTTTCTGGCACTAAATGATTACCTGCAGTTGCATACCTCCTGGTATCTGTCCTTTTTTGCCTTCAATATAATGAAATACTATTAAGTTACCACTTCTGCTTTTAGCGTCTTCTTTGTTCTTCACATGCTTGTTTCTTAATTACTGATTAATACATTTCCTCAGCATTTTTCTTTTTGCAGATACTCCTAGACAGCAGTCAGTAGATGCCACAGCACAGACCTGAACTACTGAGAAGTAAAAATCAAGCCGCATTGATTATCTCCTTTCCATAAAAAGCAAATCTATCAGTGCAATCAGTTTTTGTTGAGGGGAGGATTTGTAAATCTCCTTTTCAGGTTTGCAATAGTGCAGTCACACATTTTTTGTCACTTGTCAGACTAATTCAATTGCAAAACCAAGCAACAAAGACTTGATCTGGGTAAGTAATAGTTGTACTTAAGTTGGTAATTAATAGTTGTACAAATTATTTCAAACTAATTCTTAGGATTTTCTTTGAAGCCTGTAGCTTCAGAAACATTCTGAAATACAGTCAACTAATTTTTATTTAAATATATGATTACAAAACTAAGGCTGGCTATATCACCTGTCTTTGGAAGGGTTCCATATTAATGGATACTCACTGGTCTGTCAACTTTCCCTAACTAGATACTGAATCTTAACACAGCACTGGCTATACACTAGCCTATCAGAACTTCACTCTAGAGGAGCACCAAATTCAGCTGAAATTGAAACGAGAAGATAAGATATTCAGTTACTAAATTACATACAGGCGTGAGTATGGAATCTGGGGAATCCCTTTGACAGATGCACTCAGGCTTTATGTCTCAAGAGAGCTGTCACTGTTAAGCACACAAAATGATGAAATACTCAATAGGTATTTTTTCCACTAAACTGTTAAGTTATAGAACATTTGATAGCATGCTTATTGATTTTATGCATGTGTTTATAAACCACGGCTTTTTATGTCATTGGTTCAGCCTGAAATTTCAAATTTCACATTTCAAAATTTCCTTAAACAAAAGCATTGTTTTTGTAACTGCTGCTCATAGTTACCTGCAAGGGGTTAGTAAACATGCATTATCATTTTCTTATTCAAAGAAAAAAATTACCCAAAGCTATTTTTCCCTTTGCTAGAGATTTTCAATAAAATAGAAATTTAAGAAAACTGTATTTGAAAAATAGTAGATTGTGATATGTGTTCAGATGCTGTCTGAAACAGAAGCAGAAGATTACTTGCACAGCCCTTGAAGAAATACTTTCCCAGCTTGCTACATGTGTACTTGCACGGGTTGAGTTTATTGGATTAAAACCATAGTGATGAGAAGAGATATACGCCACTTAATTCTTCTTGTAGCACTACAGTTTAAAATTAATAGTGTTGCAGCAGTGAGTGATGAGACAGCTGCAATGGCACTGCTTACAAAAACTTTAAATAATATGTAATACTGAAGTGTATAGTTGCCTGAGATGTATACTTAGGATTAAAAAAACATTATTATAAAGATTAGGGACACAGACTGCCGATTATTGGCTGCTTTTACAAAGCACAGATTATTACTCATCTTTACCGACATAAGACGAGTTTATAGGTTCACATATATTTAATGTGATTTCATCCACAGACTAGCCATACGTTACGGTCATTATTTATATAGGTGTAGGTCAAAATCTATCCTGCAATACTGAAATAAGAGGTGAGTAGAAAGACATATCTGTATGATAGAATTTGATAGCAAATATTGTGAATAAATTACTTTTTCAGCTCTGTAAATTTCAGTGATATAGCTTAGTAAATAACTTAGCTAAATACATTTTTACAGAAATAATTTAAATAATAATGTGAATTAAATACAATACATGGCACCAGAAGTAATTTGGACATATCACTGGGAAGATCACACAGTGTTCAAGGTTATGTTTTAAATTTCTAGCCAGAATCAATAAATCTATCCTAGTTACTTTACAAGCATGATACATTCACTAGGGAAAGTTTTCTTTCAAGAACCAATTATTATCCACTGCTCTGTTAAAAATAATTAAAAAATGGCTAACTACCTGGAATCTTAGAAGAAGGGTTGGATGCAATGTTAATAGAATTAAGACAATTTCCCAGAAAGTAAACAATTCGTAATCAGTTGTATGAATTCCACAGCAACAAATTATTAAAACCCTAACATTCTCAATCTGAAGTGTTTAACCACCTTTTTGGGCAAATCTAAGAGGAGGAGCTCTGTCCAGACCTGAGTTTCATGGAGTAACTGCATGTCTAAACAGAAGAGTGGTCCAGGAAGGAAGAAGCTGAGAATGACCATTTCAGAAGACTCTGAAGATGACAACTGAGACAGTCAATCAAGATCACAGAAGTAGTCAACCTTTGTCACAAGCTAAACTGGATGTTATTTTGAACAGCCATTGTATCAAGAACTAAAGCAAGACAGTAAGGGGTATAGCACTCCTTTAGAGTTCCTGTGTGATTGCAACACTAGATGATCAACTAAAAGTCGTGTTTATCAGGCCTCTACCTACTGCTGTTACCTTGTAATTGAGGACATTCTGAAAAAAAGAATTCATACTTTTTCCAAACCCAGCTTTTGTATACCATGTCACTACAAAGGGCATTTATGTTATTTTTCATCCAATAAATGCTTTACAAAGGTATGTTAATATTACTAACACTGTTCTGGACCTTTGGGAACTCAGGACAAACAGATGTTCTAACTGACTGGTCTAAAGTTGCAGCAGAGCAGAAAAAGGCCGTGGATCATGTGGCTTTTCCTTTCCCCTCTCCATTTCTAAGTGCAGTTCCATGCCGAACCTAAAGATACTGGACTCAGACTCCCTTTCTTGCATGTTCTTGCTAAAACTCTGGGGGAATCATAGCATCATTAGGGTCTCTTTAGCAGATTCACCTTTGGTAGGATGACTAGTCAGGGATTAGCAGTAACAGACTGATTACAATCAATTGGGAAAAAGGTAAATCAGTGGTCCAAAAGAAAATTAGTAGTGAGGAACCCAAGCCAAATTCAAACCTTCACTTCTACTGTGCATTCTGTGAGCTACTCTGGGACTGCAGCTCAACTTTCCTTTCTTCTAACCTTAATTACCTTTTTCCATATTGATACTAGAAAACTGTAAAGTGGCAAATCATACAGATAGAACAAAAATGGCTATATTTGTGTATAAATCAGCACTTATTGTATAGTACACATGACTACATAACCAATTCTAGTATACTTGATTTTTTTCGTTATTTTCACTACAAAAAGTGCAATGGCAAGCTGAAGATTGATTTTAAACAAGTAACAACGTCTCTGACTACAAGAAAAGCAAACTAGCAAATAATGAATAGTCAACAGACTTTTTACAGTTACTCCACTGATAAATAAGTGAATGAATCAGATATAATTATTCCTTTTATGAATTCTATTTGATGCCAAAATATACAAGATACAAAACTATTAGGAAAAACAAATTAAGAAATATTGAAAAATTAATTTATACATCTAAACACTCAAATTTGGACAATACAAATAATCTTGTCCATTTGATAAGAAAACATTTTTACCTTTTTGTACAAATAAAGGTATTGATACTGCTGACTAAGTGTAAGTCAAATTCCAATTTGGATAATTTCTTTTGACTCTTTATAGTTTTGTTTACACAGTGATTTCATACTGCCTGATTTCAGGCTCTTAGCTTAGGGATTTGAGATAGTTTATTGAAGATAAGTAGGAAGAGCCCCCCAGAAAAAAATGCTGTATTTTTTTATTTTGCATTTTTAAAGTCTGGGTAGTGCCACTTGTGAATTATTAAACTACAGCTATACCCCCTCCAAGCAACAACTACATTTTTGTGATAAGGATTCCCTTATATATATTTTGCATAGAAATTTTGAATCCTTCAGGATAAGATTGCCTATAAATATGTATAGTCATTAGAGACACACATGTTGCCTGCACTAAGTTTCACAGATACCTTTTTTTTCTTGTAGCAAAACTTACACAGAGAAGAATTTCCACAGTATTTTTTAGAAGTATTTTCTTTGTAAAATGAAAATCAGAGATTGTTTACCAATGCTTCACTATCAAAATGGAAGGACAAAAGACTGGAGTTTTATATGGATCAACCAGCAGTAAAAATAAACTTTTAACCAAGCTGACTGGTAGAAGAGGCATATATTTACTAAACTCACAAACTTCCAGCAAGTGAGGAGGGGCATCAAGGAATTTCAAGAACAAGACCGTAATTAAAATTATGTTGAAAATTACACAAATGGCCTAAACATAATAGGGTAAAATTCAATATGGACAAATGCAAGGTATTTTAGTGAGGTAAGAATAATTTATGTTAAAGATGAGGAACTTAAAAGCAAGAAGCAGTAATGAAGAAAAAGGTTTGGGGGGTAATTGTAGATGACAGTTTAAACATCAGTCAACAACCTCATGCTGCTGAGAGGAAAAAAAGAGAAAAACCCCATCACACTGGGCTATGTAAATATGTATGTTCTCTGCAGCCTGTGAAGCAACCTTTCCTTTCTCCACAGGGAAGAAGAGACAAAATAACAATCTTCATGTTCCTAAATGGTTGGTGCAGTATAGATTAGTGTCCACAGAGGATAGGGCAGAAAATCATGACATACTTAAACTGCATTAAAATTTAGTTTTAATGATAAGAAAAATAGTCTAAAGAAGGTGAAGACAGTGAAATGTTGGAATATGTTGCCTGTGGAGAATACAAAGCCCTCCAGTTTTTATAAATAGAGAACAAATATGTTTTAAAAACAGGCTAACTAACACCTGTCAAGAATGGCACACTTACAGCTGATCTTGCATCAGGTCACAGAATCACAGAATGGCTGAGGGTGGGAGGGACTTTTGGAGGTCATCTGGTCCCACCCTGCTGCTCAAGCAGGGCCACCTAGAGCCAGTTGCACAGGACGGTGTCCAGATGGCTTTTGAGTATCTCCATGGATGGAGTCTCCACAACCTGTCTCCACAACCACAGGGCAACCTGTGAGGGGGCAGACCGGTCAGCCCCTGAAGCTCCTTCTATCCTTAGTTTTCTAAACTTTAATGAAAAATTATGCTAATATTGAGCTTTGACTTTAAAACTAACTTTTGGATTTTTCTTCATTCCATACTTCAATCCTTGTTTTACCATTTCAAATTCATAGTACAGCTTTGTTCACTTAGGAATTGCTATTCGGAAACTGTGGAGAAGACAAATCACATCCTGTGTTACACTCAGCCCTCAATATTTAATAATAACCCTCTGCAGACAGACAAAATAGTGAATTCACCGAGCTAACCTTGGTGTTTCTTGCATGGAATTAAAAAAAGTGTTCATAAAACAAAATTCAATAAATAAATCTTATACCCAGGAAGTATGCAAGCAAATAATCTCTCAGCAGTGTTCCCCTCAAGAAAAAGTTATAACTACACAATTCTGATTTCATGTTGCACACTCAGATTCTGCTAATTTTTCAGTTTAATTTTCAACCTCATGCATGAAGTACATTGGCCCCTTTGGTTAGCCTTGCAATGAAGAGAAGACAGGTGTTCCAGTCATTTTAGACATCAAATTCCTCATGAGCTATTTAATATTTCTAGTGAACAGGACAGAACAAATCTTCTGCATACACATGTTACTAATTGCTCACACAAAGATGTGAAAAACTAATATTGAAAATTATAAGGGATACAAAAAGTAAATATATGTTGAAAAGCTAATTTTTCAAGACAGTTTCAAGGAATTCTTTCTAACTCAACTTAAATGCTTGAGTTGAGTTAAAAAATTAAAATTAATATCAAGTTTGAAAATCATTACAAAAAGAAAATGATAGAGATCTCTTTCAAGGAAGCATACAGTTTCTTCCTCACTTTTTAATATCCCAGAATCATATATGTTTAGTATTGACCTTCTAATTTATATCTAAGTACATGACAGATCACAGGTGATTAACATCTCTGTAAGCATCTCTGTCCTACCACGGCTCTGTTTGAAGATATTCTGCTACATCCTAGAATACCTTTCCTAAATAAACTCCAGAAAGTAAATACTTAAGACAATAGCAAGTGAGGGGTGAATGAATGCAAGAACATCAAAGGTTCTCTGAGGGAGCTGATCTACAAGAGAAGCTTTGAACCCAGGTTAAAATGTCACAGGGTGCTACCTGAGCACTGCATTTATCAATTTAATTCCTTCAGAATCAACAAATAAACTTTGTGACAAAGATAAAGAAAATATAAACCTGTATTTCTTTCTTAAAACTATCTTTGAAGTTACCTTATACCTTAATGTATAACTACCATTTTAGACACACTTTTTAAAACATTTAAAAAGATTTCCAGCAAAGTAATGAAAAGATGCAATCATATTGAGTTATAGACACACCTCCCCAAAAAAACCCAGTTATCGTCAAATGGCCAAATAACAGTAAAACCATTTTTCATTTTATTAAGGACTGTGGGAAATAAATAGCAGTTTTCTAGTCAAGTAGTGCATCTCTCTTTCCAAGATGAACAGCAACAGACATTAATATAGAACTTTAACAAATTAAATTACATTGCAGAAACTCAATTAAGGAGAAATTCACAGCACTAAACAATATGCCCAGTTTTATCGGCCAACCTTTTAAAAGGTATTAGTATCAGTAGTATTAGTATTAGTAGCTAAAGCCTGGTTTGCGTTCGTATCTGTACTTTAAACAAAAATATTTATATAATTGGTACCAGTTCTGTGTACAGCAATCCATAACTGAGATGTGTTTCTAAAAGTCTCCCCCCAAAATCATTCCCTTCACTGAAGTATCTAAACACCATTTTTTAATTTGTTAAGTCTTGGTACAATCCCATCTCATAAAAAATGCTAAGTCTCAAACCCTCCCTTTTCACACAGTGGAAGGATAGACAGACAGCCCCAGTTATTGTTGTTGGGTTGGTTTTTTTTTTTTTGCCCCTCCACTTTGACATTGTCTGAACTCCAGCAGACAAGAATACTGGCTTCTGATGCACAATGAAGAGGGTGAGGAAAGGGAAGGTCTGCTTTCTCATGCTTCCCATAATTAGAAGAGTCAAAGAAAAAAAAGTCGCCTGTGAAGATGTAACTGTAAATTAGCAAAAGTCATATATTTTTCAGAAGATGAATGAATAGGAATAAATACAATGGAAGAATATATTAGCATTCAGGATGTTGTTGACTATTTAGAAAGGGTACCAACTTGATTTACTGTATAGAAATTTCTACTGAGAATTTTTAGTTCTCTTAAAAAAAAGTGAATTGTGGGGTTTTTTTCTCTCCCAGAGCACACCAAGAATGCTCCCAAGAACTAGTGAATACAGTAATTTAAAAAAAAAAGTTCTGTTAATAGTCACAGTTTTAATAACTCACTGCTATACTTAGGCAAGTACATTCACAGCATCAATCACTGCTTTTTCCACTTGTTAAAGAGACTAATGCCAAATCCCACATAAAAATGTGGCTTCAGCAGAATCCTATGACTTTATGTTTGTAATTCTATTTCAGTCTACTGCCATCAGGTGTTTGAAATCAAGTCAGTGATGAAGTTAACTGGGAAGAATATGTCAAGTACACAACAGTTATTACTGAAACAGATAGAAGTGGAATTGACATTGAAAGAGTACATTTCTGGAATTTTGCTTATTTTATACCAATATAGGAATAAGGAAACACATACTCCATCTTTGAAGGAGTGAAGGGAGCTCAGTATCCCGGATGACGAGAAGATTAATAGACAGTGATAGTTCTTAAAGGGCATGGCTAATTTCTCTCAAGTTGTAGGACTTGGAGTACCATGGTGGCCTGGAGTAGGCTACAGATAGAGAGTTTTATTCTACTCTTGGTCTATGACCAAGGACAATGTAGAAAGTTTGGTAACAGACTTATAAAAAATAGTGTGAAAATGAAACAGCTAAAATCCACAGGATTTATTTTCTCACGTGTATTAATACAAGAGAAATTTCTTGAAAATTCCTTTGAAGTAGTAGAAATCAAGTAGTTATGCAAACAGTATATATTTTCTGCAAGTATCATGGAACCTGACAAGTCAAGACTCTTCAGCTTCAGCTTCAATAAATATTATACTCTAACACATACATTGTTAGGGAAAACAGCCTTTAAATTGGACTCCCATGTTCAAATGCTGCCTCCTTGAACTCTGACAAGCTTTATTTTTTGGTATGATCTTCTGATAAAAAACTTGTTCCAAGGCTCTTTAGGAGAGAGATCACTGAATTTTAATGCAAAGAGTTTATGAACAATATGTGTAGATTCTTGTTTGTGAAATATCTGGCAACAATGCTGTATAGCAATTCCAACCAGACTATCTGTGTAAAAGATAAGCAGATTTAGCCAAACATGCCTTTATCTGGGATTGCAATGCATACAAAGAATCCTGAAAAACTTCCAACTTCAGAAATTAGCTGTTTATTTTGGAGCACCTGTATCAATAACAGCAAAACATACCACAAAGGTACTAACTACTCCTCTGCCTTACAAAATTGAAAAGGAATGTTTTGCTTTTAAATCTGAGAAGGAATAAAATAAAAGGAAATTAAAAACTGTCATATGTAGATCCACACGATAAGTTAACAAAAAGAATCTAACAGCTAACTTACAGAGCCTTTAATTTTTGCCACCATGACAATTCTAGGATGTTTTAATGTCTGAAAAATTAAACTGTCTCTGCACTTTTGGAAAGAAAATTATTCTGTCAATACCATTCCACATCTTCTCATATATCCAACCCTGTCATCTCAACTTCTTAATGTGACTTCAGGGTGATGTTAACACCTTTATGCACTAAATAAAGCAAGGTACCTTTGAAAATTAAGCCACATCTACTAAGCAGGGAAAAAAAAAGAAAAAAGAGATGCAAAAAGTGACATCTGCTTGGGTGACAGCTGTATAGCTGGTAGTGGGCTGATAACCTGCCCCAGCACAGAGCTGAAAATTGCATCCTAGAGAACAGAGTTGGGAGCTGAATACCAAAATTAGAACAGGCATCTTCTTTCCAGGTAAGAGACAGTCTTTCACCAGATATATTTCTTCGGGTGTCTGTTCCGCTATCTATTAATCACTCTTTGGCTGATGCTTTCCTATGACATCCTAATCAGGTCTACGTGGACTATTTAGGATTTTTCCACCATTCTGTTCTTCTTGTGTATTAGAAATAGGATGACACGTTTCTGATTTTGTTTAAATATATGCCCATTCTAGCCAATGGGCATATATTTAAACATACGCCCATTCTAGTCACTAACATGACTATTCTGATTTTGCTTTTGTTTTATTCACTGTTATTCCAACATCACAGTTTTTCCACTATAGTGTAAAGTATGTTTATTTACTAACCACATCTCTTTCCTATCAATCTGGTTTGTTTCCTTCTTTAAATTTTTTTTTTCGTTATTCTGCAGCTTGGATTGTCTGGGTTTGCAGAAGCTGACTGACTTATGATGACATGAATGGTACCAAAGCTTGAAAAGAGAAATCCAAAGCTGTGCAACTTTTGGGCTCAATTCCCCCTTCTACATGCAATATTCTTTTATAAAACAAGATCCTGAAAGTAGAGCTCTCCAAACTCCATACATAAAAGGGGCACACTCTCTGTGAAACTATTCATTATAATACTGCTTTTTACTACCAGCTAGTCAAAAGGGAATGTAGTTAGGATGCTTAAATGGAAATAGCTTGATTGCTATACCTCATATAATAAAAATGGAGTGTTTCAGAAATGCAACACTAATGAAAAGTTCATGGCTAACGAAAAGTAGGAAACAAAGGATATCTGCCACTGGAACCAGCCAAATGCCACCAATATACTAAATAAAACTTGGAAAACTTTTATTGACTAGCAAGCTCAGCATGTTGGAATAATAAGGAAGTTTGGAATTTCCTCTCTCATTTGGAGTGTCTTTGCAGAAATATCAGCTGGTAACCACATCAGACTGTGCTATGTATAGCGTTGTTGATTTACAGAGGTCTTTAGAAAGCACACGCCCAATGTTTTGCTTCACTTGAGTAACCCTTATAGACAAACTGCCTAGCATACCTGAAATTTGGAGACTGAGAAAGAATATTACGTCTTAAACTTTAAGTCATTAAAAAGGATACTTGTTTAATTTCAACATTATTAAATTGAGGACATCTAACAAAATTAATTTCTAGTTATGAAAACAATTCTCCAGATTTCCAAAGGACGATTTTTTGCAACACAGAGAAAGAACAGTTATGCAGAAAAGGAAGAATGCATTATTTCATTCCAATCCCTACAATTAATGTAATTTACCTGCTTTACTTTTTCAAAATAGGCTTCTGTTGAGCTTTTCAACAATGTTAATTCATTTTTTAAAACTGTTGGTTTTGATAATGCTAAGTGAAAAGCAAATGGAAATATGAAAGCAAATAGAAACATTAAATAAACAATTGAGTGTTGTTCTTCAATTATTTGCATTACAGCAGTACTTTCAGAGACAGGGCATAATGCCTTTCTTTACTAAAACACATCCAGAAAAAAAAAATACACTAAGTATTATTACTCCTTTTAAACTTATACAGACTAGAGTTAGAGGTTAAATGATTCACTTCGTGTCACATCAGAAAATCTGTGGCAGAGATCCAATTAAAACTTAGTCAGATGAAGGAAAAAATGCAGTCAAGTGATATTCACAGAAGCAACCTCATTAACATAAATGTGTGGTGCCTGCTTCGCACCACAGTAAGTCATCTCACCCACACAGCTTGCTTTCCTCCTTCCACATGCACCAATTTTGCCCAGCTGCAAATGGGAGAGGGTGAGCAAAGGAGGAGAAAAGACTCAGCATTGATTTCTGAATAAATAAACACACAGTTCTGATAAATTAACATTGCTAATGGCACAGAATTCATGTAGTAATTCAAGTATATTTTGTTCAGAAAATTCCTAAATATGTTGAATGCAAAACTGCATTTTGGACTGGATCCCACATGATGCCTACCAGCCATGGAGAAGTGTTTAGCATTCCTATTTCTGCTCAGCATTTCTGCAAATCTGCAGGGTTTTTTGAAGTTACAGCAAGCTTCAAGGAAAGATGACACAGATCTACAGATACCAGAATGATTTCTGAAAGCCATTAGCATGACTTCTCCTTTAGCAATAAATACTGTGTGTATGATGAAGGGTTTACTTTCCCAGAAGTGCTTATGGGACTTAAGATTGCACAAAAGGGCTGTGAAATGTGTTTCCCTCAGTTCTGGCTCTTTGGTTCCTGGAGCCTCAGGTCACATTCAACTCATAGTTCCTATCAAGCTTTTCCCAAAGGACCTTTGGGCTCCTGCAGTAGCCAAACTTCCCTGGAACAGGAAACTCTATTTACACTGATGTCTTAAAGCCTGGTGCTCATCCATAAAAGGGAAAAATAATACTTTTAGGAACTGTGTTTTTCTTAACCTTTAACAGACCACAAATCTAGTCTAAAATGCACATGCTGTAAATGTGAGTTTTCACAAACCCAAGAAAAACTATTCCTGAGTAAGTAAAAACCTCATTCTGCTGAAGTGCCTGCAGCATTCTGACAGTATGCAATATCTCAACAGGAAAGTGGAACAGAAAAATGCAGCAAATTAATTTGTCAGTTTTCACTGCCTCATATGAAAGAAAGGCCATCTATAAACATTAAAAAAAATTGTTAATATCTTTTATCTGCATAATTTTTGATGCAGGTAAATTTTTTTTTGTTTTGAATAGTGAGTGGGTAAACTTCTGTTTCAACTATCCGTTCACAGGGGAGAACCAAAGCCTTCCTTGGGGAAGACCCCTTACAAGAAGTTCCACCATGAATTGAAAATAACCCTCACAATGGCAATGTAACTCCTGAGCAGAAAGATCCTGGACGATCTGCTTCATATGTGATAAATTACAGCAGGCTACCGGGAAGGTGAAGTAGAAGTAGCTACTTTTCCCTGCTTGTATTACATGCTTCTGTTCCTTGCCACCCTTAATAGAGTATTATTTCACAAAGAACACACATAACTTCTATGTGTCAAGCAGCTTTTTGATTTTTTTTTTCGTACAGGACAGTAATCAATTAAAAAGTCAAAATGAGAATTTTTATTTAAAAAAAAAGACTCACTGTGACTTTGTCTAAATCTTAAAATGCTTTTTAATTTAAAAATAAGTTTATCTTCATGCAGATATGAGTTTTGATTTGCATTTTGATTACTTTAGTGCCAAGATTAAGCTTTCTTGTATTACTACATTTTATAATCACATCCTCTGTCTTTCCTTCCCCATAACACCTTTTGTTTACTGCTTTCTTTTTTGTCCCATCTGAAGTGAGAGAGACTGCCAGCTCTGTAAGTTTCTGTAAAATGCCTAGCACTTTACAAACTGCATAAAATAACAGCATCTGTCCTATGCAGGATAGGTGTGCTGAAGGCTACTGGGACATACTGAGAAAAATCCTTCTGAAAAGCTGATTGAGTTGCTTGCATGAATACTACTGAAAAGAAGCCAGACAGTTCATTGCTGTAGGCATCTGAGTTTCCATATAAAAAGCCTAAATTGCGAACTTTGTATTCAGACTGAGATTTTGTTTTGAGAACATACTGTTTTCAGTAGACGTTCCTTAATTAGCACTACTCTCCTTCCAAAATCATTGTATCAAACTGAATATCTATTCAATAAATTAAGATACTTCACTTTTGGATTCTTATTCACATTTTTACAGAAATCTACTTTCCAAATACAAAGAAAGAGATTTCAAGTCCTTTGTTAAACTTCATTTAACTCCAGCGAAGAAATTGAGGTGCAGACGATGTAATCTGATTACAAAGTGAAATTGCATCTTTTAATCTAGCTGTAAACAACAACATGAAAGGTAAAGGTGCTGTTCCAGTAGCATATTCTTAGTGATGCCATTATTTTGCTTGAGGTCAACTATTACAGTTTCTGGTTTAAAGCTGAAAGTTGCAACATGCAATCACCTTGCTTACTAAAAATGACAAAAAGTATCTGCATGACCTTTTCCAAATTATATTTTAATGCAAGGTCTTTAATGCTTTAACTATGACTCCTTGGATGGACTAACCTATTTAATTCGATTCCAAATGCTGGACAATTCTTGGCCTCAGACTAGAAGTCTGGAGACATCACAGTTATATTCTTGGAGATTAAAGAAAGCAGAAGGACATAGGGGTTTTCCATAACTTACTTTCATTAATCACAAGGACTTGACAATGTAACGTCTCTAATCTGTCATCTAGGAAATGAGTAAGGTCCCTAAAAATAATTGGGAGTATCCCAAGGTGAATGAGTATAGGTCTATGAAAAAAAAAGATATATTATCTCCGTATAATGTTACTGGTTTCTTTATCTTGGCATTTGTCCATCCGTCTCATTCTTGTGCTGAATTCTCTTATCTGTCTGAGCCTCATCATCACCTCAATTCTACAAGCTCTTCAAAGAGGCTGGTTAGATTTTTCATTACTTCCTATTACTACATTCTTATTTAAAACTGAAATATAAGAAGAGATAAACTTACTATTAATAGCAAAAGCTTTATTAAAATGTTGTTCTCCCTCCAGATTTTAACTGTCCATAATATTGTGCATGAAAGAAGAGACATTACCCATTACTATGTAAATGCTATTTTTCCATCTAGATCTTTAAAAAAAGATTAATACATTTGATTCTACCAGATTGTTCTGTTCTACAGTATTCTTTTGAACTTCTGATTATTTTTTTGATTTTAAAAAATAAAGTCTATGATACCAATTACATAATAGGTATTATCCAAACACAGGCTTTTGGGTTTCAATTACAACCTGCACAATAAACCTGAAAATATGTCTGTTGGTTAAACATACAAATGGTGTTACTAATTTAAAGTTGCAGTTGAGCATGTTTATGAGGCTTAGTTCTTTTAAAACTCTTAATGTACCTAACAGATGGAATTTTAATGTAAACATCTGTAGTTTACTTCCATTAAAATTACTACAGAAGTGAAACATTTATCGATATTGATTCAAAAATACTGTCTTATATTGACTAAAAAACCCAACTAAAGGTGGATGAGATCTTACAAATTTTACAAAGGTGGAAAGTGGTAATGTCTAGAAGAACAAAATGTCTCTCTGACTCTGATATGATACATGTCCCTCTTTTTAGATATTTTTCCACAGAAATGGAATAAAATTTTTAAGATGTTCTGTTTTGTATGTAAAACAGAGGCCTAGAAGCCTCAGCTCTGAACTCTCTTTCCTTTCCTCTCTCATCTGCTGTCCATTTCAAGTTCTGAAAATATCTGGGAGGCAGAAGATATGAGGAGTATACCCAGTGTAATTGCATTATCTGGACTTACCTCTGTATTAATATGGACCAAATTTCTATGTTCATCATCCAATGAAAACATAGATTTGCAATCTAAATCATGGAGTGCTTCTCCATCTCTGACTGAGGTATTAATCCTTGTACATCATAGTCCCAAATACATTTTTTTTTATCCAAATATGCAGTCATGTTTTGAGTTATCTTTTGACTTTCTGCAATTGCTTGTTACATGTTTTCAGTCACAAAACAGAATATCTAAACCAATCAATCACTTTAAAAATGTCAGTCACTACAATATGTAGACAACTGTATCAACTGACAATCACAACAGGTAGTAGCTTGAGCTTCTACAGGTTTATTGACCTAGACAGAGAAAATCTAGCTTTAATAATTCAAAATCTATGCTTAACAATCACAATTGGAAGGTTATTTTTATAATGGCAGAATACATTCAGACAGGGTAAAAGAGATTAATTTTCATTTGGTACCTGGCTGAATAACGTGTTTGTCAAACATCTAGACCATGGATCTAACAGATTGGAGTCATATTTAGGAAATACTAGGAAGTCTATGTATATCATAGAATCATAGAGTGGTTTGGGTTGGAAGGGACCTTTGAAGGTCATCTAGTCCAACCCCCCTGCCATGGGCGGGGACAGCTTTCACTAGATCAGGTTGCTCAAAGCCCCGTCCTACCTGACCTTGAACACTTCCAATTATGGGGCATTCACAACTTCTCCCAGACCTTCAAATATCCCAAATTATATATCTACCCTTAACATGAATAATTCCCAGCATGTTGTATTTCAGCAATATAACCCCATGCATATAACCCAGCCACCCTTGCTTTAATGTTATCTGAACAACATTAGGCAAATAAACCAGTTCTCTGTTCCTTCACTAAAGGACCTCAATCCTGTCTTTTGCATGGGCGCAGGACAGTTGTATCCAAATGTGTCACATTTAGCTGACTCTCCTGAGATGCCTAAGATTTCAAGCTTCCTTCACTCTCATCTGGGACGTTACGCAAAAAGCTCCGAGGCTTTAACAAACAAATAAAAATTCCAGAACTTGTGAGGAAAAAAAAACCCTGTTTGTAGTTAAAGTTTTTATATAGCTTTTAAACAGCTTTTTACCATTCTTTCAAATAATTTCAATTAATATTGATTTCAATTTAGTGTTTCATAAAGCTATACTGTATAAAGGCAAGACTGCTGGCCCCAAAAACTCATCATCTAAACGTTCATCTATGAATAGTTTTGCAATACACATTGTATTTACATGCACAGGCAAAGAAGAAAGGCATAAAATCAAAATATGTTTACTGGGAAGTTGACTGGAAATTACTAAATATTATAGTCAATATCTATTAACTATTCTATCAACTATCTATCAACTATTAAACTGGCAAACAAACCTCTTCATGGCAACTAGACATTATGAGCCTTTTGCAAGAAGTGTATTTTAAGGAGGGACATTTAAGAGGAAAGGGTGGAGGTATGGCATGGGTTTGTTTAAAGTTAGTGGTCAAATTCACACATAACGTGACACTAGTGACTTCAAATTTTCACTAGAGTTAAATTTGGAGTAGGGATTTTAGAGCAGTTTCAAGTATTCCATCATCATACATAGAGAATTGTTTTATTGGAGCCTCTTCAGAAATATGAAGTCTCAGTCATTTCCTCTTCCTTTTATTCCCTCATTCTTTCTTATCTTAATTTATAGTGATGTGTTTATAATAATAACTTAGTGATACAGACACTGTTAAGCAGCAGGAACCATCTGAAAGTGACTTCATCAGCCACATGAAGACTGTCTTTTGCACTTGTCCTTGACCTGGGTATGGGAGGTAACACCAAAGCAGGAGGCCTCACTAATGAACGTCAAACCGTCCATGAAATTGCCAGCCTAAATTGTCTGCAATTACAAAATCTCCCAAGAACTGTATAATCATTATTTTGGTTTATTATTATACTAAAAAAAAAAAAAAAACTAACCCAAAACTTTAAAAAAATAATTCCTGGAATTTCCTCTTAAAATCTTTCAACTCTTAACTGACTGAAAATAGTAATGTAATGAGTCTGACCACTTCCATTCCTGACTTGACTTTAGAGATGAGTAATACTCAGGTCTATAAAAATTTTTGACAATCACACAAATTAGGTAGAAATTATTATTCCCCCCTTGGAAAAATAGTCTATTCCAAGGGAGGATTTCTAACTTAAGCAGCATAATACAAGCTTTTCCTTTAAAACTAGAAGTTATGATCCTAATTAGCAACGATTTCAATACATCTGTGGAAGTCTTTGTGAAAATGTATAGCACAACACTGCATGCAGTTGTACCAAGGACAATGTGAGCATGGGATACAAAGTCTGATCACTTTTATAGTAGTTATTAAAGTGCGTGCTACGCAGATTTAAGGAATAATTCAAAAATATTAGTACAGCAGCTGGGAACCACAATGAACATGGTCTTGTATGAGTAAAAGAAATCCTCAGTTCAGAATGCTGTGGCCTCAATTTGTTGAAGGTTAAAATGTGGTACTTGCAAATACAGCTACAACAGAGGCCACTACCTGAACCAGGGACAGCTTTATGCTGCCTGTGCAGCAGGGTTGCAATATTTCACCTGTTCCAAAAGAGATGGTTTCCAGAATCAAACACCTACTGTTGTCTTTTGCTGTCTGCTGCTGTAAGCAAGACAGAAAACAGGCTTTATAGGTGGCTGCAGTCCATGCTTCCATCTGTCCCATCCTTCTGCCTCTGGTGTTACCCAATTTCCTTTTTCCTCACAGTAGGAATTAATTCTCTCCCTTCCTTCCCAGCAGCCTGGGAAGTCAGGGCCAATACAAGACTGGAAGGAAAGGTCAGGAAGTGCTAGAAAAAGTAAAGATCCTGTACCTCAGCAGAATGAGAACAGTCATATACCTGTCTGTACTCTCCCCAAAGATTCCACAGCCCTCTGAAACCCCCTTTCTCACACACTTCTTCATCCTCATTCTCTGAAGTACCAGCTGACCCCCTTACCCTTCCCATCTGAAACTCTGATTTTCCCAGTTTAGAGCTTCAAAGTCTTCACTGATGCCTCCTAAACCTTTTCTCCCCCTTCCTTTTTTCCCCCAACTCTGTTTATCTAGTGCTGCAAAAACTGTCTGCATACACCACTGAAAAGCCTCAGATCAGCTCTAGCATATCATATGGAGCTGTCAGTTCTAATGGAACTGATTCCCTATATTTCTGGCTAAATATTTAAACCAATAGCTAAAAATGCACTGATATTTAGAAAATATTGTATGTAAATATTATACAGGGATAAAGGCAGTTACAACATATACCTGCACTATAATCCAAAATGTAACTCTAGCTTGTGTTGACAGACAAGAGTCAGTTTAAAACAGCCTAAGCCAGCTATCAATACAGCCTGATAACACAAAGTTCAGCATCAGCTGCTAAGTCTAACTAAGCTTCCAGGCAAGCAGTGGCTAAATCCTGTGTTACCAGTTCCTAATGGCAACATGAAAATAAGCTTCAGTACATTTAAATGAACAAACATGCCATCTTCAGAAAGAACTAAAGGCATACATAGGCAGAAGAAAGGGAGGTAGTCACAAATGTAATTCATATATTAAAATGGACTCTACAGAAGGGACAAAAGGAAGCTTGTCCCCCTTAATTAAATTAACTCATGTTTCTGTAATCTCATCAATGTAGATTAATCATTCAGATGATAGGTACCACTTCCCTTTTATGCTACACAAGTATTCCTCTATAGACTTTGCAAATATGGTTTCAATTTTGACATACAACCTAATAGGTATGTCAATCATATATGTACTTATTCTTACAGAATGTCATGCATATGATCAAGCAGTAAGACAAGAAAGATCTAGAGAACTACAGTTTGGGCTTATGCATACATAACACTGCTAAGTACACTGACAGAAATTCAAGAGGGAAGAATTTCATAGATCAGTGAAAAAGCTCTCTTTAAGTCTTCGTTTAAGAAAAGAAGCATTACAAGTCTTCAGACTGAAAAAAAAAATCAAAACAAAATGATGCCAAACTGATTTACCAATGTCATAAAGTCTAGGTCTAACTTGCCTCCTGAGAAGTTAGCCAGGGGAACTAGGCCTCAGAACTTGGCCTCAGATCTTGGCCTCAAGTTGCGCCAGGGGAGGTTCAGGCTGGATATTAGGAAAAATGTCTTTACTGAGAGAGTGGTGAAACACTGGAACAGGCTGCCCAGGGAGGTGGTGGAGTCACCATCACTGGAGGTGTTCAAGGGAAGTATGGACATGGCATTGTGGGACATGGTTTAGTGGGCATGGTGGTGTTGGGTTGATGGTTGGACTTGATGACCTTACAGGTCTTTTCCAACCATAGTGATTCTGTGATTCTGTGATTCTGTGAAATGCTTGTGGCTTCTGATGAGATAACATCTGTCTTTCATTTAGACAGTGAAGCTCAAAAGTGATAGCCATAGTTTCTCACTCATCTGAGCAGACTTGGCAGTTAGCATGCTTCAGCAAAGAGCTAAGCTATTTCACTATCACCTATCTTGCACATGGGAGCGTTACAGACTCGTCTGCATGAAGCTGGCCAACAGACCAACTGGTGAGGTCCCTACTATGACAGGAAGCCTATAAATCTACAAACATACTAAATACCCATCCATTCTGAGATTATCTTTTCAGACAGACAGACATACAGTCATTAAACTACCATCACTTACGTGTTTAAAGTACAAGTACAGAAACAAAAACATAAGAGCTCTTATGTTCATGAACTACTTTTCCACTTCAAAGTGACATTATATTGTAGTCTGAGCATCCTTTCTATTACACATTTTTAAAGAGTATAACTAGGGAAAGAATCATACAAATGTTGTGTGTTATCTGGTGAGCTGGAAGTAGCCATGGATGTGACTTTGTGCATGGTTTTGCAGTGAACTTCCAAATTTTTTTTTAGACACTTTCCAGAAATAGAAATACATAGATTTTTTTGTATGGACAAATTCTTTGCTGAAAATATTTGCTTATTTCCAATATACAGATAGTTATAAACACTTCCCATTTTGTAACGAAACCTACAGAAAAATTAACATTCAAATTTGCACTTCAGAATGGGGGACTAAGTAGTCTAATGGAGAAATAACAGTGCAGAAACTACACTTCCACCAGTAATAATGTGTGAAACAACTTCTTGATAAAGAAAATGATGGTGGGGTTTTTTTCCCCTTTTATTAGTAAAATGAACTTAAAGCAAGCTGAATGATCTGATCTTACTGGTATGGACATGATTCTAAAAGGACAGTTAGATTTGTACAGATGGGAGTGTTACATGTACAGATCCAACTGCAGGAATGAGTCTTAAGTAAACCAGCAATACATGTGAAGACATCCATTAATAAATTAGGGTCTTCGTGTCTATATAAAGGCAATTGCAAAACTAAGACGCATCCAGCTAAGAAACTACTTTTCTGTACTTTATTCATTCTAAGCAATTCAGCCAACAGGATTGCAGAAAATTAAAGGCAAATTAGCTTTTTAAAATCTAAAAAATTTCATTGAAATCTAATAAATACTATGGGACCAGTAGAGAAATTAGTAAAAAACCCATTCAAAGTGATGAGTAAGGAATGTATGGTAGGTCACATTGAACTAATTCTGATAAAACACCACAGCATCTTCACTATCAATTTAGAATGAGCAGAACAGGACCTCAGGTTCCTAGGTCTTGCTTTAACGCTATGTGCACTGCTTTTACCATACATCTATGTAGCCAATTTCAGCGTCTGCATCCTATATTTTTTATAAGTATCAGCACTGGGACGGGTTGTCATACCCATGGATCATAGAAAAAGCATTGCAACCTTCCTTTCTTTAAAGGGAACTATGGATTTAGACAGTGATCAAATGATAACTATATGACAAATACTCAATATTTGCCTGATTATCAGGAAATCCTCTACACCTGAAATTCTATTAAAACTTCTCTGAGATATAAGTCAGTCAGTCATTTATTAATTTTAAGAAAAAATGCAAAGAAAAATACAGAAGAATTTAAAAAAAAAATCTAATGGACATTAAGCAGTGTATGGAGAAACATCTAGATGAAAAATTTCTTTCCATTTCTTTAGCATGTCAAATTGAGCTGCTTAGTGTCATCTGGTAAACATTCCTGTGCTAACACAAAACTGCCCTCCTCCAAATAATGCCATCTGAGTCAAACTGTGCAGACAAAACCATGTCACATTATGGTGATTGCACTGGCTTGACTGGTATGAATGATAATTATAATAGACTTTTTTTCTGAAAAAAGACAAACATTTTAAAACTTGTGGCTTTTATCTTTTTAACATCTCACTGTTGCACAAGCCCCAGCATTGGCATTATAGACCTTACCAAAACTACAGCTACTGTCTTAATAAAAATTTTGCACTTCATAAGACCTGAATTATCCCCTCTCTCTACACTTCAGTAAACATAATGGACATTCCCTTACTTACTTATGTAAGGAAATATTTAAGACTAAGCACTAGTAAGCATGAAAGATACTTCCTTCTTCCTGCAATGAGATTTGTTTACCGCACAGAAATCAAAGTAAAAAGTTAAGCTTTTTAACTACTATTGATAGAACCTATTCCCCCATTCCACCAGGAAGATACTCTATCAGACACACACGTAGTTCAAATGAAGCTGAGAATCTGGCCCATCATACCACAAGACACATCTCTCTCTGAATAATAAATCAGATGTTCTGAATCAACTGTGTCTTTAAAATACATCTATATGAAACAGCTATTACATTTTCTAAATTAAAATTAATGGGCATTTTTATTAAATAGTCGTAAGTCAGTTGTTAATATTTCATTAACATCTTACAGAAACTGAGACCGTATTATTCCTCATCACCAACGGGCATGTAACATACCTCAAGAGCAACAGACAAAATGGAGTCAGAAACATTCATGATGGACAATATCAGACTTGTTCTCAGTTTTTTTTTAAAAAGGTGCTGTGTAAAATAAAAGTTCTTTTCTAGTAGGTTTCCTACCTTTCCTACCCATAAGATAGTTCACATTAAATGATTCTTCATAACTTTTCAAATACTTACTATAATTAAAACGAAACCAAAGAAGAGAAGAATTGATTTTAAATATCCTGCTCCCTTTTGACATAATTAAAATTTTGTCATATTCAATATGTATGCAATAACATTTATTGCAAAGAAGTCTTAGATTGTTAAAGAATTTATATTCTTTTTACTATAAGACTGTTGGAGTTACAGAACTTGAAATAGAAGCGTATTCTCTTTCCCTATGTGACTCATAATCTTGTCGATCATGACAGAAGACACTAAAAATACAATACATTACTGCATGCAGTGTCTGTAAATCCCAGGAAAGAAGTAGCTTTAGACATTTATACAGCTAGTCTGGCGACCAAGTGCTGGTGAGTGTGTCAGCAAGCAGTTGGAAAGCGGACAGTTTGTGCTGCTACTACAAGGACAGGAAGCATTGAGAGTTTCTGCAGCGGTGGTTGGCCTGAGATAATACCATTGTATAAGCAGGCTGAGCGGCCTCTCCCAGCGCTGGGAGCCCAGAGCCTGGCGTCTGGCTGCCTGGCCCCCAGCCAGGCCGGGCCCTGGGCTCTGTGGGGAGGGCGGCTGGCCCTCCGGCAGCTCCGCGCACAGCCTGGGCCACACCTCACCTTGCAAAGGAAATCTGGCGAGAGCTCCAGACTTTATGACTTCTTCTTTACGAGTCCCCTCTTTTTTTTTTTTTTTTTCCACTTTGCTCTGGTAGTGGTATTCACACTGGGCTCTCAGGGAACTATTTAAAGTCACAAGCAATAAATGAGCTGATGACAGGATTATTGGGAAAAGTCATACTTTGCTACCCCAAAACGCACATTACATTCCTCTCACTTTTTGAACAGTGGCAAATTACAATCACTGCCACCCATCAAACAGAATAAAAGATTCATTTCAACAGGCAAGTTCTCCAATCTTTTTAATTTTTATCCTCTTTAATCGTACCAGGTTTATTTAAGATATATGTTCTGTTTAAAAGAGACATTGTTCTTAACACACAAAGGAGTTCAAGGATGTGGCATCAGTGTGTTCCCACCCACCATTTGCTCTGATGGTGTTAGATTCTCTGAAAAAAACATGCAAGTCCCAGTGCAAGTATTGTGCTGAGTGTATTTTTAAATTATGCGTTTCAGTAATGGTAAATCAAAGATATTCAAACTTCAATAAAAGCTTTCCCTTCACAAAATTTGTGTGAAAAAACCCCACCAACCAACGGATAAAATATAACATAGCACAGCCAGCATCTGCTACCTTTGTTCCAGAGAAGCAACATTTTACAGTCCAGGCAGCTTCCCCAAGAGCACCCCTCATATGCCTTCCAAACGTATATTTACACATATGCATAAATGCTCATCATGCTGGATTTAAGGATCTTAAGCGTTCTGTTGAAAAGGCAGCAAATGGAACAACGGCAGGTGCAGCTAATTAGTGAGAATGCCAATATTGCCTTTTCAAAAATATCAGGTGTTTTTTAAAATCAATGGAAACTAGTGTAAGACTAGGAATAGATTTCTATATCAGCATTAAATAAATCTATTCTTGTTTTTATATTACTTAGCATGAAATAAATTCTCAAACAGTATGCAGTACCTCATAACTTAATTTTGTCATAAAATAACAAGTACTTCAACAGGTGAATTACCTTCCTGTACTTATTGTATAAAAATATTTTGCAGAACTTATGATTATTAAATAATACCAATTTAGTTGGTATAGCAATAATATTTGATACAGCAATAATTCTGGCTAACAACATAACTGGAGTTCACTTTATTTTTGCTACATTATTTTTATGTGTTTATCAACTAAAATCACCACAGCAGCAAGCCTTCAGTTCCTAAACAGCATATGCAAAGGTGGTCTTCCCTTTAAGGCATTACACTTAACCCGGATCCACAGAAGGACTGAGTAGAGTAAGACCTTGTCCATGAGAGGTATAATCCATACATTGTGAAGTAGCGAAAGTCCCCACATTAAAACTGTTATGGCTGAATTTAATAACAGTTCACATTTTGAGACAGACCTCAAAAATAAACAATGACTCTAACTTTAAATTTAATGTTTAAAAAATATTTTTACTTGTCTTCTGAATTTTGAACCTCTAAGGATTTGCATTTGCAAGCTGCTCTGTAAGCAAGACAGTGAGAAGAATACTTTAATATCCCATCATATTTTTTAAGTCACACTACATTCAGAAGGAAAGGCTTCAAAGGAAAACAAAATAACAACTTACTTAAAGCTTGGTTTGATTAAAATGGTTTAGATATATTCTAGAAGCATATAACAGCAATGAAACTATCTCATATTTCTCAGCCAAACCAATATGGGCATCAAAATGTGACTCATTATAAAAGAGATGATAAAATTTAAAATATATTATTTTGTTGCATCTATCAATATATTCAAAATACTTAAAGAGTGATGTGTCAACATTAAAAAAGAGAGTGATGAGTAATTATGGACATCAACTTGACACATCTTAAAAGTCTCATTTTTGGAGATGATTGCTCAATTAACACAAAAAGCCGTTGCTTATTTTTGAACAATTGAGAACAAAAAACCAATATACAGGTTTCTCTTGATTCCTCTAAAAGTTGTAGCAGAGGTGAAGTCCCAAAGGGTTAACCTCTTCCTTGTCACACCTATTGTTTCTATGGAGTGACAATATAGAAAACCTGGTAGCAGCCTAGGCATGACCCTATAGTAACCTGCTGTATGCACTTCTCTGATTGTCTCCTTTGGACTGATCCAGCTGGTTGTCCAAAGATCCAGTAAATATTTGCATACACAGAGTAAGGTAGTGGCACTTTCCGTGTGGAGCTGGTAACAAGACACAACATCTCAGCTCTGTGTCAACAGCGAAAAACAAACAGTGGCTGCTAGTGGAGAACATCAACTTTCGTGCAATAGTCAGCACTCAGGTACTCATGACCGTGACCTACACACTTTATCACACTTCGATCTGCATTGTGAAAGCAGAGACTGCAGTGGTGACTGCCCACAGTGTAGCCTTGTGGGCTCTCTGGTCCTCAAGGTATCTCGTTGGTCCTCCTCTCTGTGTTTTTTCCTGATCCCTTTTACCACTTTATGCAGACATGACTGATAGAAACTACTTGATGGAAGATGAGATATATCTCTCTAATTGCTGATCTCAAAAACATGCGCCAACTCTAAAATTCAGCCGGCAATCCAAGGGCAAACATGAAGGTTGCACACATACTATTATTAGTGGTAGGAGTCAGAGGAATTAGGCAGCAAGGGGCACTATAAGCTTAGGCACTGAACAGATTGAAACGCAGTCAGATTTAATGAAATGCCTGAATACAGCATTTTACCACGTGCACCTATTTTTCTGTCCAGGAAGAATCCTATTTAAACAATAGTGGCAACGTTTTCTCTAACTGAGCTCAGGCTCCTGGTCTGCCTTACAGTTCTACCACCCATTCTGAACAAATGCAGAATAACTTGTGTTTCAGTAAATTATACGTGACTCAAATAGTAAGAAATACTTTGCTGAAGGAAAGTAGCTGTGTACAAGAACTTAAAGTAAAATATGGGCTTTGTAGGGTCAAGAACCTATCTAATCTGAGATCAAAAAGAATTAAAACCAGGTCTTGCAAATTACTTAACTAAGACTTAATGCATTACTGTTATTAATTGCCTGTTTTTCTACAGCCTCCTGCAGAAAGCACTTTGACATATTGATCTACTCACATACTACTTTTCACCAAGGATCCACATTGCTAAATATCTTAATATCAGCGTTTTAAAAATATTAGTCTTGATTTGAAATAAAAGTTAAAGGAAACTGGACTATCAAAGGGAGGTCAGAAAATATTATCCTTTTCCTTGCCCACTCTGTTTCGTTTATGTAAAATTAAGATTTTCATAGTTTGACAAAAAAGACCACCTAGCCCAGGCTAAGTGCAAAGACAACCCTTGCAGTATTTGGCAAATTTTGGATGTCTACTGGAACAACTCCAAAAATCCATTTTATTACAATGCATTGCACAGCCCTGATGACGATGCATACTATATTTGTATAGAATTCAAAAGAATGTGAGAGCTAGATTCTGTTCTGCCATCTTCTACAGAATGTATTAAGAGCAACTTGCCAAAACATGCAGAAAGAAATCAAAAAATCTTCAGCAAAATAGGTAGTTTTCCAAAAGATGAGGGCTGGAATGATGAAAAAAGGAATGTTCTTTAATAAAAAGAAGCCATAGTCAGGTAAGAGAACAGGTGTAAAAATAAATGTTTATCATGAGATCAAGGAGGATTAGAACAATAAGTAGTTGGAATTCTTTCATCTCTGCCCTTTCACCCACACAAGTCTCAGTTAGAACATTACAGGATTCACGTGTGACAGCTTGAGTCATAGTTTTAGACCAAAGTGGTTGGCAAGGAATTTTGTGATCAATGTCTTGCAGTGGTTGGTGGCTTCAAGACTGTTAGGAAGTAACACGCTACAGAGCAGAAATCGATATTTAGATCTACAAGTAACAAAGATCACATGGCACTTCATCGGGAACAAAAAACCCCATAGAGCAGATGACAGAATGGGATCAGAGCAAAGCTAGGGAGCCAAAGCTTCAATATGTTTTGTGATTACAAACAAGAAGCAGTTTATTGAAGGAATTTTTTTAATATTTCTCCAACTGTTTGTAGCTGGACATCAGTGTCACAACTGTATCTTCTTCTGCATGTTCCCAAGGTTTCCCTGGGTTGCCTCCTCTTGTCAGCACTCTTCTCTGCTCTTCCATCCCCCCAGTCTTTCTGCTGCATCCTCACCGATCCCTGCACACTTTGGTAGTGATCTCTGACCCATATTTTTCTCTAGTACTACTGCCTCTTACACATCTGCCCGCTAGTAGGTTCAGCAACACCAGCAGAAAGCCCAAGCTATTAAGCCCTCTTGTGGACTGTTATGATGGGAGCAAGGAGAGCAGCATGAATGGAAAAATGATTGACCTTCCATACGTGGGCACAATGCAGAACCTTGACAGCACTGGATTTGTTTCCAGGCCCTGGAAAGTAGTATGCTATAGCAACTGTAGACTTTTCTGATTACTCTGTAGACTTTTCACTTACACAGCATAAAATTCCCACAAATTCCCTTTCTAGTCCTAAATAACTTCATATATTTCTTATTCTCTTCCTCTTTTTATAACTCTCCTTTGTCCCTCTCCTAACATTAGTGTCTCCTTCATCCTATGCCATCTCTTTTTTTTCCAACTTTTTGCATTTTAAGTTCACAGAATCACAGAATCACTACGGTTGGAAAAGACCTGTAAGATCATCAAGTCCAACCATCAACCAACACCACCATGCTCACTAAACCATGTCCCGCAGCACCACGTCCACACGTTCCTTAAACACCTCCAGTGATGGTGACTCCACCACTCCACCACTTCCCTGGGCTTGCCTTCCTTTCTCCAGGATGCCAGAAGGAGGAGAAAAACATGAGAACTGCCTCTGTCCAACTTAGGTAGCTCAAGATTTGTTGCAGAAAAGGCCTTCCTTAACCTCTGAAACTGTATTTTGTGGCACACTAAGTAGTGGCAGAGACTCCGACTACATGTTAGCTTAAAATTTAGTGAAAACTATAAGCATCTAAAATTCTGTATTTTTTTCTCATGAAAAGAGGTATAGAGCCATGGTAATTCTCTGCCTCCCCCCAAACAACTGAAATTTCAAGTCCCTGTGCCAAATAATATAGCTGCTAGATTATTGCAATTTCATATTAATTAAACACCAAAACACTACAACATGACTAAAGAATGTGTTTTTCCAAATCTCTTCTTCAGAAGATTCATTATATCCTGATTAAATTAAAAAAAAAAAAAAAACAAACCAAAAACCACTCGCCCCTCATGACCCAGAAGCTCAGAGGAAAATTTCCATCCAATCTATTTATGTATGGTAACATTAAGAAGATCTTAAAGTGGGAGGTATGGGCACCTGGGCTGGGGCCTGAGAAAGTGCAAAGTGTGATCAGTTCTAGTGTGATCACTGTGATGTGATCCAAGAAGGAAATTCCAGAAGAAAATTCCAGCAGAAAAATAAAATTACAGGTTCTCTGCCCATTCAAAGATGTGACCTGCAGGGTAATTTTTTTCTCTTAATATTGCAGCCCATATTGAAAATGCAGATGATTTTGAAAACCTTTGTTCAAAACTCAACATCTTATTCCCCAGAAATAAAACCAAAGTATTAGCAATCTTACAGCTGCACAAGATCAAACAGGTGACTGAATAGCCACAAAAGCCATTCTGGAGTCTCAGACCATGACGCTGCCTCTCCCCTGCTTTTTGACCTCACATAAGAGAGGAGATGAGGGGAAGAAACTGAAAAAAGGGTGGTTTGTAGTATGATGGCAGAGGGGAAAAACATACAGTTCTGCATTGCACATGGCCATCTTTGGGTCCCTGTGACAGATACCTGGAACTGACAGTCCCACAGAAGATGCTGCTGCTCTAGAACAGGTGAATTCTGAATGCCAGAGCATGGAGTGGGGCTTGCAGGGTGACTGTGCTCCCCAGAAAGTCTATACCTGGAAAAAGGAACCCACAGTACAATGAAAGATGCAATTGTGCCCATTCACTAATACAGAGGACAAGCTAAATTTGTAAAAATATATACATAAAAAAAATTCACCCCTATCACATTTGGGAAGGATGATTTTTTTTAGTGGAAAATTGTCCTATTTAATAAAAATCAAAAGAATAGCACAAAAGTATAACAAGATAAGTAAAACAAGAGAAATAAACTTTCTTTTTAAATGAAGCGGAATGGCAAGAATGCAAATTTGAATGGAGGCTTAGGTGAGGAAAAAAATTATTTGCATATCTAAAGGCAAAAATAATCACTTAGAGGATGCATATTTTCTGTTTTTCAACATTATTCCTATTATTCAAGACAATCCTGTATGCAGACCGTATCTTTGCTTAGTGTAAACTGAAATAAACAATATCAAATTTGTAACAGATGATGATTTCATTCTATGTGCACTATATATTTTTATATCCTTTGTGTATCTAGCTATAGGAGCCATACTACATGCACTTGCTTTTTAGTGAATAGTAACCGGCTTTCAAATACCTTATCTGTACAATAAAATCAGGCGAGGGGGAGGCTGACTCACATACTTGCTGATAGACATTGTAGCGTTACAATGTAAGGAAATAAAGTAATGCAGGATTAACTGAAATCTTTTTAGAGGCACTACTCCAAGTTTTATATTGCTCTAAACAGCACCTTTAATGTGGCGGTGCCAATTTACTCTTCTCGCACACTAAATATACAAGATTCCATGGGTAACTATTTCTTTTTCCACAACATTCACATTTAGAACTACACGCATTAGTTAACTTGCCAGATATAAACTGCATACCATCCTTTAAGCCTGTTTTCAGTTGCGCTGGGGGTAACTCCTTAGGCAGCAAAGAATTAATTGATTGCAGATGCATATGATTTAACACTCATTTCACACAGTATATGAACAGGTCACAGCTTACTGCAGTTTATGCCTAGAAATGCTATTTTCAGATACAAATGCCCCATGGAGACCATGCACAGCACATTTAATATTTTGGCTATGGATAATGCTTTCTTTGGTTTTACGAAACAAGTTATGGCAATGAGTTTTTCATCTTAAGATGTTTTTTACAGTTCAAAGGATAGGCTTGCACAGGATGGACCTTATTGGTGACATACCCATCTTCTAAAATCTTTGAAATTCAGGTAGTAATAAATATTTGATTAGGAGTAACAGCTGTATATTTGAATAAATATGGCCATGTCAGGACTCTTTCTTGCAAATGATCTCATACACTAAAATTCAGATGTAAGTTTAGAGACTTTTTGTGCCTTTCCAGTATTTACACTGAAATAACAAGATGTGCTACACTATGGAAGTTTTAATAACAGAAGAAGTAACTGAATTTCTCCCAACCTAATTAGCAAGAAAGACTTGTTTTGTACTGGAGGTAAAATTATGGAAATTGAACAAAGATTCTGTGATTTTTAAGTTTCCCAAAATTTGGAGTCCTATTCATACTCTCTTATCATTATTTTCATGTCTATTATGCTATAACTGAGCATTAGCACAACCAGCTCCATGACATAGCTGTAGTAGGTAATCATCCTTTTTTCTTCTATATTTTAGATATGGCATTGTAAATGTTTTATTCTTAAAAGTATTTTTCTTATACAAATTTTATTTTAAAATCTTTTCACCAAAGATGTTTTATTGACTTCATTGACCTGCTGGAGTTTATTTCAAACTGTATCTACCTACATTTTTTTCAGGACATGCTCATTACAGTTTTGTCTCTGAGGTCTGGTGAAATTTGAAAATATTTTACTACCCAGTAGCATCTCTAGTACAAAGGCAATCTTCTACCAGATCATTTATGAAATTTCTTTTTATGTTTGTATTTGTTATCTCCAGTTAATTTCTAGTTGAGGCACAAAACTCTAATTTCTTAATTTCAGCCTAGAGAACACACACTCCCCTCCCAGTTCACACTAAACAAGGTCATAAGTTTATTTAGAAAAGATGCTCATCTTGAAGAAGTAGGCACACAGTCCTATATGCTATTTTCATATGCACAGGTATTCTTTGCAGGAGGTGCTGCTCTGCCTAGGCAAGGATACTTATAGTAGCATCACCCCTACCTGTTTGTACAATCCTCCAACAGTAGCAACCTGTGCTAGTTTTTGCAGAGGTCTATTTTGGCACATGTTTAATATAAGCAGGCCTGGTCTTGTATTCTCAGCACAGGCAAGTCTCCAACAAATCAGTGAACCGGCAATTTGCCTGGCTAAAAAAATGCATTATTTCATTAGATTCTTACTTTAATACATACAGAAAGAAGAACTGAAAATCTGCACTCAAAGTTTTGTTCTTATATTCTCAGCTTTTTCATCCAGCTGAATAGATAGCTTGACGTGTCATACAGTTCTATCAGCTACTCTCTCAACAGTTTTAAGAAAAAAATGAGACCACAGGTCCAAAGTCACAAGGCTACAAGAACCAATTTCAATTCAGAACTGTGAGAGTGACACTGAAAGCACCATTCCCTAGCCTTTATAAACTGCCGTCAAACACAACTGCAGGAGGAAGACAACAGACCAGCAGCCACCACCCCAGAAAAAAATCTTCAGCCTGCTCATACTAAAGTGAGCATGCTGACATTTTCATGTGGTTGACTAACTTTTCTTTATGGCTACCATAAATTCAACTTGTTATAATTACTGTCAATAAAATTAATGAAATTACAGGCTCCTCAACAAAAGGAATATCAATCTGTAGCATTTTATTAGGTCAGTAAGACCTTCATTTATCACTGGTACATTTTGTGTAAGGCAGGGATTTGGCTCACGATTTGTAGCTGTTGTAATTTCTTAAAGTTACATTCCAGGATCTTAGAAACATCTCATATATTGATTCTGCTTGCTTGATCAAGAAAAAGCTTCTCAAATTAAGCAGAACTTCTAAAAGACTTTCTAAAGACTTAGAATACCTTCAGTCCTGAGCCAAATGCAAAAATAATAGCAGTTTAAAAAACAAAATGCAGCAAATTTTCAGTAACTGCCAATTTGGAAAAGCATCTTAACTACAACCCTTCCTAAAAGGGGCTGTAAGGTTTTCCACTTTGGAGCAGCAGGCATGAAGAAGTCCATACCACACTAGTTTCCTGTTTACTGTAAAACAATAAGAAGAATGCTGCACTTTTTTTCATTTGTGATGCAATATTTTCTTTTTTATAATTAACCTGAAATCACACAAAACCCTTTCCAATATTTAAAAACCCCATGAGCAACACACATTCAAAAAACAGAGCAACACAACCAAGTTTTATCTTCCTGTGTTACATGAAGAAAAAGGTTCTTGGTGATTCCATGATCAACTAATAATTGAATTGTTTTATACATACTTTGACACTGACTGGCTGGTACTCTGGTGTCAGAACCTAATTCTTGAGTCCCAGACAACACTGCCGATGGGAAACATACTGGAATTTAACTTTTGAAACTTTGCCTGATCTTACTTTCAACACTATCTGGGTTATTTCATAAGCTGCCTTCCATTTTCAGCCATGTCCTAGGCATTGAAGAATTCAAATTTCACTGGAAGCCAATGGGACTTAGAGTTTATATTACATGAAACCACAAGAATTACTCTAATAAAACCCAACAAAAAACAGTTAAGCAAATAGCTCCACCCATTGTACTGTTTAGTCAGACTTAACAAAAATAATTTATTTACTTTCTAGAGTCTTCTGACCTTGCTTTAATAAAAAGCCAATTTTGGCAGGTTATGTCTAATGATCACAAGTTTCTGTCAGCAGTCTGGGCTCTCAATGAAACAATCAGCTGCTGTTCACCAGAATGTTAAAGACCTAATCATATTCAGATTTTTTTTAATGCTGCAGCTTTCAGCCATCAACAAAGCAGCATTAGGGTTTTTGGTGTTGACAGGGAAAACAACAGTGGGGTTTTTGTTTGTTCTTTTTTTCATCACTGTAGCTTACTCCCATTTCAAGCAGGCTAAACTGAATAGTACAGACTGCCTACACTGAAGTTCTATACTGATGCAGGTATAATGATGGAAGTAAATAGGATAGTACTCGGTGAAGATATACTCCTGTGGGGACTTTCTTGCTTCAATATAAGTATCTCAGAATCAATGACTGCTGAAACTAGTTCCTTGTCATACAACTCTACTGTAAAGAGATATTTTTCCTCAGTTGTAGATCGAGTTATACAAGACCTGTGGAAGCCCTCTTATTTAATTAAGTAACAGAAAAATAGGGATTTAAACCAATAAAAACTGATACAGGTCAAAATGTTTAATAGCATTTTTCACAACACTGTAACAAGCTGAAGTGTAGTATTCTGTGTCATCAAGAATCTATGCTAAAAATCTAGATACATAAGTTATTAAGTCATTTAGGCACTGAAAAAAAGTGAGACTGATTTATTCCTCTTCTTTGGATGGGTTTGAAGAGAAGAGATTGGGCTAGAACTCTGTCACCCATTTGGAGGCTATCTTTTATGTGCAAATACAACAGTTCCACTACAGTTACTGGTTGCTGTAGACTGGCAATGTAAGTCTACCCTTTATGGCTAGAAAATACAAGCACTACCATTTACTCCTTTTTGTGATGTTAACACACCCCAGGAAATGAATTATGTCTACTTTCTGTTGCAAGTCTCATTTAGCTAAGGATGAGCCTGTTCTTTTCCAGACCCACACCTTTAGTATTAGAAGAAAAGTCTCTTTTCTTGCTTAGCAACATTGGACACTGTGTTCAAGTAGTACTTCAGCTCTTAACACTCCCTTTTCAGAGCAGTCACTAACATAATGAACGTTAAGAAAGCAAAGAAGATAAGGTAGGGACTTCACAAACCCACACTGAATTTTCTGGGGGTTGACATTGCAAGCATCCCTTTTAGTAATCAACTGGAACACGGTGCTTATTTCTACACTGTTTACATGTTTCCCAGGTTAACTTAGAGAAGTCAGGCAATTAAAAATGTTAAAGAATCTCTTAACCTAGCTGTGTGCAAAATTACCTGCTGTAGGACAGGATACATTGCCCTACCCAGTGCAAATGAGGAAACTTTATAAGACACCAAGGTTCTTTGAATGCAATTAGACCTGTTCCCATTTAGAAAAAACTCCCATAATGACAAATTTCTTTCTTTTTGTGTGTTTTTTTTTCCTGCTAAGCATTCTCAGGTCAAATCTCTATAAAGAGCAACTTGAACTGATATCCTAGGAAGCAAAATTACGAGAGTACTTTAAGAGAGAGCAAATCTGCCCTGCAAAGAAAATCCCTCCTCGCTCTACAAAACTGACTAAGGACCACCAGTGTCCTGCCTAACCACAGCAGCAGCCATGACTGGAGTTGTCAGTAATCAGTGCTTCATAAAAGAAATACAGGAAAACTGCTTTAGAAATGCAGGGACTTCACTTCTGGTTTTGGAATGCTACTGGCACAGTCTCTCCGAGGAAATGTTAGAATTAGTCTTCTTTTGTTTTTCAATGTGTTCCTCAATACCTATTCCAAATGAAACACATTTTAAGGCACTAGGAAAAGGGCTTTTCGTAGGTGTTGACTTTACATCTTGAGAGAGTTTATCAAGCAAGATCACGTTAAAGAGTGCTAGGTTACATCCTCAGGTAATTATTTAATTTAGAACAATGAGGCTGTGTTTGGAAATTTTACCTGTCACTTTACAATATACCTCCTCCTGATTTAACACTAATTGATGGCACAAGACCAAGTTTCAAAATTAAGTTGAAACGAAAGCAATGCTTTTTAAATGACAGGTCAACTGAACCTGAGTGATTTTAGTGAAATATAGTTATTTATAATCAACATCAAAACTTGTTGGATTATATATGTGTTTTTAAAGAGAAAACAAAGTGCTTATAAGGTGTTTTCCTCCTGATGAAGGAAAAACAAAAACCTTAATGTGAATATCACTTTCCAGTAAGACAGAAAAAATGTGAAAAACAGTGAAATCACACAGGGATTTCATTAAATAATTATCTCTAGTCATAAGGTAGCAGCACTTAGTAGACCTGGTGAGAGGCCAAGTGAGACAACTAGTACAAATACAAAATAAAGAATTTTTATTCTAAAAAGTTTACAGTTTAGTAGGTCATAATCACTTTACAGCAAGACACTTTTAAAATTAATATCTTTTGTTTTCACCCAGGACTTTTGTGTGAACCCTATGATATAGCTGTCTTGCTCATCACTTGTAAAGATATGAAGATTCATGAATAGTTTGACTTGTACTGCAAAATACAATTTTGCAGTTGTCCTGCAAATTCTACTGAAGAATATTTGGGGTAGATGAAATATATCTTTAACTTCAAATCCCTTTATATATTTTTCACTGTTTACAGAAAATGCACAGTTGGTTTCAAAGTTCAGATTCTTATGTGCCATGAAGAACATGTGGTATCTAATAAAGAATTTACATCAGTGCAATTACCATGGTGGTAGTATGCCATTTTCTAAGACCCCTTCTTCTGCAGACTTGTGTACTGGGTTGCTGAAGCTGGTTCTCTAAAGGTTCAGACTGAGGCCCACACGAGGCCTGAGCTGAGTGGAAGAAGATTCCTAATCTTCATTTTCACCTTAATTATGCTATGAATCTCAGACCTATAGAAAAGGGCAAATTAAACATAGTTATTACATGTGAAATAACTCTCTCTCACTTATTGTGTTACTTTAGCAATGTCTTTTCAGAGGGAAGGTCTGTGTTACCACAGCATTTCATTAACAGACCTAAAATCACAAGCAGCCTCAAGTGGGAAGGAGACAGTGATCATATTCCTGCAGGACTAAAATACCACCTTTCTATAACTCACACAATAAGCAACTGATGTTCCCACCAAACCAAAGTACTTCCAAGCTATTATTAGTTTCCAGTAACTGGTAAGATGTTACACATTTTCAATACACCACATATTACAGAATTTGGATCAAATGAACTTTTAAAGCAGAAATTTAAATCGGATAATAACTTTAGTCTTGAAAGACATAATGCCAAATGAGGCTATCAGTTTTATAGAGAAAATACAGATCTGACAATAAAAAGTTTGTTGCAGTGGATCGGAGTAACAGCATAAGTCATGTTATTTTTTTTTACTAGCAGAAACCTGCTGTGGGAAAAAAATGTTTCTCAACCCAACTGTTTAAAACAGGGCAAGGGCAGACAAAATATGCTGTGCTGAGATGACACATCTACTGTACATCCTCTGGCAAGCAGGCCCCAATATTCTAGACAACACATAAACAAGTGTCTTTTTACAGAGGGACAGAATGGCTCCAGGTCCAAATCATAGCTTTCAATAACAAAGCAGGGAAGTGAAAACTCCAGTTTATTTACAAAGTGTACGTGCTACAAATGACAGAGATAAAAGCCTTTCCGAGAAGAAATTCAAGGAACGTATTAGCTTGTAGCCTTATAGTACTCCCTTTGATATGCATTAAAAGTAGAGATATACATGTGTCACAAAACAGTTGTGAAACTGAAGCAAAAGGTAATTTGAAATCTTATCAACAATTACTCTTAAAATTAAGAGTAATTAAAGAGCGTCTATATCTATCTTGAGAAAGTGAAAGCTGTTCCAGGGACTATGGTTCCAGCTTTTGAAAGAAAGAAATCCGAAGGTTTTTCTTGGCTCGATATTTTTATGGGTCAACTGCAAAGACAACATAAAAGTCAACAGGAGTTTCACACGGAGGAAGGAGTTTGCAACAGGAAGGAGAATGTGACAGAGGAGAGTGGAAGGAAAAAATCAGATGACTCTGCCTAGTTTGCACCTTCTAAAACTTTTTTGTGCAATTTTTTCATTCTGTTAGTTTCTTTTTATCCCTTGTTAGGACATAAATTACACAGATTTAATTTTTCATGAGTATTTTTTTCTAGAAGGACCTTGTAATTAACAAAAACCCAAATCAGAAAAATCCCACAATGTGTTTTATAGGTGTTCAAACTACATTATCATACTTTCTAGCTTTATAATCCATGTGAAAATTTAGGCTATGAAACTATCTTTGTTATAAAATCCGTTTTTCCTGACAGCAGAAGTAGAACATGTATGAAGTTACCAAAAGTTTTGATGTCTTTTAGAGCATTTATCTGCACCACAAAGAGGCCAATCTGACACCAATTCACACATACCAACAGGATTTAAAACATCTGCAGCAGATTTCTCTTAATAGAGCATAACTAATAAACACTTCTTTACCAAACGCTTATGGCACACTGTTTATGCAAGAATGTTTTTACAACCATAGTTATATTCCTAAAACAATATGGAAGCCACCTAACCCCGATTTTCAGCAGCTTAGAAGTTGGCTTTAACAGATTTGGCCTTGCTTCTTTCTTGTTACCAAAGTCCTGCGGGGAGCGGCTGGATGTGTTGCTAAGAGATAATTTCATGGCGCCCTTGGAAAGAGAGCTTGTGTCTGGCTACGTGAAAGGTGAAGTTAGCTACAAGAGAAGAGGCAATAAACAAAATCCTCTCTTCCCTAGAAATAGCATTTTCTCTGTGGAGGGCAGAAAGGGGACAGCTGAACAGCCGGGTCAGACTCACCCTCCTGGCACACCTCCTTCTGGAAGCTTCCGCAGAGGTCTTCCCCTGTTCTTCTTCACAGGCACCATACAGCCGTATGACTGGCCTCACCAGCTTAATCATGCTTATAGTCTTATCGTTCCCAAGCGAACTTTGTTCAAATCCAGAAAAACAACATAAATGTGCAAAAAACTTCCATCTCGGGGAGAGTGACTGAATTTTTCCTGTCAGCACGCAGGTGCCGAGGGCCACTCTCTCCTCTCACCTCCCGGCCAGAGTTGGGGCTCTCATCTCCCCAGTGCCCCACCATTGCTTCCCTTAGGAATCAATCTTTGTCCTCCATTTTCTTCGCCTCTTTTTCCCCCAACACAGACCTTTTCAGAGAGCCGTTACTCAAAGGAGCTTCTCAGTGGCCCAGCCACCAGTGGGTGCGGAGGGTGGAAGGAAGGACCAGCCATGCCAGCTGAGGTGCTTCCAGGTGTTGACTGGGCCCTGCCACCTGCCACCCTCTCCAAAATGCAACCCAAACGGAAAGCAGGCAGGACTAACTGACTGCACTCGCTCACCCTGGGTGTCTTGGCCGTTAAAAACCGGACCGTATCACCTCTGTGAGTAAATAAAATCTGAGAGGATGGGGCTGCATGTGGCCATCCATGGCCAGAGGCCCAGCTGCCGCTTGCAAGCAGCAGCTGCCAGATCACCAAGCAGAGCAGGAACGGTTCCCTTCTCTGTCCAGTGCATTAAAATGTGCCGTCTGATGAAAAGTGTTGCTGTCACATGAAGTAAAATGAACACTAATACACAGGAAGGGTGGAAGGTGCCCGAGTTTTGTGCTTACATGTGTGATTTGACCTCTTTTTTTCGCACACGTTCCTCCAAATTTACTATTTGAATACAAAATTGATCTTGTGGGAAGTTTCTAATTCAATTTTGTTATTAAAAAAATCACATTAAGATAGGTAATTAAAAATTTGGCACCCAGTGCCCTTTTTCTTGTCATAAATATTTCAATGGAGGAAAAACCAGCATCAGAAATTCCTGAGATTTTCTCTACAATTAAAAAAAACCCATAGGATATAACGTTTATTTTATTTCAAATTTGGCTTTCAGTTAACAAAGGCACAACATAGCAGAAATCCTTTGGATATTATGTGTAATGTATTACCTTATTTTTGGACAATTGCACATTGACTGCAGCTGTTTTATAGGAAACTATGTTTAAAAAAGGTAATTATATTTCAAGTATTCCAAGGGAAGTGGCCAGGAGAGAGCATAAATGGCAAGGATATTCATCAGACACTGGCAGGAGCAAAAGCATGTTGTGATTGGGATTTTAACACATTTCAGAAGCCTGCTGCCTGAGATAGTTTTGTGATTACGTACCCACTCATCTATTTCCCCTCAGTGTTTATGTTGGAAGGATGGCACATTATTTTGAAAGAAATGAAGAAAAAAAGGAGTTTGCAGAGGAAACTGTAGCAACTGGTCCTGATATGGAGCAATTTAACACTGTAACATATAAGCAAAATGCACAAATTAGATGTTAAGAAAATGAACGTGCAATACTAGTGGTTTAATTCTTTCAAAGTAGATTATGTATTATTACTGACCTGAAGGTAGTGTGAGTCTTCCCTTTGACTCTAACAGACCCTGGATTATGCCATAGGTGTAGATCTTTCTGGTTGTTTTGGGAGGATGGAATTTGCTTTGCTTTGTAAGGAGAACAGAATATTCCCTTCAGACCAGAGGCCAGGTCTGCTCGCCACTGTAGACATCATAGGTGCAGGTATAGATGCGGGCACTGCCTCTACTGGCATTTTCCCCTTTCTTTCCAGTTGAAAGAACGTATCTATTGTGCTCCCTGTATTTCTTCTGATTCGGGCAATTCCTCTGGTCGTCACTCAACTGGAGCAGGAAAAAAAGCATCCGAGTTTTTGTGACACTGCACGGCACTCAGGACAGGGCAGGGTCTATTTCCAAGGAGTGAAATACAACACAGTATCAGACAAGAATCTGTTGGCAGTCTTGCCATCCCAAAGTCTTGAAAAAAGTATAATTTGCTAAAAAAAAACCTGAAAAAGACTTGGTGGCTGTGAGTTATTTAAATAAACAGAATTTTATTAAAGCCTCTACCCAGGTTTCATACATGCTTTAGGGAATTCAGAAACCCAATAAAATCACAATTCTTTTTTTCCTATAGTCATAGTGAAATTTAACTAAAGGAAGATGAAAAAACTTGTACCTGCAGAAACCGTTGTCTTTTTAAAACAAAAGCAAAGAACTCTGTCTTATAACATATCCTCTTTCCAGATGAACTAACTTTCCATAGCAGGACAGGATTTCCCTATTGACCATCAAAAACATTAGATAACACCTTCTTTCAAACAGTGGAGTAGTAAAGTTGCTAATAAACAGATTGACTTCTAATGTACAAAATTAAAAAAAAACAGAAGAAACAAAACAAAGCACTGAGGTCTTCAATTAACGAAGAGGAATTGGGGCAGAAGAAGTATCGAGTCAACATCCTTTGCCTCAAGCCTTGTAGGCTATGCACAGGCACTGTGACAGGGTAGATGAAGACTTACCTAATGTAAGGAAGGCTTACAGTGACCATAAAGTCTCTGAAAGCATCTGAAATACTGTTTGTATTGCTCCAGTTCACATTGGAAACTACTTCCACTGCTATCTGGGACAACATTCATGATATCACAGTAATGACAGATTAACCACAAACAAGGATGTAACCCCAAATATTACAAGCCTGAGGCACCCACTACCTGTTAAGACCACAGCCTTACAGATAAATGCAAATTTTAGATAAAAGACAGGCTTAAGAAAAACATTTGTCTTTTGCACAAAGTTGTAATACCTAGGAAATATGACAACATATGCCTTTGTGAGTTAGTTTCAAAATACTTATCACCAGTATGTGTAATGCAGTTCAAAAGAAGGCTCTCCAATTCTCATAGGATCCCAAAGAGATCACGGGCTGACTTGGATGACAACTGTAGTGATTTTCACAGAAAATGCTGTACTTCAGATGAAAGTAAAAAAGGGAGATGACGCAGATGAATGAACTCCTGCAGTACAAGACAGGGAAAAGTCCCTGTGTTGGAAGGTACTCTAAGTATAATAAATAGTTCCTGGAAGAAACCAAGGTCAGCATTCTGCAAGGTAACTGCTTTTCAGCTACTCACAACGCTGTGCTATAAATTTAAAATTGAGAGGTCCAAAAAAGATGTCACAGCCATTACTGTTACTCCACTGACTCAGAGTTAACAACTTTCTTAAACTGGTACATGTGAGTCAAAATCATGTTTGAAAGCAATTGTCCTTGCCCAAAGCTGAAAATAAGTTCTACTGTAAAACAAACGTCATTATGTCTCTGCAGGAAGGAACACATCCAGAACGATCATGAAGTTGGTTGTAATCAATGACCTTTTCCGAAATACCTTGAACTCTTTCTTTTGTTGATGGGACTTTCTAAAAGTATACTGGGAGCCATAGGTTTCTGGCTTGTACCCATTTTAAACATTTCTTATCGCACAGTGCTACAATTTGTTATCAGATGACCCTGTGCTCATATACAAACACAACCACTATCAGGCACAGACAGGCTATAATCTGGCAATAACTTTAAAAAACAGAAACAAACACAATGTGTAGGGAATATTAATAAACTCAAGGAATTCTGGCACAGAATAAGACTACTAATAAGTATTTGGAGGGAAGTACAGTAAGACATGATAGAAGTCTACATTAATTCCAGTCCTATTCCCTATGACATAAACGATCCTAAATAGCTACTGCCATGTGAAGTGCTCTCTTTAGAGCAGTTCAAAATCCTTTTGCCTTATCTAGCTTTTGTAAATGTGATAATTACCTTGTTTTATATGATTCTATTGTGTCTAATGAGTTAATATACAGACATTTGTACAAAACCAGTCATTTAATTATAACCATTATTCTTGCTTTGGAAGAAAGGTCTTACAAGAAAGACTCTTCCTTTAGCAGATACCATACTAACATACATTACCAGATAAATTTATCAGACTTCAGAATTCTTCAGTACCTGTAACAGGAGCCAGATTTTTTAAAAGCACTCCCATACAGCAAGATATGTAAAGTAAAGTAGTCTAATTTCAGCAACTATACCATGGTTCATAATGTGTTTTAGGTTCACAATCTCTCATAATACTGCCTTCTCAAAAATGACACTTCATTGTACTAACCTGCAGTAGAAAGTCAGTGAATCATCATCCATTTACTCTAAAATGGGAATTATTTCCCTGTCTCATGAGAATATAATGAAAATAAAATCCAGGAATGACTATGCAGCTACCAGATACTTTAGTGATGGGTACTATATAACCAGCTGGATGGATAAAAACAGAGAAACCAACTGCATGGGTCTTTTGTCAGCATAACCTCTGAAGAGTATGACGACTTTTCATTAATTAAACAAATTGCCTGTATCAAAATACAAAAGCCATAAAATTCTAATTTAAGCTTAATTTGAAATGTTTTTTGTGAAGAAAAATGTATTTGCCCAGATGTAAGTTCATCTTCCTTGGCCAGTGCATGGATAGACTTAAATTCCTCTTTTTTTCATCCCTTTCTTCATCTGGCACAAACCAGGAGGAGGACCAAGCACACAGTCTCTCTTCTCATACTGTATCCAACCTTGGGATCTAGAGGTCACAATACAACTGCACAGCTAAAAGTCACAACCGAAAACTAGAGCAGGGCACAGTGATGGGACAGATACATTCAATACCTTGTCTGAGCAGACAGTACGTACATTGTCTCTTTAGATTACTCCTTAGATTGTTTTAAAAGATTATCATATTATCTCTGTCTCCTTTTTTGGCTCAAACCTTGCAACACATTCATGTTATATTAGCAAAATCAAAATCCAGAAACTTCGGTCAGCACGTGTGTGTGGCATTAATAAGGATCACTTAGGAATTATGCTTACCAAGTGTGGCAATAAATGGGATTCCATTTAAATGGTGCTTGTTCTTTCTAACCTTATCCCTCAAGCTGATGCAAGAGTTCCTGGAAAACTTCAATCTTTGACATTTTAGAGATAGGCTTACTTAAGAGAGCATGGAAGATTTTAAGCCACTCAATACCATTTTTCTTTGATATGTGAGGCACATTCCTTTTTTTAAATATCTCAGCAGTTTATTTCCAAAATTTATTGAAAAGAATCAACATTGTTCAGAGAAGAGTTTGATTTTAGAAAACCCAATCTCTGGATTGATCATTCATCTAGGTATTTTAATACATCTGCTCCTCTCTCATCATTACCATGACATCACTGATTACAATATTCCAACTGACTAATCAGGAAGGAGGCTATGCCTAAACTGGATGAGGTTATGACTCTAAAGTATTGTTATCTTTTTCTGCTAAGGAAAGATTGTTTGGGGAACTCCCACTCAGGAATTTTTTCTTTTGCCAACTGAAGGGAGCTTGAGGTGCCAGTTCAATCTGCTTTATCACATACATTGGTAGATTGCACCCGTGCTTAGGCTGTGAAATAAATCAACTCATTGTCTCTTATTACCATATATCTGTATTTCAATAGCATCCACAAATCTCATCGCACCTTTACAAATGTGGGAAAATACAGTTCTTCCCTAAAGATATTTCATCTAATACTATCAAAAAGTGATATGGAAAAAGAAGGCAGAGAGGGATATAATTGTATTCACATGTATATGTGAATGTATATGTATATGTGTGTGTGTATGCAGACATACAGTTTTTGTTGAAATCAACATGACCAAATGTAAGCATTCAAAACTACCGAGACCAAAAAATTATGTGATAGGAGGAGGATTTCCATGTAGAATAATTTACTGAAATCTCTTATTAACTAATATTATTCAGCTGAATATGGACTATAGAGAATTTGTATAATGATAATTAAAAAAAATCAGAATGCCATATGGGATAGTATGAGGTACATATAATATAAAACCAGGTATTTTTATCCAGCAAATCTATAGCTCAACAAAAAGTTATTAAATGTCTGATAAGACTTATTTTCCAAATAATCAAATTGATTTAATGAAAAATTAATGTTAAGAATTCAGTTAATTTTAAAACAATTATTTAATTAACGATGCTACCATCCTTTAAGTATTTTCTGATTCTTTTGCCTGAGTGATGTCAAGACAATCCATTTTCTAAAATCAATTAAATCTAATTTTCTTTGAAATTCAAAATAATGTTGATATATTCTAAGATGCCCCTAAAAATTACTTATTTAATTAGATGATCTTAGAGAAGTTGATGCAGAGTTTTAATTAAACATATTCTTCTTTCATTATACCTGACACATTCATAGACTAACACATTTGACTTTAGCAGAGTCAGTCCAATTTTTTCCTAATACAGATAAACACAGAAATTGGTCCTTTGACATTGCAAATCCTGGATTAAATTAACAAAATAAAACTACAGATCTAAATTTTATTGACTATTAATTCCCCATTTAGGATCTTAAAATTGAGCCTACTTTATCTGAAATAGAAGCTTCCAAGACAACACAGAAACCCACAAATAAGCAGGGAGTATTAAGTAAGAATACAATGGTAATATCACCTCTGTATATGATATTAAGGAAATAATTATTCAAATATTATGTCCATTTCTGATGATTACACTTCAGAAAAATACATTAAAGATTTGGACAAAATTTTTAAAATTACAAGAATAATTTGGGGTTGGAAACTACACCTTGGAGAAAGGGACTAAAAAAGAATCTATTGAATTTTTCCAAGAAACAGTGAAGTATTTTGGCTACAAATATGTACAAAAGGAATAAACTTCTGATAGCAGAGAGTGCTTCAGTGTACCAGGAAAACCACAATGTGTTCCAATGATTGGAAACTGGTGGAACTCTACATAGTTGGAATGCTTCTGTAACTTACCCATTGGAGTATGTGACATGGTGATATTCTGAATTCTTTATGATTGTGATCAAATTGAAAGCTCATGATGTTTAAGGTTTGCAAATGCCAGAGTTAGGATTAGTGATCATTAATAGTCTCCTCTGACCCTAAAATATGATAATAAAATGCATGAGAAGTCATGTAAAAAAAAATTTTCTCCTTAGATTATATGAACAATATATTATTCTTAACCTTAGATGTTGCTAACTTGTTCCACATGACTTTGAGGATAATTAAGCAGAGTATGAGGTGGACTACACTCTTCTCTTTAGCAAATCCAATGTTTTAATTTAAAGTAATTATTCAAGTCTGCACAGCTGGGTCTGGTCAATTTAAGTCAGTAGAATAATTCTTTTAACATCCCCACAGTCATATGAGGTATAAAGGCTTGTGGTATTGCACCTCCTAGTTCCTATGAAAGCATCAGGGAAAAACAGTATTGTAAGTAAGTGGAGAATTCTATTGCTGCACTGGGGGTGCAATTACACTGGATTTTGATGCACCACCTTCATTTCATTTACCTGCTGAACTTCTGCAATATTCTCCGTTTAAAGCATTTAGATCAAGGAGACATGTTCCTCAACTGATACAAACTGACACAGGGCTGTTAAGGTTATTGCAATGTTGATTTCAGCATCCTGAGAGATGGACTCTCATGTTGCAGAAAAGTGAACTTAAAAGAAACAGGAGAGTTTTCCTTTCCCTTTTCCTTCTTCTTTTTTCTTCTTTTATCTATTTCAAATAACACATCTAAAAGAAAAATTAAATATCAGTAGGAAATTACTGGGTGATCTGCAGATGATAGTTGTTTGTAAATGTAAAGGTAAGGATATTTCCATTTACAGAATTTAAACGCATTCCAAGTGGCACAGCCAGTACAGTGTCAAGTTTTTTGCCGCGATAAGGCTAGAGGCAGGAAGCCATGAGAGGTCAGGAAGGAAGCACTATCAGGCCTGAGAGAGGACTGAACAGCAAAGGGAGCAGCAGAGCCTCTTGTATTTAGGCTATGTAACAACTGTACTATTTTCCAAAGATAAACAGCTACAAGTGCAAAATCCCAGCTACTGTCCCTTTAAAGTTACTGGGGAAAAAAAATAATCCTTGTTTGCTGTGTTTGCCTTTTGCTTCTAGCAGCTTTGTAAGGGGAAGAGGGAAGGAGGGGAAGGCAACAGGGAAAGTACTATTTTGCATAAACATTTCTTCTGGGATGCAGACCAGCTTGTTTATAGCAATTCAGCTTGACCCTAGGCACACCAAAGGAAATGGCTTTAATACTGGTTTTGATCCATCATGCCAGAGCTGAATCCGAGTGGTTTAGTTTGCACTGGTATGTTTCCAAACATCACCTGCTTCCCCATGGGAAAAAGGTCAGAGAGCAAGTTAAGGAGAAAGGGAAAGCTCTTACAAAGTTTGGCTTGTAAAAGAGCCACGTACAGTGAGAAGTCCAGTGTTGTTGCTCTGTATTATACCACCAAAGGTTTTCAAAACAGGTTAGGGAGTCCAGCTAAACTGGGCTGACAAGTGGGTTTCCCATCCCATGAAATGAGGGGATTTACATTTTCTTCCTGTTCCATCCTGTGATGAAATAAAGACATCTCACATTTTTCCTTTGAAAATGAGAGACAAACAGCAGGAGAGCCAACTTGCCTGCTAGGGTGTTCATTCACTCGCTATTTTACCTACCGAGGTTGAAGTTCTTGCTCTGCTGTTCACCTGTATTGGGGAGGGAAGGGGGTTGGAGGTAACCTGGCAATTTGACTTTTGGCAGTTTTGAGATGTTATCTCTGAAAAACAACTGATGTTGAAAGAGACCATCTTAGAATAGCTGATACCTGGTAGGACAGCCATGAAGGAGAGGACAGATCTAGACCAGAGCCAGTAATCATGATGCTGAATCAGACAGTGCTAAGATTTGTCCTAGATCTCATTTATTATTCTTACTGTCTTGTTCAGGGGATAGCAAGTAGGCTAGAGTTGGCTAGTGTCTTTCTTGGTCCAACTGTGAATTTCATAGGATTTTGCATCTTCCTCTGATTTGAAAAATCAACATTTTCAAAAAAAAAGGTGTTCTGTCTAAATATTCCCCACTAGCTCCAGGTTTAACTATGCATCCTTGAAGTCAGTTAATGTAAAAATATATGGCCACATCCCAGTGGTGCTGTAACTTTCAGGCACAGAGAGACTTCAATTTTGTTGCTACTATTTTATATATATAGTTAAATGGAAGACAAACAATTTACTATTGTACTGTCTAAAATATAAAAGGTGTAATCCAGTGCCCGCTGACTTAAATGAAAGCAGGATATCAAAAATAGTACCAGATCAAAAAAACTGTCTAAAAAGACAATGACTCATAACAGTAAACTTGTGCACATGCTTTGGGATCTGGGCCCAACTAGGTGCAGAGGAACTCATTTCCATTTAACTGGTGGGATTGCTCAGCTGCACTCCTGTAAGTTATGGAATAACAACCAAGAAACTTATCCAATCTACAGCAAAAGTGAGAGCTGCAGACTCATTATTACAATTCTTTTTCTATAGGAAAAGCAGTGTCAGCAGCGAAGAGAAAAGCAAAGAACATAAATCCAACCTGACTCCTTAATTTTTTTATTTTTTTTTTAATTTTTTTCCAACCATAGGGCTATAATTAGTTTCCTGGGGCCTCTTAGAGCAACTCAAACGAAGCCTTCCCATGAGTAAGAGATTCATTAAAAGGAAATATGGAAACATTTGAACTTTTCAGTAAGACCATGCAGAGTCCCAACCTTCTTGAGGAAGCTGCTCACTTTGGGCAATTTGCTTCTTCCATTAAATCCAGCAGTATTATCACAGACTGCTGGATTGTTTGTTCCCTGTCAATCTAGTTTTCAAAGCAGTGCAATGCAGGGGAAGGGAAATAGCTTTTTCTGAGGAGGTTACAACTGAGCAAAGCAGAGAACACAGGTCAGGCAGCATATAGAAGGAAAGGAAGATTTTGTTGCATATGCTTGGTTTTGGTAATTTTTTTTGACAACAGCTTCTTACTGGTATTTTCACTAAGATTTCACTGGTAGCACTAAATTTGAGAAATTATTTGGATAAGTATTTGGGTTTTAAAAAGAAATCTAATTTGAAAATAAAGAGAGGTCTAAGGATTGGAGCAAAATGACAGATAGAAAGTATCATTGAGACAAGTAATAGAGAGGTGGGAAGTGTGAAGCTGGAATGCAGTGGTGGAGGTAAAGGAGGTATCATCCCTGCTGTGATGTCTGTGAAGTGTGGCCATCCAACAGTGACTATTGGTCATGTACCAAAACTATGAATGACCGTATAAAACATAATTGCTTATTTGCCTTGTCTCCCATACCTTGATACTGCATTCTTTAAGACAGGGGCTTTCTTTTATGATGTTTATATAGGAAAAAAAAAGAGGTACATGAAGACTGCTTTTATAATTCGTATCTATCATTGAAATATTAAACTGGAACAGCAAAAAGATCCAAGAGGTGGACAAGGAAAACAATTTTAGTTATAATTTTCTGAGTTATCAGGAAGAGATTAGAGGCAATTTAAATGACTTTTTTATTTCAGGAGTGTAGCCAACATTATTTGATGCATTTAAAGCCCTAGCTCCTGAATCTCAGACATCATTATTTTTTAAAAGTTTTCAAAACTCATAGTTGCTGAGTAGGACAAAAATATTGATTTGAACAGCTCAGAAGCCTTAATAAAAGAAACTCAAAAATTTGTTATTTCTGAAGTTTCATGAATTGAAATCCATTTTCTTGACCTGGAAGATGGGAGATCCTGACTCGTGTTTTGAACACACCAGACCACACATAACTGCTTTTTTTGAAGCAGTACCTGACTTTCAGAAGGTGAACCCAGATGAGAAACCTCAAAATTCAAGAGAGTTTGGATGGAGAGATTTTCCTCCAAATAATAGTTGTATTGTGAAGGAGGTACCCAAGACAGGAAAACTGATATCTGAAAAAGAAATGTGAAGTGAATAGACCTCCATTCAGCAAGAACTATTAATACTGTGATAGCACCCTAAATGATGGTTTTGGTCTGTGCAAAACCTGAATGATAAAAACTTACGATAAAATGAAAACTCTGGCAAAACTTGAACTTTCCTGTGGAGAAAGAAGCGTGGGCATTTCTTAATGTGCATGAATGTGTTTGTCCACATGCCTGGTCAAAACACAGAAGATAAATTCCTTACTGAGACCCTTCTCAGGATGAAACACTTTGCCTTTGAATGCTTCCTCTGTTCAGTTAGAAAGCAAAAATGTGTTTCATCAGAAAAAGTCTTGACCAGTTCAATAGGAACATAAAGAAAAATTCAGTACTCAAGACGACTGCAAATGCATCTCAATTTCATCTCTTTTAAGTGTCAAAGCTTATTCCTGCTGGAGAAAGGTGAAAAGAAGTTCACTTTTGTAAAAATATATTACCTACCTAGGCTGCCAAGGTCAGTGAGACCTCTCCTGGGTTGAAGTACTGCTGGGGCAAAAGAACCAGACTGGGAGGTAGCTTTAACTTATAAACTACTTTTTAGGTTGCTAAACACACTAGGGAGGAGGATGTATAGAGCTAAATTCTACATGTTTTATAGTCATGTGATTCCATTACCTTAACCATGTTTGTACAGAAGTAACAGAGAGAAGAATTTCGTTCATAGCATTGTCTAAAAGTAATTCTTTGTTGCTGCCTTTAACAACAAACTTGTGCAACATTATTGTGTGGCACTTCCATAATGGGAGAGTTAGTGGAGCCTGACAAAATCTGGCCCAATTTTACATCAGGTTTTGAGCAAAACTAGGACAATTTCTGGCACGATCTAGAGATTTTTATTAAATCGGAACTGATGCAAAATTGGGTTGGTCCACCTAAAGCTCAAAATTAATTTTTACACTTACTTGAACTTGAACATCAAAGTACAGTTTAAGACCAGGCCAAAATAAATGAACTGAAGGTGTATCCATAAATCCTGCAAGTCAGGGCTAATAAGATTTTTAAAAAGCTCTGCCAGCTATCATTTGTGATACATGCAACTCTATAAAGTTAATGCTAATATATCATGAAAAGAACAACATTTTGTTTACAGTAAGTGATATGTTCAAAGGCATCAAGTTTAGCCTAATTTTTCTTTCTTTAAATTAAATCTGACTGCTTTACCTTCCCTCTATAGGTACTTTTCTCTGTGTACAGGTAGCAGAGTCCTAGGCTGCAGAGATATACTCTGTACAAATCTACTCTATGTCTGATTTGCCAAACAGAGACAGTTCTTGTCAGTCTTGTCCACAAACATCCTTTTTCCTTTCCAAGTAGACAGCTGAAAGACATTTTTCATAAGATTACATCCAGCAGCAGGTGCTCTAGAACATGTGCCATAATACAGAATATACCTGATTAAATGGTATATTGAAATGAAGTTCAAGTGACCAAGCTGGAGGACAAATGAGGTGACCTTCTTGTAAAAAAGGAAAGATACTATGCAAACTATTTGGAGGATATTTTTAGAAATATCTTAATAAAGAAGTTTATGCAAATGGAAAAGTGTGAAATAGGTTTCATTGCACAAATTCTTTAGCCCAATGACTAAATACTAGGGGTTCTTCCCTGATCTCATTCTTGTCTGTAATCTTTCTAAAAGCCAAACAGAAGCTGATTTTCATGTTTTGAATCATAGCTATCGGAATTCTTTTGTAAAAAACATTTTCAGACCAGATACAACTATTTATCTGCTCCATCTAGTGTGCTGTTACAGAAATGGTTTGAAAAATATGCCCTCCTTCACTTACAGGACCAGAAGAAATCTCAGCTAAAAATGTAATTTTTAAAAATCTGAACAGCTGGATTAAGCATTGTAATCCCCTGTTAAAGATTCTGTCAGAGGTGGTGTAGTGGATACAATGGTGGCAATTTAAGATATGACAACAGTTTGCCTATCCTGTCTGTCTGCTAGAAATTACTATCCCCAGAGCATGTACCCACCCTTTAGCAACTCCAATCTATAGAATTTTATCTGAAACAGCTGAGAAAGCTGATGTGCACCACTGTATTGTACTATGAATTAGAAAGGCTGTTGTGCAGGCACATATCCCTTCTGCTACCCTGCCACAGGTGCTAACCTCTGTAGGCGTTAATCCACCAAAGCTAAGTCTACCACAGCCCATAAATCCAAACCTTTCCAGAAAGTATGAAATGCTGAATGGTCTTCCATTCCCAGAGTGGCTTCTACTCTTCTCTAGTTTACTGAAGAAGTTTAAGTCCCATTTCCTTCTGCTTGAAGACTGAAGCTGGCTGAATGAGGGGTATAAAACTGTATGGTGAAAGATTTAGTGGGTATGTTGTTCGCCATTAGAATTTGGTTTGGAATTTTAAGGAGCTTTCAGGAGACTTAGCAGATAATGATCTGAAGCCACAGAATTCCTCCAGGCATTTCTTCATCCCACTATGCACTACCTGAGGCACTAACACCATCTCCTGTGCCTGCTGGCTACTTTTAAGCAAAAGGGCTCCTTAATCTGTTCTTAAATGCTTTTGTCATCAAATTGCTTTGTGTTTTGAAGTGAAGTGAAATTCAGTGCTTGAGAAAAGTGCAAGGATGTTGATATATTGGAAACTAACTGTAGTAACAAAATAAATAACAGCATTCACAAACTTTCCATGAGGAAGTGAAAATGGAAGTCATTACGAATCATTCTAGTGTCAGCTATGTTACCTGCCCTCCCCATTCAAATGAAGACCAAGGTTGCACTGTGGAGTGTGAGGTGCCCAATGAGAAATCACTCTAACTTTCTGCAAGGATGTGTGGACTACCTTACTTTTTGAAAAGAGGAGAAGAAACTGTACACCAGCAGATTGACCAAATTCTCCCAGCCTCTTACACACCCGAAGTACAACTACTCAAATCTGCAACCTGAACTCACATTTTTGACACCTCTTCAAAATAGGCCACCTCTTCAAAATAGTAGGCCATGTGAGGCTGTTCAAATTAACACCATAAAATTTCTATTAGAAGCCAGTAAATAGCTGGTACTGATCACAGACTGTCACAAACACTTGGAAAAACAGGCCACAACATTCTGCGTGAGATTCGTGTTCTAAGCAGACTTAATTTTAGCCAAATGTTGAACGTTGACCATGTTTGATGGTCCCATGTCCATCAGTGGGTATGATACACAGAATCACGGTCCATCTGAAATGGGCCATCATTTCTGTGATTTGGGTGGACAGATAATAGAAAAAGGGATTATTTCTCCTGTGTGTTTTTTTTTTTTTATAAAAAGCTGAAAAGAAATTAATCATATTGTGATAAACAGTAGCAAATGTTAGAGTAAATGAGCAGAGGACAGTTTAATTTGGAAAAGTTCCTCTGATCCTTTTGATGAAGTCACAGATAGTTCTTGACATTCATCCCCTAGTTTCACCCCAAGAAAAAGAAAGGCAGTTTACTGCCTTTCCTATGCTTGATATGACAAAGATAGAGATTTAGGTACTATAAGATAGCACTGAGTGTAGAAGGCTGATGAATGCCACAGCTGAAATATCTTGACAGAAAAGCAGCTGTCAGTCACACCCCCCTGGGATGTCTAAGCAAGTAGGTAAGTAAGCAGGCAAGCAAGCAAGCCAGTCATGGAGGTATCATCTCTCATTCCAACCAGCAATAACAGACAGACATGTGGGCTGTGTCTCATGATCCTGCGTATAAACCCTCAACTAGTCTACCTAACGATACCAGTGTGACCACCTTGGAAGAAATCCTTTTTCTGGGGAGACCACCTTCTTTTTTGTTATTTTCTTAGTACATAATTACGAGTGAAGCTTAAATATTCCCCATTCATACCACGATTTTCACATGGGAACCCAAGACATCATCCCTTTTTTTGTTGTTTGGTACTGAGTTATTTACTGTGATATATTCCTGAGAACTTTAACAGGAAAGAACAGTAGCTGACATCTGGCAGAAATATAGACAGTTATGTAGATTATAAACAGAATGATCTATCACTTTTAGCAAATATATACCAGAACAAAAGACATTAAGTAGTAGCCTAAATGGCAAAACATAGATGGCAGGAAGAGATCAAAGAAATCCTGCTCTTTGCTATATGAATAGAATAGGTGAAATTACTATACAAGGAAGAGTCTTATATAAAATTAGCATTGATATGTTTATCCTTGTTTTGAATACAGCTTTGTTTGAACTGAGAAAAAAATCATAAAGCAGCCAACAGTGCTTAAGAGTGGGTATCCTTTATTGCTGTATTATGTTTTCAGGAAAGATTGATTTCCACCCTCTCTTTTTCTTACCCCCTGCCATTAAACATAAAGGTTTCTTCTACTAACACATTTTTATTCATTTGAAAGCATTGAATAGAAACATTATATAGAAGTTTGAGCTAAAATAGATGGAGAAAAACATTTCTTTCTTAAAAAGCACATTTTAATAGAGCACTATATGCTCAATTAAAAAAAAAAGATAACTGAAAGCTAATGCTTTCACATCATTAAGAGCAGATAAGCTAAATTTAGGCAGCTGTGAGGTTCTTCAGGGGTGTCAGAGGCTGCAGTGCTGATGGGTTTGCACAATCCTGCAGCCACTCCCAACTCACACGCCAGCGACAGGTGCTGCAGTAAGTGGTGCTAATAGGGGTGAAGGCTCCAGCCCCCATGGCTCTTCTTGGAAACCTTTCCTGGGACTTCTTCAATTTTTTCTCTGCTAAAATGTATATAATTTTTAAAGTCCTACTTATGAGTTGAACTGTCCAAAATCAGGAATTTTGTGAATATACCACTAAAATACACAAATATCATAGGACTGACTTATTTCCTCTCTCCTAACAGTGCTCCCAGACAGGATTTCTTCACCTGTTTTTTTCTGGATATCATCAGTGTAAATCCAGCTGTTAGAACAACATAAAAATCTCAGTCCAGAAACTGCAACCAGGGTGACTAAACTGTATGACTTTCATTAGACAAACTTCATTACAGGAGCAGTTCTAATCAGACGGATGTTTTCACTTGGTACCTGAAGGCTGCATTTCAAACATCAGCAACCAATTCTGCTGCTCGCATAGCACTAACACACTGGCACTTAATAAAAGTTATGGTTGATACCAGATATTATTGCTGTCTGGCTGTGCCTTTGTGCCAGAGTGGTGCTATAGGACCAGTGAAACAGAATATATGTGGATGCCTCAGATATTTCAATAGAGGATACACGCTAAACCACTGGCAAATATGCTTTTAAACAAAATTGGCTGATTTTGTACTGAAGTAGGTATGATACATGTGTGTATCCCATTTAAGACTGGGGAAGTGGTAACCTGTTGCAAAGAGTCAGAATGGGTAATGTAGGGCCATGAATTCTTCAGCTTGATACACTGGAATATCTATGTCAATGTCTTAGTTGGCCAAGCTTTAGTTCTGACTTAGTTTTCCTGTGTGAAATTGTTTCAACACAGAAGTTGTGAAATTGTTAAGAGTAGTGCTATGAAAGAGTCCAGTCACACTATTCTCTATCAGACAAAACTAAGGAGCATACTAGAAACTTTTCTTAAAAAAAAATCAACATCAAACATTAAAATCATGAGAATGTGATAAAATCACTTCAGTGTGTTTGACTGCAAGTCATGAAGACAATAAATACTTGGCCTCCTACAGCTTATTTTAGATGACTCTCAGATAAGATTGACAAGGATTTTATTTCTTTACTCTGAAGGAACTTACTTTACAGTGTCTTAAAACCCATATATGTGGGGTTTTGACATATGAAGGAAAGTCACCTCACTAAAAATATGAAGGTGTAAGATTGACAATACCATTTCAAAATGTTACATGAACAGCTGATAAAATGAGCAAGTTGTATTTCAGTGGCTCTTATGTCTGGTGTAAGAGGATTTCATCAATGAAAGTAAACCAACTAGCTCTTCCATATTTTCCTAACATGCAAAATATAACAACAGCAAGTTGGATAATGCATCACAGAATGCATTTGTTAATTTGCAGTAGGGGCAAACTGAATCAAATCAATAGTCTACCTAACCCAGCATGGTAGTACTCATAAAAGACAGGTATTACAGTTTGAGGAGACAGTTTAAGAAATCCTGAAAGATCCAGTTATAGAATAACATACCCAAGGGAAAGTAAGTCCCTTCCTAATTGCTTTCAGCATGAAGTTGCTTTCTGTTTGGAGGAAGCAGAGTTCAGATACCTTTCAAGCCCCTGGAGATTTGCTGTTCATTTAATTATCACACTATCTGTATTATTTAATTTACCTACAAAGAATGACTGACACTTTTTAATGAATTATGCTGTTCTGTGGTTCAGTAAAAATATGTGCCAGTAACTTTTATCAGCAGCTGTTTAGAAATTTTCTATTGCTTGTGACAGAATATACAGATGTATGCATACTAAAGCATTTCACAAGAATGTTAATACTGTATTTTTAAAAAGAAGTGAAGTACTTTGATCTCATGAGAACTTTTATGCCTTTCCGTTCAGATACTTCATCAAGTAGTTTTATATTTTATTTTACCAATATTATAGAATACAAATAAAAATAAACACTTGACTAATACTTGTTTTGTTTTTCAAAATGTAATAAGAAATGTCCAAGTTTCCTCTCTTGCACAAAATCAGAATTTTTGCTCCAGGCCAGATATGTTTCTTGCTATTATATATTTTATAGTAAGGCCTACAGGCTAGCCCCAATTTACAAAGACCTATATATGTATAGGTATCCTACTTCAGGTGTTGAATTAGGTCATTGATGACAGCCTCCCTAGGCTTCCTGTATAATAGATTCCTTCCGAGGAAGGAATCAGAGCAGGTGCTTGAAAGTAGATTGTGTGAATATCTCATAAAGAAACCGGTTCTGGCCTCCACCACACAAAAAGCCTTACAGTCTATGGAAGGAAATTCTGGACAGTATATTCTGTAAAAATAGTCAAATCTTAGCACATTATAAGGTCTTTGGAAACTTTCTTCTTTCTTGTCTCTAGCTGTGTAAGATTGTTAGCTTTTTTTTTCTGCAGAGGTCTTTTAGTCCTTGGCTGCCAGCCACAGTAAAACAGCTGAACATCTTGATTATCAACAACTTCAGCTGTTTTTCCATCCTAGAAATTATTTCTTTCCTGACTCAGGTGGCAATTCACCCACAGAATAACAGGAAAATTAACTTGTGCTTTGTGCTTCCACAAGAATATAAAATTTGTGACATTCACCCTTCAGCAAGAGGTTTGACCTGAAGTGTGGAGTTCTGCACTTCGGTTTTAAAACCAAAAGGCTCAGAAGGTGCCCAATCAAGTTAACTGTCTTTATAAAAAATTATATCTTTAACTTCCTGAGGCCTTCTTCCTGTGTTAACAGTGACAGCAATACTGATCAGTATACGGCTTCCTTTTAATAAAAATTAATGTGACTGTCAGAATATATCAAAAGTCTTTTGAGGAAAAATGTTCCATAGTCCAAGCTGAGAGCAACACATTAGTTTGAATGCAAGTATGACTGGACCCTTGATATTAAATTTACTGGTTATTCATCACCACCAGCAGTTCCTGTCTTTTGAAATTATTAATTTAATAACATTATTAATAACATGCATCCCAGACCAGCAGGTCTGTCCTACAAAAGTATTATCCTTCAGCATCCCTGAACTCAAATCATTAGTCCGTTTAGAGAAAGAGGACGAGTACCTAAGGAAGAAGTGGCACCAAAAACTCTCCCGCAAGATGAGCTGAAAATGGAATATAATTTTTAGTAGTATATTCATAACTTTGGTTGCTTTTTCAAACCCTAGAGTTTCAAATTCTGCTTAAAATACCTATACAGACACTACTTCTGTTTAAAAAGATGTATGAATATTGCCTCTGAAGAGCAGATGTCAACTTCTAAAAGATGGTCTAATTGCCAGACTTTCAGGCTTTTAATTTCCAAATTATGGTCTTTATAAATTTAGAAGAAAGGCTGGTCCCCACTGCATAGATGTTTAATTTCATCAGTTAATCAGAAATTAACTAAGAAGAGAATCTAAATAACACTTAGAAATCTCCACGTTGTTTTGAACAAGGTTCATGGGCATCTATTCCACGCGGCTGTTTTCTCAAAAAGCCTTGCTAGCATATGCAGATATTTCTTATTATTTCTGTTAAAACAGAATGTTGGCATATGACTGCCCCTAAAGGACACAGTTTTAACAGCACTGACTTAATTTGTCTTTTTGATACGACCACTAATTGTGAAACTGTATTCAAATATGCTCTAAAAGGACTAGAGAGTTTTGTCAAGTAACCCTAAGTTCTATTTGTCAAATAACAAATTTTATCTAAAGAAAAATTACTTATTTTCTTAATGGATGAATTTTCAACATTTGCCATAAAACTTCAAAGTTCAGGTTTGGATATCTAGTTCTGCTTGGTCTAAATAGGCATTTAGCTTCATAATTTTTTTACTAAGGAACAAAGAAACACAGGACTACTACAGAGTCCTAGGGTCACTGAGGACAGGTGCCAGCTCTTAAAGGGTGGGATTCACCTCATCAAAACGTAGTCATTTATGGATACTTATCTACTCCAAGTGTCCTTGTAGCAACGAGGAGATTCACTCCCCCAATTTAGACACCTACCTTAGTTTCAGCCTGAGACACAAGTTATCTCCGGACATAGAAGGACTATTAAGCTTCAGAAGTTTCTGGTGAAGTAGATTTCCTTTTTCCCTTACAACACAGTCTCAGGGCCTTTTTCAGGGTCCAGCCCATGACAATGGCTAGTCATTAGGGAGATAGCGTGGGAATTAGAAAACAGGCAGGTGAGAGAGAAAAGGGCTGGAGAAATGGAAACAGTAGCATACAACTCTGTAGGGATAAATAGTGTCCCTACTAAAAATAGGCTAATAAACAGATGAATTAATATGGCCAGAAAACAAACAAGATACCAGGCATGTAAGAGATTGCTCTTGGAAGTTTTGTGTGTCTGAAAGATTGTCTGTTTTTTCAACTTCTTTAGTTGTCCTGATAAAAAATATTCCCTCTACAAACTTTTCCTCTGAATCTGTGAATGTTGTAGGGAAGAGAGTGAAAATATATGATTCTTTATAAATATTTTTTGTTTTTACTTTTCCCTGTGTTATTTTATGTCATAGCTCTAAATATAACAGTTATCAAGACAAGATTTTGATCTCTTGAGTTCTGCAGAAATTTCATTTTATGTTTTATAAGCACAATAATTTTAATCTTGGTGTACTCCTGTTTAGATCTTTCTGCTTACCTAGAATTGTCTCTCCATTTACCATTGGAAAATACATAGTTCATTTTTAGTCAAGCCATTGTATCTTGTTGTCATGTGTGGAAGTATTCACATCAAGCAACCTGAAGTCCTTCAGCTACTCTCCATAAATTCCCTTCTCAGAAGTAGACTGGCTGCTGCAGAGGACAATCCAGAGTACTGTATTACATCTCTAATTTACCTAATTACGTATCAGAACGTCTCACCCTGAATATAAAGCAAGTCTAAGGAGATTAGCTAGTGAGTAAGAAACCTTAATTAGATGCCTAAAACTGGATAGTGTGAATGTTCTTCCAGCTATTAAATAGAGAGTATTAATGGCTCTAAATACCATTAGGAACGACATTTCAGTATAAAGTCTAATTTGTAATGGCAATGCTGTCATCACAGCTCTAAAGCCATGAGACAGACAAGGTTTGCACAGAGATTTAATAACTTTATATTATTAAGCCATCTGATATAACTGGGGGGAAAGCAGACAAATTTTTGAGCCAATGAACTCTTCAAATAAGTTGAAATTGCAAAGATTTTCTGGATGGAAGCCACTTACACAAGGTCAAGGGGAGTATGAGAAAGCCAGAGGAAGAGAAATTCATACAGGGTTACTACCTACATAGAAACCATGTCTAGCTCAGGAAATCCCAGCGCTTCAGATGTTTGAAGGTGGGAAGAGAATTCAGGAAAATAAGATATATGCTTGCCCTGTTCTTATCCCTTTAGGCATCTGCTCTTGGCCACTGCCAGAAATGGGATACTGTGCTAAGCAGACCTTGCTCTGACCTAGAACAGCCACTGTTATGCACATATGTAGAAATGAATGATAGTTTCATTTTTTTAAAAAAGGCACTAGATACATTTCACAGTTGAAAAACATTTTCCAGGTGACATTTCAGAAAACTCATTTGTCTCTGCATGCATTGATAATTCTTCTTTCTTTGAAATAAATTACTTTTTGCCATATCTCAAGAAATACCTAGTTAATAAAAAGCAATAGATTTAGTTCAGGAGATAGATACATTAATGAAAGGCATGACATTTTCTGGTGAGGGACTGATGCATCAAAATTCTGTTTACTAACAAGTACTTCAAAGCCTTTAGTATGCATCCTCACCCTAATTTAGCTTGCTAGTCTCTAAAAAGTGTAGGAGATGAAAGCAAAGCTAATCCACAACTCACTCACCTTCCTGGTTATACATGCAGCACCAATACAATGCCTCCTTGATTAGAAATGAATCAGGTACAGAGTGCAAGGAGAAGCCATCAATAGAAAAGATGTAGATTACTATTGTTTTAGTTAGGAATGGACATCCTCTCAAGCCTAATCTATGCAGTGCTATCAGGTGCTAAAATAGTCTCTCTGACAGTACAGCAGCAAACAAACAGGGTCTTTATTGCACTGCTTCGAAGTATCCCAGATTCACTTGTGATCACATGCTGTTACAAGAGGAATGTGAAACAATAACATCACAGCCCTGGTGAACACATTCACAAGATTTACCTGTCAAAAGGACAGTGGAAGTGCTTCCTTGAAAGGCAGGGATGATAGCTCATTTCCTTGTTTTGTCTTGTTTGCAGAAAACAGGACCATTTGAGGGGCCTGCAGTTGAAAAGAGAGAGGGTGTAGAGAAATCTGCTTCTTAAGTTGACACCTAATAGAATTTTAATGTATGATCAAAACATGAGATACCACTAGCCTTAATGTCAGTAAATTATTCTCTGGTTGATCTGTGGTTTAGCCTAGCTGAGAGCATAAGCTATGTAATGATAGCCTTGTAACTCCACATAAGCACAGTGCTACCTGACAAATATATTGAAGGCCTTCAACTATTGTAAACTGGAGAAACTAGGACAAGAACTGTGCTCAGTGATATCAGCTATGGGTTTGGCATGAAAACTTTATCACCTCCTTTTGAACTATCTACTTCCTTAAATAGAATTTCAAAGTCAATTTTTTTTAATGTGAAGCCATGCTTGAAGCATGGAAAAGCACTGTCTTTGCACTGACTGTGCTCTACCTGCAAAAATCAGTAGAGAACAACTACGAAAATAATTCCTCTTTAGGAACTGGTAGCTACTGTGAACCCTAGCAGAAACCAATTGGCCCAGACAGTCGTCTTACCTCCAGATATTACTTTCAGAGGAAGAGGGACTGCAGGCTTGCGTCACAGACATTTAAGCAATGTCTTCATTGCCATAATAATTATTAATATCCACTTGCTGTACTGTTATGAAATTCATCGGGAGACTAGGCCTCATAGATTGCATCTCTTCAGGCTGGAGAGAAGAAGGCTGATGGAGATGTGATTGAGATCTTCATGAAGATGGTGGATAAAGCGCATGTGACGAAGGTGAATTGGTTGATCACCAGTTTTGCGGTAGCAGAATGAGAGGAAACTGATTGAAATTATTAGAAAATAGGTTTTAAAGAGGTAAAATATTTCTTTGCACTGCAGGTAGTAAACTTTGGGAATTTGCTGCCATAGGAGGCAGCGGAGGCAAGCAGTGGCAGCGGGTTTGAAAAGGGGTTAGACAAATTCACAGGAGACAGCTCTATAAACAAGTTCTGAAGGGAACAGACAGGGACATGCCCCCAGACATCCTTCATGCAACAACTGTGGTTGTTGGGAAGTGTAAGGGGAAAGCACCACAGAATGTGGCTGGGCTTGCAGGTCTTTCTCCAAACAGTATCTCCTGTTGTCCCACTGGAGTCAGACTGTGGACACAGACAATGCTCTTCATGCTCTGACCCTGTAGGGCATTTCTCATCTTATGTCATGAGGACTGAATAGGAGATTCTTCAGTCAAAGAAGACTTCCTCTCAGTTTAAACCATGAGTCTTAGACATATAGGAAAAGTGTGATATCCATCAGCCAGCTTTCCCTTCTACGCTACCCTCAAAAGAGGATGCACTCATGCTTAATCTTAAACACCACAAGCAATTCTGTTGGTTTCAGTAAGACGAATCTCCCAGGCTTGAAGTTTAGCACATGCGTTCCTGAAGTACCCGGCATTCAATTCTTCTGTGAAACAGAGAGAACCTAGGAGTTCACACTGGAAAGATAACAGATAAAAAGACAATGAATGAACAAATCAAAATATCATTAATTGCTTCCTACTACACGTACTTCCCTTAATTGATGTCTCTCTTCTTTTCTTTTGTTAGTGAAGTAAGTAAAAGATTGCCCTCAAGTTTCTGTCCTCTCTCTCCTTTTCTTTCTGACCTTTTATTCATCCTTTCCCTACTTATAACAGCATAGTAGTAGGGCTAAGGGAATTAAGACCTTAAATGGAACATGTAGTGCTTTGGAGAACTTCCATAGGGTCTTTGGATCTCCATCAATGAAGAAAGTACGTAGAACTTCTTACTGTTCTAAAGGTGCTCATTGTGGTGCTTGCAATGTGCTTTTGAGGTGCTTGCATAGAAATTATATGTAAGCTCCACGTACTATTACTGAAGTCCAGAACACACAGAGGATAAAGACGGGTTGCCAAGCTCAGCAGCAGCATGGTGGTTATCTGTTGTCACTTTTTGCTTGCCCTTTCTAGGTTTTAAAGTTACTGACATTTAATTCAGACTACTAGGGGCTGAAATGTCTTTCAAACATGCCACATAGGATGTGGGCATGGATCCAGCCAGAATCCTGCCTCTGAAAGGGCGTGAGCACCAAATGCTTTAAATAATAGTGAAAGAAACCCCAATTGCTCACAGCATATACACCAGAAAGAGTTTCCGCTTAAATCCCTAAATCAGAAGTAGTATATGGCAAGGTTTGCACCCCTTGTAGAGAAACATGATCACATTTTTTGTATAAATGTCTAATCCTTTTTTTGACATATAGGAACAAAAAGATGAAGAGAAAGTAATGATTTCTCACATTGTCTAGCTAAGATCTGCTGACTGATAAAATAAGCAGGAAGGTGGAAGGAGAAGACATGCATGCCTGCTGTTAAAGAAAAGCCTATTTGCACATAATGCTCTGGAGAAATTATTGAACATTTCATCCACACAAAATACAAGCCCTGTCACTCTGCCAGGGTCAATGAGACCTGGGCTAATCTATTGAGTCAGTTCTAGTTATGCAAGTTAAACGGTTTAGTGGTTGCTTTAATTAGGAACCCCATTTTATTTACAAACTCTCAAAAAATTGTAGCAAAGAATGTTCCATGCCATGCTGACCAGCCCCAGTCCTTGTCCTAATCCTCACCCTTTCAAAAAGAATTTCTTTTCCTCTTTCTATTCATGCCTGGCAAGCTGCCAGAAACACATTCCAGCATGTAACAAACATAGGTATCACAGCATAAAAGTGAGACGTAGCACAAAGCATCTCTTCTGTGAGAATCCCATGTAGTATAAGGACAAGGAAGGCTAAGAAATTATTGGCACTGTAAAGAAAACAACAGGAATTTAAATTAAAGAACAATAAAAAAAATTATTCACATTTTCCTACATCTGTTAACAACATCACTGCAAATGTTTTCATTGTGACATCAATCGTCCTTCACATAATACTCCTTTCTCGTTCTTATCTCACAAACATATCCGCACCTTCTTCCATGCTGCTCTATCTAGCAGATAGGAATGACCTTCCATAATCTATTTGTCCAGTTTCACCCTTACCTGACACAAACCCTAGCCAAAGGAACTTTTTTACAGCATTGCTTCATTAAAGTTCTGTGTATACTGAGGACAGAAACTCATCAAACAACCCAAACATTAGGATGGCCAAACCTAATCCTATTCCCATACCACACCCTCATCCCCACTGCTTGACTCTCTATCTCCTGAGGCTGTTTCTTCTGCAATTTGTACCACTGTACACTGGCAATAACTTAATTAAAACCAGTGGGCCCAGACCTCCGCTGCTGTGGGTGGATATAATATAATAATCCCCAGTAGGGATTTGTAATTTTCTCCAGCTTTGTCTGTCAAGTTCATTTATGAGCGATGCATGCATTCAGTGGGGCTGGGATCATCTCCCACACATCCCGTGACTCATGTAGCATGTTTGTAAATGGTATCACCAGCAAACAGCAGTAAAAAATAACCTCTCTCACACTAGACGTAGGTATACAGAGCTGACTCAGTATTTTTTAAAATCATTGAATTTTGCTGCTCTAGAAATAGAAGGCAAACCCATGAACATTCCTGTTACAGGAAGCAGGAAAGGGGGAATGGTCACATCTAGAACAGGCAAGAGGAGCCCTGAAGATTTCAGCCAGCCATTCTGTTTCTGCAAGGGGCCCTCTTTGCTGCCACTGCCCTGTGGACATGAAACCCTCTCTTGGGTAGAGGAGCAGCAACTGCTTCCAATTTGGTCTTCCACAGGTCCAGTACAAGCAAAGAAAACATTGCATATATGGTCACTCTTCTGCCTTAGCAGTTGCCTGCTTTATCTTTACCTAGAGCTTGCTGTAGCTATACAACTTTTTCCAAAGTATATGAAGGAGTTGGCTTTGACTTTCTACCTATTTGAACAAAATCTGTAGAGAAACAGGGGGTTTTGATGGAAATCAGTTTTACTAATTCAGATACAGCTAAGTCTCCTCTTCCCAGAACCCATACTTCTCAGAAACTTTCAGAAAAATGACAGATGGGAAGAAAACATCCAAGTTTTCACTTTCAGAGATCCCAGTGAATCTCTCAAGATAATCTGAGATGGATCAGAAGGTTTCCATATGCACACTGGAAAGCTGTCTTGCTAAAATAGGACTTTGACAAGTTGCAATGAAAGCAACTTTGTGACCTGACTGAGTGCTCTGCCAAGGGAGGCAATTACACTTAGCATTATGCCAGGTGAGCATGATGAAGTGACCAGCTAAAGTGCAGTTTTGACCAACTAATACCATGGTCAGCCGTGTAATTTTCTAGTTTGTAAACATGCCTAATGAATCAGGAGAATGACCCTCCAAGATGTACTGAAATCCAAAGGAAAATACAACAAAATTTGGGCTGCAGCAGGACCAGACATCCTGTTCAGAGAAGTTGTTCTTCTGTGCAGCTTCCTTTCCCTACTTCCTCTTGGCTCCTAGTCCTGTCCTCAGGTCATTAGACCACATCACTTCCCTGTTGTTAGCAGGTTATAAATACTGAGACAGATAGGTACTGACATGATACTGATAGCAGTTTGATAGCAACAGATCTACATTATCAGCTATATCACTTGTCTAAAAGCTAACAGAGATTTACTGGGTCCCCTTTGCTGCTAAATACCAACTACAAATTTACACCTCCCTTCCTGTGAGCCTAAAAGGTTTTTCCCATGTTAATATTCACTCAGCCTTGTGATTTTTCCTACATGGCTGAAGCATAACACTGTGCAGAGCACATGAATATCTGGTCACCCACAAAAAGTATTTGATAATTTTTTTTAAAAAGTACATTTTAAAATCCCAGACAAACAGTGCAGCATGTTTTATCACTGGTTAATATTGGATTCTTAAATCAAAGCACTGCCAATCAATAGTGAAGTACCTAACTTTTAGCTTTATTGATCACGTCTACACAGAATTAATTCACAAGTTAACCATGCTGGCTCCCCAAATCTCCTCTTTGCTGAACCCAGACATGGCTTGCACAGAGAGGAGAGTATCTTCCTATCACACTCTCATTCTTTAAGCTGATCAACCTAAATCCTTGTTGGTGAATGCTAGATGGTTTGGTGGTGGTGTAGGCAGGGAGAAAAAGGTTTCTCAGTTTAAGATTGGTTTTCAGCACATACCACAAAGAAACATGCTCTCATTTCTGTCACATAAAAAAGCACCAGTGAACTGATGCTGTCAGGTGTTCTCAGATCTCCTTGCAAATTCACCTGAATTATTTAGATATTTTTCCTCAAAACAGAAATTATTCTTTTTTAAATTGAAAACAGTAACAACTTCAACAAACGTCCCATCAATAGACCAGGAATTTCAGGCAAATCTCAGTGTGTGATGAAGAGAAAAATGTCAATGCAGGAACAGATTTCAGAGGACACGGTTTGAACACAGCTTCCTAATTTGCAGGATGAGTTCAATCAGCAAGATGTCATCCAGATGACTGAAGAAGTGAAGATATAATCTGTGTGTTAAAATCAGGCTCTTGGCAAACCCTTTTTGGTACCTTCTTCTCTGAGAACATGCTCTGTAATAGCCAGTAGGGATTTTGTCATCTGTTTGGGGTAGTGAGAGATTTCTGCTGTGCAGAAGTTGTGGGAGTAAAGGATTTGAGTGAAGAGGAGGAAGAGGATGGGAACAGCCATTCAGGAGTACATCATTGTCTCTTCTGACAGCTGCACCAACCAAGGCGAGGAGTGGAAAGATGAATAAAAATTTCTCCCAGGCTCTAAGTCTTAGCCTCCACTTGTAAGGGGCTTGGGGGACCAGGGGGCTGCTTCTCTTAGTGTACTGTACAGCTTTTTGGAGTAGGTTTGCTGGATGATCAGTTGAGGAGAAGGGGAAGAGTATGAATTTGCAGCCTTACAGACCATACTCACTGCTTATACACACGGACTGTGTTGGTTTTACTGCCCCTGCTAGATTTCTGAGACTGCGGGTATGACATTAGTTTCTACCACATGCAGGATTACCCCAGCACCTACATTTTGACTTTGTGTAAGCAGCATTCAGCACCACAGTGTAACAACTTCAGAACCACAGCAAAGAAGAATGTGGCAGTCGACCAACACTACAGCTAAAGACACTAAGATCTTGGCTTAACTCCGAATGAGGTTGACCATAAAAAAAATTACTGAAAATCTCAAAAATCTCACAGCCTGGATATGTTGAGAGCCATCAATTACGTGAGCCAGTAGCTCACGTAAGGTTAGTTCGCAGGCCCGTCCTGTACCTACAGTGAGCCTCTTTTCATACATCATGTAGTCCTTTTGCAAACCTTGGTTCAGGCATTTCTCCAATGCTGTCAGGGAGAGAAGAGTCCTGTCTGCTCACTCTCCATACATCACATTACCCCTCTGGCTGCCCAGATCTCCCACCTGAGCAATGTTAGGCATTCTTAGTTTCTGTATCCAATAATATCTTATTTGAGGTTGGCATATTGAGCTGTTGTATGAACACTATTCATCCCTTCCAGGCGATGACCTAAATGATTTTTAAGATATCAAGTAAATTATAGATTTCATTTCAGAAACTGCCCAGATTTAAAAATAGATGTTGAAAACTATCTGCAGAATCGTGAACCTTGTTGTTGCTGTCACACGCTCTATAGATTAAACTACTTATCTGTTTTCCTGGAGGTTAGGCAAGGCCTCTATTCCCAGAGGCACTTCCCTCCTAAGGGTAAGTTGTTTCCTTAGATGTTACACTTAACAAGTGGAAGAAAGTGGACAGAAAGCTGCACAGGACAGGGAGCGGCAGTCCTGTGAAGAATAGGGAGAGCTCATTGTGTGAAGTAATAGCTGTGGCTCCCCAAGGAGGAGAAAGATGGAGGGGAAAAGAAGGGAGGGCGAGTGAAGCCCAAGTCAGATTAAAATCTCTTTCCCTCTTTCTTCTTGTTGGCTGCAGCTGGGTCTCACCCACTCTCCGCCTTGGAACTGTCAGCAAGCCAATGCCTGGCACAACGGCCAAGTAATTACTGATGACATGTGAGCGGTATTTTTTCCAGATTGGCTTTCCTGCCTTTCTGCAAGAAAAATAAACGAAAAGCTGTACCCCAACAAACATGACAGGAAAAATAACAATACTTGTATGGAACTGATACTGGAAACGTGCTGCTCCTCCAGCTGCAGACTGGAGAGAACTACTACCACCCTCACCCTCCCTCGCCTCAGCAAGGAAGGGAAAGATTGAAGGCAGGATGGGAGAAAGGCTCGTTCAAAGGTCAGCACATCTCTTTTAGTCAAAGCTCAGTGTCACACCACCAGCAATATAGAAGTCACTGGGCATAGCAGTAACTGAGACAGACACAACACAGCTTGTAGTTGATTTACTGGAAAGTAAAAGTACTGTTGTTCAGTCCTCTCCTCTCCTTTTTACGTGAGTTATATGACTCATCCTGTCATCTGTTAAAGACTAATAAACTCATGCCTGACCTGTCACGCAAGTGGGTCTCCCCTAATGATGATTTCTACAAGTCTTTCTCAACTACGAGGCTCTTCATTTTAAGAGGGGAAGATCAAATTCTAAAATTCCACACCATGTTACAGAACTGGCCTTGGTGTTTTGTACAGCTCTATCTTGCAAATGTTATCCACTGGCTTATTCAATAAGCTGTCTTATTCCATCTCACAAAATCAGAAGCAGAGATCCCACTACCTGAAGAGAAATCTATGTGCGCAAACAAGATTTCATTTCTACCCAGAACAGTGCCTTTTCTTTATTTTTCCATGACTTTTATACTATAATTCTCATCAGGAACTACAGAGAACAGATTTCTAACCTTCATCTGCTGCAGTCTGAGATGTTTATAACCTCTTTCTCTCTGTGGACAGCGCAAAAGGAAGTATACCCATTAGATGGATGAATGAATATGATTCATTTGGAGGTTTCACGGTCTTTTTTTGCACTATAAGGACCTTGTTTCTCTTCCCTTCATACCTACAGATGATAGATTCAGTAGGGCAGTCCTGGAAAAGACTGTTTTGATTATATAGTTAGGCTTCCTGGGATATATGCTTATTAGAATGCCATGCAATTCATGTTTAGAAGATAGAAAACCCAAACAGTAAGTCATTGTATAGGTAAATGGATGAGCAAAGGAGTTGGGATTAATTAACAGGCTAATTAATTAATTAATGAGCAATAAAGAAAAAAACTCCCTCATTTTAAAACTACAAAAAATCTGGGCCAATAAGGTTAATTCAAAACATTCTGCATTTGAAAGCCTCAAATTTGGGGCTTAGTCTTCCAAACAAGACCAACCAGCCAGACTGCCTATGAGAAGCAGTGGGATAGCCCCTCTCAGAAAAGGCATGGTAGAACTTTATAATAGCTTATATTTCCTTGAAAAACTGATGCAAAGTCTGGGCTTGCTCCTACAGAAGCAAGTTATCAAAATATCATGCTTTAAGATGATTTAAACTAGCCCATTGTCCTTGACACCATAATAGAGCAGAACACACACAGCTACTGTTCCTCAGCTGAAGGATAATAACTTCCTGCTAAGGGATGGTGACTCCTTTAAATATGTTAACTCATTCACTTTCAATCACATACCCGTGTCTGTGAGCAACTCACCAGAAGGTGTTATCTGTGGAGCACTGGATTTTACCCAGCTCTGCTACCCTGAAATCTTACCCCCATCCTTCTCCTGGTTCAAGTCTCTGACTCATGCTCCTGGTGGATGGGACTACTCTCCCCACCTACTGGGACGACCGTCACTGCCCAAACAGCTAAGCTGCCTCTGAAGCAGTTTCTGAACCACTACAGTTTGCCCACAAATTGTTTAGTGACAAAACATAAACCAGAACTCAGTATGTGACCATTAATAGACGCAGATCATACACGGTCTTGTAGCAGAACAGGGTTAATATGGCCAACAAGGTCAGCTCTGCGAGACAAGCATTGCAGTGTCTTCAGCCAGACATTGTACCCACAAAAATACTCCACCTTCCTTTTTTTTTTCTTTTTAAAATATATTCCACATGTAAATTCATACAGCATTATGAAAACATGAACAGAAATTTAAGAAAGGAAATTGCAGAAGTAAACCTTTATGTAAGACATACCTGTGTTGCCCAGAGCATGTTTGAACCTTCTTCCTCCCACCTGTGTTTCTGAGTGCTTTAACACACACAGATCTGCCTATGAAAGAAAGAAGTCATTGTGGTAAAGTTCTTTAAAAATTAAATTACTCTTCAGAATATTTGGACAGGTCCTAAATTGGAAAGTGCATTTATAACACACTAACAGCAGACCAGTCGAAATCTGCCCCTGAATTTTACCCATTTACATTTCCCTCTCTTCTGCTCTGTGATGCAATGTGCCACGTTTGTTTCTTGTCAGGTAGTCCAACAAGGCCAGTTCCTCACACTAGGAAACAAGCTACCTGGGCACTTTGCAGGAAGCAGGAACTGTGGATATGTTGATGTGTGTAGCGCCAGGGATGTGCACTTGTTGCAGTATATGATATATAAGCCTTTCATCTTTAGTTAAAGCTCTAGAGCTCATACTTGAAATATCCAGTGTAATCCCTAATGTGTCAACCAAGGTAGCAGTAACTACATCATTCAGTACATCTATTCTAGTAAGTGGACAGTATCTAGGGTGTGGGGTTTTTTTGCACTGCTCCCCCAACACTGCTTAGGAACAGTTCCACTGGCCCACATGATGCTAAATAAGCAGAGTTTGGCTTTTGATACTTCAACTCCGCAAACAGCTGGTGCTTTTCTAAATGGATGGTTTCTTTTTTGGCATGCTTCTTGTTTCTCACTACCATTTCTTGCAAGAAAGAAAAGGTGAATAGGAGACATAAACAGGAATTTGCCCTTAGTAAATTAAATCCCAGTCTCTCTGCTCCAGCCATGGTGTGCTTTTTGCACAGTCCCGTTGAGCATAGAGGTACTGGGATGCAGGGACTGTATCTCCAGTATAGTGATCAGATGTAAAAGATTTCTGTATGGTAGCATGAAAGAATCTAAAGGGGATAAATAAATAAAATGAGAAGCATGTATAGCAGGCTCTGCATTCTCAAAGTTATGTTTGTGCCATCATCTTCTATTTTACTCATGTCAGAAGCCTCCCAAAGTCTTTACTCTGCAAGCACCACATCCTCTTCCATGAGCCATATTCACTTGCACTGCAGCAGACTTTTAAGTCGTAAGTTTATATGCAGGCTGGGTTTACACAAGATATATAAACTTCACTTGGAATTTTATTATGGTAAAGATTCAAATACTGCAGCTTTCCTCTCTCTGTCTCTCTCCCCCCAGCTCCAATCCGTATTTTCCCCCATTTTGTAGCACTTGCAAGTCAGGTTTCAGGGTGTTAATAAAACATGGAGCAGAATTTTGGAAGGTGTCCAACTCTTCACCCCACCCAGATGAATACCTGGAAACACACTGTTACCATGGCTATCCTGCCAGACCGAAATCAAGCGTGGCCTTGACGGGAACAAATGTTGGAAAGATGAAAAGATGCCCTGTGAAACAGGTAACCACAGGACTGACACAGCAATAGTTAGTTTACAGTTCTATACCTTTCTGGTAAATAATTTCATTTTACTCTACAAATCCTTTTGTGGTAGGACCAGACAAGTTGCAAGCAAGTCTTAGTGATGTTTGTTTTCAATGTACTTTATCTTGCTATTTTCCAAACCAATCTGATAATTTTGGCAAAACGTAGGAATTGATCAAGTTTAGGATTTAGGATTTTGCCGGACTATGTAGTTTCACCCATGCTGCCCAGTATTTGGCAAAACAATATAAAGTGGTTTTCTTTGTGCGTCAGCACTAGAACTGGCTAAGGATTTTGTAGAGCATAAAATGCTTCATGTGCATCGTTTTGACTTCAAAATCTTTCACCAAACCTAAGGCAGGCACCCAGTGGAACTCTCCAGCCACTTCTACAAACTGATTTAGAGCCAGGGACACTAGTGCTCTCTTGGGTCCTTGGCTCTAGCTCCAATGTCCCGCAGTGGAGGACTCTGTGCTTCCAAGGTCTGAGGTTTGTGCTCTCTCCAGCTCATTTGTGCCAGAGGCATCTCCAAAAACCCTGGCTCCAAAACCACTGTTCCAAGGCTTCCCAGTCCTGTGTCATGGACTGAAGAGGCTGAGATTTCAGGTTCCCCCGTCAATCACTATTTGCCTCCTGGATCTGCAGTCAGGCCAATAGTTTCTGGGTGACCCACCTTACTAATAGCCACTCCCTGGTGTCCCATACATCCTCAGGAAAGTTGATGTGATGGTCAGTGTCATGGATGAGTGGCAGGAGAGGAGTGGCAAGAGGTAAGGAGGCTTTTCATGCCAAGCTGTTGGCCCCATCAACATCCCCTGCTGTGATGTTGTGTGAAATGTGATTTGGATGGAAACCACAGCAGAGAGAGAAGCCTCACAATCCAGCAGACAAAACCAGCCCAACGTGAACGAGTGAACGTCGGTGCTAACTCAAAAGCTTACTTTCCCATGTGATCTGGCCCTCACCTGGACCCTTCCACACGCCTGGGGAACTGCTGTAACTTTTGCACCCTCATGCAGAAATGTCAGGCATAATGCTGGACGCAGCTCTCGGAGCTGGGCAAAAGCCCTTCCTTCCTAGCTCCCCCTTCACTGCAAGCTGCCCAGAAGAGGCCAGAGTGCGAGAAAGGCTATTACTTACCTCATTACCTTCCTCTGTTGTCTGAGCCAGAGGACAAAGCCCTTCTCCTTCAGCATGGTAAGCTTGGCTCATTTGTCCTCTGTGACAGATGGGGTTATATCTCTGGAGACAAGGTTCCTCCTGGGTCTTCCTCCGTGACGACTGGCTCCACGGAGCCCCTGCCACCAGCCTCCATGTGTCTGGCACCGAGTCTGACTGTATTGATTTAGTAGTCCATTGTCCTGTGGGAAAAGTGCTTAGTGGCAAATACCAGAACACGATCAATAACACACAAACTCCAGAGACTGTGTTAGAGCTTCAACGCTGGGCTTTAGGCACCAGAAACACCTCGGTAGCATCACTGCAAAACGGGTATCAGTCTGGTGAAGTGAATGGATCAAACTGGGAAACATCAGAAGCAGGCCAAGGACGCCCACTTTGTGCGTCCCAGGTGCCTGCTGAAATGTTGTAAACCACTTGATTATAACACATTAAGACTCTTTGAACACCTAGGAGTTCAAAGGCGTGGTTCTGATTTCAGGTACATGATTTTTGCACTTCTGAGAAGCCACTGATTTCAGTGCAATTGCTCCTGATTTTTAGAACTGTGAGCTCAGGCTCCAGCCCTGTAATTTTTTAAACACCAGCATCATGCTGTCACCAGCCCCAAGCCTCATCAGCAGCAGATCATGACAGATGCATCACATTCTCCATCCCTTTTCTGGACCCCACTCCCTGCTACCCACTAATACTCCCTACCATGGCACAAGTAAGTGCACAACAGTGTGGTGTATTCTTGTAAAACAAAATAGATGAGGTCTGAAGAACATAAACAGCAACGTACTAACCCGGTTCATCGTATGATCCCAGGCTCCAAACAAAAGGGCAAGGGTGGGGCCCACAGACCAGTCCAAGTGTCGGGTGGGTCCATGTTTTACGAAAGATAAGAACATATTCTATTAAAAAAAGTCTTTTGTACAGTTGCTCTTTGCGACCCTGAAGGGGGAAAAAATTATCTCTGCACACAGACTGCAGTGGTGTGGGGCGGTGCACGCACATACACGTACCCTTACACTGGTGTTGCCAGGCATTGGGGATGTGTACGTTATTCACAAGTCAGCACTGCCAAGGGAATGTCTATGGAAACTCCATCACCCAGCGGCAACAAGGCAACAGATTTGCCCTATGGTAAATTTTTATCTTGTTTCATTTTTAACTTGTCTTTTTCTTTTTTTAACCTCTTTGGTTATTGTAAATGACAGTTCTGGGATGCTGTCTTTTCCTATTACCAGGATTTACAAGCACTGGACATTTATGTGGATGGGGATATCCACCGTAATAATTTCAGCATCAAGAAAACACAAAAGTCTTCACGCCTTAAGGCATGGCTATTCAAATTACCTACTCATGGTCCTGATCCACAGTGAGTCTGTTTTATGTGGGCCTTGCCAGGGCCTCAAATGTGGGGTGTCCCAGACTGCTCCAAGTCAGTCCCCAGCACCTCGAGGAGCCGCAGCAAGGCTCTGCCAGCCCAGCTGAGCAGGGTCTGCACCCCACGTCCTGCACCCCAGTGCAACTGTATGGGAAACCCCACCAGCAATGCAGCGAGGAGCCAGGTTTTAAAGCACAGGCCAAGCCATCATATTTAGCAATCCAAGCAAAGCTTCCTCTGGGGGCAGGTACTCCCCTAATTGCCCAGTACAGGATTTTTATCACTTTCAGAGAACAGAGAACAGAGAATTGACTGAATCACAAGTATAAGCACCTTGGAAGTTTTATATCCCTTTGCTGTTATGTTGCACCCACCACTGCTGGAACTGCAGTATTTGGGTTCACATCCAGTCTTGGAAGTAAATTTCTTTAAAGTTCAGGGAAATGTTTGGGCTTGGTTTCAGTCCCAAAGCAGCCAAATTTAAAATACTGACCAAGATCTGGGTTCAGACTCCTCAAACGCTTGTGACTGCTCAGATGCAAGAGCCTGGGGTCGTCCCATCTTAGGAATTATCACAAAACTAGTAATATTACTGAGATACAAGGAAATAAACACACTCTTATGAAATCAAAATAATAAATCAGTTCAATTTTGTCCTATTTCTTGAACAGGGAGATTGAAAATGTATGTGATTGATTGATTGATTTTCTGTAATCCACATGTAATGACAGTAATTCAATCAAGGACTTTACTCCTACCAGCATTTTACTCCTTTCAGGAAGGGTTAATTATGCCTAAACAAAATGTATGTTTCTTAGGAAGTAACTTTAAGTGTTTAGGAAGGCACATTTGCCTGTTTATCCTAAAGAAAATCAGTCCATCAAATTTAATGACAAGTAATATTGTCCCTAAGAGAAGCTCTGTAATTACCCATCTATTCCTTTCTATTCTTTGCAATTATTCACTTGCAATTATCTCCATCCTGCCTGATGTTTTCCTAAATCCTGCATGAATATGAAGTAAAGCAACAGTCAGCTCGGTCATGATAGTTTTTTAAATTTCTGACAGGATTTCTGCAGTCAGTGAGAGGATGGTATGGAAGGGGTTACACTCTGTGTTTGAGTTCCTCTTTTTGTCCCTAAGGAGAGGAAAGAAGCAAATACCTCCAGAAGCTAATGAAACATGGAAACAATTTGTGTACATGCAAAAAACCAAGGTTTGTCATCTCTCACTGCCAATAATAATACTTTATTTCCTATTTGTACTGTATAATGTTCAGGATGAAAAACAAGTGCTATTACTTGGTAATTCCCAAAGATGACATATTATAGGTAGTGTGGCCCTGAGCTCACAGTAGGAATAACTCTGCATCCACACAAATGGGAGCCAGGAGCAACCTGTTTTGTTTTAGTTCAGGCACCCTTGAAATCTCCTTAATGGAAAACTTCAGGAATTTTGGCTTCTCTAAGGAATCAGACTTTCAAAACAAGCCATCATAGACCAAATTACAGCTTTCCATCTGCAAAGTAAATCCAGTTAAACCTCCTTTACTGGTAGTATTTAAAGCCTTATTTTTGTCCAAAACCAGAGAAGGTGCAGGCACAGCACAGGGTAGGGCACGAGGGTGATTACAGATCAGCACTGATTATCACTGACAGTTTCCTCAAGAAAGAATTATCATCAAAACCAGTACCAGCTTAACTAGGATGCAGCCTCATTGGCATTCTGTTTTCACTAGATCTGGACGTGTCCAGGGAAGAAGCCGAAACTGCCTGCCAGAACAATGCACAAAGATGCAGCATTTGGGCCCCCCGCAAATGACCGCTTGGATAATTATAGCAGGTGTTAAAATCCCTAAGAATAGCCAAGAAACGGTACCTCCCAGCCCGGCTCTGATGTCAGCTCAACAGAGATAAAACAACAGACGGATGAGGTCCTGGTGGGTCTCCCCAGGTGCTGCAGGCAGGGAGCTGAGCTTGCCGGCAGGACTCGCCTCCCTCCGGGAGCTTGTTTGCTGCTCCCGAAAGCCAACCTCTCTGCTGGTGTCATAGGTCCCTTCACTGGGGACAGCAGTTTGAGAGCCTGCTCTACGGCCCAGGAATGCAACCTAAGGCCCACAGCTTTCCTGTAATGTATTTCCAGAGGTCGGTTGCAGCTGGCACGTGCTTCACTGTATGCAGCAACTGCGTATTCAGCGACTGCCTTGGCCCATCTGAGTTTTAACGTTCTCATGAAAACCTCACTCGGCTTGCCTTTGATAAAGTAAGGTATAAAAATAGCAGTACCATGTACCCCTACACACATACACACACTTTGTGAGGGTCTGCTACTCTGTTACAGCTGGTTTCAAACTCACAGAAAACTGGAAAACTGCTGGCAGACAATACCTCCTGGCTTGACCGCTCAGCACTGAAAAAAACCTGTAGTATCCCTGGTGCTATCTGCTAGGTGCCTCATCTGTGGCAGGTTAAAGCCTCAGGTCACATACTGGTAGTGCCTGTATTTTTTTAGAGTCGTAACGATGGGGCACCGACCAGTTATTACTAGAAATATTGTCTAGACCTGCTGGGTTTAAAAAAAACTAGCCTGAGCATCATGCTGTATAATACTGCAGTCAGGCAAGAAAAGCAGATGCAGCCTCAGCCCTGTCATAGCTCTCTGTGCCCTTTGCATGCAGGTGCCTGACCATCAGACGTGAGCGCGTTGCACGAGCACTTGCTGTGCTGTCAGGCCAAGGACAGTCTCAGCCGGTAGCCTGGATTTTGGCTCAGGCTGGATGCAAGTTCATGGTGGACGGCTCGCAGCGAAGTCTGGGTCACTGCTTCGCTATGTGGCGCAGTTTCTTTCTGGTGTCTCTCACAGCTTGAGTAGTTTTGCCATCATGCAGGTGATTGCAGCATGGACATATTCCTTACTGTGGATTAGGAGGCCCAGCTATAAAATGGCTGTTTCCTGGTTCAGGTGTAACAGTGGAACAAGTTGCAAGTGGAAATAAAACTATGTTCCCAATAATTTCCTAAGCCTCAGACAGTCCAGGTTTTAAACCAGGTGAGAGCAACATTGCTTAGTCATGTCTATACAAAGTCAAGAAGGGGGAGCGCCGTCTGTCCCTCCCTTCCACGCACACCATGGCAATACAGCTTTAGCACGTCTAGTAAATACAGGCTTTGGAGATGGGGTTAGGGAGGCCCACTCAGTAACAAGGGACACTTCAGACAAGAACTCACTATTGTCAACTCCCTGCTGCTTAAACCAGGAGATAACTATTCATTAAAATGCCTAGAAAAATCACATGAGGCAATTGGATGTTGGAAGTTTCTTCTTTATTCCTTGGGACCCAAGCAGCCTTATAATTCAAATTCAACAGTCACCAATCACCAGTAGCAAATACACATCCCAAAGCAGTATCAAATGTACTCATCACAAAAAAGCATACTACAATATGTGTCTTGCCATCATTAAACTCTGGCACTGTTCTGGTCATATCTGCAGAAGCTATCTGGCATGAGAGAAAGCTCCAAGGGCAAATCCAGACTTTGCAGACCCATACAGGGCTAGATACTATGGAAATGAATTGCTAACACTGCTGACCAGCTCCATTGTTTAAAGCAGCGCCCTCTCAGACTTCAGCAATAATTCAACAGTGAAATAAACAGCTCTGATCAGATAGCTAGGGAAATTAGATAAAGAGCACAATAGCTGTGAAGATAGGAATATTTCATGACGAGTCATATATCAGTTTATTCCTGATTTAAGTCCCTTTTGATTACTCTTTGTTAATACCTCACATCTGTATGACAAGTCAGAAAGAAAGGTAAAGAGCTTTTCAGACAGAATCTGTTTTCCCCCAAGATGTCATGTGCATGCTACCTTCACAACTCAGCGCTCAGCCATCTCCTTGCGACTCTTTCATGTTACTTAGAAATAATGACTGCGTTTCAGGACATAGCAATTTCCTCAAAGCTAGTTTTTATACTTTAGGGTGCTTCTGAGATACTAAACTATTCAAAAGTGCTCTTTTCCTCTACGTCTGTTCCCACAGAAGTCCAAGGCAACTCCTTTGAGTCTCAGGACAGCAACTTTGAAAATTTTTCCCCCTATCGCTTTGAACATAAGCAGGTTAAACCCAAGCTTAGCACCTATTTTATACCGTCACATACTTATTTCTTTCAAAATAAGTCATTTAACTAAAAAAAACAATAAGAAGTCTGAGATGCCTGGATATTATGGGATTAATGTGATCACTACGTTGTTTTAATAATATGCTTTCTAAAAATGTTACCAAGGGGGCTGAACGTGGTTGCTTTGGATGAAAGAAGCTGTGGGCAGCAGGAGTAAGCTTTCAGTGCTGGGAAAGAAGCAATCTCCAGCCTTGCTAAGTGGGGCTGCTGTGGAATTCAGGATGCACCACGCACACAGCTGGCTATAAAATTCTTCAGATCATCCAGCTCTGCCTCTCCCCTGGAGCAAACAATTCTCTTTGCATTTCGTGTTGCTCTTATCAAAAGTAAATAGGCTGGGTATTTCATAGGACTCTAGGGGGTTTTGAGGATATTCTTAAAAGACCTGGTCAAGCTGGAGGACCCCAGCCCAGGGAGGAGAGGCTGTTCCCTTTACAGGTTTGGGGGGCTACTTTTTAAGCTGACACATTGTGAAAGGTATCTCTTCTCCAGATAGTTTTGAGAGGTAGATTGAGGTAGCTAAAATATGCATATCTAGGTTTTACAGCCGTTGTAAATCATTCCAGTATCTGATTGGTTATCATAAATTCAATACTGCATCCTTTCAAATTAGTAAATTTAACAAAAGAGAGGGAAAAAAGGCACGTTTAACTGATGATACCAAACTACTGGTTTTCCTTTGCCTTTTTATGGGCATGCTATGCAGCTGATGGCCAGGCATTCCCTCCCAGTGTCCTGCTTTCAGTTGCTATGTGTCTTAGGAAGCTATGCTTTAAATAGCACAGATAATAGTACTGGTAACTAAAAAGCCAAACACCTTCAAAGTTTTAGTTTAAAATTAACCACAGAAATCTAAAAAACTTTCAAAGATTTTTTTTTTCCTCCTTGTGGATCTGAATCTTGGTACCTCAGCTTCAAACATATGGGATCTCCTTTTATTGATTTTACCCTGAGTTCTCTGGATTTGAAGACTTACTACCTGCAGTATTCTTACAAGCAATACTCTGTTTTAATCACCATTAATTATTCTCAATCCTAATTTACCTTCAGTAAAGTATTTTTAGGGAAATTACCTTAGCTTTTTCCCCCAACAGTTCTACAGTCTACTGGAAGGAAAACTCAGCTGTGGTTAGGAGAGCTACATGATGGAGGGAGAAGGCTTTTCTGAGGTGATGAGCAAGTCTTAAGCATTGCATAGAAATCCCAAAAATTTCTCTCCAGCTTTCCAAGAGGAGATTCTCTTCCTCCTGCAGATCTGATGTTGTAAGCTGGAGCGAGCTGTAAATAGTGAGAACCCATGCAGAACTAGCAAATATCAAGTTTGTGATGTATTCATTCTCTTTTCCAATCATAATGATAAATAGGTTGCTAATAATCTCTCTTATTTGCTCTGGTATAAATGTAGAGTAAATTCACTAACTGTACTAAAGTCAATTTTTAAATACACCACTGTAACTGAGGCAAAGTTTTGACACTATTTCTTGATGACATAACACCAATATAAAATGTCTTAGTGTAAAAATCTAAAAAACCCATAGTATTTCTGCATAGATATAGTAAATGCAAAGTTAAATGTATTTTAAAAAGCCACTACATTACTGCTTGAGCAGTAGGGTGAAAGTCACTGGCTTTACTCCACATGTATGCAGGAGTAGCAGAAATCAGAAACTAGTTTGTTGTGCTTATTAACAAAGGGATAAGCAGAGGCACTCACTTTAGTAACAACTGCAAATACAGATTCTCCAAATTGCATGGCAAAGTTTCTGCAGATGAAAATAAAATCTGAAGATAGTTTTAGATGAAAGGTTTGAACATTTAGCAGTGATAATTATTTTTAATTTTTTGCAAGTTACTATAACTAGTTACAAGAAAATTTTGAATCTATTTTGCAAATATGCCACTATGGCCAAATCCCGCAACTCTGACTTGGGTAGGATATTCCAGTTGGACTAATAGGACTCATCTCACAAATTCGTGCATCAGAATTAGGCTCCAAATGCATTTAGGATTTGTAGCACAAAAGTCTTCACAATGATGATTATTCTTTTAAGAAATCCGTAGTGTATCAACAGGAACGCACAGCATATCTTGGGTTGCATCATCAGCTTCAGTTTCAGGAATTACTAAAATCCCCAAAGCTACAATTTGTCATGGTTCTCATTCTTGGGAAATCCTTTAAAGGGACTGTTAAAGTAATTAAGCTAGTGTCCTCGATTTAATCTTTAAGGCTGCCTAGCCAACATTGAGTCACTGTAGTCTTCTAGGTCAGACAGGAAAAGAATTGACGTCATTGCAAAACGCCACTGCGTAAGTGTCTCTGAAAAAAATGGCAGCCAAGTGTACACAGTTGGATAATCAGGTGCTGTGAATAACATGCTGCTCAACAGGTGAGCTTAGGGAATTTGGCACTTCAGAGCTGAACCGAGTGTGTCCTTATGCGGATGATAAAAGATCCGCAATACACTTTCTCTGACATAACATATTTAGCAAACTTATCAAGATGTTTCCTCTGTCCAGAAAGTCAACCAGCCTATTAGGAATGATAATTTGGCACACAATATGCTCGAGGGACAAATACGATAAGGGATGTTTCATACAAAGGGGTTTCCACTACTGGTCAGTTATGTCAATCTGCAGCTAAAAACAGAGCAGCATAAAAATAAACTTTAACTCTTCACCCTGGGCAATTAAGCTGTTTTCTAGCAAAATAAGCAAGGCTTAAACAGGCACCAGGAAAGACAGCTACAGCTCTGCTGCAGTGCTTACTCTTGAAAAACCCAAACCAAGCGTTTAAACAGGGCACTGCATTCTAGCTATTTGCCCACTCAACATTTACCATTTCCAAATTCCAGATGAATGGGTGCAGAACCACATAGTTCAGACACCCCAGTTTTCTCAAAACCTGAAGACCCTTCAAACCAGAACTGTTCCTGCTCAGGCTCATTTTTAGAAAAGTCACAAACAGGAAGCGCATGTGCTGCTGTCCACAGGCAGATGGAGGGAGAATAAAGCTGTGTTTAAGGCATACACTAACCTTGAACCTTATCCCAGAGATTTGTACCTGCCCCAGAACTAATCAGGAGACTTTTCTCATGACTAGCAAAAGCCCATATCCTTGCAATGATTTGAATGATTCAGAAATACATCTAGCGCTGGCTGTCCAGAATCCTTACCCTAATCCCCAGAATAGCCTCACTGCAGCCCACAAATCCTTCCTACAGCAGAAATAAAAATAGCACATATTTGTTCTTTAAATATGTTAATGGTTCTGGTCTTCACTTTATCTCTAAGAGCTTTACCTATCTAACTATAAAGCTACCTCTGTTGGAGTTATCCTAAACCTAAGCCCAAACCCAACCCAAAGCCCACGTAACTCTCGGCTCTCAGAAAATTCTTCAAGTCGTTCTTCACTCCAGTTCTCCCAACAAGACCAACGATACACCATCCAGTAACAACCTTAATTCTTCATTCTTATTTTACAGACACTTTAAACTAACCATAATTTAATAGTAGCTCAAGGAATTCTATGCACAGCAGAAACCTTCCTCTGTCAGTGCCCAGAGGAGCTGTGCCTCCAGCAGGACCTAGCACAAACACACATCTTCCATACATAGCTGTAAGAAACTTTACCCAGCCCTAGATTGAGCCCAAGATATTTTAAAAATTGCCTTAAAATATTCTTCCCCCTTCATCCTCGCCCTGCATGGCTTGTAGGATCCAGCAGTGAACTGTCTTCACCTTTGTGATACTCAGGGCTAAGGCTTAATCATAGCTGAGTGACCCTGTGTACCTTGCAGAATAAACAATGATACAAAAGCATACTACAAAGCATATAGCTCTGCTGACTCCTGCCATCATCCTTAGAAACACAACCAGGCTACAGTCTCATCTTGGGGTTGGAGTTTGTGTCCAGGACAGAGCTGATGTTATTACCAGATGAGCAAAGCTATAGTAATAGGATGAAAACTAAGCCAAAAAGGGTGAATGACTTCTGGTTAGTTCTGGCACAAATATGAGTTTGCTGCGCTGTACGTTACCCTACAGTTAAAGTTGGGCTTATGTTCCATTTGGGCAAAACGTGAGATGAAAAGATTCCTTTATCATTGAATTTTACAATACCTGGAGGTGTATGATGAGGGCAGGCACCAAGAGAGATGCCTGAAGTGGATAAGATGCAAACTGGTGTTGAAACAACCAGCACTGACAGGGTTGGGCTTAATGGGCTATAAAAGTGGGGCTAGAACCGGCTGGAGCAGAAAGTGGCATGCAAAGCCCAGCAAAGGCTGGAGGCAGTAGCAAAGGGCTTCAAGTTTGTTAATGGGGTGTCTATCGATCATGTCACAAGCCTAAGTTAAGGTTAGGAACAGTAGGAACTAAAAAGCTAAGGATGTTGCAGGATCCTACAGGGACAGATTGAGGGCTATGATCATCTCAAAGCAGTGACTAAAGGTAAAGATGGATTAAGTTTCTGGTTTATGACTAAGTAGTTGTATACAATTATAAAACTACCCACAACGTGTTTACTGCTAGGGCTGGAGGCAGCAGTTTTGCCTGGTGACCCAAATACATTTCCAAAAGTCACTGTCTGAACTTATCATTGGAAACCCTGCAGCAAAAAAACTAGCTCTAGGCTTATTATCTTAGCTGTGGCATCCTCCTCACTTCAATACTTTAGTTTTAATTTATAGTTTTAATAGAGATTTCCAGCAGTCACAGAACTAACTATAGAGTAATTCACACTAACCCTATCCCTAGCTCTGCAGGCTTTGCAAGATCCAGCAATAAAGCCAGCTCTTCTTTGCCCCCTGCCCTGAAGGAAAACACCTTCCCCAGACAAAATGCTGGCCTTGCCCATACTACAGTGACTCACAGCGCTAACAATAAGCTGGTCACCTCTGCCTGCTCTGGCCCTTATCCTCATGGTGCCAGTCTCGCTCTTTAAGCTGTTCCCCAATGCAGAAGCAGTTCTGACAGTGGGATATGGTTTCTCATGGGGAGGCCTGAATCAGACCATAGACTGCAACAGAAAAACTGAACATTTCCACCTTGACTTTGCCTCTCCCTCACTTTCACTCTTATTTGCCTGTTTCGTTTCCCTTCCCCTCTGGCGCTCTCCTCTCCACCAGGTCTGCGGCATTCCCATCACACAACATTGATGCAGTGTGCATGGTGGAGTAGTGGGTGGGTTAGGCCAGAGGATGTTCACTACACATGTTTGGCAGCAGCTGGCTTGCTCCTCCCTTTGCCTCTCTGCTTTCCCCACGTCTCCTATCTTGGGGTCAAAAAACTGCAGGGCAGCAGCTGTCCCAGCCCCATGGGGCCAGCAGTTTGCCCAGGGGATGCTCAGGCTGGCCAGGCAGGGCGACACAGTCCGGATGCCAAGCCGCATCCTCACAGGTCATCCGGCTGTGGGAAGGGTGACTCCTTGTAAGACTTTTGGCATAAGCAAGGGGCCCAGTGACTGGGGGAGCTGGGAGCAAACCCTGGCAGCCCTGATGCTGCAGCGGCTGCAAGTACCTGAGGAAGTAGGCAGGCAAGGCTGGGTGCACTGTGCTGACCTGGCTCCCAGGGACGAAGAGAACCAGTGAGTTGTTAAATCTGCATGTCCCCACCAAGCTGCAATATGTGGAGCTTTGGGAAGAGGGTGCAAAGTTGCTACAGCTGGAGGCACAAGGATTTTTTGGCAGTGGAAGAGAGTGATGGGTACGAGGGAGGCTGGAGGTGCAGGAACAGGAGCCACAAGCAGCCACACAGACATGCAGGGAGGACAGTTGGAAAGTGGGGACGGCATCCAAGCTATAGAAAAGAAGTGAGATCCCAGTCTGGAAAGTTTTCATTTCCCTGGTTCAGGGAATGAATCTAAAACACAAGTGACTGACACTGAGGTTTCTGATCCACCACAGACATCTTGTGTGACCTTGGGCAGGTTTCCCTATGCTGCATGTGCGCAACAGTTATCTTAAATGATACAGGATAACCACCTTTATTTTCTAAGGGTGGTGTGAAAGAATTAACAGAAGACTGTGAGGTGCTCAGGTGAATTTTAGGGGATGCTATAGCCATGAATCAGCCAATACTGTTTAATTCAGTGTATGAGAATATTATTTAACTAGCCCTAACAAATAACGTACACCTATATCAGACTTTTCAATCAAAGAACTCCCCAAAGCTTTTGTAGTTTTGGTGAAGAGATGATTCAAAACACTTAAGGTTTCATTTCCACAGCCTCCACTCAGATAAGGCGGCTGTAAAACAGTGATTCATAAAGTGTATGAAACATGTATCTTCAGTGATATTCCTCAGCACTACTAAGTGATTCTTTTACAAAGCAGATATCTGATAAGTTGTTGTTTAGGTGGACTTGTGCTTTGATAATTCAAACAGATTTTTTCCAGTTGCCTTTAATATCCAGTGCAGGGTGAAAGCATTGTAAAACCTGGGCATAGTGAGTAGTGGGCCCCTCTACCCCAGTTTGCACCAGGAGACAGGAAAGCAAAGATGGGTGTGGTGATGATAAAGGCATCCCTGTTAGAAGGTGTGACATAGAGCTGGTAAAGCCCAGCGCAGAGGGTAGCTGAGATTTGTGCTCAAAACCTTGGTGACTCTGTCCATTAACCTTTAGGAAACCAGGTCCGAAAAAACTGTGTAAACAAAGCAATCAAAAGGCAAATTCTAATGCAGCTAGTGACTTCTCTAAAACTAAGCAGAGGTAAGCATTTAGTCTCATCCTTAGCTAGATGAGATTGTATTCTTCCTACAGATCTAGAAGAATGATGTTTAAGATACATGAGTATTTAACAGAAAAGATGCCTTAATTTTCAAGAATAACCTCCTAGATTTGGGAAAGCGGGGGGGGACGGGGGGACAGAGACCAAAGAGAAACTAGCCCTTTTTAGTGGGCCTTTGAGCCTTCCAAGCAAAGGGGATGAGTCACAATGTCCGGCACTGGTTCCCCACTTTGGTGGCTGTGCACGCCAATCCACAGTCCTTGCGTCTGCCACCTCACCAAGCACCTTATTTACATGCCAACGGCTTTTGCTCTCTTCAATCACAGATAATGAGGCTGCCTGGTAAGAGAAAGGGATGGCCATTTGAAAGGCTGGCCTATATTTTTCACTATCAAAACCGTAAATACCCAATGTAATTTTAAAGCACTGTAGGAGAGGAGGGATAAGTGGCAGTTATCAAAGGACTAGAAATAGCTGTAAAACTTGGGCCAGTCTGTCTGTCTATCACAGCACCTAAATTAGCGGTGAATGTGAGCAATGAACAGAATCCCAAGAAATGTGAGTGAAATCTCTTGTGCTCGAATTTTGAGCTAAGATTCTCATTTTCATTTCCTTATGGCTTAAAGGTAGCAAATTTGCTTCCCAGAGATTCCACAGCTTCTAGCTTTAACTTCCATCTATTCTGTTAACTGTTAAATATGGCACATATGCAAATGTACTCCTTCCTCCTCATTCTTGCACTTGATCAAAATCACTGTCACGCTGAAGGGCTTTTTAGATCATTCTGATGGTCACTTGGCCCATCATGCCGGCAGTTACTTCTCCTACTGCGTAAGTTCCTCTCCTTGAAAGGTTAGCCTGGCATTCCTGCTTTAAGTACTGTGCAAACTGTCTTCTTAAGGTAGCAAGAACAGGCTTGTCCAAAGGACGAGCATGAACTTGTTCACTTAGCAGTCCTTCCTTTCTTCTCCTCCACCCTTCCCCCATTAGCATTGCACTTCACTGTGGCAGACAGAAATCTGAATGACGAACTGCTTAGCCCCTGGGAAGAGCTTGTTTCAGATGAGCTAAGTAGTGTTTACCTCTAATTAAACCCTTAACTACTACAAGGGACTGTCTGGCCACAGTATGGATTTGGTCTTTGGAACGGCAGCAACTCAACACTTCCTCAGCTAGGAAATATTTTTCCAGTTGAATGAGTCTTCAGAAACTGCCGTAAACAGCTATAATTTACGTACACATTTTATACGAAAACCACTCCTATTTTCAAAGTTTTCTTTAGATTTTGGAAATAGTTAACAAATCTTCTAAAATCAGCTGAACAAATGGACAAACACATTTCTATAGTTTTTGGAGCCCTGAAGTTTCCATTTTTCAATGTATGAGATTTCAGAAGGTTACATATTTTCAAATGATCAGTTTTGTTCGTGTGTTTGTTGGAGGCACTGGCTGAATTTGAAAGAGCAGGCAAGCTTACAAAAGCGGCAACTCTGTTTACAAGGCAGTTCCAGGTTAAGAAACCAAAGCGGAACAAAGTGTTTCTGGTGAAAACCTTTGCCATTTTTGTAGCTGTCCTTTGCCGTCGTACTAGAGGAATGCCACCCGCAGGCGCTTGCTGCGGAAAGCCTCTGCTTGACTAGCAGAGTACGTTACGTACAGTCACGATGCTGTGTCCTGGATTCTCATACCTTTTCCAGACCTGCCAGCTTGGCTGTCAGCCTGTGGTAATAGGAGGTGCTCAACTGATTGCTAACAACAAACAATACTTTCGGATCTTTAATGGCTGGTAGACAAAGTACAGTATGTGCTGTAAACTGCATTTCTTATTCAAAAGGAGAAACTGTCCAAGCAGGGCATATAAGGTACGCACAAAAGGCAACTAGGCAAAACCAGGTTATGCGTACAGAGCTCCAGTTTTCAACTTTACCTTAATGTTATTTCGGTGTCAGCTGAAGCATCTGACAGTGACAATTTCAAAAGCTACTAGCTATCAATAGCGTTGATTCAAGAACCCGTAACAACCTCAGCTTTACGGCAGACAGTAGGTAAGCCTGTCAGAGATCTAAATAAAGTAGATGAATGAATGCAACCGTCTGTCACATGTGCATTGTGTGCAACAAAGGTAAATTTAAGTTGAGCTGAGGATGTTTTAAGAGCAAGTGTGCAAAGCTGAGCTTCTGAATAGGTATTATGTCCTATCAAGGACTCATTGTTTAGCAGATCCTATATCTAACAATGCCTCATTGTGAAGGCTCCAAAGATCAGTGCATTAAATACCAGTTTTTCAGACCCCTTCACATTTTCAGTGTCTTCCAGTGCTGGAAACACTTGGATATTCTTGCTATGCTCATACCTGTACGAGTGTCTGTTGGCTGTGTTTACACTATTTTGTGAATGGGAGAAATAGCTCAGATCAACGGCTTCAACTCTTCAAGAATTTTATTCTGCCCCATTCCAAAGAAATCTCCTTTTCAGGATATTGGAAAGCTACTGCACATGTGAAAAAAGAAATCTGGATTTCACGAATGATTCCACTGGGATGGCTACTTCAGACAGAGACCAGGAGAAATAGCACTGTGTAAAGCCATGGATTAACATGCGTTTACATGTCCAGGCTCTGTGTGTGCAACTGGAGGGAGGATATGGCCTTCTATAGGAGGAGAGATTCCGGTTCATTATATTGTATGTAGGAAGTGCCTTTATGCAATGCTGTCACAGGCACAGGGAGAAAAGTACCGCTTCCTTGCTGACAACTAAAGTACGTGAAAACGCTGTAATCTGATTACGAAAAATGAGTGGAAGACTGATGACAGAATCAACATCAGAGTGGCATGGTGGTGCAGAAGTGCCAAGTGAGAGATCCCCACACCTCTACTGCAGAGAAGGTGAGACTTAGCTCTGGATTTGTAAAACCAGTGTAATGAATTGCAGCAAACATTTAATTCTCAACAATTCCAACATGAGATATGTTCATGGGGCAGATCTCTGACACAGGTGGTGGTGGTGGGGTGTCAACAGCCCTCCCAGCCATTAAGGTTAATTAAAATAAGGATCTGTATTTTCCTTCTGGCACAGCCTCCAGCAAGGGATCCCTTGGGGGAAGGTAGGAGGAGGAGGAAGGCGGAGTGAAGGGAGGGTGAAGGGGGGGCGGTGAAGGAGGGGTGAAGGGGGAGGAGATCTTTGAAACCACTGCTTAGGGATGATAGGGGGATGCTTTCATGGCTCTGGCAGCTCTCTAAACCTCTGCACAGGTACAGGCAATCTGGTGCGTTTCAGAGACAACTAAAACCACTGCTACTTTTGCTGGCAAAGAAAGGCGAAAGATTACTATAAATGCCCCACCCCTGCCGTTGAAAAGTAATAGTTAATAAATGCTATACAGCAAGTTTGGCAGAAAGATTTCCCTGGGCTTGCCTCCCAAGCTAGTTATTTTCAGGTTTGTATCCCAGATTTTGCAAATGTGACTCTCTGCTCCAGCTTTGTGCCAGCATTGCACCAATGCAGGGCATGCAATTAGCCACCAGCACCATGAAGAGACGAAATGTTACAACCCAGTCTTGTCACTGGATAGCAAATCAGCTTGCTGGTAGTTTGAGCTAACTGGGCTCAGCTGGGTTTCTGAGCAGCGTACGCCGCATTCAGCATATCCTCCATAATAAAGGCATTCTTTTAATCAAAATTTGTACATTTTACACATGCCTGAAGCTCCTCTATAACAGCTGAAAACTAGTGATTTAAGTATCACAAATTCCTGCAAGTGCTAGACTTGCCATTTTCAAGCATCTTTAGAGACTAAGGGGAGCGAGGGTCTGTCTACATAAGGATACAATGAAGTTCAAAAGGCATGTCTGTAAAGCACTAGAAGATGGTGTAGAACGTGGTCACATCAGCTGTGAAATCAGCCTTATTAAAGCACAATTAAGGTTAAGGATGTTATCTTCACCTGTGTATTCTAGTGCTCTTGTCACCACGTTAAGCTAATTAATTTACAAAGCTCCTCCCTTCTAGAAAAAATTGCCATTCCAGAAAATCAATATAGTAGAGCTACTGCCAATTCCCCCTTTCTCTACTCCCAGCAGCCTTATGTTAGTGTGAAGAAGGAAAAAAGACTGAATCTGTCTGTGTTCAAACATAGCAATCCCCAGTATTCAAATGTTTCCGACTGGATTTTACTTCCAGATTATAACCAGTGAGAGATCTGACTCTTAAACTGACCCCAGGGCAACGTAACATTTAAGTTTGGCATCCGTTCTGAACTGCAATTTAAAATGAAATGGCAGTCCTTCAGAGCTGCTCAGCTCTGCAAGTCAGCCAAGGTTTTTCCAGCCTGGGCTAGCTTTGAATGGTTCTGACTGATTTAAATTTTGTCAACGCAGAAATGCTCTCCACTATGTCTTCCCATGGCATTCAGTGGCCCTGCATTTCTGGCACTCTCCTTCTTTCCCTCAAAATTGTAGGGTTTTTATCTGATTAGCTGTAAGTGATCTTGATAACTACTCAGATCTAGTTGTTTCTTGAATTCATTGCTTAGAGATCAAATATTACATCACAAGAACCTAAACCTGTTCCAAATGAAGCCAAGGACAAAACTTCCATTGACTTCAGTGTGTGCAGGATAGGGCGATAAATCCTTGAAAAGCTGAGTGTCCAATTGTCAAATTAAAACATAATGGACTTAATGGTCATGGATTTAAAGGCTGTTACATTTTGCATCTTGCATGAGATTCTACAGCTGGGTTACAAACAGTTTTTAAACTTTGATGCTCTGAGGGAGGGTCATTTTCTGGCAGCTCCCATCATTATCTGTCAGGCCAGTACACAAAACACACAATGGAAGTGATACTGCCCTGACTGCAAACAATGTCTTTGGAAAGCTTCAAACAATTTCTTTGTAAACAACTGATCAGGGTAATTACATTTTCTAATCTGAAATGGTGCTGTGACATTGTTTCAGGTAACACATGAATCATGCTAAAGGGTTTTCCTCTGCTAACGCTGGCTACCTTATCTAAGCAAGCTCTAGTCTAAGGATGGAGACCTAAGCCTGATGAAGTATTGTACTGGCACTGCAGGTAGTGGCTCCACCACCTGCCCCCAAGACTCCTCCAATCCACTGCTGCTGTTGGGCAGACAGCTCGCCAGGTAATTAAAAAACCTGAAGAAATGGTGGAGCTGTGCCTAATGCCTCATGATCCCAACCCATTCTCTCTAGGAGAAGAGGCGTCAGATGGGACAACCTTGCTGCATATCTGAATGATGCTGAGTCCAGGTGAGAGAGCCACAGCCTCGCTTAGCAGGAGAAGGCAAACACGGCTTTGATGACTTTGCGCTTGCTAATGAACACAAATGACCTAAAACACAATGAGTGCGTCTCCCACCACCTTCAAGCCAAGTTGCAATGTAATAATGTGGCTGTCAAATCCTCACCACTACATGGGATTGTGTTAACAAACTAGTCCGAGTTTATTACGCAAATCATGATTAAATACTTGCAGAAGAAGCAGCTCTAGCTTTCTGGTTTGTTTGGTTTTATTTTTAACAGCAGTTACAGTAGGAAAACTGCAGTATGACCTGTCCCTGCAGTGTTCTTTTATTCTTCAATCTCTTGTCATAGATGCAATCTGTACACTGCTTAACTGCTGTTATCATTGCCTTGGATATCTACCAACTATGATTGTCATGATTAAATCAGTATTAACTTAATTACAAAGGGCTTTACTCAAGATAAACAGTAAAGAAGTGATCTAGAACAGTGAGAACTGCACTGCTGAGGACGTCTAGCAAAGGCCCTTCAGACACTTTGAGCTATCTTTTTTTTCCCTCACGTTTCTTTTTTTTTTTTTTTAAACCAGATGTGTTGTTTTTGTCAAATCCCAGAAATTAGATCAGTCTGTCACCTCCAAGTTTGACCCTTGAAGCCAGCCCCATCAATGACTTTGGCCATAATTTCTCTTTTCACTCCAAACTCGATGCCACTGGTGGTCTGCCATGAGTCAGACACTGAGGGTTTCCCTAATTTCCTCCTCACAATGACATGACCAAAGGACGTCAGGATTTGGTGCACTTCCCATGTTCATCTCCTGCTCTAAGGTATTCCTGTTCTGCAGGACAAACACACAGTCATTGATATAGTTACAATGGAGGGAACCATTTATCTCTGCTCACCTCTCTTATTTGACCTTGCAGAAGTTTACCTGTGATTTAGACACTGAATCTGTCCCAGCTGAACTCAATAGCAGAAGTCCCATAGATTTTAATAAGAATATCAGGCCTTTTCTAATTAGGATAGTAATCATATATTGGTGACACAACAGCTGATGATCTAGCCTTTTAAAAAGCCTTTTAAAAAAAAGTTAAATATTGCCACACATTTTTGAGAGTACTGCATAACAAATATATGTAAGTCACACGTAAACAGACAGCAAGGGACATTTCAGCATTTCACGTGAAAAGCAAAGAGTTTTCCACAAATTAGACAAGATTTGTTTAAAAGTTTAGGACCTAAAATAAGTTTTTCAGAGACCATGGTCTGTGTATTCAGCTGTTCGATACACAACCTGTGGCCAACAACTCTCTATTCTCCAGGGAGAAACCTGGAAGAATTTCCATGAGGTGAAGTGTAAATGTCCTGGTTTTCCTCAAAGTCCTGCCTTCTCAATAGACTCCATTAGCATTCTCCTGAATACTACCAACAGAAAAGGAGACATGGCATTCAGTACAAAATTCAGACTTCTGGTTTTTTTCTGCCACCTGTGCTTAAAAGAAAAAACTTCCAGATAATGGATGTTTCCTAGTTTCTCATGCACATATGTCCAGAAATTTCTCCTGTTTTCCAATAGCAGGAGAAAGAGCTATTATCACACCCTTTCTCACTTTCAAGAGCTGAAATAGGGTCCGGTTTATGACACATTTCCATGGGGTGTGATACCAGAAAGGCTAGGATGAACTAACTCATCCTTTATGGTGACAATTTCTTGTATGCCAATTCTTTTATGACATTTCTTTTATGACATTCCTTTTATGACATTCCTTGTAATTTTTCTTGTATTCCTTCTGTAAATTTTCCCTAATTATTAAATATTTTCTCCAGAGGCCTAAAAATAACTTAACTAGGGTTATGTCCTTTCTACTCACTGTTTTGCCTGGTGGGACAACCACTTGTAATTTTCTCTGATGTTTTTTGGCCTAACACAGAATACGATGCTCTTCTAAAGGAGTTAGACCCAGCCTCATCTGTGAAGCACCAGATAAGTCCTATCTGAGACTAACCAGTCATATGCAGGCTGATTATAAAGCACAGAGATTCTGCCGTGCAGAGCTGTTAGAGAGCCAAAGTTATGGGATGCAGGCTAGTCTCTTGTCCATGGGCTTCTGGCAAAAGTCAGAAAGTTAAAACTCAAAGACAGACACATAGAAAAGACCATCCTCTGGAAGAAGGGATGATTGATTTGCTGATGTTGCATACCCTGTACTTTCTGGCTGAAAGAAACTTTGTAAAATTCAGAAGAAGCCCCTGTAACACTGCAAACTGGAGACTAACTGGGGAGGGACCAGCTCTGCAGAGCAGGACCTGGGATGGACAAGTTGTTGAACATGAGTCAGCAGTGCGCCCTTGAGGCAATGAAAGCTAAGCACATCCCAGGCTGCACTAGCAAGAGAGCAGACGGCAGCTTGCGGGAAGTGGCTGTTCCCTTCCAACTGGCACTTGTGGGGCCACATTTGGAGTACTCTGTCATGTCCACTTTTAGGTTTCCTATTAAAAGGCACTAATGTGTCTAGATTAAGTCCAATGGAGGGCAACCAAGACTGTGGGGCATGACGTTCAAGGAGGGGCTGAGGAAACCCGGTTTGCCCAGCCTGGAGAAGAAAAGGCTGGGGGTGGAAGGGGACCTGATGCCCAGCCTGGAGAAGAAAAGGCTGGGGGTGGAAGGGGACCTGATTGTGATCTTCAACTGCTTAAAAGGGTGCTACAGACAAGACGGAGTCAGGCTTCTCTCAGAGGAAAGGACAAGAGGCAATGGCCACAAGTTGCATCCAGGGAAATTCTCAGCAACTATAAGAAGGAAAAAAAAATCAGGTAAGAGTGGTTAAACCCAGCCAGAGAGGTTGGGGAATCTCCAGCCTCAGATGCTTTCAAAACTTACCTAGACAAGACCATGAACTACCTCATCTGTCTTTCAAGTTAGCCCTGCCTGGAGCAGAGGGTTGGACTAGATGACCTCCAGGGGTCCTTTCCAATCTAAATTATTCTGTGATTCTATAAATAAGGTAGAGGTTTCAAAGAAAAGGACCTAAATCAGACTCAGGAGTGGCATGAGTCTTTCCTGTGTTGAGAGGAGAGAACAAGCCTGCAGGCTGTTGCTACCACTGACCTCTCAAGGGCTGGATGATTGAAAATCACTCCTGGATGCAGCGGAGCGTGTGTTCCTGGCACAGAGCTTGCATTGAGCCATTCCCAAGTTTCTCTAAGCAGTGGCCTTATCTGGGTGGAGTGCTGTCAGTCAGGCATTTTTTCCTTCAATTTTGCCTCACCCCTTGCCATCGTAGTGTGTTAAACCCAGGCTGTTAAAAGAACTCACCAAACTTCCACACTCCAAAACCAGGAGTGTGATTTTTGCAATAATTTTAATTTTTTAAAATACAATTTTCATTTCTTGGGAATTAATTTGTACCTTTGATGTCACAAGTGTTGCACAAGTAAAATGTACTGATTACACACAAATTCCTATTTCTAACCTGAACTAGAACACCAGTCAGCAAGAAGAAACAAACGGACTTGGACTAGAAATATTCTCCTCTTTCTTTTGGCTAAAAATGATTCTGCTTAAGATAAATAAAAAGATCCATACATTTAATTGTTCGGGTGACTTCAGAAAGTAATAAGCTGGAGTGACAACATTTTTCATGTTGGGTAAACTGGTGGAATTTGTACTCTAATAACTACTTAAAAAAAGTTCTGATACATTCCTTAGAAAAGTTTTACTTTACTATTAGCCACTCACCCGATACACACAACCCCCTTTACCTATATTGAACCAAAACTTTTTACACTGATTTAAAAAATAAATAAAATAAAATATTGAGTTTGATTTTCAAACTAGTCATTTGGAGACAAAACCCATTTTCATCTGATAATACCTGCCCAACTAATAAAGGTGTCTTTTCTTAGCAAAAAGTATTGGAGTTTGGATTTTCTTGCTGTAACTAAGAACACGTAAACCTTGAGCAACCTTGTACATGAAAGTAGTTTTAGTAATGTGTCTTCTCTTGGGTTTAAGTTGTTCCCTGCTCACGTTTCATAGGACTGGGACCTATAAGAGTAACAACCTATGGCAACAGTGACAAGAAAAAGCTATGACTAGTAAATTCAATAGACTTTTTAGCTTCATGCATGTTTCATGAACAGTCTGTCACTCCATTGTTTAAAGCTCCCAAATTTTCACATTTCGAAGAAACGCCTAATTTTTATTTCTCCATCCTAGAAACATCATTTTGTGTTAAAGTCTCACATTTCCTTATATTCAGAATTTGACACTGACATGCCACAGTCATTTTTCCTTGTAGGAAAAAAAATCAAGAGGAAACATCTACACTACAAAATTATCAGCAGGCCTGAGAGCAGGCTCGTGATGGGAAACTCCATCGTCCTGGTCTTCATTCAGCCTGAACCTTTTAGTCCAGGTGAAGCTCAAACTCTGAACACCCATACAGGGCTTATGATGAGCCAGACTCAAGATATCTTCTGGGGACTGTAATATCACACCTGATCTGTCCAGACTGTGGGAAAGGAAGCTCAGATCACATCATCATGCAAGTGTGATCCGCCTTTCCCCTTAGCACATCACAGCTGAAATCAAGCCTACACCCAGTATGAACGTGGGCATGCATCGCACGAATGGCTGGCAAGCTGAGTCTCAGGTAGGCTCATGGAAACAGTGCCAGTACCTGGCAGTGGAAGTAGCCTCAAGCTGGTCAAAATCTCAAACATGATTAGGAAATGTGTCCTCTGTTCAGCAGACGACCATTTTATGAACTTCGTTAAAACCTTTTCTACTAAATCTGTTTTGTTTTCAGCTTGATTTTGGGTTTAGTTCCTCAATAGACCTTACACTATTTTCTTCTAGTCAAGTGCCTACTCTCTGAAATACGTTAAGGTGAACACTTTCAGACAGAAAATTGTCTTCTTCATTTTCAAGGGGACCCAGCTCTTAGCATTTTCTTAGCCTTTAAATCTGGGAACTCAAAAAGTCATGCAAACGTTACATGTGATAAGACATGGAAAGAAAAGACTGCTACTGTTAGCTCTCATGTCCCTAGCTCTTGCCTAAGTAGACTCCAGTGTCCAGCAAATCACACAGATTTTAGTGCACGCTGCCACATCCCAGTCCTTTTGCAATGCATGGCAAAACTCCCAGTGATTTCAATAGGAGTCGGTTTTAACACAAAGTTGGCAAGCTTGGAAAAAAATAAAATAAAGCAAAAGTATTTTTAAGTCTTCATGTCAGAACAAAAAGCATCTTAGAGGCTCTATATCAAAAGTGAAAACTGAGGCTGGAACTTAAATCTAGCTTCATGAGTACTTCTAACCTTTACACTAGTATACTGACCAGTTTCTTTAAATACAATAGAAACTCTGCCACTTTGAAGATAAGCCCTCACAGTTAGCTTAAAACAATAATTCTGTACTTTCTTTCCTGTTTCTAGATTTATTTTAAGTATTAGTATAAAATGTCAGAGTCTGATAGCAGCCAGATCAGTTTGTATAAAAATCGACTGCCTGTTTGTAGTATATTACGGGCTATATTTGACACAGGAAAGCACTTCATCATGAATGCTATCAGCACACCACACCCATCTTTGTAAGTAAGTGCCTTATAAGCTAGATTTATCACCATGAACTTGAACTAGATAGAGGCAAGTAATAATGAATAATGCAAACCCCTTCTGCGGAGGTAGGGTTAAAGGTGTAATGTCCACAATACGCCTGCCAGACTACAGTTCAGAAGCCGTGCTCATATCTATGAGTGGCACAGAGGCATCAGGACCAACTCTCTTTCACTTTGGATTGATGTCCAGAGGACTATTTCCAGTGGAGTCATCAGGCTCAGATAAACAGAGTTCAGATAAAAGGGAGAAGAATCTGTCTCAAATCTATGATCACACAGATTCTGCCATTCTAGGTATTTTATCTCTCTTGGCTCATTGTATTTGCACAGCAGAACTGGTGGCCCTTCAAAGACTTAAATAAAACCCACAAACCCCTTTGCCACACGTTAAGTTTGATTTTATTTCACATGTCTAATTTTTTGTCTTTATTCTAGCTTTTGAGCTCTAATATACCACTTTTTGGATGTGTGCACTTTAGAAACATCCTGAAAAACACACGCATTACATATGGGACGGGACGTTCCTCCTTTTCTCTGTTGACTCATGCAAAGAATACTGCTCCCTCCCATAGAGGCTGCCCCTGCAGCTGGCCCCTCCACGATTCTCTGCCTACCACCGCGCAGAAGCTTTTCCAAGCTCATGTATAGAGTCAGCAATGGAAGAGAGCAGAGCCAGGGTGGCCAAACAACTTAAGCTGTTCCCTCAGCTGCCCTCTCCTGCCCTTCTTGTCTCCCCAGCCCCTGCCAGCAGCGCTGCCCGGAGAAGGGAAGGGTCCAGGAGGCTGTAGAGGCTGCCTCTCCTCCAGGCTGCCTCTCCTTTGGGCTGCCCCTGACCCCCTGCCTGCTTCTGCTTCCCCGCTGCCACCATGCTCTACGCCAGCCAGCCCATGGGGACGGAGGACAGAGTGGTGCAGCAGGACCCCATGGCGCTGGGCCAGAGATGCCTTTCTCCCCTTGGCAGAGCGTGTCAAGAAACTAAATTCTTTGCGAGTAAAGCAAGCAAAAAAAAAAAAGCTGCCAAAAATGACACCTTCTGTAAAAGCTAACTAGAGAGTAAGCTGTGACAGTCACTTCGAGATAAGCTGTGGACATTCACATTTTTGGCACATGCTCACTACTGAATACACACAGAAAGGAGCCCCATTACCTATTTATGAGATTTGTTCACAGCAGGCCAGTTAGGAACCACATTTGAAAATCTGAGCCCTTGGGCATTGCCTTGATTACAAGAGAGGAATTTTGTTTGGGCTTTATTAGTATATTAGGTAAAGCTAGCTCAAAGGTAAAGCTTTTTACCCTGTATATCCTCACAACTTAAAAGATACTTATTGGAATAGTGCTAAACCCTCAAACGTTTTGCAAGTAAATGTACCCATAGGAGCGTTACACATTTGTGAATCACTTCACCCTTCACAAATGCCTTTAACTCAAGCTAGAACAGGGAAGCTACTGAACAACAAGCTGGAATATATTTCAGCAGTTCAAAAGAAATGCTGAAAATATACAGAGAAATATTCCTTAGGTAGAACATTTTTTTCTCTCCAGTAAGAAAACATGCTGGCTGGGTCAGTTTTATACCTCATCTGAAAGATGCCTCCTTCAGCTGACAGTGCCCATCGTGCGGTGGTGAAGGACTTCTCCACGGTGACTGAGAGGGCAGCGTGCCACCTACCACACTGAATCACCCATGCTTCCCGGAGCGCCCACGAGTTCCCAGGTGGCCCAGCCTTGCCAGCTTGGGATGAGGTAATAATGGCTTCAAACTAAATAAAGACAGAAACCACTGAATCAAATTCAAAGGGAAATGGCAGAGTGATATACTTTGGATTTCAATAAATTACGGTCATTCTCATTTAGGGACAGGATTCTTTCCCCGCCATGCAGAGCAGACACCCATCCATTCAATAACTTCTTTTTGGGTGTTGCTAATAAGTAATTTTTATTAAATTAGTACTCCCTTAATGCACTTATTCAACTGCATAATGCTCTATAGCTGGAAGAAATAATGGGTTTGGTACCCCTAATGATAAGTTTGAGCACTGATAAGCAAAATGACACTAGGAAGTGTGTCCTTTACTTCACTCTAGCCCTAATTTTTTTAGTCACAAATGTCATTAGTGACCGCACAACTGATTAACTTTATAAAAAAATACAGATACATTGTCAGCTGAATCTGGCAAATAATGCTATGGACTGCCAATTCATTGATTAGAGGTAGTCACCCACAGTTTCCAGATCTAAGCTCAAATCAAGGTACAGGAAGGAAAAAAAATCTATTAATGAGACACCATTGGTATTCAGGGCTTCATATTACATCAGGCATTAAATTAACAAGAGAAAAATCAGAATAAGGCAAATGTACAGAGCAATAAAGATCGTAAATCAGCTCACTCCAGGTAGACGAGACTAACAAGTAGCTTCAGAAGAAGCAAGGCTAAAAGTCTGAACAATCTCATGGCCAATACATTGGAAGATCAAACCGTGGTTAAATAAAAGGATTTTGAAAGTCTGGTGATTCTACAACAGGCTGCACCCTCCAGGTGATCTGTACGTTTTCCCAAAGCACTGGTTAAGAAAATAATTCAGATGTGCATTATACCTGGAGGTACACAAAACAGCAAAACCCACAGACAGATAACAGAAAATAAGGGCAGTATTTTTGAGTGGGAAAGCTTAAATTCACTGTTAAACTAATGGTAAGTGAATGGCCACCAAATTAAATGACAAAGGCCTATTTGTTTCATGCAGGTAGCATTAGAAAGAAATATTAATCATCCTAGCTCATGAAATTGCTGAGCCAGCTCAGCCACTGCTCACCCATGGATTCCTAAATCTGCCATCCCTGCTGTGAGATGCTTTTCAGGGTTTTGTGGCCAGATTTACCCTTAAGGGTACTGCTGTGACCTACACTTAATGACACAGAAACAGAAAATAAATGATTATGTCTAATAATCACTTCTAAGGCTACAGAGATTGATTAGCCCTCTTGATATTTTTTTCTTTAAAGTGAGCTTGCATCGTCTTTTTGTCTATCCTCTTTTGATGTAGAGAGTGGATCACCAAAATGCCTCTGTTTTCATTTTGGCTTAAATGTTCCCCCAGAGAAACTGAACATCAGCTGGAAAGAGGTTTTACAACACAAACACCTGGGAGATCAGGGGCCTGAAATGAAGGCCAAAGAAGTCCCTTCCAAATCTATGTTTGTATATTGCTCTTCTTACCTTCCATCACCTTGCCGCGCAATATTGCAAAGAGCAAAGGCCTCACCCCTGCCCTGAGCACCTACTGTATAATTCACGGGCTGAAGCAATAGTGATGGCCCTAAAAGAGGAACGGAGAGTTGTCAGTAGACGTCTCCACTGGCACATGCATCGAGCCTGGCTCCAAAACCCACATGTGAGCCAAATCCATGTCACTAGCTCAATGCTGATGCTCTGCTAACCTGCTTGGTGCTACAGGCTCTGCTGCCTACCCCGGGCTCTAATGCACCAGTACCAGCTGCCCCAGGGTCCGTCCCAGGAATTTGTTCTTTGTGTGAAGGTGTCCAGCACCCACAACAGGACTGCTCGCTCCTGCTGCTCTGGCACACACACTTTTATCCAGCTAACCCTCTAAATCTCTCCCAGCAGCAGCAGCAGCACACTGACTTGCAGGACAAGCCCATGACCTGATGGCACTTACCCACCCACAGCTGCAGGAAGGAAAACACTGCGAGAGGCCCCTCTCCAAAATCACCTGTCCAGGCTTTCTTCTCCCTGGCAGTCTGGAGGTGGTGGCTGCTGCTCCCCAGACCATCCACATCCACACCTCCTTCTCATGGAGACAGCCTGGGTCCCAGGAACAGACATACCCGTTGGCATCTCCCCAAAGAGCCAACAAGAACAGCATGTGGCTGGATGCCTACAGCTGCATGCTCCACCTGTGGTCCATCTGGGCTGGGGGGGCTGCTGTTACAGGGTAGAAGTGCAATGCCCCTTTCAGCCAACTGCCCCCAGAGCCCTTGTGACGGACCCGCTCATGCAGCCCTATGCTCAGCACACCAGGTGTTAGTGGGGGCACTACAGATGCCAACACTCCCTGTTTCTATTTCTCTAGTGAGGACCTGAGCTGGACATTGGGGCCATCCTCCTTCTGGGACTGGATAAATACAGAGGGAATGGGAGATGGTGTCTAACCCCCACAAAGCGGTGATAAGCCTCACAGAAAAGTCAAGCCTTGCAGTGGCAGGCTTAATGCAGAAGACCTACACTGCATGTAGTGGTCTCTGCAGCTTCCCTAAATGCAATTTAGCATTTCTAGTGAAGGGCAAGCAGCAGAGAGGGAAAAATCAAGTACACCCAACTATAAGAATTTTGAAGGTGGAAGTAGGTCCTTTTAAAGCTGCCCAAAGAGCTCACCTCTTTTATCCAGCACCAGGATGCATGAATAAAAAATGCCTTACAGATCCAGCATAGGGTACTTAATGGCTATCAGTATGCAGAACTGGCCACCCCAGCACCCTACAGGTACATGGCCAAGAAATTTAGTATTCAACTGTTAGTGTGATGTTAACAATGTCAGAGATGGCTGGGTTATGTGCTGTACCTTTTGAGGAATGCTGACACTGTCCCAGTGGCAGAAGTCATAGAATCATAGAATCATGATTCGAGTCCAACCATTAACCTAACACTACCAATTCCACCACTAAATCCTTTCCATTTGATTTCTCAGCTTTCAGCCCTGTACTATTATTATTTCAGCTTAGTCACAGAGTCTTCCAGGGACAAGCAAAACCCAAATTCCTGATGTTAAAAAACAAATAAACAAAAGAAACACAAGCAGAGAGGAAAAAAAAAACCAGGATGAAAACTAGCTCTCCTTTGTGCACTACAGCACAGTCAAAGCAAAATGCACACCCACACTCCCCCTTACTTTGTAGTTCTCTTTTAAGTCCTGCTGTGTCCAAGAGCTGGAAGCTGTCTCACGTTGGACTGTGTGCAGGGATGTGCCAGAGATTCCCTCGTACTCCCTTGGGTGAGATGTAAAGAATTCCTCTCCTCATAGCTGGCATTCCTGCTGTACTAAGTCACTTTATAACCCAGACAATAATGTACAAGTCTTGTTCAAACACTGGTAGATAGATAGTGTGAATTTTTTCTGATGATATAAATGTGAGAATGTCCATTAGCTATGACGCTTCCTGGCCAAAACCTGTGTTAAAAACAGAGTAGCCCATGCTCACCACCTGCAGTTAAGAGACATACTTTGGTGTTCTTATCCCATTTTCCCAAGATTAATTATTCAAGACCGAGGAAGGGGATTCAAATTCACAGCATAGCTCTTAAAATAAATTTTATTCCAGGAAGATGCAGGAATCAGTGATATGGTCACCTGTTCATTCCTCCTAGTAGCAACCAGCACAAGCACAAAACTGTTGTGTTGTGTATTGTTCCTAAGCAGCTTTAGAAGAACATGTCATCTTGTCTGACATGTTTGTGCTGCAATGGTGGGGTAGAAGTAGAAGGGTTTGGTTTTTGTTTTGGGTTTCTTTTTTGAGGTGATTAGTTGGAAATACAAACATAAGTCAAAAATGAGTATGGGTCATAAGCTGCCAAAGTTGTATTTCTACTCTGAAGATATTACTAGAGATCATTGAAAGCAAATATCACTGTTATCACTGTTGTCACTGTTAGGTGAGATTCTGGTGGAACCCAGTGCAGACAAGAAGAGGAAGGGAAGGAGGCGGCTCTGATCTTGAGTTCAGGTTCTGTGTATTAACAACCCACAAAAATTGAGATGTTTGCATTTGTGGTTCTGGAGCAAACTGAAATGAAAGAGAGGTCTTAACCACAAAACTAGGGTTTGGGGTTTGGACAAATTTCTCCCTGTCCTGCCAGGCTGAGGTTGTCAATATTGGTGATTATTGTCCATCTGGGTTATAAGACAGTATCTAATCAAGGACAGCATCAGAGCTCTGCATGCACCAGAGAAACACTGGGGTCTCAGATCTGTTTCATGGCGTGAAGTAGTCACCCATGATTGGGTTGTGCTTTATTACACTCCAGAGATCTCAGCAAGCTTCTTGTTGTACCTTTGCTCAGATGAACCTTCCTCCTTTCTATGCATATTACCCCAATAGAAAACCCTTTCTCCCCTCAAGATTAATTAAATGTGTCAGCTTTTCATTATGTGGGTTTTAGATATTTCATTCAGCTTTTTATAGCTTGTTCCTTTTTTTTCCCCCAGAATCTGAGGGAGGAAGTTTGGAATTACAGGATAGCAGATCCAATTGAGCTTGTACTCTGTGCAGAGTAAGGCTATCTTGCCATTCAAAAGTAGATCTATGGAAAATAACAGGATTAATTGCTCAACAAAGTAAATTTTTGCTTAAAGTAGTTTGCTGGTGTTATAGTCCATGAGTGAGAGGTACAGCTCCTCTACAGAGCAGCCAAAACTCTGTTGATCAGGCCAGACCCTTGGAATATTCCTTAAATTCCTGGCCTCATGTCTCAGGGCTACTTAGCGGTCGTTCAGTCTTTCTGATTTTACATACACAAAACCCAACAACTCCAGTTGCCCCACAAGGTTTTGGTTTCATCAGTGCAGAACAGGGATAATTTTAAACTGCAGAAAAGTTTAGTGGTAAGAAAACATAATTTTTCGTTCAGTCTATCCAATACCAATCCAGGAGCCAAGGCCTTCCAAAAATTGACTCTGCATCTAACCACTTGTCCACAAAGGAATTTGGATTCTGGATGACTGGAAATATATCAACACATTTCACACACAGATGAGAGCTCTATCTTCTGCAAGAAAAGTATATGCAGAGTATCCATGGGATAAGCTTTGGGAGCTATTTTACTATAAAAATATAGATTTATAAGTGCACGCTTATAGATAACAGAACATGCTAAAAGGGTATTAGTGCATGGTATAGGCTAACTTTCACAGAGCAGGCATCCTTTGTGTTCAGCATCTTTCTAAGCAAATCACTGGCATTTAGGCAAGTAAAATTTTTTAAACAGAAGAAAAATGAAATCAATTACTGGAACTAACCTACTGATTCATTTTTGGTCACTTTTACTGCTCAGTCCAATATCCAGGCAACAAATGACTCCTTTTCCTGAGCTGGCCAGGATTACAAGGTACCAGCCAAGGCCGGGTTCTGCAGAGCTGCGTGGGAACGGGACACAAGCAGTAGATGAGGAGCTCGCTGGGGAGTTGGGCTGGACCCGCTGAAGGAGGGGCTATTTATTTATACAATCTCTCATTAAAACACAAAAGTTTGGTTACAGTGTACAAACACATACAAAAGATAAACTATTTAAGTAATGCTTACTTACCTAGTACAAAATCATTTTTATATGTACCTTCCAAAAACCTTAAATATCTTCTTACTGTAAGAGATACCACTACACACAGCTAAGATAGCCCTTTCTTCATTCCTCTTTCTTCATTCCTCTAATTTGTCGGGTGTTTTTTAGAAAAACAAAATTAAAAACCAGAGTGCAATGTAAGGAGCAGTGGTATACAATATTATACCGTAAGCACGTGTCTTTTACAGAAAACTTTCATGTAGCTTTAAGTAGCACAGCAACTGCGGGTCTACAACCCACGAAAGGTGCCGATGCCATGCAGTGACTGCTGATGGGTCTGGGCCATCTGGTTCCACTGGTCACGATTTCAAGAGGCATTACACAAAATCTCTGCGTTGCCTCACTGTACAACAAAAATAAGACTTCTCTGGTATTTTTGTTGTTGTTCTTCCTCCTTCCGAGTGAATTTACCAGTAACGTTACACCAAACATGGATTTGATGTGTGTGGTAACTGAACCTCTATTAAGGGAGAATTTTGTATTGCTCATTTTTTTGGATTTGGAATTAGGCAGCTAAGATGTTGAAGACGATCCTATTTGCCCACTATAATTACACTATACTGACAGCAACTGTCCATCAACATGCAAATGTAATAAAAAAGTGCCAACTTCATTTCTTCTTAAATACAGAAGTAATGTGTAATAAGTTACTTCAGTGACCACATAGGGAGAAGTGATTCATGGCTATATCCCGCTTAAATTTCCTGGAGTTTCTCCTTTCTGCCGCTGTATGTTCACATTTGATTTTGATGCTCCAGCTAACATTGTTGTGACTAAAAATCACCTAGCGTTTCCTATCTACATGTGAAGCCCTCTACATTAAAAAAATGGTCCTTTTAATAAAGAAAGTATGTAAAGATCTTGTCTCTCATTTTTTCTTTAAAGTGTTTTGCTTTTATTCCTGTTCGAAAACACAGAATACATTCGTGCTGCAAACCTCTCGAGGCTACATGGGTTTTTTTGTAGACTTTGTGAGCTCACTTACCAGTAACTTCTGCGTGAGCCTGAAAGCAGCAGCAGGTCACAAAAGGCTCCAGGTGCTTCACCCACAACACTGCCTTTCTAATGGAAATGTAGAGCAATGCATCAGCAAGCCGGCTGAAGAAAACTTAGATTCCTTTGATCAGGCTCTGATGCACTCATTTAGTGCTGACAGTAGCTTTAATGCTGGGTGTTTCTCCAAATACTTTGCACCACTTCACCAGAATAGCGGTTTTGGTCCTGTACCCTGAATGAGCTCTTTTACCCAGATGAGGTGGTGGGTCTGTGCGAGCAAGCAGCTCCTACACACTCTCTCCTTTCCGCAGCCAAAAGAAGGGGGAACAAGGAATAACCATGATATGCTTCTAACCACAGCAGTTGCTGCTTGCTATCATTACAGCCATTATATGACTCAGTGCTGGCTCCAGGTTGCTCTATAGGTAGTATCAGGAGTATCAGTGGACGTTGCACTGAGGACACGTTGCGCCAGATCCCTTCTCTGTTGATAATGAAGATCTGGCCGCTACGTTCAGCATGACAGAGAAAACCAGATGAATCCTGCTCTGAAATGGAAATCAAATTCTCGTGGTCACCTGAATATTTCTTCAGCCCTCCCCTTTCTCCTTTCTAAAGATGATTTTTTTCACGAGTCCTCTTCACATAAGCATTCTATGGACAGCTTTACCTGCATTTTGTTTTATAACCCTGTCATGCTTGCTGCTCCCCCCTTTCTGGTGCATGTGTGCTTTTGTTACTTGTATTGTATAAGGTGCCTTGGGATATTCGCATCCTGTGCATTGTGTGGCATTGTGTTGAATAGGAGGTACAGAAATTAAAAGCAGGTCTCCTCCTACCCACATATGCCTTTTCTTTGCAGGTTTTCCTGGAAGTTTTGTGCGGGGAGGGAAGGGAAGAGGTAAAATATGACTTGGCTGGGACTGCCGGATGCTGAATCAGCTGCGATTGCCTCACGTTTTCCTTTCTTTTAAAATAAGGGCTACAGTTTTCAAAAATGCCTATCTGACTTCTTTACAGGCCCTGCCCAGCCCATCACTTCTCAGTAAGTCACTTTTAAAAATTGGTGCATATGCTTCTAAGTCACATGGGCACCTTTGGAGAACATCTTTATAATGCCTTCCTCCTAGGTCTAAAGACTACATGCTCTGGGATTGCAAGTACCTGGTGCAGATGCTGCAGGCTACCACAGTGCTTATGATCAGCCACAACAAGTTTTCCCCTCCCCAAAATATTCTTTGCAAAAGAAGGAGGAGATAACCACACTCATTAACTCAAAAAAACCCGCCACCACCAAAACACACAATCTCTTAAAGTGTAATTTTGTTCTGCTGCACTGCTCTGGTTAAAGGACCTGACGCCTAAAGTGCTGGCTCCTTGCTGCTCGCACCTACACACACCGGCACAGTCTAGCCTCTGACGAGGCTAGTACGCGATGGCGTGCTGATGCAAAAGTCAATGAACAGAGGAGCACTTCCGAGCAGCAAACAAGGAGTGCAGCATCAAAATCCTACAAGCCCCAGAGAGCATTCTTTTCACAAGACTTACACATCCTGAAGGTTGCAGACAGATTAAATCAGCCATTGGTTGGGAGCTAACAGCAGTTTTCTGGAAGCATGTCATCTATTTTTAGAAGAGGTCAGTACTTTGATTCCATAGCATCCCCATCTTTAAAGAAAGGAAGAGTTTGATGCCTTTTAGTTAAAGGACACACAGCCCTATAGCATCCAACCACATACATGGTGCTCATCTTTCCAAGGCTGTTTCCCCGCTGTGCACTAACTGACGCAGGTAAAGGTTCATCCAGTCTTGCTCGCTTACTGAGGTAGCTACTGTAATTGAATACCTGAAACTCTGGCAGAAGAGCAGAGGAAAATGGGGTGTTAATGAGGGCTGTGCCCTCTGAGGTGTACAAGAAGAACTGGCGTCTGACAAGCAAGGCCTTTGCATTCAAAGGTGAGAAAAGTAATTGCCAATTGCTGTCTTTCTTCCTTCTCCTTTGCAGGAATGTGTATACATTCACCTGATACAGCTAGCTTTTGAGGTCTTGATAGCTGGTTTTATACGTTGTCCTAAAGGTTATTAATTCTTCCTAAGCTGTTCCCAGTTAGATGGAGTACCTTATAATATAACTTCCTCATTAACATCAAGAGCTGTGATTATACAGTTGTGTTACCAAGGGCTTCAAAGGCATGAAGCCTAAATATAATCTTACAGTACCTTGTTACAATACAAAGCACATCCTCTAATACATTTTTTTGTTTGCATAAAATGCAGTACAATAATGGTTCACTTGACCTTTGCCCCCCTGTATAGTTCATTTTAACATTGTTTGAGGAGCACAGAGTTTGCATTTTGCATGGCACAGGTGCTCTGCCCCACACTGGAGGCTGAGGCTCAACCCGGCGGTGCGGTGCACCGCTTCTCCCCCCCAGCAGCTGGACTCAGGGGATTGCTTTTGTGGTCCACCAGGAATTTCCTGTGATAGAATATCAGAAACCTACTGGTGACTAGTAGGAGGTGACTTCACAGGGCAAAAGTTCTCTCCCTACAATAAACATTCTCAGCGCCGCTGTGGAGATTTCCTACACAGACCTGACAGCCGCCAGCTACTTGTCATCTTGACAGAGAATGGCTCAGGGAAGGGATCATCGACGTTTACAAGCGTTTGTCACCTTAGAAGTGAAGCTGCGCCCCCGCTGCCATTTTATTAATGCCTTCTGAGAAAAGGAGGAATGAAAACTACCCATGCTAATTAAAAAAATCCCCAACCACTTTGACCAAAAAGACTTTTAAAAATATACAAATCCACTGTCAAAGACAGAGTATACTGGTATCTATAGTTACCACGATAGACATGCAGCCCATGTATACCAAATATCCTGGTATCTATAGCTACCATGATACACATACTGTCAGAGAACGAATACAACAATTGGGAAAACACTGTACTCTCTCTGTACAGAGGTTTCCTTGGGAAAAACCACAGGGATATTCAGCTGCCAGATCTCTTGCAGAGGACTGTCATTTCGAGGATCCAAGTAGTAAATCTGAGCCTGACACAATTCCCTTGGCTAAAACTACTAAGAGGACTGCCGGGGCACTAGATTCGTTTGGCTGTCTGAAATAACGTGCAACTGGGCATACTGCAGTGAAGTTTACAGACCGAAATAGCTTTGGGGAAACAATACATTAATTTCCTGTGGAAAATACATCTATTAAAATTGAGACTAGCCTTGGTTGAGTCCAACACAGTAAAAAAGCACGTTGTAAAGCTTGGAAGAAAATACAGCTCAGTGTAGGCTTGGAAATTAAAAAAAGTAGTATTATCCTCAGAATCATGGCTGTGCCAGGGTCTTCCTCAGTAGAGGCAGTGAGAGAGAGCAAAGATTTCCAGAAGGTATCTTTAAGCTGTCTCACCAACTCCTCCACATACTCCAGCACTTACGCACAAAGCCTGCAGCCATGGCCTTCACCATGAGCTTTCTGAGCAGGTTTCCTGCCCACTGGACAAAATTTGACCCAAAGCAATGCTGATTTATTTTGCTTCTGAAACCTCATCATCAGCTAGTGGCCATTTCCACAGGTGAGTCTTCATCAGAGCTAGACAGCGCAGATCTGTCTCACATCTCGCCTTGCTCTGCAACTAACGGCACGGCGTCAGGAAGAAGAAAGGAGAAAAAGGCAGTAAGAAACCTGCAGGAATACTCAGCAACACTGGAGATGTTTGATGCTGCACTTCTTGTTTGCTGTTCCTGAGGTGCTCCTATATTCATTGACATTTGCACCACCACAGAAATTACTAACTAGCCTGGTCAGAGCAGTCTGTGCCTGTAGGCATAGGTGTGAGGACCAGGGGGACAGCACTTCAGCTCCTTTAAGCATAGCAGTGGGGAGGAACAAAGCCCTGCTTTTATGAGTTGTTTCTCCTTATATTCTCAGAGAAACTTTTCTTTTTCCCCCAGCCATGTACAACCTTTAAAACAGCATGATTTCTATGAGAGCTTTGACTATTCCCTCTTGGAGGGCTTAATTCAAGGAAATAATAACCGCTTTACCCCACAGTCTGTTAATGATACACTGGGAGACGAGACCACATTATGTGGCCTCAGTGTACTCACCAAACTTCCAGTGGCAAATAGATGTTAGTGCTGAGGGAAGACTAAATCCATCTGTCAAATACTTCCATTTTTCTTGTGATCAAGGCTGATATTTTTAGTCTCAGTGACTGAATTTCCAGTCAGTCACTATGTACTCAGGAGGAAGAAACCAGTTTGGTTAGCTTTTTTTCTGTTTCTCAGCAAGCAGAACACTGTATTCCATTTCTGTGGACCGTGACATCCCATGGCACATTAAAAGCCTTATTCAAACTGCAAGACAGCCATATTTTACACTCAGCAGGAGACTCTAGGAAGAAGTATGAGGCCAGGGTTATTCTGACTCTGGACAGCTTGTCAAACTGAGAGCTAGGAACAAAGCTTAGGACATTCTCTGCCAGTTCATGTGATCTTGAAATAAGTAAGTAGAAGATTGCCTCAGCAGGGATTTTCTTTATAGTACAAGAGACTTTGCATAGAGGAAGGTTTAAATTCAGAAGTAGCTGAACCTGCCTTTGTGCTTTTGTTCTGAGTCTCCATCCATTGTGCAGTATCGCAAAACCCGTGGAAACACCGAAGACAGCTCTGAAATAAACAGGATTTTATTTTCTTGTCCGCATTGAACAGAGCAATTGAACAGTAAGATCTCAGCTTAGTTCATGGACCAGGTTTGCTGGTACCTGCGAACTCATCTTCGAACGTGGGCCACGTCTCACGTGCTGATTCATAGTTTTACCTCAAAACCGTACAAAATTCATCAGGTAGTGGGAGAGCTTGAGAAGTCCTTTATTAGTCTGTTCAGCATTTTATTCTGATTGATCTTTTCAAAGAGATGTGACAGAAACTGCAAGAATTGCTTCTACCTTCCAAAACAATAAATTGCAATTATTGAACTCTACTGAAAAAATCTCGTACATCACTCATCCCATAAAGGCAGAGTGCATTATATTTCCTATGGCTATCCAGTTCTACCATGTTGGAGAGAGGGTTTATACGTTTCTACATGCCAGGGGACCTTTCTCTTCTTCTCTTCCACAGATATTTAAGAGAAATAGGAATGGAAAAGGCTCTGCAAGGTGGATGCTCTCCTTGCCTTTGACTTTAGCATGCAAGGCTGGATTTAAGCTGGGTGGAATCTGCTCTTCTGAGTGTGCTGAACGACATCACTTTCTAGCTGATATTGCTTATTACTGTGTTGTGTAAATTAGAGCTATCATCCACAAGAAACAAAATCATCCAACCTTAGATGTGCACTTGAGTTTCACAGTTAAGAGGCACAGAGGTCAAAGAGGCTTCTTGAGCAATTTAGTTCACCTTATTCTGCTCCAAGATGGCTTCTTGTCTCCTGAAGCCTAATGCAATTCGCAAGGTGCAAGCAGTGAACAAACCTTTCAGTGATTTTTGTCTTTGCACATGACTGGAAGTTTAAGGAGTCCACTCTTTGTGCCATGCAGGAGAGGAAACATGTTGATACTGATTCCCTACTTGTACTAGCAAAATTTAATCACAAAACTTCCACTGAAAATTCAAGATAAACTTAGGGAAAAAGCTTTCATCCAGTGAACGTGTAGGAAAGAGGTCTCGGGTTGGAGCTGGGCTCATCACTGCATGGGTACATCATGGGAGAAAATTAACTAATTGACTTTGGCAAATGACAATTTCCATCTAAAAGGAGCAGAATAAACTGTATGATCCTTTTGATCACTGCACCTACTACACTTGGTGACCATATGGAGAAAGACTGAAGACAAATAAAACGTCTCTTGCTTTTGAACATTTTTGAAGTTAGTAAACTCAATCTAGTTTTGCTGTGGGTGGAAGATCTCTTTCATGAGAGGTCTCTAACATGTCACAGGAGACGTTACATTGTGTTGGAGCATGAGGGGAAGACAACAGTGATTGTTGTCTGATCTTACATAGATTGTTTTTCTCCTTCACATTTGTCTTATTTCCTCAGGGCTGTAACCAGCAGAGTTGAGGACAACCAGTTTTGAAGCCCTTGCTGTGCTTTCTGGAAGAAAACGGAAAAATTCCCAGAGTCAGCAGTGTATTTCCTATCAAACAAGGTATCTGACACTAGTGGACTTCAGGAAAGCAGCAGAGTTTATGGAGCCACTAGGCTGCCAAAAACCCAAAACACAAAAAAATCTCGTCCTCGGCAGAGCTAAAAACAAGACAGTCCTTCTCCAATACACTTATGTTGCAATACTATGCTAAAAATTTGCCAAGCTTGAGGAAATCTGAAGATCTTACTTCACTGTACATTCACATCTTTCCTGAATGCGAGGTGAAGAAGAATTAGACAGCTCACTAATGGTAAAAGCAAGATAGTTTGCTTTATGTCTTAGCTTAACATTGCCTATTGACAACCAGGAGGTGACATAGTTATAATCCAGAAATACACTGCTCTAATTTTTTGTGATATGGAGGACCCTGGAATTGGCCGGTTTGTGCTTGGGTCCACAGAAAGGTACATTGCTTGATTTTAGGGTGAGAAGGAGAACAAATGCCTTTTTCCCTTTCAGTCGGACACTTACAGTGCCTCTTGACACGTTGCGAACATGGACTGCGCATCACAAAATTGGTTTCCCATAACACTTTGGTTATAGAAATGAACATGAAAATGCTGTGTATTTTTATTGTATCTGATTTCCCAAGGCTACTCGTTTCCATATTTGACTGCTTGGTGCTGCATTCCCACCTGGAAGACTAAATCTCAGCATACCTTCAGTTCTTTAATTTGTAAGCAGAGTGCTACAGTAATACGTTTACTCCCACTAAACAGTAACTTCATAAGCAGCTCAGTGGTGCTGTTTGTAGAGTGATGTAGAATAATGTAATTCTAAACCCCTTGAAGACTGGTCCAAATATAGAATCATAGAATCACAGAATGGTTTGGGTTGGAAGGGACCTTTAAAGGTCATCTAGTCCAACCCCCAAGCATATTATGCTTAATGAATACTTTCCATCACCATTTAAATCTATCAAGAGAAAGAAGAAATATCTTTACAAGAGGCCTTTGCTTATCGTTTTGTTAGTACTTCTTCTCCTGACAATCGTAAAGGGTTCAGCACCTCTTCATTATTTCAGTGTAATGAGAATATTCATCTTACCATTTCTGACTTACAGATATCCTCAAAGATTGTAGTTTTTAACACCAGGAAGTGTAAAGGTAATAAGAGTAGCAGCTTCCCATTTAGTAACCATTATCTTTCAAAACTCTCCTTTCCTTCCCCCCCAAGTTGTTGCCTCATTAATCTCCATGCGTGACTGAAAGCGTTAAAAGCTTCCATGACCAATTAGTTACAAAAAGACGTCTGGGGACATTTCCCACCGTTGTAAACAGCACCCCCTCTTTCGGTGCAAAGCGCATTTTGAAGCATCCTGCTTCAGAACACCCCCGAGACACTTCCTCCCAAATCACAGGCTTCTCATCTCGGTCCCTGACCCAGACAGGGAGCTAACCAGCCCGCCCCGCCGCTCGGGAGCCGTGCGCGCCCGCGGGCCGCGGTGGCCGCGGTAAGATCTCCCCCCAGCGGCCGCTCCGCTCCGGTCGTTCTCCCACGTTTTTCCAGGTTAGTTTGGGGAAAAAAACCCAAACCAATCCTCCCCACGCTTCAGCCTTAATTCTCATTTTTTGTAAGGTGGTAGGGGTGACGGGTGCACCTCCTTCTGCGTAACTCCGTATGCATCTTCCTGCTGACAGCGACCGGTACTGCCGCACTTGCAAAGCTCTGCGGGTTCCCACTGCGACTGGCAAAACCATTCCAAGTGTATTTCACGTAAATTCAGTTCCGTAAGTTGAATTTTCACATGATACTTTGTTCCTGCTTTGTTCCTGTCTCCACTTACGCTCTGCATTTCTTTTCCAATTGCCACTCCTGAACAAGAGAGATGGATTTTGTTGAGCAGTGTCAGAAAGAAATACACATATCAGCCTCTCTGTTCACCGATGGCACAAAACCCACAGGGCTGAAAAACACAGCCCAAGGCTGGAGACCCCCTCCTCACCCCTGGCCGTTCACCACCCATGCCTTTGCGGCCGCAGGAGGCAGCCCGCTCTGCCCCAGCCCTCGCAGGGCAGCCGGCTGCCCCACCGCATCAGTGCTGTTGTTGTAGCAATAAGCATATTTTGGTGGCTAAATCCCCTTGGGAGATGGCGGGAAGTACCAGCCAGCCTCTCGTGAGCAGTGAAACACACGTCGGCTCTGCTGGCTCCATGCGTAGCTGAGTTACCTCCTTGTTTCCCGCTGAGTCACGCAGGCAGGTGCATTCTCCCAGCTCCAGCCAGAGCAGAAAAGGAGCCGGTTCCTCTCCCAAAGAAAACTAGTAGCAGAGAAAGAAAGAGATAATTTTTAGGCAGTTTGAAAATGGGCCACATCTGCAAAATAAGTTTATGCAAAACATTGGGTTTTTTGTTTGTCTGAGTAACTGATAAAAGTCACCTCCAAGTCACACATGGCGTAAATTAGAAAAATGGGGAAAGTTCATCTCACAAAAATTTAGGGAATTATCTTGTTAATGAAAATCTTTGCCTATGCTAATAGCAGCTTCCAATATTTTTTATTCTCTCTACTGTTTGTGCTTTACATCTATCTGTTTCTGACACAGATCACCAAAATCCATCATTTCCCTTGTTTATGAGTGACAAGTGAAAAAAAATGTAGAGAATAAGTGGAGACAAAATTGAAACAAAGCAGCATGTAAAAATTCAACTCACTGAGCTGAATTTGTATTAAATACACTTGGAATAGTTTTGAAGTGCTTCGACCTGTCGATGTGAAAGCAGAAGGTTATAATTTTTCTAACCTTAAAAGGCTGTCAACTTTGTACAAATCACACCGTAACTGAAAGAGTTGTTCTTACTACTGTTACAAGCAGTATTAAGACTGCTGGGACTGAAAAATATTTTGGGGAAAAATGCTTCTATTTTACTTTTGACAGGATATTTTGTGGATTTGATTTCATTGTTTCCCTCTCCAGTCAGTACCTTTGTGTCCATCTGTCAAACAGCACCAGGAACAGGAGACATGTGCCCTTGCCCATGGCTTATGAGCAGCACCCCTTCTGAAGCCTGGCTTCCCTAGTTGAAGCCTTGGAGCTACGTTTGCTGATGTCTAATGAGAAGAATTCACATTTAAGCCCGTCTATTGGTGGGCACACATGAGCTTTTTCTCCCAGTCTGGCTGCTTGTCTTCACCGGGCTTGTGGGACCTTTCTCCCTTGGACACTTACACTCCTCCCTTAAGCAGAGCTGAAACAGTTCAAAAGGTTTCCAAAGAAATGGAGAGGGAGCCAAAGGGATACACAGACAGGCAAGCGTGTGCTGTTGCACAACACTTCTTTCCTTAGGAAATCAGACTAAACACAGGAAAACTTGACTGTAGCATTCCCTGAACCTGATTAAGGGAATCAGCTTCTGACTGTAGGATGTTATGATAAGAAGCCATCACATTCTAGGAATGTCAGCTGGCGTTAGTGTTAGGTACCAAAGCATATTTCCTTTCCTTTCCTTTCTGGGTGGGCCTGCAGCTGAGAACTCTGCTACCTATGGAAGAAGTGGCTATACCAGCATCGCCAGCTCTTGCTCGCTCTGTGCCTCTCAAACTTTATGACCAATGGACTACTACTAACAGCCTTCCAAAAATACTATAGACTATCATGCATCCAGGTCAAAGTTTTTCTTGAAAACTCTGTAAAGATTATATACAGGGATGGTGTATTTTCAGCCACCAGGCTGCAGTTTGACAAAATCAGCAGTTTATGTGCACTATGCTTTTTACCAAAACAAATTAATAGTCAGGAAGAGGCTTGCTGATTGGATTTTGATTATCAGTCGAGGGGTAACAAACAACAGTATTTTCATAGTAAATAAGGGACATTGGTGTAGATTCATTTTCAGATTGAATGTGAAATAAACCAAAGAAGATATGTAATCTAATTGATCCAAACAAATTAGTACAGAGGGGTTAATCAGAACAGAAATGTGCTATGAGACAGGATGACCTGTGTCCTCTGGGACCCTCAGACATGTCTTTCATGTGGTCAGAGGCTTCAGCGTCCTAGGAAGGATGGCACAGGAGAGGTTGAAATGGGCAAAGAGAAGAGAGAAAACATCTGAATCCCAGAAAAACTAAAGTAACCTCCACGTCATACCAACTTTTTCATTCATGAGACCTTTGTATTATCCCTTTGACCTCTTTCTTTTAGTAAGCATTTTCCATTCCTGTTAATCATTTGAACAAATTGCTCAAATATACAAAACGAAATTCAGTCATTCCTCAGTGAGCACAAAAGTTCCATCATTATTTAAATGACACTGTACTGTATAGCTTAATGCATGAGCCTATACTTTACCATTATGTCTTTATTCAGACTAGTTGATAAGCTTTTATAGGAAAGCAGAATTAGGAATTTTCAAAAATTCCTGCTTCAAAAAGGAGTCAATAACACTATAGGCAGAAATGATCACAAACAGTTGACTTCTGATAAAGAATATTAGTGGATAGAGAGACAAAAATAGTGTTTTAGTGTAGAATCATGCATTTCCTGATGGTTTTCTGTAAAAAAACCCCAACAAACAATCTCAACAGCGTAAAATCTTCTACCTAAGGTTTCATCAGTTGGTATTTTTAGAACACAGCTGTGTAAAATTCAAGTGAATGTGCAGTGGGGAGACATCCTGAGTCATGAGAAGAACTAAGATCACACAGGTACATTTAGCTTTAACTTTCATTTAACTTTTTAACTTTGGCTGTGAGTGAAATTAGGAAATGCCTTTGTACTTCATATTTGCAAGTGTATGATGAATCCAGTTCCATTATGAATAAAATACAGGTAAAATCCAAGAAAATTGGTAGAAAAGCTTGTAATATAAAAAGGAAGTATATGTATAAGTGGCCTGAGTCTTTGGATAGTCAGAAGTATCACTAAAGCTCTTGAGATTTTTGGATACAATACAATCAGAAGAAAAGCCGCAGCGCTGCATGCCTTATTTGTTGGTTCCTACAATACCGCACGCAGAGCTCTGACAAAGGCACGTGAGTCTGAAAGATCAGTCTCTTCTTTACTATGATGGTAGTTGGTTGTATGAGCAGGCAGAAGTAGGCCAGTGACTGTCCTGCCTGGGTTTGCCATTATTCAAAGAAAGGAAATATAATTCTTCCTGCATTACCAGGTGGCAGCTGATAGCAGGGGCCTTGCAAGTGAGCTCTGTCAGAGGAGAAAATACTCTTCCAAAACGCCTTGCTAGGCCAGGAGGCAGGTCACCCTTTCGGCTCCCGACCCAGCTGCAAAGCAGTTTAACCCAGTGATCTGGGGCAGGGGGGCACACAAGCTGCTCCCCCTCCAGGTCATGGCACTGTAGAGGAAGACACAGCAGCACCTGCCTGGGTTATGGGGCTCTCCATGTGCCATCATCTCCAGGCTGGGGTATTGCTGGGGTACTGTAGCCACCATGCGAGGGAGGATTCAGGGGGAGTTTTGTGCACAGGGGGTTGCTCCGAGTGATTTCCCCTGGCTACACCTGCATGTGTTCCCATATCTGCACTGCTGGAGCTCCACACCATCCTTTGTCGTGGAGCAGATCTATGGAGACAGCTCTACCCTAGGGCACCCGCTACTTGGGTACTACTGCTACCAGTAGAGCAGCACAGGACTGACAAAGACTACACAGGTTGCCTGAGGCTCTGAGTAGGTTTTCCAGAAGTGACGTCTACCTGTCCATGGAGCCAGAGCCGTAATAGATGCCCTGCTTTATTCCCCGTAGGCACAAGAAGTTACTTTGGTACTGGAATTTTTCCCCACAATGCTGCTTTGAACAAAGGCAGGAATCCTGCACTTGTGGTCCGAAATAATGAAAACAATTGGCTTAGTCTGACAGATTAACAAAACTGCCATTACCTCAAAAAAAAAAAAAAAAAAGAAGAAAAAGAAGGGGAATCATTATATATTGCATTCCGTATAAACTCAAAGGTCACATTCAAGGCCTTCAGGGTCATCAATATTTAGCTTTCAAAATGAAGAATTTGAAGTCTCTTTATTACTTATGCCTGGTCAAAGACACATTTACCTGTTCTGTGACTCTTGTTCATAACTGATCATTAGCTTTTCAGTGCGAATGAAATTATCTTTAAGTTTGGAAGTCAGGTTTTGTAAATTTTTAAAATAATTATTCAAATTGACTATGCAAATTAATTACCCTTTAACCTTGTTTGCAAGCTCCTATTGGAGAGACGCCCAGGACAGCTGCAAACATGAATGAGAAAACACAACTTTTCGGGCAAACATTACTGGGCAACAGTTTTGAGACACTCAGCAAATTGCACCATCAGTTTTTCGGACAGGGAAAAAGAACTGCATTGTATGTGTGTGTTTGGACAGTTTTGCTATTCTCATTCCTAGTGTCACAGCACCCTGAGGGGGTAGCAGGGCAGGGGCTGGTAGCCTGTCCCATCCTGTCCCACCACTCCAGCCAGGAGCAGGGCAGCTGGGGGCACCACGGCAGCCCCAGCCCTGGGCATCAGGCACCTCCCTGGGGATGGGAACAGGACAATGGCCAGTGGGTCAGGCAGGGATGGTCAGGCTTGGTGATGTACTTGCAGCCCTAGCCCTGGGCATCAGGGACCTCCCTGGGGATGGGAACAGGACAATGGCCAGTGGGTCAGGCAGGGATGGTCAGGCTTGGTGATGTCCTTGCAGCCCTGGAACAAAACTGTGAAAGCTGTGATGATGGAAAAAAAAAAAATAGGCCACGATGATGTGGACTACTCTGCATAAAAAAATGAGTTTTACGTACACAATGTCAGAGCACCTGAATCCCAGACTTACGGAAAGACAACGGCTATTTGGAGGCTCGTATTTCTCAGAGACTGGAATCTGCTGCCTTTGACGGAGATTTTTGCCTCGGGAATTTGTTAGCCCTCTCTCCAGAGGCACATCCTATCAGAGACAGTTACCAGATGAAAAATCAGTGGATTTTAAAATACAGAACCTTTATTTTTTCATGGGCTAATTAGAAACATGCCACAGATACAGAACCTGAGTCATACGTAAAGTTCAGAGTCAGATAGAAAAGATTATCTGAAGGAAAAAAAGCCTGCCTTTTCCGTTCAACAACACAGGGCTTGTGCAAGTTCCTAGTTATTTCATTCAGGAAGAATCAAAGTTTCCTTTCAGCCAGAGAAAAACATTGAGCTCTGACTCTTTGTGTAGCCAAACACAGTGCTAGTAGCAAACAGTCATGCTGAATCAACCAAATTGTTTACTTCCAGTATTTCAAGAAACTTTTAAATTACAAAAGACATTTAAAAGACAAAAAAAATCCTTCAGTCCCAAGGACTGCTCCTAGAAGGCTTCTCTAGGGCTTCAGTATAGGGTTTCATGTGAAACTCATTAATGTGGAGAACCACTGGGAACCTCTGCAGTCTACTTTTGGAGTCAATGATTATTCTTACAACCAGACACTGCTTTGGTTCACATTGCAGGAGGGCTGTTTCCCTAAATTTATATGGCTACTCCTTTTAGTAAAGATCATACACAATTCTCAGCAGTATATTATACTCTTGAAATGTTAATCTAGATAACCAAAGAAAAATCAGAAGCATCCTGAAAGAGTCTTTTAGCTAGGTTTTACTCTTCCTCTTTAATACAAAGTTCTCTAAGGCACAGAACTCAAAGTATTTCCAGCAGGATCTGCAATTACGATGGAGCAGGTAGCATGTTCCAGGTGGCAGCGTCATTGTAAGATGCTACCCCTGGTCAGCAGACATCAGTAGACAGAAAATTCTGCAACTCAGAGAATATCCCATCATGTTTGATTTTGGATTCTTTAAAACGGGATGAGCAAAGAGAATCCAAACACCAAGGTCAGCCATGATTTTATTAAGGAAAAACCACAAAAGGACCATATTCTGAACTTACTGCTGCTGGCTATCAGCCACCTCAGAGTTTGCTCAGAGCAGCTGCAATGCACAGCTCCCAGGAGACTACATGCAAAACCTTTGTGGCTCCAGTATTAAGCTTGAACAAGCTTTCAAGCTACCCTAAGTTCATATTTAGAAGAATATGCTAGAAACACCAAAAACAAAGGCCAAAAGTGATGATGAAATAAATGAACTATTCACTTTGAAGTGTAAACCTTCCAGACTTAGAAAAGAGCGAACAGTGACTGAACCAGAATTCAGTGAATTCCCACAGGAATAAATGCGTCTGGTCACTAGGTGTCAGCCTTGCCTGTACCAGAAGGACACCGGACCTTCTCCCTATCCCAGTGAGCAGATTGGACTCTCAGCGCTGCAAGTGATTATAGCAGCCTTATAATTTGGGGAAAGGAGCAGAGGAGGATGTTGTTTGTGTGAGATGCTTATGTACCTGGTAATATAATATTTGTTACCCTCAGGTTTGGATGCTGACACAGCATGCATCTTTCGTGCTGAGGAGAGGGGAATGGAGGTCAACTGCAGAGACAGCAGAAGAGTTACGCTCTCAAACAATGAATAAATCAGCAGGGTAAAAGCAATGAATCAGTAACTGTTTTGCAAGTCTCACAATATTTACCGGTTATCCTAAAGCACCAGCTCCTGGAATAATGCCATCACATGGAAATGCTGGCTCCCACTTCTTAAATTCACTTCTAGCCTTGCTGGATACAGGAACAATGCTTGGAAACAAGATCCCTGCAGGGCTGAAAACTCGTAAGGACAACAAAGAAAACCTAAAATGTATTCTTTAAATAATTTATTGAATACTTACTGTTCATAACAGTACAGTCAGCAAAAACAAAGAGTAATTAAACATGCAGCAGTGTTTGCAGAATACTCGCACGTTTCTGATTTTGGAATCTCTTCAGATGGAGCCTCATACCTTGAGTCTCATGTTGCCAAGTCTGCGCAGATTATCTTTTCTTTCGCTAAGGCCAACTACAGTACCATAGCCGCATGTCATTGCCCATAGTGGTCTGCTGCCATTGCAGTTTCCTAACATGCTGCAAGCAAAGTTATCCAGCTCAGCTGAAAGCAACAGGTCAAACTGGGAAAACATGCACTTTTCACAAGATGCAGCAAAAATGACTTGACAGCTTTTTACCCTCCATTTTCTTCTTAGGTTCTCTTAATAGGCAGATAAGCTTTTCCACAATAAAGAAAGACAAAATCATGACATCCCAGTGCTTCGATTCCCTCAGATATGTACAAATGAGGGCAGAAAAACTAACCTGGGTAGAATTTTGCAACACGTTCACATCCTCGCTACGGTAATTCATTTCATGATCATTCCACAGTAAACACCTGTCTTTAATGATGAACCTGGAAGGGATGGAGCCTTCCAACAACACCACCACCCAACAACAAAGTCACAATTAGCCCAGACATTTCATAAGTCCTAGAAGTCAGGGCGGCAGCAATGTCAAGCCAGCCAAGCCCAACATAAAACCAGTAGAATAATATTTTGACTGGAACAGTCTCAAGCCTAGTACATGGCCCATACCCAGACTGCCTGCTGCGGTGATTAGTGCAATTGCCTGGCCAAAAAAAAAACCCCACCCCAAAACAACCTAAAAACTAAAAAAGAAGGGATAAATGATTGCCTATGCACTAAAAACCAACCACGTCTATGAGGTTTCGGGGACCCAGAAATCACTGAAAACAGGAGAAATGGCAAGTCAAAATCTGTAGAAGGATCAGTCCCAAATCTGTCTTTTATACACACAACAATTCATCACAGCAGTTGTAGGGAGGACCCTAGGAGACACACTGGACTGCATGTTCTCAGAGAGCAGTGAGACAACATCTGTGTTTAAGTATCTCAGTCACCTTCTCTGACCATTACAAGCACCACTTGCTGAAGGAGACACATCAGAGGGACACTATCCTCCTCTCCCATTTTTTCTCATTTGCAAGTTCAGGCGACTTTAACTTCCATGCTTTGCTTACAGAGGAAATACATACATTAGAGTTAGCACAAACATCAGCAACATACTACACAGGGGCCAAAGAAGGTAGGCAGACAAATTTTGAAAGGCAATACCAGTGCAGAGGTGTGAACTGGGAGTCATCCACCTTGAGAGTCAGAGGCTTCTAAGTGAGGATGCCACCAATTTCTGTATCCTGGAAAAGCTGTGCTCTCCAATAGTTGTAAAATAACATAGATCATCTAATTGCTAGCATTTCACCTCTTGTGGCACTAAGATGTCCTCTGACTTGTTTTTTATTAAATTAGCACACTCATTTTCAAAGACAAACACAACCTAGTACATCGAACTTCAGAAGTTCCCAATGCTGAGCTAGGCAATCCACACTGGTGATTCGTGATCCACAAGGAGATCTTCCCACCATTAACTTCAAGCACCTTGGGTCACCGAAAACAGAGAGTGGGATTCAGTTCCAGATACTTACATTTTAGGTGTATACAGGTGCACTGTATGTTATAACTACTGTCATAGTCAGTGGAGCCTAGAGAACAATTTAGTTGCTCAGATGTCTGCTTCAGGCTAAATGCAGTGATTTTCCAGGCTCTGCTGACTGTATCAATCAGATTTCTACTGACTGTGAAATGAGCTTCAACAATTGTCTACTTGTGACCAATCTAAATTTAGACTTGCATTAATTTTGAAATTAAGACAATATCTCACTAGTAAATTTATAATTGAACTTGGATTCCAACTTTTGAAGCTCTGAACCACAGCTACATTTACCAAAGTAAAGAAAGCATCTCCCTTATCAGGTATTGAGTGAATTTATTTAAATTTAAGGTACTCCACAGTGTGAGCAAGGCAAACTACACTAGCATCACAAAAAAATCCATAGAGAACTAGATTATTGTAAATTTACACTTCAATTTGTTTTTCATAGACTGCTATATGTACACAAACCTCTAGCTGTCATTACCTGCCCAAGGAATAACAATTCAAATATAAACATCAAGAAATGGCAGACTTTCAGGCTAACTTGCCCTTATTTATAGATTAGGGAGCAGGCAGGACAATCCTACCATGAAACTAAAATGAACCTTACAGAGGCTGGATTTCCAAAAGTGCAAGGAGAGACTGATTCGGGCATTGATGCATTGAAGGCAAAATTGCCTATCCATTAAGACTTGTATCTAGCGTGTGTAATTCTGAATTAAGTGCACAGACACCCTTCTAGGAGTGTTCTTTGACTCTGAATAAACTCTGAATCCATTACTCAAAGGCCCCTCCAACTCACTCGGCATGTGTCTTGGAATCTACGAGGTTAACAAGTAAACAACAGTGTTGTTGACATTTTTAACAACAAAAGCAACACCAGTCCAGGAAACTCAAGCCACGAAAAACCCCCTCATATAAACAGATGCAAGAATGATCAACACTTTTCCTGCTCCAGAGGCACATAAAACAACCAGATTTTCAAGCCCAGAGTGGGCCGGACAGGATGACACTGTGAGAATGATTGAGCCCTGTAGTTCCCACCACTACAACAGGAGAAGTGAGAAGAGATCCCGGGAACATGCAGATGTGACAGAGGGAGTATTAACCAAAGGAGACAGAATAGATCTGAGGATAGTTTGCTTCCACTGAGAAACCAGTAATTCTTTAGACAATGCCATGTATTTCTGCTACAAAAGACCAAGATGGGCCACCTGGGCTAGATGAAGGAGCTTACCTCTAATGGGTAAGAATTCCATCACATCAGGACTTCTAACCACATCTTTTCATAGACTAAACCATAACAACAAACTAAAGTACAAACTGTGAGTTATGTAGACTGATCACCCATCACGAAATTTTAAGAAATAAATCTGCATATGGACTATTAAACTGGCCATTTTGGACAGACACAGCATCTTTCTTATTTTAGATATAGGTAAATATAACACTTAAATATTTAAAGTACAGAACTTCTGCAACAATTTCACAGAATCACAGAATCACTAAGGTTGGAAAAGACCTGTAAGATCATCAAGTCCAACCATAAAAAAAAAAAAAAAAAAAAAACCACCCACAAACCACAAAACACACCACAACCCACACCAAAACAACCCACCCACACTACACAGCACCATGCCCATCAAGCCACATCCCACAATGCCACATCCACACGCTCCTTGAATACCTCCAGAGAGGGTGACTCTACCACCTCCCTGGGCAGCCTGTTCCAATGTTTCACTACTCTCTCAGTAAAGAATTTTTTCCCAATATCCAGCCTGAACCTCCCCTGGCGCAACTTGAGGCCATTTCCTCTAGTCCTGTCACTAGTCTCTTGGGAGAAGAGACCAACACCCACCTCTCTGCAACCCCCTTTCAGGTAGTTATAGAGAGCGATAAGGTCTCCCCTGAGGCTCCTCTTCTCCAGACTGAACAACCCCAGTTCCCTCAGCCGCTCCTCCTTAAGACTTGTGCTCCAGACCCCTCACCAGCTTCGTTGCCCTTCTCTGGACACGCTCCAGCACCTCAGTGTCGTTCTTGTAGTGAGGGGCCCAAAAGTGAACACAGTATTCGAGGTGCGGCTTCACCAGCACCAAGTACAGGGGCACGATCACCTCCCTACTCCTGCTGGCCACACTATTCCTGATACAGGCCAGGATGCCGTTGGCCTTCTTGGCCACCTGGGCACACTGCTGGCTCATGTTCAGCCGGCTGTCTCTAAAAAAGAGATTAGAAATTAGAGACAAATTTTTACAGAACTTGTGAGTGTTCAACAATGCAAAATTAGCTTTGCATTAGCTTTTCAGATTTTAGCAATAAAATAGAAAATAATGAAATAGTAAGGGGAAGCTATCTTCATAATTGATCACTTTTATATGACTTCCTGGAGCACTAACATCAATTATGCTTGTATGTCAAAACAATGTTGGCCCACTGCCAGCGAAGATTCAGATCAGGGCCACTGATTCATTCATTTATTCCTTTTTGGAAATCACTGAATGGTACAGTCAACTTTTGGTTGTTAAACACAAATACTATACTACGAAGTTTGATGAATGAAAAGCCAGCATGTCTTTGTTGTACATATAAGTAAAAGGGAAAATGCGTGTATTTTAACTTGCTTCATTTTGAGTCTGCAGCCACCTGTAAGGGTAGTATTGACTGGCTACTGTTAGTAGAGTCTATTGCATAATAGGTGATTTCTAATTATCAAGGTATGATATAACAAGGTACGTACTCATCCAGAGGCCTTTATTTTTATTTCAGTCTCACGTATGTAATGTTTTATTAAGGAACCATTCAAAAGTATTATGTTGTTGATAAAAATTGACATGGCTTTCAGTATTTTATGGTATAAATAACATTTCTTTTCCTTAGCTACTTGACAGTGCTTTTCCATTTACAGCAGATTGGGTGCTTCTTGCTGTGTAATACATTGTTGCATATGAAAAACCCCTATCAAAACAGGATATCCAAGGTAATCCTTTATCTTACGAACACGAAAACATGGTACATACTCCTAAGTAAAGGGAATGGCCTTAGATGCCAGTGCTGGCTTAGCGTCTTGCATCAGTGAGCCTGACCCTCATATAAACAACAGTCCATTGGGAGGCTGTTTACTACAGATCTATTCGAAACCTTGTCAATAACTTACTTGTGCTTTTGATAATTCTGTATTCGGTTGCCAGGAGACTTGTGTTCCTGACGAGATAAAATGAACAGGAAATCCTCTATAGCCTTGCCACTTTTTCACTAGTAAATAAAAATCAGAACAACTGTTACAAAATACTAGGTACTGTAAACAGAAGAGAGGAAAAAAAGACAAGCATTGCATATTTTAAATAAAGCAACATACAGCCCTTTTTGCCCTCTCCAATTATAAGAGGATAAAAGATCACCTTTATGAAGTAGAATGACCGGATTTTGTGGAACGTGGCTGTTTTGGCTCCAAGGTATTTGTAGCGTTAGAGTATCAGAGCCAGGATACAGCTGCCTTGTGACTAAGACGTCGTTCACTGAATAAGTGCTATCCAATCCCTCGACGTCACCAGACATCTGTTTCCTGTTTTCATTCTTTCTTTCACTGTTATCATTTTATCCAAGTTACCCTTTCACCTGAAAACCATTTAGAAACCTACAGAAACCAGCGCGTGCACGCGTGTGCATATCAAAGAAGTTGATTTCGAAAAAAATTGCTGAGAGCAATTTGTTCATTTTAATACAAAGAGCAGGAGTGGAAACAAAGTTGCCTACCCCCCTCTTCTCCTCCCAAAAATACACAATGATACATAAACACTTTTGTCTTCTGGTCTTCACTAATATGACTAACTTCCTTCTTTGCTTCCAGTTAAGTAGCTTTCCTGTTGAGTACCACCACCTCCACAAAATACAATTGTGAATCGATTCATAAAAACAGAAACATTATGGCACAAATAAGGGAAGGCAATAAATACTCTTCCCCCCCTTCAACTCCTTCCCAAATGGAGGCAGTAGTATTGTAATAACAAAAAGAAAAAAAAAAAGTTAAAAAAAAGTATTGCTTGTCATTTAAGTTTCTAAACCAACAATCATCAGGATGCAGAACAGGATACATCTAAAGTGAGAAAGTTATTTACTTCACATTCAAGTTAACACTAGCTATACTTTTTTTGGCACATGGTATTATTCTTAATGTGCCAAAAAAGTGTTGTGCACCTTATAAAATATGAATGTTAACGCCACTAAGATCAAATTCCTGCTATTCATAATCCAATTTTATATCGGTGTTGTTTTGCTATGTTTCACCTATACTTAAACTACAAGTCAGGAGAATGACCACTACTGATAGCATCTAACACACATTAACAACAGACAATAGAAGCTGAAGAGTAAGTTGTCAAAAATCAGTGACTTTCCATTGTTCATCTCTGGATTTCAGATTATTTAATCAGCATAAGAATAAAAGACTTGTTTTATTTTGTTTTGTGATTACAGATGCAGTTTGCTGAGCGAAGCAATAATCTGGGCTGGTTGACAAACACCACCACCAAAAAAAAAACTTATCTGGTGTCGTCCCCCACCCCTTGAGGCATATAAGTGAAATACAGGTTTATACAGGAGAAACAGGAGATTCTGGCACTCAGAGGGCTTCCCCTAGGAGATGGAATGGTTTGGCTACAGGAAACTATAAGCAGCATTTCCAGAGGCACATAAAAATTGGAAAGCAAGACTTGTGTTCTGTTTTTCCGGACTGTTTCCTGCATCCTAATAACCAAGTTATCCCTGTTTTAAAGCCAAATTCAGCTTCCATTAAAGTTCATGTAATTATGAAGCATCTCATTTAACTTCTGAGGAGTCAGATCAAGTTCTGATAGATTAACTTAGTCTCCTCTCTCATCTTCAAATGCCCAATCCTAAACTTCTCTATGAAACCTAGAATACTCTTGCATAGTAATAGTATTCTGGAGAGATTGATGAAAGAAACATTTGTTGGAAAATATTTTTCAAGATTGTATCCAGTTGGTGTGATTAAAATACTGTTTCCCATAAAAATAATGTGTTCACAACTTTTCACAATATCTAAATTAATGTGTCCAGTCACATATGCAATCTGTGATAAAGCTGAAAACTGCACCCTAACTGTTTGCTTTGTCTGTCACATCCCCATCCTTCATGATCTACTGTCACTGTCTAATGTTCATTGACTCTGGATTCTGCTATGCATTTTTATTAGTGACATTACATTTGTGTCTGGACAAGTTTTAAATTGTTTGAATAATAAAAGCCATTGATTTATGCTATTTATTTTTTTAATTTAGATAGAAAGTTCTTTTAAACTGCACACCCTGCCTTTCTTAATTCCATCTGAAGGAGTAAGACAAAGATCAAGACCTCTCAAGCTCTGGTGCTATCGATGACAGCAGCAAAATCCAAAACATTGCTATGGAATTGAAGACGTTAATGAATTCTTCTGTACCTTGTTATTTCTGTTTGTTTTTAATTTTCCCCATCCAAAAAATAGATTGTCTACCTCTTAGAGGTATTCAAGATACCTTTTTTAAAACATAAAATATAATGCTTTGTAATATGATTGGACTAATATTAGTTTTGTACGGCCATGTTTCTGACTTTTAAATTGAGGGGGGGGGAAATTTAAACTAATTATTAAGTCAAGTTACTCTTTGGAATCGTCCTCTGAAATAAAGGCAACATCAGAACATTTTGTCTGAAAAAATAACTGGCAAATCATTGCAACAGAAAGTGCCTGAACACACACTGTTTCCAAATGTTAAGACTTTTCATACACTGTATTATGACAATAAAAAAAGTTGAGAGCTACACCAGAAGATTACATAAACAAAAATTTATGTTTTGTCTAGTATAACAGGAGTCTTAAAAAAAACAAACACCATTTCGTTCCATTATTTCATACCCAGATGTTTCCTGTACACCTGCAGTTGTCTCCAGTCCTGAATTCATGAGCTATAGTATTTTAACAGCCTCTCATCAGTCGGTTTTAGAATTTTCTTGTCTGCCATGTTTACGATCCATCCTGGAGCAAGACCAAAAAATATCTGTCTAGGATCCTTGCGTGTGCTTAACATTTTGAAGAGTTCATCCTTAGCTATGTCTGGTAAGATATAACCATATTTCTTGGCAAGTTCAAGCCGGGCTTCTGCAACCTTAGCTGGATCTGCCAGGTACCCACGATTCCTGGCATCTGTGTAGTAACGGACTAGATCTTCAGGTGGAAGCATTCGCTTTGGAATAGGCTGGCCACGCAGAAAAAATACTACTGGCTTACACAAAATTTCTGTGGGCAAACATGAGAGAAAATTAGATACTATGCTTTATAATACATATTTGAAGACATTAAATGACACCTTCTTATTTAGTATTTCATGCTAAATAAATTATTAAAAACTTATTAAAAAGTATCAAGCAAAAAACCAAATCTTAAGAATATTCTTGTTCAGAATGAGATAGTGTTTTACAAGTTCCACTTAATCAAACAAACAACTCTGTTTTAACCGATACTTATAGTGACAATCTGGATGAATCATTACTTCTAATACATTTAGAATGCCTACTTTGGAAAGATACAATAACTAAGCTAGATGTCACCATTTATTTAAAGGCCTGACTCCAGGTTAGAAGCAATGCATTTGCATGGCTATTTACACATTGTACCAACAAATGTAAAATTTCGTTTTTCTGTAAGTATTTTAAATAAAGAATCAATGGCATGAACACCTGTTTAATCATTTGTGAGACCATCCTCTCCTCCTCAAGTTGTACTAAATTTGGCAAATTACATTCCAGATCCTTTTAACCTTAATATTTTGATTATTTTCTGGATTGAAAAAAATAACTTGTATCGCTCCAGGGTAACATATTTTGCACACTAAAAATGTCTATTCCTCTTGTTCTCAGCCTCATTCACACATGAAAGCTCCATTACTGTCAATAAAAACTGCATGAATGAATATTAGGCAGGATGCAGCCTCAAGCAAAGCAAAGCCTCATTCTTCAGTGAAAGTGTTCTGAGAACAATAGCCATTTTGACTGGAACGATTCTGAGATTCTGTAATTTAGTTATTTCCTCACTTTAACTGGAGAAATATTTTAAATTAAAAATATAAACATCCACGGTGCTTTTTAAATCGAATTTTTTTCCTTACTTTTCTTAGGGTTATTAAACATGAGGAAAAGTTAGAAGACAAAAATTCGAAGAAACAATCTTTTCTTAGTTCCTCTGTTTACAAAGATACTTGGACTTCTTTAACTGGCTGATTGGTAAATGACTACTAACAGTGGTAGGGCTAAACAGGTGAACAGTCAAAAAAAGCTAAACTGAGGATGCATTACAGTTCAACATTTGTATAACAATGTGTTGTTGAAGCTTTTAGAATAGAGGAAGTGGATAATTTTCCAGTAAGAACTATGTTTGAAACTTTGATTTGGATCATTTAATCTTCACACATTTAAAAAAAAAAAAAAAGGTCAGAAATTAAGATAAATTCTTACCCAAACTCCTTGGATCGTAGAATGATGTTGTTACAACACCTCCATTTTTTTCTATGGTTGCAATTGCTAATTCAGATGCCCTCTGCACTTCAATATTTACTTTTGCTGAAAAGATATCAGCACCCTGTAAATTTCAACACATATTAGAGTAACATTAAAATGAGTATTTTAGGACATGCATTTATTATTCTTCTCTGCAAAGCTGTAAGAAACATTAAATCCTGCAAAATATTATGATATGTCTGTTCCCTGCACCAAGACAGGTAAACAAATTGCTCTCACTCAGTCACCTGAGTTGAATGAAAAAAGTTTGCCTGTCCAAAATATTCATACATTTCTTCCAGTACATTCTAGTCTTCTGTTATAAAAGACTTGTTCAACCTCTTGTTATGTGCTCCTTGACTATTATTTTTGTAGTCTCTCAGGTCTTAAAACATCATCCTGGGTTTGTTGGTTTTTTTTTTTTTTTTTTGCTAACACACAGTGCCCTCTGGTGGATTTATTACCACAAAAGTCACACGGCAAACTACTTTAGAAAAGCAAAGATGCTTCCAAAACATGGGAAGGACAATCCGACAGCCTGGCGTGGAAAAACTGAAAACCCAAAACTGTATACTGCCTGAAGTAACAAGTGTCTTGTATGCATACCTCCTCCACCAGCTGGACACCATAATCCCTTTTGAGAGGTTGCACTGTTACACCTCTGGCATTAGTGAGCTGTGTTAAGTCAATCGGTTGCGTGGGGTCAACTCTACCCAAATCAATCAGGTACTGCAGCCTCTGAAGACTGAGCGGTTGATACTGACGTCTGCGGCTGGGGAGAGGAAAACAAAAAAAGCCAAACAAAACAATGAGAAATTTACAAAATTGAAGCTTTAATAGCAACAGGTCAACTGAGATACAGCACACTGTATTACATTTTCTACCTACTCCAAAAACTACCAAGTAAATATTTAAACCAGACCCATCAATAAGCCAAAATGTTAAGTTCAATTTAATGCAAATACAAGCCCTAGTTACAGCCCAAGACTCCATTATGCATTCAGGTTTGCTCACACACCCCCACCTCCAATATGATGTTGATCATCTTGCCGTTGCTGAGCTCAATTTACTCCAGAATATCTCTCTACCTGCTGATTGATTTAAGGAAGCAAAAAGAGATGAAGTTGTTGAAGTGTCAGCATTTCTTGGTAAGCCAAGAAGATTCTAAATAACTACCATCTTCAAAGTGAATCCAGCTTGTTAGCTTCACTGATACATTCACAAAATCTGACAAAAAAAATACAGTCAAAACCAAATATACTCTCCTCTCCCATAGAAATTTAGTCAAAGACTATAGCCAAACCCCATATGTGCTCCTGCATAGCTTGCCTATATCCAACAAGATTTTTTAGTCCATTACCAATGTACCCAACCTCTCACAAGTACTGAATGGAATCTTCCTCAAAATACCACCAGAGAAAGAAATATTGTTAAAATATGCATTAACCCATATCCCCAAAGGAAGCTGGAATATTTTGTCAATAGCCATCAGCTTCAGCAGAATCCACCTTTGCATTTTAGGACATTGTAACTTTACTATACAAACCAATCCTTAGAATAGCTTTCCCGATCCCAGTGTCTATGCCTACTGCATACCATTTATGCGGATGCTCAAAGCTTTCTCAATACAATCAGTTTAACCACTGCTACTGGAAATCTGTGAGTGGTAGCAAAAAAACTGAGAAGCTTATCTTTGTTATTGGCAAGCCAAGTAAGACAAGACAAGCAACAGAATTTGCACTGTCAGAGAGTTCCAAACAGAGCAGAAGTTCAGGTAGAGGAACACCACTGCAGACCGAAAGAAGAGTGAGGCAAAGGTAAACAGGCAGAGACATTGTTCAGCATACTCCCATCCTGCCACCATAGTATCTCTCAAGTGTGCTTACAACGTTCACTAACAAAACGTTTACAATAGCCTGGCATTGAAATTTTGCCAACACTGAAAAGAAATTACAGAGTACTTTTGTTGTTTCCACGTGCTGTCAGATGCAGTTAAAAACAGCAAGACCCTATTAATTTCTTGTCACTGCAGAAACTTGGATTTTTGTTGTTGGCTATTCATGAACTTGTGACCACTGTTAACAGAAGCAGCTCAGTGCCTGCATTCTGCTGCATTTCCTTTGTGGGACTGCAGATATACACTGTGTCTTCAGCTATCAAAAGTGCTTCTCATTTACTCTTATCATAAGTTAAGCAAACAGGAGGAAATGACAGTACTTGGAAATACAGTTTGAATCATACTTCAAAACTAGTAAGACTGACAGAGAAAACCTTTGACAATTAGGACAGTCCTTTCATCCTTGAACTGTCTGCTCAGTGTGGCACATTTTTGTTACTATGGCCTATGACAACTTCTGTATCCATACTATGCTTTCATGACCATACCTAAAAGCAGCAAAATGGTTAGTGACCAAGGTAATATACATGCCATCTTAGGAAACAAAACCAGCTTTAAACCACCAACAGCAAAACCCAAACAAAAAATATTGTAGTTGTCAATATAGTGAAGGAAATTAATAAAACACTAGCATACAGATCTCCAGCTAAAAGCAATGACTGGTTAGAAGAATCATTTTAAACATTAAAAAACTCAAAGAAGGACATAGCACAAACAAGCACAATGTGAAAAGGGGACAGAAGTGTCAAACAAGGTAGAATGTCTCAAGAGAACAATTGTAAAAGATGACTTAGCAGCTTCATCCAGCAGATCTGATATTAAAGAGATCCTATTAAGATCCTCTGTGGAACAGATGGAGTGCAGACAGACAAAGACTACTTTTTTTAGCTGTGCAGCACTGTAAAGTCATGAAGAGAAGCAGAATTGTTTGGCTAGCAGCAGATCAGAGCTTCAGGTGAATAAAGCAAAAAGAAATAACCAAGTAATGCTTTGGATTAAACTTCCATGCCTAACATCCTCACTTGAGTCAATGGGACTGTTCCCCGTCAGTTCAACAGGTTATCTGCTGTGCAGACAGGCAAAGGGAGAAACAAGCATGCATGGAGGAGCTGTGTCAGGGGAGAAATGCACTCAGCTGTAGGAGGAAGGGTAACCCGCTACATCTAAGGGATTATGCAAATAAAAGGGCAAATAAGCAGAGGTGTAAGATAACAGAAAATAAACAAATTCATTAAAAAAATAATCTCACAAGAAATCTTTACCAGATCCTGCTGGTAAAGAAGTTAACAATCTGAGAGGAACATCTCATTTTCAGTTAGACCTGTTTTGACATATTAGATCCTGGCTTCAGGAGAAAGACCAAGAAAAGCAGACAATGATTAATTTCTGAGTAAATGTGAAGAAACTTACCTATGTCCCTCATTAAACCCATATTTTGGTATGGCCAAATAAAATGGAGTTTGACCACCCTCAAAGCCTAATCGGGGCCGATTTCCTCTTTGTCTTTCTCCTTTGTGACCTCGACCACACTTCCTACCTCCGTATCTTCCACGGCCGCGTCTTCTCTCCTTGAAAACAATCAATGATACATTTAGTCAACTACTTTGGACATAAGTATCTATGAAACATAAGATTTCAGAGATATAAACAAATGAGGAAAATGCTGATTCTTGAGGAAAAATTAATAGATAGCTCTTTTCTAATAGGAAAAATAGTCAGAAAAGCAGTTAATGTGATTTTTGCAGAGCACAGCTCCAGGCAGGCACCACAAATAGTCTGAAAGTTTACATGAACACTTATTGTGATAAAAGGAATACTAGTATTTAATCCCACCTCTTATGCCCTGCACTCTCCAAGTTAGAGAATTTTCCTGAATTAACTATTGATATTTCCTCCTATTTCATGAGAAAGTTGCTCAGTGCTCAGAAGTTTCTGACCACTGACAATGAAAAAAAAGAAATTAAGAAAAAAAAAACCCAGTTCTACTTCAAGGGGCAGGGGAACAGACTGCATACACTATGCACACACATAATTTCTTTCATGGACTCAGACTTTCTAAAGAGTCTGCAACTCTTGCAATTTCTGACTACAAATCAAAAGAGAAGATTTTAATTTGAAAAATAATAAAGGTTTAAAATACTACTGAGATACTAAGCTATTAGTTTCCTGAGCACTTTAAATTAGCATTGCAGGCATAAGTAGCAGTTCAACAACCTTCCTGCACTCACCTCCTGCTTGTGCCAGCAGAAGCACTTTCACAGCTAAATGGTGAACGGGGTCAAAGACATAAGCAAAGGTAAAGTTTTTTGCTTTTTTTTTTTTTTTTGTATTTCTTTTTAAATTTAAAATCCAGGTCAGTTGCATCATTCAGTACAATTCATGGGTATGCAAATATCTATAGGATTACAAGACAGGCAGTAAGCAAGGGTGGAAATGAGCAGCTGGGAGGGACCTCTATTAAATGAAGTAGTGCCAGCTCACTCTGACCTAACTAATAAAGTTTTCTTTGTAAAGTGACTTCATTTAATTCATATACTGAAGAATTTGCAGCACTAAGGCTCACTTTGATTTCTTCATGCTTTGTCAGGGATAAGACAGAGCCACAAGCTTCAGAATCCCTGCTGCCGTGCTGCACAGGGTAGAGTTCACTGTTCAGCTCCAAGAAGCATGATCATATCTGTGCTTTGCTTTCATGAATCCATTTGATCTTACAAAGTTTTTCGCATTTAAGCTAACATTCACTGGAGCGTGAATGCACGTGGAAGGAGCAATGTCATGCTGCTAACTAGTCTCATATCTGCACAACACAATTCACATATTTGCTATTTTCCATTGTGTTCCTCAATGTGAATCAGCCAGGCTGCAAGACGTGTAAAGCAGCACATTCTAAATAGTATTTGTGCTGCTTATAAGCTAACTCTGGTTAAGTCACGGCATAGTCACTTTTGGATCAATAATAATGTAAATAATGCATTATTAAAGAGACTACAGTAAGCCTCTTCAATTTCTCATTTTTTTGTATTCAACACTCAGATAGCCAGATTTCAAGCATCCCTCATGCTACAGATCACTCTATGCAGTTAGACTGCAGCACAGAATACTGAGTAAAACTCAGGTCTGAAAATTGCTCATTACATCATGGTACTTGACTATTAGCCTAACAAAGACATAAAATTTGATGGTTTATGCTTTTTGTTGTGTCTTTACGTTTTCCAAAGTTATGGAGCACTTAATATGCACTGAAACATTAGTAGAAAAGTTGGTACGGACATACATCAGAAGATAATATATTTGAAACTTCATCTGACCTAAGATGCAGAGCTTACTTGTATTAATACTAAATAGTATAGAGTTCAAGTGCAGTTTCATGCTAGACTAGACTACCCCTACCGCCAAAGGAAGATGACTTGTCACCAGCCCACACGCTATGCTGCTTTACTCACAGCACCTCTTGTGCTGACACAAGCAGTTGCGTGGCTCTGCGTTGGACAGGTCAGGGGATCTAGAGATGAAAACTAATTTTTGACTACCTAGTTTTCAGCTGTTTGAGTTCCCTGCTCTGGCTCACCGCACAACCTCTAGCAGCAGCACAAAACATACAGTGGGTGTGAGCACCTGGAAGCAAGGCAAGGACACAGCTAGCCCACCCTTTCCGGCAGTTGCCTGTACACACACACACCAGTTTACATGGTGACTTTAGTTAACACAAGTACACCAACATCTGGTCACAAATGGAATGTAAACAGTACGCTGACCAGATTTTAGATTGTCAGAGGAGCCAATCAAAACTCTTTTTTTTTTTTTTCCCCTGCAACTTCTGTTTGTGAAATCAAATGCTCTTAACTCTGCTTATTTGAGAACTTGATTGATCACAGAATAAGGTTGTCAGACACCAAAAGAAAAATACCAGAGAAACAGAGCTGAGGTCACTTGTACAAACTCTAACTGAAGGCAAACAGTTAGCAGTAACATGGGGAAAAATGCTCATTTCTTATGCAGAGTTGCAAGTACTTGCTGAAGACCCAGTGAGCATACAAAAATTTCTACTTTCAAGATAGGCGTTTTCCTAAACCCAACAGCTACCTTGAAAAACAAAAAGTCGTGACACCAGAGACCAGCAGGAAAGCATCAGTTCTAGTTAACCTCAAGTTCAGACTATCTCACAAATTCTGGATGCTAAGCCTGAAAACACCATTTGGGAGCCTGGATTACTTTGAAAACCTTAAGAATCACCACTCCAGCCCTGTAGAGGACTGCTTCTTCCAGCTCCGCTTCACCCTGGAGAACTCCAACAGCTGCAGGGGGGAAGAATTTCCATTCTCTTGTCTTGTCACAGGTCTAAGGGGTTACAACTATGCAGCACTCACCAGCTCTGTAGGCATCTCTACGGAGCCTTGAGCACTGACAGGGCAGTACCACTTGGTGCTCCCTATCAGTTCTCTATTCCTATGACTTTAGCCCTTGAACCTTATCGCCCTGTTCACTGATATTTCCCCCAAACCCAAAAGTGGTTTTCTTCGTAGTTTCTTTTCCTTACTTCTCTATCACTTTATAAGGAGACGGGGATGAGAACATTTAGTTTTGTTTTCGAGAAATCAATAGTAACAAAAGTGCTGGCTGGCATCTCGTTCCTTTTCTTTTTAAGCCTTTTAGCCTTCTCTTTTTAAATTTATTACCCCATACCATAAACACTTGGAATTCCACATTTTTTTTACTGTTTCCGCCCATCCCCCAACGAGGGCCCTGAGGTTTAGCTAGGGCCACTCATCAGCCTGTTCTCTATGAGGACAGACACACACACTGGCTACAAGATATGCAAAAGGCAAGAACAGGGCCAACACACACAACACTGCCACCCACTGCTCTACCTTCCCATGTCCATTATAGCCAGCCTGCTCTCCTGGGCCTGCCACTGCCTTCCCAAAGGCTTTATGACCAGCTCTCGAGGCAAAGGCCACCAGGGCCGGGCGTGCCCGCTGCCGAGGCAGAGTCCTACCGCCGGAGAGAAAGCATGCCCGCGACCTACGTGACAAGCTGCAAGCACTCACCCGCTTTTTGGAGCCTGGGCTGGGCCTTAGGTTAGCCAGACTGACCCTGGGCAGGGATCGCAACAGCTCCAGGGCCCTAATCCCGCCATTCCCGCTCATGTCCGCTCACCTCCCAAGGGCGGCAACGACGCTCGCCCGGGCGCACTGCTTTACGGCAGAACCGTAAACCGCGCCTCCCGCGCCTTCCCAACAGTGTCGCGCAACAACGGCTGCCAGCGGGGCGGGGCGAAGGCGGAAAAGGGGGTTGGTCCTGCGGCTTTAGCCGAATCTGCGGCACCCAGGGCGGGCCAGGCCCGGCCAGGCCCAGGCCCGGCCCCGGCCCCAGGCGGCGAACGTCGTCCGGTGATTCACCCGCGCCCGAAGCGCAGAGCGGGGAGAAGCGCGGCGTGCCCGGGCGGGACAGCCGGGGAGAGCGGGGCCGCCGTGCCGCCGCCGGCTAAAGCGCCCTGGCGGCCGGCGGCTGAGCGGGAGGGAGCCGGGCTGCCTCCTTGCGTCCCGGCCGGCTGGCTGCCGTGGGCGCGCTGTGCTGGGAGAATAGGGGAGCTGCGGGGAGTTAAACCTTAACATGGGTACCTTCTTTCAGTCGTGTCTTAGCTAAGAATGCCAATGGATTTGGCGCAGGTTCCAAACTACGTTTCGTTTGCCAGTATCTACTTTTCTATTATTCACCCAGACCTCAGCCAAGCATTTTGAAGCCAAGCCTTTAAAACCATGAGGCTGCCTGTAAAAACGACCGAGTAACGGTGCACAGAACATCGGTCAACTCCAAGTGCAGCGCCGTGTGTCAATCCAAAAAGTCTAAAGACGGATACTTACTGGAAATGTGCACTGTTAGAGACTTGCCTTGTACTGCTGCAGTACTTGATCACTTTTATTATTTTAATCTAAAAAGTGGACCTACTGGAAAATCATACAGCAGTTTCAATTGGTGTATTGGTCTGGCAGAAAGCTAGTCACCCTCTGGCGCAGGGGGTGCAGAGTATAGGCTTACCGGAGTGAAGAACAGAACTGGGGAAGCTGCTGCTGAGAAGTTACAGAGCAGGAAGGCTGTTTCCTGTTATGAAAGTCACCCAGTACTCCTCAGTGTAATATCCTGCTTTCAGTCCTGAAACTTCTGTTTGCCCAAAGCCTTCTTCCACGTTGAATGTCTGCTTCAGATCACATCTTGAGGAAAAGCTCATGCAAGAGCTCTGCCAGTTCTGAGAGTAAATAGGGGTGAAATGGAAATCACATTGCAGAAATTAGTCAGCTTCAGTATGAAGTCTGTATAGCTTCTTACCCCCTTCAAGAAAATTAATAAAAATTACAACATAACAATACACATGAAATGCTGGTATGGACAACCATCTTACCTAAGTCCATTTCAGCCACTAGGATAGGGAAAAATACATAGTTCAGAGCATGCTTTGCCTTGTAAAGCTCTCACTACTTTAAGCAGAACCTTGAAATTAGGTAGAAAAATATCACTCATATGATAGATATCTCACTGTAAAGAGACAGCCAACTTACAAGTCTTTAAAAGGTTCATAACTCAGATGTTTTCAGCAATTCCTTCAGGATTTCAGAAGCTCGGTTCCTTGAAGATTGGTCTGTAACTGGCAGACTGTCCCATGCCCACACAGGCCATCTCGCTACTGCATGCCTCGCCTATGCCCAATCCACGCAGCGCTCGCATTTCTCCAGTGACCCGGAGCCACGCCAGCAGCAACCAGGAATTCAGGTAAAATCATTCCAGCTATAGTGATTAAAAGATGAAAAGCTTGTCTAATTATGAGCAGACTACTGATCTCCTAGGCTGGAGGTTCATTGGTAGGCCATCTCACAGAAGTTACATTTATGTGGCAAATAGCACGATAGAGAGGGAAGACAGAATTTTGTTCATGTGCCAAAGGGATGCTCTACAGCAAGAATCAGGTTCGGCATACTTGGTAAGCACCTGACATAATGTGAAGCTCCTAACCTTTCAGGAATCTTTTATGCATAAACTATATTTTCTTAACAAATTTGAGTCGGGTACAGTACACGAGGCAAGAACACACGCTAGAGATAAATCAAAACACAAAAAGCTACCTGTGAAAATAACCCAATTTTAGGAATAACAGGGATCCACTGGCATAAATACTATGTATCAAAGCAGCCTAACAATCATGGCAAAAGAGGCTGCACGTTTAATGTTACACAGTTGGCGCAAAGGCTTCTCCAATATATTTTATGTAGCCATGCTGAATATTAACGTTGTTGAGCAAAAGCTTTGTGAAAAAACGTCCCCGCCTGGTATAGAACACACCAGTGGGAAGGATGTGAAAGAAGTATAGTGTGCATTCAGCTGCTGTTTGAGCTGCCAAAAAAGCCTCAATGTTAGCAATACAATGAGTAGATTGACTTTCTGGGAGGAAATAATCTGACAAAGATGTATGGAATACAAGACAAAGAACAAAGTATTTCATTTTGATAGAAATGTGTTTGCCATACTTATTCAGAGTTGGTCTAAGTGTTCGGAATGGACTGGAATGATCCCGTAATTTCAATACGGAGTGCCTGAATAGCCCAATACATTTCAAGATGAGTAAGAATCATTGACTCTTTGGCTGTAAGCCGAGAGATTTGGTGATGAAGGCATCTTATCTGATGGGACAAATGAGTTCTGCATCACAATGCCATTTGCTGGTTTTCGTGTTTCCCATGACTTACTATTTTATCCTTACCTATTTAAGAATACTGCAATTTCCCTTTTCTCTAAGCCTTGTAATGCAGCATAAAAACGATTTTTACAGGAAACACTCAAACCATAGACACATACAAATTATACTATAAAAGCGTGGTATCATGGGGCAGATATATCTGGCTATTTGAAAGGCAGTTTTAAAGGTGAAAGTTCAAAATCTTTGAAAACACTGGAAACCCAAAGGGAGAAGCAACTTAGCAGAGCCTGACTTTTAACCAGCGTATGCAGATTTGTCACTTCTCAATACACCCGGCTGTAGCCAGACTTCCCCTGAGGGGTATCCCCAGCAGGCGTTAGCTGCCGCCGGTACACCCTAGAGGTCTGCAGCGCCCACAGGCCTGCCCAGGGCGCAGTTCACGCCGCCTGCGCCCCTCACAGGCAGCAGGCTGGCCAGGGAAGGCACGTACAAGGCTGAAAGGGGAACCAAGGGTCGCTGCTCCAGCTCCCCGGAGGCCACGTTAATCGTTTACCTCAGAGGTGCCCGCTCCCGGGCAGGCTCGCTGCCAGGCGGCCCGTCGGCGCGCAGGCGGCAACAGGTCCCCTCAGCCGCGCGGCTGCGTCCGGGCCCGCCCCCACCTCGCGGCCGGGGCCACCTGTCCCGCCGCCCCGGCGGCAGCCAATCGGGTCACGGGATGGCCTCGGGGGGGGGGGGCGGGGGAGGCTGCCCGGCAGCGGGGCGGCGGCGCGCCCCTGTGCGCGGGCGGGGTGGGGGTGTGTGGGCGCCAGGCCCGCTCCCCCGCCCCCGGCTGCCGCAGCGCCCCCGGCTGCCGCCCGCGCCCCTCCCACCCCACCCCGCCGCCCGCCCGCCCGCCTTCCCCCGCCTCCTGGCCCAGCGCCCGTCCCGCCTCCCCGCTCCTGGCCGGTGTCCCGCTGGCCGCCCCGCAGCCCCGTGTATGTGCGGCAACAACATGTCGGCGCCGCTCCCTGCCATCGTCCCGGCCGCCAGGAAGGCGACGGCTGCCGTGAGTGCGGGCGGGGGGCGAGCCGCAGGGAGGCGCCGGCGGTCAGGGGGCCGCCCCGGCGGGAGGTGGCCCCCACCGCGCTTTGTTCTCCGCTGCGGCCTCAGCCCCGGGCGGGGGGCGGCCGCAGCAGCCCCGCGGCCTGAGGGCGACGCTGTGCTCATGCCCGGCCCGGCTGAGGGCGGGGGCGAGCCACGCTGCTGCCGGGCGGCCGCCTGCCTGCTGTGAGGGGCTATGGCGGGGCGGCCCCGGCCGGCAGGTTGACAGGTCTCTCCCGTTACTTTCCTGCCAGAGCCGGGCCGGGCTGCTGACCGGCGTCCAGCTCCCTTCGCGGCTGGAGTCGGCGCCGGGCAGGGGAAGGTCATCGGTGTCAGCGGGTGCCGCGCTGCCCTCCACGCCCGGCGGGGCCCAGCGGCGCCGTGTGCCGGCCCAGGGCGGGGTGCGCCCGCTGATGGCGGCGGGGAGGCCGGGGCGGGGAGAACCGGGGTGGGAAGTGAGCGAAGCAGAGTTTTCTTCCGAGAAAGTCGTATCGTGCTCCGAACTGTCTGTGATCTTGCGTGGGTTAGGTGCGTTTGCAGTTTAGTGATCTACCACTATGTTGGGTTTTTTTTCCCTTTAGGTCATTTTTCTTCATGGATTGGGAGACACCGGGTGTGTATTCGCATTTATTACATACTTAATAGTTACTATAGTTTCAAATATAAGGCTGCCTGTTTTAAAGACATGAGCAATTAAGTTATTTAGCTTCTTATTTTGCCCTTAATTGACTGCAGTGGCTAACAACAGGTGAAACTTCATATAAGCTGGAGTGGTGGTGACAAGTATCGATTTAAAATGTCACAGCATCAGTCCTCAAAAGCTTTTTCTTCCCTCTTCTCAGTCACTTACCTAATTTGGTCTGTATGTGATCCCTCTTTTGTTCTTGAGTCAAACTTGGTTGAAAAAGAAGTCTGTGGGTTTCTGATCTTTCGCTTTCCTGAGAGTGGGTTCCTGGTTATTCCCGTGCTTGTCGAAATTTAGAGTTCTCTTCTTTTTCCAGACTTGGGGATTGCTGGTTTGCTAGTAGGTGCATTTAGGCCATGGTTTCTTCTTCAGTATGTCACATTTATTTTAAAATCCAGGCTTGCTTGATTTATCTAAGCAAACTCCTAAGTAGTCACCTAAGGTCTACAGATTTTTCTGTCCAAAATACGGTCTTCAGACTCCAAAAAAACCCCAACCCAAACAAACTGTGAAATACCCTGTTTGCCTTGTTCCTGTTATTTCCCCGTTTGAGTAGAAATGGAAAGAGTAGGGAATTTCTGGGAGGTGTTCTAGGTGTGGTGTAATGTTTCCATTTGAAGCTTGTGTGTGCCAAGATATAAGCATACATTCACTAAAGCCATTGAATTAACATGTTAGGAGTGTGTTGAAACCTTTTTTTGGTAGGAGACTTTAAAGGAATTGTCACTTAGATACCGAAAATAAGTAGCATGAATGCTTTGTCTGTTGAGCTCCCTTAAGGGCAAAATTACATAGTATTTTTTTAAGAACTGTGTTTTTGTTATCTGGAACTTGAATGTTTCTTCTAGGTTGAAACTTGCAATGTTTAAGACAAACTTTTTCTGAAGAACTAAAAAAAAGTCAGCTGTCAAAATTGAAACTTGCATAACCTGGACACTTAAGTTAAAAAGAGTCAAGTCACATGCCCTTGGCAGTATTCTACAAGTGGAGATGTTTGCTCTCATTTGTTGTGCTGACACACCACTTTGCATTATCGCTCTTCCTTTCTGCTGGTAGGATGCTCTTCCTTTCTGCTGGTAGGACGCAGCTGAGGCAGCAGTACTTCCTGCATCTTGGCACCAAATGTTCAGCAAGTGATTGCAGAATCTTTTGAGTCTTTGGAATTTGAGTCCTTGCAAATCAGGTTGATGTTAGTTTTGGCAGGGGAAAAAAAAAAAACCAACCCAGAGATTTGCTCTTAAACATAAATTGTATTCCTTATGCAAATGTGTTATTTCCATTTTGGTGACAAAGCTAATGGGCAGTCTCAAGCTTGCAAATGCACTGAGCATACTGGAATGTATGCATTAACAAGTTCTAACACCTCTGTGGAAATGTGGTGATTTAGCTGTATCTGTTCCTCTAGTCCACTGCAGATCAGATTAGCTAAAACTGCCTTTGACATGCTGCCATTTTTTTTCCAAAAAAAGCCGTAGTAGTGACCCAAAAAAGCATTGTCTGAAGAGAACTAATTAACAATTTTATAGTTTCCCCACCGTTCAAACTGACCTATTCTAGTTCACATGAATTTTTAAATTGCTCACTTCAGTTTACCAACTGTATTTTTCTTACTCTGAGAAATGTCTAACAGAGGTTATGTTCTTTTTCTCTCTTAGCTCCTATATAAATGGCACTTAACGATTGGTACATACTTGTCAAAATCTGAACAAAAGGTACAACATAGAGGATTGTTCTAAAGAGTCTGCGTAAATGTATATAGAATGTTGCTTTCCAAATTTGTCAAATTAATCTTTATAGTTGGCTAAAAAAAGTCCCCAAATTCTTACCTAACTAGTTTTTCTCAGTCGTATTTCTCCTTTAGATTCTTATTTGGCCTTCTGTGATACTGCAAGTATTATGCAAATAATATCACCCGCAATTTGTTAATGGTATATATAAAAGTATTGGTAAGAAGTAGGCTGAGATATACAGCCAGTGTTTCAAATGTCTGTGCTGTCTGTGTGTTTGAAACGTCTTTAACTTTAGGTAGCGTACATTAACTTTTCAGGATGATAGTAAAATTAAAACTAAACCAAACATGCTTTTATGGCTTGTCTGCTGTTGATCTGATTAGTTCAGCTGTGTCACTGATTAATTTGCTACAGGTGTTTTCTGCTTAGAATCAACTTTCCAGTATCTAGTTTAGTGGGTGAGTTAGGAACACTGAATAATGAGAAAAATCAGGAAATACAGGTACTATTGAGTCTTCTGGAAAGCAAAGCGCAGGCACAGGCAGTGGTTCTGCACAGGTTCAGATTTGGGTCCAGCTCGGTTCATGCCTAGATGAGTGAGTCTTTTGGAGCTGTTTGTTTAAATTACGCTTTCCAGTTTTCTGGTTTATAGGAAGCTTGACAACTCATCTGCTGTGCAGATCTCACGTTGGTTTGTGCATTCATACAGCACATGCTTGAGATTAAAAAACTACTTGCAGTCTGGAGTGTTGTTCAGGACTGCCTGAACCTAAAAGCATTCAAGCTGAGCCAAAGTTAATAGGTCTGATTGATTAGGTTGGCTCCATGTGGAGTTAGTTTAGATGTCAGTTTGCTACTCTGCCACATCAAGAAATGTGGTTCAGAAAAAGCAAAGTTGGCTGCCTTAACTCTACAGGAGCAGCAAAGCGGCCCCTGGGCTAGAGCTGTCTGAAAGCAGGATAGCTGTGTTCCTATGTTGTGACACCCAAGTTAATAAAGCCAGCCAGGTACGGAGCAGGCTTTGCCTAGTGCCAAAGTGGTATTGCTGCAGCTGTGCGGCAGCTATGATAGTCAAATTAGATAAAGTCTCCCTAGCTGTGTGTATGCAACAAATGTTCAGAGGCAGAACAAACCTTTTAAGTTCTAGTACCGTATTCATAGCATACTGCAGTTGATGTAAAAATTTTCTAGAAATGTGTTTATATTGATCTAATTCAGCGTATTTCATACTTGCTCTGTGCTGTTGCACCAACATAGAAATAAAAGCTAAGCCAAAACATATATGCCATTTAATATATTTTTTATTAACAGGCATGGATGGTCAGAAGCGCTTGCAGGTATCAAAAGCCCCCATGTAAAATACATTTGCCCACATGCGTAAGTTTGTAACTTTTCTTGTTTTACGTTTTTCTGTAGAGTTAATTATTAAGGCACTTGCACAGATGATGAAGTCAAATGGGATTTGGATGTCTCTGTCTTTCTTTTTTTTTTTGTATACAAAAACCCACTTTAAAATAATGTTGATGCTATTAAATATTTTGCTATTTTTAGGAACTGCTGTGTGATTTACTTTATGGCAAAACTGCATTTTTATTCATATTTTGCTTTTGTTACTAATTCAGACTGAAAGCATATTTGGAAAGTTTTATGTGCAAAGTTAGATTGTGTTGACTGGATTCACTGTTTTCACTGGATTGAGTTGTTTGTTGCCTTTTTTTTTCCCCCAACAGTCATTTGTTAAAAGCCAGTCTTAACAAGGAGTAATTTTTTTGTATTTTTCTGACCATTAAATATACTTTGTATGAGGTAAATGTACTTCTTAAACTCAGGTGCAAGTATAGTAGATGAAGTTTCTCTGTTACCTACAGCAAGTTTCAAAGATTCACCTGATATTCATATTTTTAGCAAATAATGCAATTTCAGCTGTCTTTGTGCAATTTGAGAGGTGAAATACTTCTGAGCAGGGTCAGGAATCAGTAAATAAAGCATTAAGAGCTATATAGTATTTCCTTAATGATAGAAAAACTAAGGGAGTATAATCTTAATTTATTTTAACACAAAATTCAGATTGTCTTTTGCTCCAGCAGTCTTGGGAGATGTGGAGCAGGGATGATAGGGAGATAAGTAAGCGATGTTTGGTGTATTACTGATTACTGGGCTGTGATTTATTTACTTATTTAACCACGTGGCCACGCTTTGCTGAGCCGTTCAAAAAGAGCTTAGCGATAGCTGCTGTTCTTTTGGCTTGCCCTTCGTCTTCTTTCAGTCTTTCCCTGCAGGACTTATGTTCCTCAATTTCAGTAGATTAAAACAATAGCCAGATTTGATCCATGGCATGGTCCACTGAAGTTGTCTTGGTATGTCTGAAAAGATGCCATACAGCAGCATAAGGGTGGGAATGAGTCCTGCAATGAAGGCAGGCACTGCTTAAGCAGATTCTGCTGTTGAGAGAAGCATGTGTGGCCGGACTCGTGTCCGCCACTATGCTGTGTTTGGCTGCTTCCTTAGGTTTGCTGATGCTGCTGTGTAAGGTGCCTTCATCCACTGAGCATGTGTATGGAACTGTGATAAATCTGTTACTTAGAAATAACTAAATGAGGTACATGTGTGTGTTATATATGTATATCTTATATGTATATGCTATATATGCACGCGCACACACACATATATATGTTTATATAAAGCAGTCTGCTAATGTTTTGCTTGCTTTCCATAGAGAGTGGTAATTCAGCTGTGAATATTAAATGTGTTTGGACTGGCAGGTTTCAAGAAAGATTTCTTGAAGAGATGCTACAAAGTAGCTAATGTTAATTATTGTTTAAAAGTAAGACAGAATTAGGGATATGTAATTTCATGATATAACTGCATCTGCATTATTAAATTTCAGTATATATCTTATGCCATTCTCATTTCTAGGCCAGTTATGCCAGTTTCATTGAACATGAACATGGCTATGCCATCATGGTAAGTATTACAGGGTTTGAACTCAGTGTTCTTAATTAGAAATCATAAACAACCTGAATGGCTAGTTTTAATCAAATATAAGTATAAAGAGCTTTTTGCTTTAGTTCTGTTCTTGTAAAAGGACTCTCATGAGTGCGGTCTAATTCCTTGAGTATCTATGGTAATGGTTATTCCTCAGGACTACTCTGTATGTCTTAAAGTAAAAAACCCACTTTATTTTACAAGTATAGTCTGTAGTCTGTATTGTATGTGAATTCATAGTCAGTAGTAGTAGAGACTTGCAGTGGAAACATTATTGCTACTAGTGAGTAATATTTAGTGGGTCAGTAGGTTATCTAGAAACTCTTCTTTAGAATACCCATTCTGAATAGAAAGCGAGAAAAATACGGTAGATTTCAGTGGTCTTAAACCAGTCCTCTTCATTTTTTTTTCCTCAAATAACTTGTGTTTGTTTTTCCTATATTACTTCAAACAGCATTTTAATTTTGTACATGCAACTGACAAATTGAAATTCCTGCTGATTTTTTTCAGCAAATATCAAACTGAGCTGCTTAATCTGCAGTAAATTACAGAAGATAGCAAAACTCAGAAAAGCTTTGTTGACTAGATCTAGCCTTTTAGCCACATGCACAGATTGTCCACTATTTCTTGCAAACTATGTATGGTTGGTACTAACTAATATGTCAGGTAACGTTTTTATCTGGAAAATATCCCAGTTTTAGTATTTGTGTTTTAAGGAAGTGGAATGGATGCTCTAGTGAGTAATTCTCTTGTTGATATTTTTGTAAGGTTTGATATCATTGGACTTTCTCCAGATTCACAGGAGGATGAAGTTGGGATCAAGCAGGCAGCAGAGAATGGTATGCTTAGGAATACTTTCTATGGCTATGTATTCTTAAAAATGAATTATCAGTCTGAAACAGATTTTCCAAAGACAAAATTTTAAGGGAAAATCATATATGTATATTGTATTATTGCTGATCAAAGTTTAGCTAAGTGCATAGTTTGTTTTGTGTTTTTGTTTTTTTGAACTTCATGAGTAGGTAGGGTAATTCACCAGTGTAAACACTTCATACTCTCAAATATGACATGTACATAGGAAACAGTGTACTTTTTTTTTAAGAGTTTCTGGGTAGCACAGCAGGTTAGAGCTGTATGAGCATCCACTTGTGATGCTGGCTAGTTAGAAGAGGATACCATCTTCCTGGCAGTGGGGCTTTTGCAAGACTTACTTGCATGTTTTTCTCTTTGTAAATGGTATAGTGGCACTGGAATGTCTCATCATGTTCTAGATCTTTTGATACTTTTTAATGTATAGCAGACTAGATTTTCCTTTCACTAGTTTTCTGTTGGCCTCTGGAAGAAGGCCTCTTTCCTCTTCTAGACTTTCTACAGAATGGAGTGTTTTCTAACTATTGGCCTTTATTTATATTGCAGTTAAAGCACTGATAGATCAAGAAGTAAAAAATGGAATTCCTTCTAATAGAATTATTCTGGGAGGCTTTTCTCAGGTAAGGCATGGTCAGAAAGAACTGTGTCTTTTTCTGGGGAAGTAACCTAGCTTTCCTAATGTGGGAAATCCAGACACGTGCTTTGAAAAGAGCTGACGTTAGGTGCTTCTAAAATTTTAAGGCGTCAGTTTCCTTTGCCTTAACAAATGAAGTTTTTGAGTTTTATGCAAATAATTATTATTCACTGGGAAATGAACATGCATGTGGAAAAAAGGTATTAAAATTAATAGTCTATTTAAAGTCTTTATGCACGTAACTTATGTAGCTTTGCCTAAAAAATCTTGCTAGTATTTTTAATTTAACTTTAATTTGGCAGATATTTGATGGTCTGGATTTATTTGGGAAATTCTTCCCTTCATACTTCCAGGACATCTGTGGTTGGCTCGTTAATAGATCAGTTGGCCCATACACCAACTCCCCAGTCTGCATGCAAGTAAATTAAAATATTAAAGTAGTGATAAAACTGTCATGAGTGATAGTGATTTAGTTGATGGTTTTTGGTTTGTTTGGTTCCCTTCCCCCCCAGCTGTTGGTTACGGTAAATTTGCTGTTTTACTTCTGAATTGATCACATGGACTTGAAGGGGGGAAAAAAAGCAAAACAAATGGTGTACAGCAATACTGGTTTTAGTGTTGGTTCTAAGGAAGAATAGATTGGAATAGAAAAAGACCTTTAAGGGAGAAACCAAGGATCTTGAAACAAGCATTAAAAGGAACATTGCCATCACTATTCTAATACTTACATCTCTTTGTCTTAGGGAGGTGCTTTATCATTGTATACAGCTCTTACAACACAACAAAAATTAGCAGGTGTTGTAGCCCTCAGCTGTTGGCTTCCTCTACGGGCTTCTTTTCCTCAGGTATTTATGTTTCTTTCCTAAACTAATTTGCACTTGGGGAATAAGTATATCTGAAGATTGTATCTTGTGCAGGAATTAGTGGCCGTCATTACTACCGAATACTGACAGTTGTTTGATAACTCAGGAGTTTTTAAAATAGGCCCCTGTAGTTTTAGAGTTTGGCAAGTGGGGAAAAGGAGCAAATACTCAGTAGCTATTTCTGCTTAAAATGACATTCCAAGGAAACTTAAAGGATACAGCAAATTTTCCTTGAAGGTGAATTTTCTTTTTGCCATTTGTTCCATCTGCAAGGCACTATCTTATTAGAGACTAGGTATTTAAACAAAGTATCAGGGTTTTTACTTGACCAGAAATCATGTTCTTCTGTACTGAAATTAGTGCCAAAATTTTATTTGCAGGTTTTTGAACTTAATGTGTTGTCAGGCACAGAGCTTACTTAATAAAGAACTTGCAGGCTACACATTGTGGGTTTTTTCATTCAGAATTCAACTTACTTGTCAGGCCACAGGGCATATAGGCATGGGATTATTTTATCTCAAAGATGTTAGCCTTACCTCCACTTACTGTCTTTTTCTTCTCTTCTCCCCTCTAATTCCACCCCTAACAGGGTCCTATCAGTGGTGTCAACAAGGAGATTGCTGTTCTTCAGTGCCATGGGGACTGTGACCCATTGGTTCCTTTAATGTTCGGTTCTCTCACTGTTGAGAAGCTAAAGAGTATGATAAATCCAGCCAATGTAACCTTCAGGACTTACTCTGGCATGATGCATAGCTCATGTATTGAGGTAATTTTCTTAATATACAATGTTTTAGCTGGGTATGGTTAATTTTTTTCCATCAAAACAAATAGGTATTGGGGGGGTTAGGTTGTTTTTTTGTTGTTGTGTTTTGGGTTTTTTTTTAAAAACAAGTGCTTGATGCTACTGACTTATTTTAGTGAGTAACTTAATGCCTGGCTGGAAAAGCATCCAAGGCAAAAGTTTATATGACTAGTGGGAACTTCCTCATAAGACTGTATTTTTGGGACTAGGCTAATTGTCTATAAAATACTCTCTCTTCCCGCCCCCCAATTTTTATTATTTGCCTTCTTAAAAAAAAAAAAAAAATCACTGAATTGGAAGCCAGCTTCTCACAGCATAAATCCAACTTGGTATTTTGGAGAGAAGACTCTTGTTAGTCCTATCAATGGAGACATCGAAGGAATGGGGAGGGAGGGTTGATGCTACGGAAGAGGCAGCCTCAGAACCTGTATTTATGGTCGTGGCTCAGCAGGCAGCTGAGCTGATGTCATGGCTTGTTGCTCACAGAAAGGAGTGGACTAGTACCCTCTGCTCATGATGTTGTGGCTCTTTCTGCCGTCTTGCACCATCTCTGGAGCTGATCAGAAACTTCTTTGAACCATTTGAGCTTGCTAAAATGGCGAAAGGTGCTGGCTTCAGTTTTTGCAGCTGTAGTGAGTTGAAGCATCAGAACTCACATGAAGTAAATGGTAGGAGCAAGAAACAGAAGAGGAGGCAAGGAACAAGTCTGCCATGTGTCAGCAGCAGTAGCTCTTAATTTGGATTGCTGCATCTTGTGGGAACTGTACCCTCGGACAACCTCTTTGGCACATTTACGTAGTTGTGTTTAGGCAGTAATAGCATTGACATCACACAAGTATATTAATAATGTGCTCTTTGTTACAACATTGACTTAATGGAAAACAAAATTAAATTATCTTTAACATGGATTGGTTTCCCTGTCTAGTTTGCTGTATTGCTTTTCCTTAAGGAAGGAAGCATCATGAAGGTGAAACTGAGCGATTAGGAGGAGGAGCTGCTGGATTTTCACACTGCTGCTAACTTGCAAAAGTTTAAAGTATACATGAAGCTACGGCCTTAGCTACATTCAAATCCTATCCATGCTCAGCCTGGTGCTGTTCCGATCACTTGATGATTAATATGTAGCTTGTCAGCTCAACTTCACAGAGAGAGGGAAAAAGTAGTCTTTGTTCTTTTTCTTGTATTTTAGCCTCTTCTGGGTGCATAGTGCCTTGAAGAGTTACAGGCCTTGACCTGTTGTGTGCAAAGTGGTATGATTTTATCAAGTAACTAATTATTCACTATTTGTAGCCCAGCTGCTCATTATAACTGAGATGTTGAAACATGGTTTAGTATAGCTGAATATATATTAGTAGGGAACGTCAACTAATAACATACTTTTATCTTTAAACAGGAGATGATGGATGTAAAACAGTTCATAGACAAACATCTACCTCCCGTAGACTGAAATGATACGTGAGAAGCCTTCTATATAAATACACCAGCATCAACTGTGGTAGAGTGCTAATCTTTTCATATGCCTCATAGGAAGCATTACTTCTATACCTGCAGTGTTACTACTGTGTTGCAAATTTATACTTAGGATGAGGATTAAATAATACACATGTACAAGAAATTATAATCTTTTTAGCATTAAGCGTCCACTGGTGGGACTATATGAATGAGGGAGCTAGGGAGCAATGACAGAATGTAACCTAAGCATACTGTTTAAGACATCTGGTTTTTTTTGATTGCAGAATTTTAAACTATTGGTACAAGTAATAAAAACCTAAATTTGTGAGCAACATAAATGTGACCAGTTTAGTTACACTTGAGACATGATTTGTTATAATACTCATTGAAAATGTATTAAAGCATTTCCTTTATGTAATGGATGCATAAAGTACACAATATGTAACATAGCATATGATGGTAAAATAAATGTTACCAAGGACAAAGCTTTAAATATTAAATGCTAATTGTTACTCCAGATAAGGACAATTGCTCTCTTAGAATGGCTAGAAGTCAGCGAAGGTATTTCCTATATTTAAACCACCTCAATTTTTAACTGTTTTCATATAGGTATATATTGTGGAAATTCTAAAGGGACTCATTCCTTATTAGACCGTCATTTGTTGCTTATTGTCTTTTTTTGTTTTTTTGATTACTATAAACTCATGTCAAATGCTGAGTTGGAACAGAATTCTGAAGAAGTGCATAGGATTAATTTGAGTTTCATTTAAAAATTCCTGGTTTTGTACTGAATATTCATCCTGTGCGTTAGTCTTTGTAGCTTTCATTTGTGTAGAAATGTTGATGATATATTTTACATGAGCAATTCTAGCATATAGTTTTGATTTTTCTGTCTGCTGAAACAAGGCAGCTGTGTAGTTTTGTGTGTTGTTGAAGTCTCAGCTGTTAACAGAGACATCGACTAATCTGAATTATTTTTAAATGGAAATATAATTGCAACTGGGATATAACTTGCTTAAACTTTAAATTGATACCATCTAATACTTTCTTCTATTGCATGTTCAGACTTGAGTTTTTTCTGAAAAAGAACAGGGAATTTTATTTTCAAATATATCATTCTACATTTCCCTAGATCAGTATAGCCTAGGAATATGAAGACCTACTATGGGGAAAAAAATAAATCTACAAGATACAGAATGTCTCTTCTTTCAGAAGCTTAAAATTCTAGAATGCACTGGGTTACAGAAATCAATGCATGCTCAACAGCTTTTTGCAGTTAAAAGCCATAATTTACTTCTGGAAACAGCTGGTCTCCTGTAGAGTTCAGAAGCTGTCACCACACTTAGGAATGTTTAAAAAATACACTACAGTTTCTACTATATAATATGCTGCATAACAACATTCTATACTATAGTATGTTTGCAAGCAAAGAATATTCCTATTTTGGATGCATCTGTGTTGTCAGCACTGTGCTTCATACCAGCTTAATCAAGTGGTCATCTTACAGTGTATATGGATTTATGTCTGAGACATCTGCCAGTACAAATGCATAAATGGGGGATTACACCTTTATATCCCTTCTTTAACACAGCTGCTGTCAGAAATCGGGCTTGTTCACCTAGTGTGAGTTCTCAGTTTTCAGTGCTTTTCTTCATATGGGTTGCACTTCATTTTTAGGAAGCTGTTTTTCTTTTCCAAGCCAGTTTCTCTGGATTATTAAACATCTCTTAATATGTAAAATTGAAAAGGATTTTTTTCTAAATGGTATTGCAACACTTTTAGATATGCCATTTGTGTGTTTGAGAGAGCATGTCTGTTAACTTTGAAGTTTAATTAGTCTTTTCCCTCAGTCACCCTGTTCTATTTATCTGCCAATTTGTCTTTCAGTAAATTTAGTTCACAGAATAAACCGTAGTATTTTTACTGTAGTTGTGCCAAAGTTCTATTGAGAAAACAGTATGTCTTAGCTTGGAGTCATTCCCAAATTGCTTTAGCTAATTTTGCAGTCCTGGTGAATTGTAAACTTGATAAGCAAGCTATACGTTATTTCTCCTAGTTTTTAGATTTATCCTCATGCCCCTGTTGTCTAAATAATTCCCTGAGTATTGGCATGTCTCCAAAGTTCTGCAGAAGCTTCTGATTTCTCCTTTATTATTTTCATGTTCTGTTTGTGAATTGTTTGATAATGCTGTTCAGCTGTCTTGTTCAACTGCTATTTGACTGTGTGCTCACTTCACATATTCTTTCTTCTGCTAGAAATACTTTTTTAAAGTAATTCTAAGATGTTAAAATGAGATCAGTCCTAGCTTTATTCTGTGTTAGCATCATAACACTTTCTTCAGTTTGGTGAACTCTTCACAGCTTGTGGTCAGTTTCTAGTACTTAACACATTTTAATCCAAGTCAGCTTCAACTGTTGTCTCCATGGTGCTGTCAGATGTTTTTCTAGAAATGCTTTTTGTGCTGACTTTGTTCAAATACTCAGCTATCACAGTAAGATTTTTTTCATACTGTTGTTTTGCTGCTTGCATTATCTATAAAGAGCTGCGTTACCAAAGTAAATGTAAGTAAATGTTGTGACTTACTCTGAATTTCTGTACTCTAGGAAGAATTCTTCCCCTCAAGTTGTTTCTTTTGCAGGGGTATATGAGTATGTTGTAGTTGGGGGTTGTTAAAGAACCCAGAAGCTAGAGGAAACTTAAAGGGTGTGTTTGAAGCCTATGCTGTCTTCTCCAATATTACAGTGTTTATCTTGAGCTCCTGTCTTTTCTAACTTCCCAGCTAGTTGGGAAGCTGTGTGTATGACCTTGTAGCTGAACTTCTTCACTACCTGAAGAGATTTGATGCTGGGATTGTTGTAATGATTGCATGTATTTTTAGGCTGAATGATAGCTCAGTCGGGTGTGGGGGTTTTCGTAATATTCTGTTAAAATAGAGAAGTTAGACTGTCAGTGTTCTAAATGAGTGTCCCAGCCTCATAAACTACAATTTGAAACTGTCCAGTAATGAAGCTTATTTTTTGTGATGTTAGACTTCCCCAAAAGGGGATGATGTCTGCCAAACCTACGAAAGCATTGATACGAAAATACCTTGCTTGCAGAACAGTTTGTTTCAGTGGGTCTCTAACTCCCTTAATTTCAAAATGGTACTTAAATTTGACTGCAGTTTTGTGCAGTCAGAAGTCTGACTTCTTGTTGGAGTATGTTGTCCACTTTTTAATAAATATGTTGAATTATGTATTATAAGCCAAATCTTCCAGCCATTCTTGAAGTAAACCTGTGCTGGGGTCTGTACTGTGGTGAGGGCTGTATGATTTGGTCTCTTCATCCTATCTTGTGTAATTACAACACAGTAGATTGGTACAAGTACTGTACACTGTAACTGGTATTAGAACTGTTAATTAAAACATGTTCACTCTAATGGAGTATATTGCACTTCATTGAAAGCATGAGGATGCATCTTTTATGTGGAGGTGCTATTTGTGTTGATGGATATGACTGAGAAGGAATTGTATAAGATGTTAATGAAGCCATATGTGTAAGACCTGTGTATCTTAAATTTTATAAAGAAATACTGAACACTCACTCTTTGTGTTATGAAGTATAAGCCATTTATATTTAATATAAACATATAAGATGTAATTTACTTAGTGTACTCATTTATGATAAGAAATCTTAACTTTGGAAATAATTTCTGTAGTAGGGAAAAATGTAAAATCTTTCCATTTTTATCATTGTGAAATAAATTTCAATCACCGTTTGGGCAAGTACTAAAGGCTTTTTCCATACTTAACTGAAAGAAGATGAGCGTTCATGTGCTGTGAAGCAGGTGCTTTAGAGGCTTCTTGCAAATGTATTGCAAGGTAATGTGTGCATGATGCTATAATACAAAAGAATGATGATTTCTAGTTACTGAAAAGAAAAAAAAATGACTTACCAATTTATGTTTTGCTACCTTGTTGAGAGAATGCCAAGTATGATTTGATTTTTTTTTTTCATATTCTAGGTTAATTTTAAACTTGTTTTCTTGGAATTTGAAGTAATTTTGAAAGGTAGAAGAAATCAAAATACTTTCTAGTAGCCTTATTCTAGGACACTAAAGAGCCAAAGCCTTCTCGCCGTGTACTGCTACACCTTTCTCTGGGGGTTCTGCAGTGTTGGGGAGTCTTTGAAGTTATATTAGGTTTGGCATACATACCACTCAACATATTTGTCAAAGAAGCAGTTTTCAGGTCAGGGGTTACATTTGCTCCTTAGGTTAACTGTAATATTTGAGGCTAATCAGTGGTATAGGTAGTGTGGGACACTCTGGAGAAAACTTGAGATTATCTGGGAAGAGATGGTGAAGAACCTTGAGAGGGAACGGGGTGTACATGTAGTAAAGGTAGACCTCCCCCCTTAAAGCAACTGAAAGGCCACTTGTCTCCGTAGGCTGTGATGTCTAAAAGTCAGTGTGTGGAGTATGGTTAGGAAGTTCATGAATATATGGAAATGCATGATAGATGCAATGCTGTATGTTAATATATTGTGGCAACTTAAGGGTGTAAGAATAGCTACTAACAATAAAGATGTAATGCTATGCAGAGTAATCTGTCAGTTTATGTTTTATGAAAAACTTCTTGAGTCATCTTCAGTTTCTATTTACTTTCAGAAATAGAAAGTTTCCCTGGCATCCCTGAGGAGACAACTGTGAGGAGAAGCATTGCCTAGAATTAGCATAGTAAAAAATTACAATGTGCTACTAAACTTTATCAAATACAGTATGAGACCACTGGTTTAAGTGAAGAAGGTGACCCTCAAGAAATCTTCAGAATGCCTGTTGGTTAACTTGGAAATTGGCTTCTTTGAAGAATAATAGCTGTAGAACAGATTATTTTTCCTTTTTTTTTCTTTTTATTTTCATTGCTTGCCACTCTCATGTTACCACTGTTTGCCTTTGGGATAACAGGTTTTATTAAGTCTCTTTGAGTGAAACAAGTGCCTTTGTAGCTGATTTAAACGAAGTACTTGTATAATTTAATGGACATCCACAAAGTGAATCAGTAGATAATGGTTTTCTCTTAGTTCCAATTACTGGAAAAGAGCAACCCGTTGCCTCCTTTTTCTTTGCAAAACTTGTAAAACTTAAAACTTCCAGACAGTTTGCTGAGGTGTAGTGAACCTTGCTTCAGGCATCTAAGTGAGACGTTTAGCTTCTCTGTGTGGAGAAGGTAGACTTCCCTCAGGGGTCGTTCAAGGTTCTTTTTTTAAAAGGCTACTTGTCTGCATTAACAGATGGAGCATGAAAGTTGGAGTCTGAATGTTCCCTGGTTGTGAATACGAGCAAACTCTTAAAGTAGCTCCTGCTTATGTTGTAGTATTTAAAAGTATTTGGGGGGATCTTTAAAAAGCTTAAATATTTTCAGTCTATGTACAAAAAATAAGTAGAGGTTGCCCCAGAACAGAGTAGTCTAATGATGTGACCTTAAAAAAAAAAAAAAAAAACCCAAAAAATATATTTTCTTAAATATTTTTTATATTTAAATGCCTCCAGTTACTGCTTCTAAGTTGAAAAAAAAAAGTGAAGACATTTTGAAAATGAACTTAACAACATACTGCAAACAACAGAATTTGAAAATGATACTTGGTCTAAATTCAGGCCATATCATTATCGTCTAAAACTAGTGTGAGGAAATAATAAAAAATCCACCAAACCCATCTGTTGAATAACCATAGAAACAACTAATCAAGATGTATGTTACCGTTTCAGAAATTTTTGAGGAAAATCTTGCCGTTATGAGGAATCAGAACTTCCATTTACTACAGCTTTCTTCCTGTATCTGCGGTTGGATTCATCTCTTCTTCCCCTGTAAAGGTCAGGGATCAGTTGTCTGATTTAGACCAAGTGAAATTCTGTTTTGGTAGACCTCAGTCATTGTTACGCTGAGGGCTCAAATAAAGAGGAGAGGCATAATGGATATAACATATGATTACATAAAACCTTTTGGAATGCTGTGAATATTTTGCATAGTTTTGTTAAGACTCGATTAGAGGAGCTTTTTCCATACAAAATATTAGTCCTGAAAATGGAATATTTTAAGTGCCTTGATAGGAGTTCAGAGATCCTTCACTACAAATTTTGTGTGCTACTGTTTCCTGCGCCCGTCTGCCTTTTGTCAATATGGTGTCTCATAATAAAGGAGACTAGTTAGTAAAAACCTATAACACTTTATATGTGCATCCGCTTAGGAGAGTCATCTCTGCCTATTAAGTCTCAGTAATGTGGAAGGTCCTGTGGTCCAGCAGATGACAGGCTCTAGCGAGTTAAAACACAGGTTCTTTGCAGCAGGAGGTGTATGATCCTTTTTAGAAAACATTGCAGAAGAACTGTGAGAATATGCTGTAACAGGTAAACACAGTGCAACAAGTAGTGTGTTATTTCTTTCTAATGGGTTTATTTAGGAGAAAGAAGCTAAACAGGAAAAGGTTGCGTAGCTTAACTTTTGTTTGGTCTCTTTTCCCTCTCTTACTCTTCTTTGGGCTTACAGTGGCATGTTACAGAAGAGATAGAACCTGTACAAAGCTGCTTGTTTTAGAACCAGATAAAAGGGAACAACCATGGAGAGTGCTGTGTATTTCTTTGCAATAAAGAATTACTGTCCCGAGGATGATAGAGCAGCTAATACAAAGAATCTGGTTAGTACTGGTTCAGTTAATTGAGCATCATTCTGATAATATAGCATACAGTACAAATAACGTGAGCTGTATTTTGTTTTCTTTTAATGCATCCATTTGCAAAAAAGGATATTACCATCTAGTTAGTCTTTGATTTCCCTACTGAAATGTTTCTCTGATGCTACTTTTATTAGTTTAGGTGTTAAACAAGTGTGACATGCTTTCTTCTTACAGTCCTGCAGCAGGCCTTTTGTAAGTGCTATATAGCAATTAATTGACAATTATAATTTCCTTACCTGATACATTTTGGATGTTAATAGCTTTCATCTGCATTTTTTAACTCTTTCCATGCATTTCCAGTGAATAAAGTGTTGAATTGTATTTTTTAAAGAAATTGATGCTGGAAGACTTCATTCCAGAACTTAAATATGTTCAAACTAATCATACTGACTGATTTGAGACTTGTAGTTTTCTGATAGCATTATCCCTGACCTTACACCTACTGTAGAACACGTACAAGCTTGTTTACTGTATAGTGTAGCAATAGTTCTTAGCTGCTAACACACTGTGTACTGCTTTTATCATTGATGTGGTTGTGGGAAAAATGATGATAAATTTAATTTGAGGTTAGTATCTTATTTAACCTGACTTGCTTATTACAGGTACTAGGTTACTGCATCTAGACAAAATGGAATTAAACCTGAACTGGCATGATCCCTTAAATTTTGTGGTGAGCAGTGGTATTCCTCCCAGCCCCCCCAGTCTGTCCCTGAAAGAAAAGGTATTCTTTTCCTTAAGGAATTATTCCTGTGTTGTTGGGGTTTTTTTCCCTTGGGCAGAACGAACAAAAAAGCTGCAGACAGTTTCTGTATGCTTGTCTAGTTCCTGGCTGAGATCTAACCTGTGGGAAGATTCTATCTAGGTCCCAAATAATTTTAATTGCTTCTAATGTATCTCCATATGTGCAGGCCTTTCAACTGGCAGGTGCTGTGACCATTGTGTGTATTGAGCACTATGTAGAAGTGCCTGAAAATCAGCTGTCTCTGTATGGCTTCAAAACACAAGGCAGTCTTGCTGCCAAGTACGAGACACCTAAGTGCAGTGGCAATTCTTGCTGCAGTTGCTTCCTTGAGTGTCGTTTCAAGGAAAAGGCCTATCTCGCCTCTTTCCAAAATATACATATTTTACAGTCCTCAGTTTACAACTCCGGCATCCACAGCATTAGGCTGCTTACTAGTAATAGATTGCAGAAGGATAAGCACCCTCCTGCATCTTAGCAGGGGATTATCATAATGCAATCTTTCTGTAACCTTCAGATATGCTTACCATTTTCTTGAAGTAAGCACTTTTATTTTACGGCAAAAATGGTTGGATGATGCTGTTCTGTTTTTCAACAACAAATCACAGTAACAAGGCATATAACTCAATTCATGAACAAAATTTCATTGATGGTACCTATTATAAATTTGTCAAACTTTGTAAATGTGGTCTGTCCCGCTGGAACATGTACAAGACTTAGACTAGCTTTAAGACTTAGAAGCACTGTAGCACATTACAGTGTGATTCTTGGCCAATGCAAAAATTTATCTCCAACTCTGTTGTAGTGATTCTAAACTTGTAAATCCTGAACTTACTCTAAATTGCCATTTGAAATCCTCACTCCATTTTATATGAAAGTAACTCTGTAGGGAAAGACTTTAGAAACCCCCACCTTTTCTGTTACAGGGAAGAGGGGATTTTCCCTCCGTTTAAAGCTAACAAAATCAAGTGTCTGCTGTAATTCTGAGCCTTCCGAGAGCTGAAGAAAAGCTTCAACGTCAGAAGCGAATTACTGGTGTCATGTTTTGCGGCGTGTTATGCGTTGTATGTTCAGGACGGCACACCAAGACTGGCTGGGAGCACTTGCTGCCTGCAGACCAGCGTTACGGAAGGGCTGTGAGCTGGAGAGAGACGTTGTAAGAGGTCAGAGCATTGAATTGTAATTCTGTTGGGTTTTGGGCTTTGCGGGGCGGGGGGGAGACTCACCCACGCAGCGCCCCCTGTGCGCGGGGCGCCGCCGGCTCCCCGCAGCTGCCGGCGCCGGCGCCCTGCCGCCCCTGCAGCCCCGCCCCCGCCCGCCGGGGCGCCCATGGTCTCGGCCTGCCGCAGCGCTGCCTGGCTCCTGCGGCCGGCGCTCGACGCGCGCTGCCTGGCGCCGCCGCTCTGGCTGCTGGGTCGGGGCGCTGCGCCGCGGCCTGGCTCCACTCCTGCCCGCAGAGCTCGGCGGCGGCCCCGGCCGCTTCCCGCGCCCTGAGGAGAGGAGAGGAGAGGAGAGGTGAGGGGAGGGGGGTCTGCTCCGTGGGCTTCAGCTCCCACGCGCCGCGCTGGGCCCCGCTCGGGCCGCCGCAGCCATGACCACGGAGGACGAGATCATCCGCATTGCCAAGAAGATGGACAAGATGGTGCAGAAGAAGAACGCGGTGAGCGGGGACGGGACGGGAGGCGGCTCGGCGGCGCGGAGCCAGGGCCAGCCCGGCGCTCCCTTCTTCCAGCGCGCCCGCGGCCTTCCGCCTTCCCGCCGCGCGGCCCCCAGGGCCCGACCGGGGGCCCCTTCACCCGCCTCCGTTTCTCCCCCCGCTGCCTGGCGGCCTTGGCGGCTTCCTCGCCACCCCGCGCGGCTGACGGGGGTGCGGCGGCTTCCCCCGCACCGCCCCGCCGCGGGAGGACGTGGAGCCGCCGGCCGGTGCGGCCCGCCCGCTGCGGGGGGGGCCTCGCCCTGTCAGCCGGCCTTCCTCCCCGGCGGATTGCCCCCGGCCGCTCTCCGAAGTGCCGGCCGGCGGCGGGTCGGAAGCGGTGTCTCATCCCGCTCTAGCGCGGCTTCGAGCCCGGCGCCTTCGGCCGAGAGGAGGTTCCCGCCCGGGCACCGACCCTGGCTCTGAACGGCGGGTGCCCTCCGCTTCGCGTTCATTACAAACACAATATTGGCTTCGCTTGAGAGTAGGATATGATGTGGGAAGCCCAGTCAACTAGAAGAGAATGCCTGTAGGGGTGGTCTTCAGACGGGTTGTTTTCGCTTTCAGGCATGAAAGCTGGAGTTTTATGTGGGGTGTGCAAACTAAAATATGAATGAAGAACCCTAATCCTGCTTTGGCAGGATGACAAGGGTTGTGTGGGCAAACTTCTGAAGCAGATGGAGGCTGTGAGCCACTGTTTTCGTTTTGTTTTTAAACCTGAAACAAAGTATGAATATAACTTTTACTGTGTTTTTTAATTCAGGTAATTCTGCCTCAGAACGGAGGTAGCATTTACTTGGGTAGAATTCAGTTAGCTTAGTTCATGTGTTATTCTCATGTTTGCCCTTGATATAGAACTTATTTAGATAACATATAACATCTATACTATTCCTACAAAACATCAAAATAAGTAAAATCGGAGCGTGCAGCAACAGTCAAATACCTGATCATGATTACACATAAAATAGCATACAAGTAAATTATAAACTCCATTTACCAGTTCTTTATCAGATGGGCATATTGTTATTCTCTTGTAACTTGTATATTTGTGATTGCTGCTCTTCCTACAAACTATTATTTTAGTACCTAAACTTAAAATTTTTCTATATGTTATGATAGTGCCTTAAATGCTGAATATTAGTGATAGTTCAGAACTGAGCTGTGTGGAATTTGAGTTTCTAGAAGTCAAGGGATGTTGCAATGCTTTTTTTCTGTTTAGGTATTTGAAGTTATAAATAACATTTTAAATTAAGAATTATAGAAATACTGATTGCATTAAACCAGTGAAATTTGTTTGGTTCAGAATCCAAACAAATTCATTGCAAGTACGCATAGGCCATGCCTTGTTGTGTTTCAAAATCTTTGATATTCCATAGTATTGTATGGTTTAGCTCTGATACATTTGAACCCTCTAACGATACAGCATGGAAACAGGAGCCTCGTCTAGTGGAAAGAATTTTTTATAACCGATGTTTATTCACTTGATTATTTTCTTTTTTCCTTTTTGTCTCCTCCCTCTTCCTTTTATTTCTATTTCTCATGCTTTTTCAGCACAAAAGAATTGTCTCGCTTTCCCAACTCTAAAATTAGAGTAGTGGTTCTTTCCTATGAGGTGCCCACCAAAGCTGCTCTATCACTCCCCTTTCTCAGCTGGACAGTGGAGAGAGAAAATATAACCAAAGGCTCATGGATCGAGATAAGGACAGGGAGATCTCTCACCATTACTGTCATGGGCAAAACAGACTCGGGGAAATTAGTTTAATTTATTACCAATCAAAATCAAGAGTAGGATGATGAGAAATAAAACCAAATCTTAAAAACACCTTCCCCCCACCCCTCCCTTCTTCCCAGGCTCAACTTCACTCCTGATTTTCTCTACCTCCTCCCCCTGAGCAGCACAGCGGGGCAGGGAATGGGGGTTGTGGTCAGTTCATCACACATTGTTTCTGCCGCTCCTTCTTTCTCACACTCTTTCCCTGCTCCAGCGTGGGGTCCCTCCCACAGGAGACAGTTCTCCATGAACTTCTCCAATATGTGTCCTTCCCATGGGCTACAGTTCTTCGCGAACTGCTCCAGCGTGGGTCTTTTCCATGGGGTGGAGTCCTTCAGGAACGGACTGCTCCAGCGTGGGTCGTCCACAGGTCCTGCGAGGAGCCTGCTCCAGCGTGGGCTTCCCATGGGGTCACAGCCTCCTTCTGGCATCCACCTGCTCTGGTGTGGGGTCTTCCATGTGCTGCAGGTGGATATCTGCTCCACTGTGGATCGCCATGGGCTGCAGGGGGATAGGCTGTCGCCTGCCTCACCATGGTCTTCACCACAGGCTGCAGGAGAATCTCTGCTATGGTGCCTGGAGCACTTCCTCCCCCTCCTTCATCACTGACCTTGGTATCTGCAGAGTTGTTTCTCTTGCATATTCTCACTCCTCTTTTCTCTGGTTGCTGTTGTGCAGTTGTTTTTTTCCTTTTCTTAAACATGTTATCCCAGAGCCACTGTCATTGAGTGGCTCAGCCTTGGCCAGCGGTAGGTCCGTCTTGGAGCTGGCTGGCATTGGCTCTATTGGACATAGGGGAAGCTTCTAGCAGCTTCTCACAGAACCACCCCTGTAGCCCCCCTGCTACCAACACATTGCCACGCAAACCCAATACAGTGTTGAAAAGATGAAAACATACCAACTGTAAAGTATTTCAGTATCACGGCAATGAGAATGATAAAGTGTAGTTAATTAAATTTTATTTGGAAGAACTTCTGACAATAGAAAGAAAATGGCAACTCCCAGGTAATATGGGAGCAACTTGACACTGGGGAGCATCGCTGCAGCGATACCAGAGATGCTCCTGGTGACCACAGTGTATTTCTCTGTGATCTGGGAGGCTTAGGAGTTTGGATGTGATTCCTAGCAGCAGCTGGGGACCTGTATTCATCCTCTAGCGCATGTAAGGTAATTAACTTTCAAAGCCCTAGGGAGCAGTGCAGTGTCTTTGCTGGGGTCAGCATAGGTCTGATGTGGCCAAACGCAGCGCGCACAGCTGGGCCAGGCTGTGCCTGGCTGGAGCCCGTGGCTGGGTTTTCATCTTCACCCCTATTCCAGGAGTGAGGGCGCGGGCAGCACCAGAAGTAGTTGTGCTTTTGGACTTTGTTGGAACAGAGCTCATTTGTTTTAGGTCGTTACCGCCCACAAGTGGCTCTGTTGTTAGTTTGATGCTGTCTCAAAAACCTTCTAAGGCGGAGGACTTGAGCTGCCTCTGTGGCCGATAGTGGAGATCTGACAGTTTATCCAAAGCATGTGTGTGTAACATGATAAAACCCCTTAGCTGTATGATAGGAGAGGAAGTACATCAGTGTTTAACCCAGGAGATGTCTCTGTGTTTTTCTTACTAGTCTTTTGTAATTTTTAAGGTATTTCTTCTTTAATTGCGTAATGTGATTTCCTACCTAATCCTGCCCTGCAGTTAAAATGCTAACTCTAGCAAAATTAAGAACATTTCTATGAAGAGGTACTTCATTGTCTCACAAAGATGAAGCTGAATTGAGAAGTGCATTCTTACATAGGTAACCTGCCGGATAATGATGCTCCTGGCAACCTCTTGTATTCCTTTCTCCATTTTTACTCAACAAGAACAGGTATTTGGTGTATGTCTCTGAAAGAGAATGATTTGATGAAGCCCATCAATAAAAGAAAAGCTTTGATACCTTTTCACTCTGAAGTTGTCAAGATTCAGATGGCAAGAGATGCTTCACCTCTCATACGGAAGACGACTCTGTGGCTTGTGACAACGTGCTGTTTGGCATTTCTTTTGATGAGTTGAAAAGGCAGGCTGTGCAGACACCCTTCCTGAGTCAGACTCTTGGTGATTTGCCTTGACTAAGGATTTAATTGTAGCTGTGCAGATTTCATAACTATTTTAGTGAAGTGATATATGCAGTTCTTTTGTTTTGAAGGACAAAATGATAATGCAATGTTGTATTTAATACACTGTGAGATACATATTTCTGCTGTTATTTCAAATATTGGTTGCATATTTGAAATAGATATTACTCCTCCTCCAGAATAACTGTGATGGGATTAAAACACATGTAGTGCCTTTCTTACAGCTTTTTCTGTATGTAAGTACACTTTTCTTTCATTAAGCTGCTGTAATGAATAGGTGGGAAAAATAAGGTTGCACCCATGGATTAAAAAAATCAAGAATAGTTGAGTAAGTTTAGAGAAAAAAATGTACAATTGTCCATGTTATTAAATGTTTGCTCCCTTAAGTATAACAGAATTATAACTGGATAGCTCTGCTGTTTTCAGAAACGTACTCCATTTTCTATCACTTGAAGCATAGCTTTAAAATATGAACATAGAACATCATTCTGGTGTTATGATCTGATCAATTGAGAGAATCTGAGAGGAGAAATCTTCTAAATCTGTATGTTATTTCAAGTAACAAGGTAAACTGAAAGCCAGCCAGCCTGGTGGAATGGGGCATTACCTTTCATTTTCTGTAAAATTATATGGTTGGGTTTTTTTAAACAGAGAAGTCTTACATTAGGAAAAATAGGAATTACAAGTTTTACTGTGCAACTTCCACTCTGGTTTTGAGGAAAAGAGGGTATTTATGCTAGGAGAAGTGGTTATGAAAACCTGTTTAGTTGCTGTGAATTTAAACTCAATTTAAATTTAATTTTAAAGCATCTAATTCTTGGTACACTTAACATAATTGATTAGAGGAGAGTGAAGGCTTAGAAAGCATTTGTGCATTAGAAATTTTGGTAATTTGGTACAGAAGACAACATGAAATGTAGGTAACGTCTGTGTAGGGTACCTGGGCTTTTTTACTTATCTCACGGTTTGTTAACCTCCTATATATCAAGTTACTAGTTTTGCAAAATGTTTTAACTAGGAATATTAAAGTTGTTTTGACACGTACGATTGGAAAGGGATTTTGCAGAGGCAAAGAAGTTTTGACAAGACTGTGTTTCTAAGATGAGGTGAAGAGAGTGCTACTTTGCATTACAGTATCGTTATACTGAAATTGCAGACTACAATAACCTGTGTTTATTTTTAAATCACATACTGTGTACAGTTTGCTAATAACTTAATTGGTTTGGAGGTAAGTGTTACTGGATTGTATTTTTGAAAGTGGCACATTGACTTTCGTCATTTGTTTTGTTTCGGCTGAGAAAATTTTCTTGAATTTGATTTTGCTTTGTAGCAGTGAAGTTAATTAACTTGCTTTGCAGGGATCTATATTTGCACAGAAGAAACCATGCTTATGGCTGTTTAGAGAAAGAAATGGTTTAGTATGCTAACTCAATTTAGCACCTGAAAACAGCATGACATTTCCCAGTCTTGCATCATTGCTGCTAAAATTCTATGGTTAACTGGAGAAGTTTTGTATATCATGACTAAAAGTTAAATAAGACTTTTTGCTATGATGGCAAAATAGTAAAACTTTAGTTTTATAAGTGAATTGGGTTTGTGTAAGGTGGGACATAGTGAAATGTTTGGTTTTAGAGACTTCTTTGCTGTCAAATGTTTTTAAAAAACAGAGGTTGTAGCAGACATTTGAAAGCGTCCAAAGCTGTGCCTGTTTGGATGTGACACAGAAGTTCCACTTTCATCTTTCTCAGCCTCTTGGCAGTTATTTTATGTGCTATCTTTAGTCGTTAAATTGTAAGACCTGCAGATGCAGCAGGAAATTACAAGAATTTCCTTGCAACAGGTGTCATATAGAAGTTGATAAGGGAGAATTTCAAAATAAAGGCAAGCAAAGTGCATATTAAAGTAAACAAAATAGGATGAACTGGGAGAGAGGTAAGGAAGGAGAAAGGAATCAAATTCCAAAGATCTGCAAGATGGAAATTTTGTGGGGTTTATTTCCAAACCTTATGAATTAAAAAAAAAAAAAAAAGCGGGAAGGTAATGGCCTTAGCCTGGGTAGAGTGGCCTCTTATATGCGAAGGTGGTTGCCTCCTTGCTGTTCATAGCTCACAGGTTCAGAACCATATGCACTTGAATAACAACAAGATCATCTCAGCCTTTAGGAGGTTGCTATAGTCTGACAACCTGTATGTACCGTAAGAAGTAGATGATGCAGAGCTGTACTGAAGTAGAGGCAGTAAATCATCAAGGATGTAGAGGTTAAAGTAAATTATGGAGCTTACGTTTATGAAAACTTTTTTTTTTTTTTTTAAGTAAGGCCAACATCGCCAAGGAATGAATTGTTAGTCAGAGTGACTGTGTATAGAGTTTATTAATGCCTAACAGTACAATCTCTGAAATTAACTCATCTGTCTAGAAGGTTGCTGCTTACACAGTATTAGTTTGTATCTTTCCTTATGGTCTTAGCAGGGGAAAAGGAAAAAAAAAAACCCACCACAACTGAATAATGAACAAGTGCATTACAAGTATGTTACAGCACATTAGGATGGGCTCTGGCTTCTAGTTTGGAACATGTTGATGCTTGGCCAGTCTGGTACAGGCTAAAGAGTGTTGTCTGCGCTAATCTATGCAGCCTCATCTATAGATTTCATTGAATTAATATTTATACTTAGTAGATGAAAATGAGACTTGAAGGCAAGTCTTGCTCAGCTTTTTTTATTTGGGCTTTTGTTGGTAGACACACTCACAAAGTTGTCTTTTTCTGTTGTGGAAACTATAGTTATGTCTAGTAAAATACTGTAATCTGTTCATAGTTTTTAAACCAGTAAACTTTTCTGGCTTTACCGTACCACCACAAATACAGTTAAGAATGTTGGCTGTATATATTTTATATTTATGTACATATAACTTTATATATGCATTATTGATGGACTGTGCAGAGCTTCTCAACTGCAAGTTCTTTTGCTAAAACACAAGTTGTTCTGAACTGAAAATTGCTGTTGTTGTTTGGCTTGTTTCTGATGTTAAGTGAAGTACCCTTGAGGCTTTTCTTGAGGATGTGTGTTGGTTAAGTAGTAATTGACAGAATGCTTTAACTGGCATTTGAATTATATGGGATAAAACTTCTCTAGTCTTTCAGTGAGTACTTTGGTTTCTGAGTTAAGGCCTGTTAATGCTTAGAGTTTGTGAAGCAGAACGCTCCTTGTCCTAGAGTTGTTCTGTGGATAAATTGGGAACTGATGGTTTGAATCCAATCTGGGACCTTGAAGGCAGATAAGAGTATGTTGTTGATACTATATTTAAAGTACCTGATTGCTACTAAATTGACTTCTTTTTTCTTTCTTTCTTTTTGCAGGCTGGAGCTCTTGATTTATTGAAGGAGCTTAAGAATATTCCCATGACTCTTGAGTTGTTACAGGTATGATTTTCTTACTATTGTTATGTTGCAAATGCTGCGTAATGATGAAGGTGAAGACAATTGCACTATTAAAGTAGGTTCCTATGTAGAAATTCCTTGGAAGAATCAGTGTTATTATAGGGTAAGTAGTCTTATTCCACCCTGATTTAGGGCACTGATCTTAAGTGTTTTCTTCTAGTAGCAAGCTTTTAAAGCTTATCTTTCTGTTTAAGTTGAAAATAGTGAATTTTGTCATCAACAAAAGGGAAGAGCTGCTTATAAACTTACCTTGCGTATAATCTTAGGTTCTTACTAACACAAACGTGATGTGTTTCCTTCCTTCTGAAGAAAAATGCACCCAGTTACAGCTGATAGCTTCTTTTCATATGTAGTTAGTTCTTGTTTTGGATTGTAAGTGAGGAGAAGCATAGAGTTCATACCTTCAGGCAAGTTGTATTTGTCACCCCCTCATCGCCCCCAGCTCTCAGTAGTGTCAGTAGTGTATTTCTTAAGGTAATTATACTACTATTACTACTCACCTTTTACTCCCCTGGGCAGGAGTGATGGTGTGGTACAATCTCTCTCACTTGCATGCATACTTTCTCTAATTTTGCTTATATCTGCATCTCTAACATAGTATTTTAAATATTATTTATAAATTCTTTCAAAAAGTAACTCTGAACTTTGTTTGCATGTCAAGTTTCAGAGTTTGTCATGTAATTCATCAATGAACAACTTTTATTCCAAAGTAACTAGGTATTTCCTATCTCTGTGAAAGTTTTCAAATGGCAGAGGTAAATGTAAGACCTGATTTGCTGTGGTAGCCACTTAGTTACTTTTCAGTCTCTTCCAGTTTTTTTTCTAAGTGACAATTAATGGTCACAGATACAGAATTAGCTACAAAGTTCAAATCTTAAGTGTCAGTAGCAATGTCATTCTTGACATACACATCCTATATATTTGCAGAATGTGCTTAGTACGTTATTACTAATACTGTTTGTGACAGAAAATAGGAATTTGAAAGTGTCACCTTCATGCATGAATGAGCATGGCTGATACCATGCTGCAACCTTCTCCCCTGCGTCCAACCTCCTTCCTTAAAACCCGAAAAAAACCCCCCTCAAGCCCCCCACAAAACAACAACAAAACCCAGAAAAAAACCTCTGTTAACCTGATTCTTTTGAGTTTCTTTGTGCAGGTCTTAATACAAAGTATTGTGTAATAATGTTGTTTGCCTTTGGAATGAAAAATCTGTCTGCAAGTGCTCTGGAAATTCTGTAAATGCTTCTCTGCAAACCTGTTCTGCTTAGTGTGAAGAATGAGACTAGAAGGAGAAGCTTTACACAGAACAGCAGAACAATGTTACCCTTGAACCGTGAGGATCTGAAGAATGTACAAGTAGATAACTTACTCTTTTTTTAATTGCAATGAAAACCTTAGTAATGTTATCAACAGAGGAGGACTTAATCTTGCTAAGTACAAACAAACTCAGCTGTCTGCCTTTTTAGGGCAGTTGTGTGACCCTGACTTACTTTATATAGGATTGCATATTAGTTCTGTCCAGTTTTCTGTTCTACTTGAAAGAAGCTTATTTATTCCCACCCATATGACAGGTACCTGTTTTTAGAGTGAAATAGTATTTGCAATAAAAGATTGTTTTTAATCTGTATTGGGGTGGGCACCGTATGAGTTCGTAAAGGAGATTTCTCTGTGTTACAGTAGGTCTAAAGGAATCAGGTATTTTAGCATACTCTTGCATAGTAGATTGGCTGTAGCTTAGTTAAGAAGTTTTTCTTAAGTATCCGCTGCTGTATTCAAAACAGTTCAGCTGCATAAGATTACATTTAGCAACATGTTTAGATTCAAATTTACATTATTTTTGTTGAGAGTTTTATAAATATGTAAAGTCTGCTGTAAATTTTCTATGTTAGTCTCCCAAATTTGCTTAAGCAATGGAGGACTCAGAGCAACAGTTGAAATGCAGAGTAATCATATGCATCACTCTGGTAGTGGATCATTAGTGTGCTAATGTCAAGAAGGGTGATGATCATGAGAAAGTGGGAGCACTAACTTCCTCTGTGTAAGTTGAGATATCTATTGATGTGTTTGAACTGATGAAACACAGGACACAAGTGAAAAGCATACTTCCACACCCATTTTTAAGTAGTTTTGAAAGCTGGCTACACTGAGAAAAGCATTGCTCGCTGATACGATAGTTTCATTATTCCTGTGTAATAAGAGAAGTGACGATTTTCCTGTAACATAACTGTTGCTTCAGTCTGAGCTGGCGAGGTCCTCTGAGCAATTTACAGGTATATGGAATAGGAAGGTGCATATCTGTAGTCTGGACTTGTGCTTTTGTCTTGTGTCTTTCTCGCCTGATTTTTGTCACAGAAAGCTGAAGTGATTACAGACAATAATACGACTGTGTCATAACTAATGAGTTTTATGTAAGCAAGCTAATCGTCGTTCAGCTAGGCAAGGAGCCAGTAGCCTTCCTCACACGTGATTTATCCTGTAGTCAGAACTGCAAATCTGTTTAGCAGCTGCACAGTATTAAAGGCATCATGTCGCTGGTGCTAATTGTAGTAGTAGTGTGCAGCTAAACAGTGAGACACACAGACGGACGTCATTTTAACAAACAGGTTTTACTGGAAATTACACACATGTATGCAGAACTAGGCTGTGATGTACAGTCCTTGTTAATGACTTCTTGCCAGTTCATTGGTGAGCCAGGGAGGCCGGGGAACCTGGATGTGGTTATTGTTCATTTATTGATTTGGCTCTGCTTTGGTCCAGGTGCTCACCAATTCTCTGTCCTCAAAATCTCTTAAAATTTAAAGCTGGTAACACCTCTGCTTGCTTCAGTGGTTGCTTTTCTTCTCCAACTATGTTCCTTACATTTTCTCATTTGGTCTGGTTTAGAGAAGAGTAGCTGCCACCGTATGCTTTGTTTTGAGTTCAGTCATATGTTACTTACGCTAACTTGCTCATTCCAACTGAAGGCTGCTTGGCCTACAGCTTGAACGCTTCAGGGGTGAAAACAGCTGTCTTATGCTGTCTCTGAGCCTCTTTGCTCTCAGAAAGCATTTGAAAAGTGCTCTAGAATTTGAAGTGGGGAAGAACGTTCCATTAAAAATGCATTTTGCACAGGGTGAGGAAGATTTTCATATACCTGCACACTTAGGAACTGGCACAGAGATAAAACAATTCCACAGGTACACTGGGGTAGGCAAAAATACTGGAGTTTCCCCACTTAAAATGGCTATCACAAGAACAGCTCCATAGGCTGAAAGGCTGGGGAAATTTCAAATGCTGACAGCTGGTTTGTCATTAAAGCACAGTCATTTTGAGAATATAACACTGATCTTTTGCGATTACCTGTGTCAGTTTGCAGGCAAATAAATTGGTAGATCATTCCTTCCCCTTTCTTTAGGAGAGGCCAGATTGAGTGCTCTATAAAAGTAAACAAATGAACTATGTTTATGTACTGCCTTGAGAAAGCTGGCAGTTTAGACAGTTACCATAATCTGTTTCTCTTGTGTGATCAGAAGAAGAAATTGATTTATCCAATTAATTTTCAGTTTTACTTGAGTTTTTGGGTTTTACTTACCTAAGTAAGTCTGTAAGTTGGTGTCTTTTTGCTGATGAGAGTAGGCTGTGGTTGTGCCAAGTTATCAATGGAGGGTTGGGTTTTTTTGTAGATACATTTTTCTCATTCAGGTATAGTGAGTATTCTACGGAGTTCCAAGCACATGTTATTCTTTATTGTCTGAACATAATGTCGAGAGAATGTGTTTAAAATGTCAAGAGAATTGGCCAGTACTGTTAGTCTGAGTGAGCAGAGTCCATGTTGAAATACTTTAGTTACAAGTGGGTAACCATCTGTCGTCTTTAATCCAAATTACGTGTTTAGAGCTGATGCTCAGACCTGAGGTTGTTTGATGTGTTTCCTTTGCTGAAATAACTACTGAATATTTCAGTACACTTCCAATCATTTAGCACATCCATGGTGCCCCAGAAAGTGTTGTGTGGGTTGTAAGGAGTAATTTCCAGGGACAAATAATTTCCATTTTTAGCGAGCCACAAAGATTTACATTTTCCTTTAAAGGAGAAGGAAATTTATGATGAACTGCTGCAAAAGTAAGTAGAATATTTTATATTTACTGAGTCTCGTAAATGGTAAATGCAACAAAACCGAGCATCTTAAGAACAATTTAAAAAATTTAGCAATCAATCAAAATATGAAATTATAATAAACCACTTATTTGTACTGTTAAATGCTTTTCTCCTCTCATGAAACTAAAAGTGTGGAATTGTTCTACTTTTTAGATTAACATGTTAGTCAGAAGTCTTCTAAAATGAAACTTTTGTTGCTATTGAGCTAAATTTATGTCCTCATCTTCTGAGTCTTAAAAGGAGTGGACTGTAAATTAATCTCCTTTTCACTCTATAGGTGGCAGTAGTGCCAAAGGTTTAAAGCCTGTTCACTATCTTGGCCTTTTCAGAGAGGTAGGCTAGTCTTACTGTTTCTATCTAAAAGCAGAACCCTCTGTGCTTAAGATTTTAAAGAATCTCAGTATTGCCAAAATTATTAGGAACCTAAAACGTGGTTGCTCCCAACTGATATTACAGCTTCTTCCACAGCCCCTAAATGGGAATTCTAGGAGTATGAAGTCACTGAAGCAGTTGGCAAGCTTCTTATCATGCCAAAATATAAATATATTCATTGCTTCACAGAAAAACAAGGTTTTGAGGCTAGAACCTTTGCTAAAAATTTTATGTAACATTAAGATGTATATATGATTTTCACATTGTTAGGTGTTTTGAACGTTGTACTTAGTTTAGGTAAGTAGTTCTGTAGAGCTTTTTGAAACAGTTTGGGAGCAAAAATCTTCTGATTGACTCCCCTTAACCCTTGTGCCTGTCCCATAGTTCTGCAGAGCTTTTTGAAATGGTTTGGGAGCAAAAATCTTCTGATTGACTTCCCTTAACCCTCTGCCCACCCTGCCCGCCCCCCCAACTTCTGTGATGGAGACAAATGGTAATACTGTTGTATTTCTTTTTAAAATGTCCATGTTGTTAAAATAAATTCTGTAAAGGCTTGCAGCATTTCATCCTGATATTCTTAAAAAAAAAAAAACAAAACACCAAACCAGAAAAAACAAAGGAAAAAAGATACTTTTAAAAAACAATGTCAAAGTACAACTTTATATATATTTACTTGTTAATTGTCTTCATGTCACCTTTTATAGTGTATATTTTTATTTCTGTTGTAGTCTACCAGAATTGGAATGTCAGTGAATGCGATACGCAAGCAAAGCACAGATGAAGAAGTTACATCTTTAGCAAAGTCTCTTATCAAGTCTTGGAAGAAACTGTTAGGTATGGCGACACAAACTTTTTTCCCCTACTCTTGCATGTTTTAACTGTTTTAAATGATACAGATCCTTGACACTGCCTTCCTTTAGATGTATTTGTGCTCCTGTGTAAGTATTGAAACTTTCTGCACTGATGTAGTTGTTTTTTACTCTTTGACTATCACCAGTGCATTACTGTGAAAGTGTATTCAGAGAAAAAGTTAGTATCTTTTTATTGGGGCTGGCAAGCAGTAGGAAGCCAGCTTCTGCGACATGACTCATTTCTGAAGTCTCGTTGCCTGCTGTTGAGCTAGAGTGACTGTACTGCAGTACTGAGCACTAATGAACCTGTTCTTGACTATTTCCTTTGTCAAATATAACAGATACTCTGAAGAACTTGTGCAAAATCTCATATAAGAGTGTGGAGGCTTTGAAGTTTGGTTATAAAATGATTTGTGAAGAGAAAAAAAACAGTAAAAAATTGACGTTAAAAATCTGTTAGAACTTACAGGTAGTGAGAAATAGATCTGCACTTTCTAAAACCTTCATAGTTTTAAACAACTTGCTAATTAGTGAGTTAATACTTTTTGTTTAATTTCCCTTAAAGACATGAATGCAGTTAATGAAACCTTTCTGTTAGCAGGGTTTTATTCAAGGGTATTTTGTAGTACTTAATTTTAATGTATTTGAAAACCTTCAAATCTCAAACTGTGTCCAGGTATTTTTGTTCATATACTGTGCTGTACTCTATTTTGTTTCTTTGTGTCTAATTTTAGGTAAACTAAGATTTAGGAAGCTTAAAATTTTGAAAATAAAACAGTTTACATTATTTTCCACTGATACAAATATTTGCCATTCTGTCTAGAAAAATATGCTAAATACCAGGAGGTGTTAGGGTCCCCTGCCATTTGAAGTCAGCCTCATTTTTATCAATCATGAAGTATTTTATCAGATTCTTTATTACTCTCTTGTAAATGGTGTAGAAATGACTTCATATCCATCTGATAGTATATGTATGTAGAAATGGACAATTTGTCACAGCTTTCAACTTCTATATTCTAGTAAGAAGCTACAACCTCTACAGCAGACGTTTTTGAACCTACCTTTAAAAAGGTAGATAATGCTAATTAGGTTAGTTTTAGTAATTAAATTTAGATAATAGATATGCTGATAAAATACTTTTTAAATCATGATAATTACTTTTATAATAAATTAAATGCATATTATATAAAGGATCTGATCAGAATTCACTGACAAATAGTGAAAATTATGTATTTTTTATGTCTAAATTTCCACTTAGAACTTGAAGTCCAACTGTATTATATCCAATGCATAAAAGTGGTAATACACATAGGTGGAGAAATGGACTTGCACATTAACGTGAGTTACTCTAAAGACTTCTAAAAGCAACAGCTGGATTGAGTGACCTAGCTCTCAAGTTATTAACATAAGTTAAAAAAAAAAAGGCCCTATTAAAGGTTTGGGGTTTTTGGTTTTTTTTTCCTGTCTAAAGTTCAAATTTTTGATACTGCAACTTAGTTTAGGCAACAAAGTAGAGGAGATACTCTTTTTTCCCCCAGAATTCTCAACTTTTGGGAGTGCCCTTGGATACTGCTTTTTTGAGGAGGGCTAACCCTTCTCAGTATTGCTGTCCTTTGAGCAAAGGCATTGCCATTTATTTGTTGAGACAGTAAAAATAGTCTTCTGTCTCATTTTTGTTAACACAATATCTTAAGTCAGTCAAACTTGTTTTAATATATTGTTACTTATAGCTGACTGACCTTTAAGTGTTCAAGCATTGTGAAGGACGGGGAGTATTATTCCTGCCTGAGGACCACAGGGTGTTCATGCTGTAGAAGTCTGGAATACGACCATGGTGCCTGATGGTCAAGGCAGGTCAGTCTGGATGTAGGCTGCTGCTGAAAGGGGTGGTCCTGGCTTCCCTTCTGCACAGGTGCCTCCTTGCTCCCTCCTGTGCGACAGCTAGTGCTCAAGTGGCTATCCAGGAGGCCAGAGCTGGGAACTGACCAGTTGGAAACTAATTGTTTTGTTCGTTTCTTCTAGCTTAAATTTCAACTGTATCAGTTTTTTGGTCCAGCCTGTTTGCAGTTACTGTTTCCTGCACAGGGATTGCAGCAGTAATATACAGCTGGGGCAAGGTGGACCTTCCCCTTTTGACGGCTTGCTGCATTCAGATTGTTTTAAGACAGGTGGGAGACTCTACCTAAGGCTGCTTGTATCAGGTGAAGTCAAACATGAGAGGAACTGGAAAGTAAATAGCAAATATTTGATATTAATCAGAACTTTCTTCTTGAGGCAGTGGGTATGTGACCTTTGTTCATGCTCTAATTTTTGTTGCAGGGCAGATATTACTGCGTGTACATTATTGTGCCAGGTCTAGTACAATTGTGGTTGTGCACTTGTTACATAAAATAAAATTATTCCTGAAAATACAGCACTGCTTGTATTCAGAACTTACGTAGTTAAATTTTCCTTGATCATAATGGAGACCATATAACGAAGTGTAGTAGGGCAAATGTTTCACCTCTCATTTCACTGCTGAGTAATTAATTAGAACTTAAAATCTCATAACTGTGGAAGATGGGGTATCTGGGCTGTGCGAAGCATGGGTGGGAATCTTACAAAGTACTCTTATTCTGTTTTATCATTAGTTTTGACTTTCTCAGAAGAATACGAAATACCGTATGTTGAGCTGCTTGAGAAATCAGTTTCGATTATGCTGTTTATAGTGCATGTAAAATGGTATGGATCAAAGATGGCAACAGAAGCGGACAGCTGTTAATCGTACCAAGCATTGTACTCAGAGAGCTGAAGTCTTTGTGAGTTATTTTTATAAATGACATTTTGAATTTAGGGAAGAATCGTTGACTGTTCAGGCTGCATGTACTGTTTAAGTTCAATGCTATTGGAACTTAAGTTTTAAGAATGCATGGGAAACATGAGAAGAAATCAAAGTAAGATTGTGAATCACCAGATGTTTATGGCTTGACCAGAGCCATGCCAAGTTACCAGTGTTTTTTCAAGGGGATCGGAAGCTTTCAGAGAGCTTGCAAGCCTTGTCTGAGGTGACTCACTAAGTGAGCTACAGTGGAAGATTGCTTTCAGATTTTGCTGCAAGAACGTTAAACCACACAGCCGAGTTTGTCACAATTTACATAAGGAAGCAAATACTGCTCTCAGAATAAAATACTGTTGAGTTATAACATGGGATTTGCAAATAATGATTGTTTTGCCAAGTAGCTGAGTATATAGAGTATGCTATGCAGATAATGAATCTATCCATACCCATTTAGGTTATAAGGAGTGTTCCTTTATATTAAAAAAACAACAAAAAATTCTGTAAGGAATGTAACATTCTCCATCACAAATAATTACTTACTGAACTCTTGAGAGTATACAGTAAAAAGAATGTCCAGACCTCTAAGTAAGTAAACTTAACTCCAATAAGTTTATGTACTGAACTGGAAATGCAGAATGATTGGACAATAATCTTGACATTAAGTGCAAGCATGGTCATCTATTGCCAGTAATAAAAACTAAAAATGGGGCCACAAGCATTTTGAAATGCCTATTTCAGAAAAGTGCATGCCTAAGTAATTTTATTTTAAAAGAATGTTTAAGTGCTTAATGTTGTTGAGAGAAGATAATACCAGCCAGCCTTCACAGAAGTGTTTTACTCAGATTACTTTGTTCATACAATCCTTTGTTATTTCGAACCTGAGTTTGATTCTACTGGAGCAGGCTGGTACAGTCTAGGACTATCTTACAGGTATGTTAATGCTGTCATTAGGTTCAAGTTGTTCAAGGGCATCTAGTAACCTACTGGCTTTGCTCAAAAAATTGTTATTGACAAGAGTACATGTCTTTATAAGATAGCAAATAGAATTGAGTGCAAAAATAATTTCAGTAGTTTCATTTCCATATCAAGTATGAGCTGTGGAAATCACCTCCTGTCAAATGTATATTTGGAACTGTTCCACGTACAATTAGTAGGGCTATAATTTATTAGGATTATCAATGGAGAGAGAATAACACATGATACAGAATACATCATACTGTATAGGAGAAAAAACATGTTTAGCAAAGAAGTTAATGTGTTATGCTCTTGTCACTTATGATAAAAAAATCATTAAAAACAGCAAACAGTTCATGATTTTGTTGTTTATAGATTGTAGATATTATTCCTCCCTATGCTACTTACTAGGAAGAAGCTTTCCTGATCTTTACTTCACATCTTACTACATGTTGCAGAGGAACTGCTGACAAGTGGTAGCTGCTTTTGCATCTCAAGATTATTTTGGTCAGGGTCTGGAAGACGGGGCCTAAAGAATTACTAAATATGAGGGTCATTGTTAAATTAATGGCTATGCCATCTGTTACCTGTTCTCATATCTCTTTCCTATGACTTATTTAAACTGAATACTCAGAAAACTTCCCAAGTTTTGGTGGTGATATCTGAATCAGTAACATAAGACAACCCACTAAATTAAACTCATGTGCTTCCAGGGAATAACTAGCCACCTTTCATTAACATTTCTGAAAAAGTCTTACTTCAAAAATTTTTATAATTTGAAGTTAAATTTATAAATTCATAACATTACATCTTTTTATTTTCTAATTTTTTTCTTGTTACTAGCGAATGTCTTGAGTTCACTTGTAATATAATTATAATTAGAAGAATCTACGATGAAGCTATTAATGGCTTCTAACATTCAGATTAATTATGCTATCTCTGGCCGTATGTTATTACATTAAAAATTTTGTTCTGGTAACAAAGAACACTATCATTTCATCTTTTACCCTGGAGAGATTATTTCACTGGAAAATGTAGAAGTATCTTTCAAATTGATTGCAAGTCCCAGATAGAAACTGCAATGCAGTGGTCAGAATTTGATAGTCTTATTCCAATGGCTAATAGTTAATTCATGTATCTAGCTTGTTCTTTGTATTTTAAAGAAGCATTAATATAAATTAGCTTATCTTATTAAAAAAATCTTGTATCCTTCTGAAGCTGCAGTAGCTAAAACTGTGAAGTTGCAGTTTTCAATCCTAAAATTGATGACAATTTCAATTTGTTTCTGAAAAAAAGTTTTGGTATGTTTTAATAGCTGTAGGAAGTTGAATAAGTATTTGTGCCTCTTTAAAACAACTTGTAATTTATATTATATAAATATTTATGGCGTTCTATTAACTTCCTGATGTGAATCACTTGCTCAATGGAATTTTTAAATATCTTTAACAGAAGGACCATTTTTTTCATCTTACTTTATTAGAATTTCTGTGGTTGTTTGTAGCTGTCATTTTTCCTTTGCATTAGAGTCTGGCTGTTGAATGTAAAATAAGTTAATAAGTAGGGACTTTTAGTTTCCCAAGGACAATTCTTCTCCTTTCCCCAGAGGATAGTTGAAATGCTGTCTAGCAGGCTGTTAATTGCATTCTGTTATTTTGTCAACACGGTATTTTAATAAAATAAGAAAACTTTATTAATGTGTGAGTTTAAGAATAAATACTGCTTGACACTGGATCTCTTCTCCTTGGTGCTTTCCAAATTTATGATCCGTAAGAGTGAATGACTGAAACACTTAGGAGAATATTTTGAGCAAACAGAGAATACTGCTAACTTTATTTTCAGATTTCTGAAACTGGATTAAACAGTAGTGTCTATAAATTCTTCTCTAAGTGATAAAAGAAATTGTAGTTTTGAAGACATATTTGCTGAAGATGGTCCAGTTGTCCCAGCTGCTGAAATTTGACCTTGGTTTGAGAAATGCTTGTGTAGACTGGTCTGCAGCTGTAGGAAGAGCTGTCATTTTACCTCTTGCTTTATCCCCATCTCTCACGTATACCCTGCCTTCTGTAAGTGAAAGAAGCAATCAGGGTATTGGCAGATGCTCTCAGGTGCCTGCCTTCTCTGATGAAATGGTGCTGGGCTAAATGGAACTGTTTCATAAACTAAAACTAGGTGCCAGCTATACCATAGCAGTATATTTGATGCAAAATAAGCAGGAGATGCCTAGGTCAGCTCTGAATTTGACAACTTGTGTGCCAGAAAAAAATAGGGAGGTAAATGGGCTGAAGCAGGGCTCAGCTTTAAGGCAGCTATGCTGCTTTGCAGAACCTGAGCAGTACCCCAAGATACCTGTTCGATCTATCAGTTTTTCGTAAAGCCTCTGACAAAAAATGATCATGTACTTAAAAAATTATGAGGGTAAATGAGATTACATGCATATTTAGAATATTTTTTAAAATTATATATCATGTGTTTGTTGCTATAGAGAGTAGTCATGTGAATATGCATGTTAAAAACGGGATTTGTTTTCTTTGAGTATTGTGCACTTTAGGTGTCATAGCAAAGAACTGTGATCCATTCAGTTTTATAGTCTCGTTTGCTTTCTTAGTGAAATTACTTTTTATAAATAATACTTGACTGAATTTATATCTTTATTAGGATTTTTTTGAATAACACCTTTAGCTTATTAAAGACAATCAGTTCAAGGGCATCATCTACTGTGTTTAATTTTCCTTTTTTTTCTTTAATGTAAAAATTTCTCAATTGAATACAAACTCACAAATGGTGGGTGAGGAAATCACTAAACTTTGAAGCTCTTGAAGGTTGGGGAAATACCCTGGAGAAGTATCTTTTGTGTGCTTGCCTGGTTCCCATACGGTTTTGTAGGCATCTCTTTTTAGGCACAGCTGAAGACAGGATAGTAGATGGGTGCTTGTTCTGATCCAGTACGGCTGTCTGTGGTCTCCTTTTATGGTGATGATTTTTTTAACAAAGTGATATTTGATTTGATAAATTCCTTAACTCAAAAGTTAAGGAAAGGATCAAAATCCTCTTCAGTCTAATATCATTTCTGTGTAGCTTTAAATGTAAGTTGTTCCTATTAAAAATAATGAAGTACAGTAATTTTCTGCTGGGGGGGGGGGGGGGGGGAAGCTCAGTGCTTGAATAAGAGACCTGAATTTGTGTGTTCCATACCACCAAGTTACCCTGAGAAATGTGGGGATGGGGCTCTTCTGGAAATGAGGGTACTTTTAGACGCTTTAAACAAGGATTTAGATACCTAGTTCGGGACATCTTTGTGAGAAAGACTAAGCCTTATCAGATTTCCCTCCTTTTCTTGATCTGTTTTTAGTTCTTTTTAAAGTTTACAATATATGCTTATCCCAGTAATGTAGTCTACGGATTTAGAAGTGTAATGGCAGCTTTATGAGGGCTTAGAGAGAGGAATTCACAAAATCTTAACTGTCAGTGAGTGATGCCAATCTCACTAGGTTTTCTTATTAGGCAGCGGAGGGTGTCAGCCTTTCTAGAGAGCAAATCAAAGCAGGAGCTCAATTTAGCCACTCTGAATTCCTCTTTACAATGGAAGGGTGTATGTGTTCTTGTTAGGCTAAAGTTAAATGTTGTGATTGCCGTTTTTAATAAAGGCTTTTGTCTTTGTTCTTTATAAAATCATTATTAAACATAGCTTGTATGGGACGGGCAAATTCGAGTATTTTTAAACACTAAGGCAAGTAATTTAAGAGCTATCACAGAAAATACTCTGTGTGTGTCTGGAAAACTCCTTCAAAAGGATATGAAAATGATCTTTATAAATTTTGGCAACCATGGTAGCTTTTACACCACAGTTTCATTTGGTTCAGTCCTTTGGTAGAAATCCTGTGAATATAATTAAAAAGAATGACCTGTATTTAGTAGGAGCTTATATTCAAAACATGGAAGACAAACTCCAGAGACTTGATGCAGTAGTTTAAGAAGTCATTGTCTACCTCATGCAGCAGAGTTGGCAAAAAATAAATCATAAAAGTCTGCATTTTTATCATGTTTTCGCTGCCAGTTTAAGCAGATGCTGGACTTGACTCGAAGGATCTGAAGTGTTGTCATATTTTCCATTTGCTGGGTTGGGGAGGGTGTTGGGGAGTGGAAGGCTGTACTGCAAGGGAAGGTCAAAGCAGAGAGTGGGAGCTGATAGCATTTCCAACTGGTTCAGGAGAAATCGTCAAAGATATTTTACCACTGCTTTAAATCAGTTACTATTTCTGAGTGAAAGAGAGTTTCTCATGTTTTGTATTTCCAGATGGACCTTCAACTGATAAAGATTCTGAAGAAAAGAAAAAGGAGCCTGCATCTTCCTCACAAAACAGCCCTGAAGCAAGAGAAGAAAGGTGCTTAATTCTTCATGACTATACAAATAATCTCACTCAGTATTAAATAACATTAAACTGTTTGGTCCAAATTTGTCATATTAGAGACAGCTTCCACATTCTTTTCTGAAATACTTAGAGTTGTACAAGAAACGGTATGTTGTTAGGGAAGTAAATCCTGCTGCTGCTGCCATTGAAAAAAGAGGAAAGCCACAGGTCAAGGTATGGCCAGACTAGTTATTGTTTATTCCATCTGTCTCATCTATCAAATACTCCTTCCTTTCTCAATACTAGCACTGAGCTTTGAGAACTGTAAAACAACTTTCAGTTACAGCTTTGTGGTAATTGTGTGTGTTAGAGGTTTAGAATATTTCTTTTTTCTGTTAGCTTTTATGTTTAATAAACAATCTCATTCTGCACTTTTTTGGTAATCATAAAATATATGTTGTCAGAAAAATGAGCCCATGTTTATGGCACTATAGGAGCTGAAGAACATCTGCAAAATAGTATCTGCAAGCCCACTTCTTCTATGCATTTCTGGTTTTAGTGAATCTGTTTCCAGCAGCCGTTTTGAAATTGAAGTTTAACCTCTAACTGTTTGTACTGACGCAAGCTGAAAGCTTTTTGGTTTACAGTTTGCGAAGCTATGTGAATTGTTTGTTTGTGACCATGGTACCAGTTCAGTACAGTAAGCGGACTGAATGTTAGTGTGATGTATCTTCGCTGTTTTTTAAAGTAAATTCCATGGGAAAAAAAAGACTTCATGTTAATGTAGAGAACTGAGAATTAAAACTTAAATGCCACATAACGCAATGAAATACCTGCTGTGTCTCTATTGTGTTGGAATACCTGGCTGAGTATTCTAAAGACAATTTTAAAATTGTATTGATTCTAGAGTTATAAGTAGCTTTAGAAAGGTGGTCTGTGCTCTGTTTTTTGGAATACCATCAAATGGATATAGCAAAAGACCTGTGTTTTGCCCTTGAACAAAGTTATTCGAAGAGAGGGGAAAAAACATTAATATTAGTTTTCTTTTTGCCCTTTTTTAGCAGTTCAAGTAGCAATTCCAGCAGCAGGAAGGAGGAGGGTAGTGCTCCCTCAAATTCTTTCATCCCTTCTTTTCCCCGGGCTCCAAGCACTTCGGATTCTGTACGAGTGAAATGTAGAGAAATGCTCTCTGCAGCTCTCAGAACAGGAGGTGAGCTTTGTAGACTATACTTTCAAGTTTAACTATTTTCTTCTTCTATATTTCAGTCCTTCCCATTCTATTTGTCTCGTGCCCCATAGGGTAGAATAAACCCTGTTTATGTCCATTTGTGTGTATATACCCATAGGCCAGCTCACTCACGTTGCAAATAATGAGTAACCTTGGCAACATGGGAATGTATTGAAATACGTTTTTGTTGCTGATGATATGGGACATTTTGTGGCTTCTGTTCATCTGATATCTTGCCTACAGTGGAACTTCTTTTCAGGAAGGTTATTGCCGCCTTAATGCGTCATTTAAATCTTTTTGTGGAAGCTGCTATTTTTCTGTCTTATCTCTGACAGAGAGTGCCACTATATACATGCCTACCTTTATCACACCAGAGATCCTGTGGGCATTCAGATTTTGGTTTTTGAAGGCTGCCTTTCTGTTTTGATTAAATCTTGAAGTTGCATCGAGATACTTGCAATAAGAGGGTCTTGCATTGCTCTATCTTCATGCCTTTTGGGCATCTGTAAATTCCTCGACCGTTTTGGGATTTTTTTCTTTTTCCCTTCATGTACACTTGGGTGTCTTTAAACTGACAAATTGAATGATATGCTAGATAAGGAGCAAACTAAAAGTTGGACTCCTCAGAATGACCTGAATTTTTTCTCGTGGGTCCTTCTCTTCTACCAGAACTTACGACCCAGCTCCTGTTCCTCTGTTCTTAGATTAGCATAACATGACCCAGTGTAGGCAGACTTCTGAATCATCCTTTTTTATCCTCTTTCACTCTCTTATTTTTTGTTTTAATTCACATAAATTCAGATATGGACAGTAATCAAAACTGACTAAAGACCATGAACTTGTGGTCCTCTGGATCTGTAATTCATAGACTTCTAAACTAATTTGTGACCAGAAAGTTGCATATAGCATCTTAGTATTCATAATTCTATGTAGTCTTAATTTTAGCTAGTTTTCCAAGAACTCTTTTTGCTATGTTACTTTCTACAGCACATATAAACTGATCATCTATGCGTCGAATGCCAGTCTCAAAAAATAAGGTTATTTTTTGGTTTTATGGCCTCCTGCATGAGATCGAAGGAGAAATGGTGTTTGGATTACTCATTGAAGTACACCCACGTTACAGCGTGTGTTTCCCTCCTTCTCATTTTATCTAATTTGTCCTAAGCTGTCTTGGAAAAGTAGCTGTCTGTGAGTAAGGGTTTTGGTCAGAAACAGTAAACAATTATCTTGAGACATTTTACGTCAAGTGTTGCATTGTCTTCAAGATTGCTGTGGTTTATTTCTTCTACTTTACATGTTTTATGACACGTCTGCATTTGTTTAAATATCTAATAATATTGTTTCTGTTATTTAATTACTATGTTTCTAATTAAATCTCTCTCTTGCATGCATGCAAAACATTAATTGCTTATGCTTGTATTGTGTGGACTGAAAGAATTGATGAAACACAATACAAAATGTTTTCTTTTTATAATAGTCTATTTTATGCACAGATACGCTGTGGAGATGGGTATTTGCCAAGCCTATTAGAATATTTTAAATTTTTCTGTATAGCAAAGTTTTTTTGTTACTAATTGTGTTGGCAACTAGATGTCAGAATTTTTCTTTTTGTGAAATATTTAGGGTTGTTCTACTTTTTTAAACTTCCGTTGCTCTTCATTTCACTTATTTTTGTTCTTCCAAGTAGTAAGTTAACAAAGTTTTGAAAGGATAAGTATACAGCAAATTAAACTTTCCTATACAAAAGGAAAATTCACTGCAGTTGTTTCATAATTTGCTGAGTTTCAGAGTTTCAAATGGGCTCTCAGGTATATAGAACACTGACGAGATTGTCAGGTTGCTAATATTTTAATATTTGTTTTCCTTAGATGATTACATTGCTATTGGTGCTGATGAGGAAGAGCTGGGTTCTCAGATTGAAGAAGATATCCTTTGTTGTACATCTGTGTGCTCTAGAACAAGAGTATTTTTTAAAAGCATTTATAATGTTAATTAACTTGATCTAGATATTTAATATTTTTTAATTTCATTTAAAACAAAAACAGCAAGCTGTTCAATACATCAGTGGAGAAATTTACTGTTTAAAAAAACAGCACAACCTAAATGATTTGCCTTGAAACATGTGGGAATGTGTGTAGGTGAGTGTGTGTGGGTTTTTTTCAGTTCAGTGTGTTTTCCTTGCAGCAGCAATATTATATCTTACTGAAGCATTCTGACATAAAATGCTGGGCTCTTCTGTGTTATTTTTAAATCTTTTTTTGTTAACAGTTTTAATCTTTTTCTAGTGTCTTTTTCATTTTCTACAAGTTTATTTCTAAATGAATTTGGAATTTTCAGAAGGGTTGTTCTGGTAGCAGTGTTTCAGTAGTTACAGAGCAGAGGTCTGGGCTGCTTTTTTGGGTGGGGGGTATTCTCAAGCGTAGAAATAGTCTCAGCATCATGATTCTAACTTGCTCATGTCCTTCGGTAACTACAGTCAGCCACCATTCCTTTTAAGGAATTTCCTGTTTCTGTTGCAAACCAGTTTTAAAATTCTGTTAGTGAGCTGCCAGCGTTTGAATATTTGGTTTAGAAATCAATTAATTCTCAGGATGTGGTCACAGAATTGGACATAAATTTATGGATGACTTTTCACAATTTCAGTTGAGATCCTACTACCTAAAAAATCACGTTTCATTGACCATGTGATAAACTATGATTAGGCTTCAGAAGGATGTGAAGTCTGCTGTGTTGAACAGGAAAGTAACTGTTGGTTGGGGTGAGGGTGAAGGACTTGATCAACAGTGGAGAAGTACACTGCTTTAGAAAAATTTTCCCCCAAAATGTATCCTTTGTAGTGCTCTGTTTTACTTGTTAATGTTTTGTTCCTTAAGTCCAAAGCACCTATTTTTCAAGAATTAAAAAACACTGATATGAAATACAAAAATAGGGTACGAAGTAGAATAGCGAATCTCAAGGATGCAAAGAATCCTAACCTAAGGAAAAATGTGTTATGTGGGAACATTCCTCCTGACAAGTTTGCCAAAATGACAGCAGAGGTAAGTAAAGCATAGGTCTTGAACTGTTTCCCTATTGGACTTACGTCCTGGCCTGTATTTATTAGCCATAAAAATAATTTATGAAAGCTGCCTGCACTTTTGAAAGACTGTAGTTTGTTTGTGGCTTGCATAGTCCAAATTACAGGTTGCGGTGGGGCAGAGAGCATGAAAGTGGTGTTTGTTAATGGTTCCTAAATACATGATTTTGTCTGTAAGTCAGAAGGCAGGTAATGTTTCCTGAAACATGGCATGTTGTGCCATTTTTAAAAGGCCACATGCTATATCAGTGATAGTTTTTAAAGTTTAGGAAGATGTAAATATGTCTGGCTACTCATTCACCTTTCTGGATATGCAAGTGTTAGCCTGTCTTGCCATTTGTTTTTCAAATGCTAACCTCTGCTATTATACTCCTATGCAAGGAGCATAGCACTGTGGTTTTAAAGAACGGTCTGTCTCGTGTTGGCATTTTCAGTGTTTATTTAAAGCTTATCTCAAATTTGACAGAATACTTCAAGTGATTTTGAAGGAAACTCTTCACAATAAATAGAAAAAGCCATAAATGATGGGGGAAAGAAGCTAGGAGAATTACCCTTTAAATCAAATTAAATTTATGTTATTAAAAGAACGTTTTGGACACTTGAATAGAAATTCCCATTCAGATGCTCACTGTCTTCACAAATTCCCGTTCAGATGCTCACTGTCTTTACAAATCAAAATAAATCTAGGAAGTCAAATGAAAAATTAGATTTTATGGGAGAGAAAAATGAAAGCATGGTTAACATCTGATTTCATTTTTGTAGTTCTGCTTGTACATGTTGGATTCTACCCCCTTAAATCAGTTATAAAGGAGTATCTTGGAGACTGAAAGAAATTAAATTTATGATCAAGTAATGAAAATCATGATTAGCTTTATTCTAAAGGAAAGGTTTTTTCTTTGGTTGGGGTTTTTTTCTATAGCTTTACGTAAAGGTTAGGGCAAACAGAGCCTGATAAAAGAATGTGTAAAGAAAAGTAGATTGTATCTTCAGTGTATATTTTGAGTTTTTTCGTTCTACATGTGTGTATGTACGTATGCACAAACATACATTTTGTGTTGTCCAGTGCCCATTCTTTGTTTTAATTAATGCCTTGGATTAAAATTTTAATGGCTAAAAAACCCCTTAGTGTTAAGATTACTTCTAAAGTGGAACAGCAATAATACAAGATTTGCATTCCACATCTATGTGGGATGCAGAGTAAAACTTTATTGAAGAAAAATGGAACAACTTGTTTTTGCTGTGCACGCTTGATTACTATACGTTGCGGAGATCTTCACGCTAGAACTGTTTTAAAGGAAAAAGAAAATCGGATAATCTGAGCTCTTCTGTTAGTGTTTTGAAACTAAGTGTATATGACTTCTGGTAACATACAGTAAATTACGGCTATACTGTCTTTCTCAGTATAAATATGGAAATAGTCAAAATAGTGTAAATTTTTCCCACAATAACTTTCTGTAGGTCAATGAGATAATTATGCAAGGTTCTAACATGGGGAGAGGATCTTCTTCTTCTCTAGAAAACTTTTAAGTCCTCCTCTACCTTGTCTCTCTGAAGTTCAGAAATGTAATAGAAATGCATTTGCATGGAAATGTTTCTAGGTGTTTGATACTGTATCTTTTACCGATTTTCTTTCCAGCTGTGTAGAGGAAAAAAAAAATTTTTTTTAACTTTTTGTAGCTTCTGTTCTGTGAAATACCCCAATTTAAGTCTTGTACAGTTAAAAACGTGTAGAATTACTTTGCCCTTCAATAGAGTTGTTGTTCACGGATTCTAAATCAAAAATGGTATGTACTTGCACAGTGGTAATGACTTGTTTAAAACAAAAACTCTCTAGTAAACTCTCTCTGCTCTTTGTCCATAACAGGAAATGGCAAGTGATGAGTTGAAAGAAATGCGCAAAAATCTGACCAAAGAAGCTATCAGAGAGCACCAGATGGCTAAAACAGGAGGTACCCAAACTGATCTGTTTACATGTGGCAAGTGCAAAAAGAAGAACTGTACATACACCCAGGTACGTAGTTACTCAAACTCTTTGTTTTCCTTTTTCAAAGCTTAAGTCCTATATAAAGATTGTCAGAGAAAAAAGTTTTAATTACAAAATGAACTTTTAACAAAACGCTAGCAAATTACAAAATATGTGAAGATAGTTGGATCTGCTTAGGTGTGCTTATGTAAAGAATGTTTGTTGTATTAATTTACCAAAGGTTTTATATAAATCCAAAATGAGTATCTATACACCATGAAACATCAGTTTCTTTGCAATGCTGAGTTTTTGCGAATTCTTCTTATTACATCTTATTAATAATGTTGTATGTGGAGGAGAGCTAATTTACTGGTTTTAATGTGTGTAAACTTTTCTTTGCAGAGGGAATAAATAGCAGAAAATAATGATACATAGATATAAAATACATATATATGTATACACACATATATATTTTTATGTATAATTTACCATTTCACTAACACTAGACCCTAATTTACAATCATTTCTACAACCTTTTTCTATCTTAATTAGGAAATATGTGCAAGAAGGGCTTTAATTTGTTTAGCAGTGCTTCAGGGCATGTAATTTTGATCATAGGATCAGCTGTGTTTATAATTTAATATTGTATATCAGGTGCTTTAAGTAGAAAGCTGTTTTTCAATCATGAGACTTTTAAGCCTTTGCCTCAGTAAATATATGTAAAGCTGTACTGAACATGTAGTTTTACTGCAGAATCTTTTCCTAGAAGCATGTGCACCGTTTCTATGCTGAAATTGATATTTTAGTGCTACTAAATCTGTCAGAAGATAAGTTTATGGTTGCTTTATAGTCTAGACAAAAAGTTTCAATTGATACAGAAAGTTAACTTGTATTTTTATCCAAATGTGATTCCTTAATGTTAAACTTGGATTGTAAATCTTTACATTGAACACATACTAACAAAAGTTGAAGATACTAATTTTCCTTTTCTGCTCTGGCTCTTGCCTTTGCCAAAGGTTCAAACTCGCAGTGCTGATGAACCCATGACAACGTTTGTTGTCTGTAATGAATGCGGAAACAGGTGGAAGGTAAGACTCTTAGACTGCTCTTGCATATTTGATAGCAGGCAGCCAGGGTCTCTGCTTAATTTTGGTTTACAGTAAATGACCAATGAGTTTCTGTTGACTTATGGAAATTTCTTAGCCCATTAATGATAGTACTTACTGATATTGCAAAATAGCTTTAGGTTAGAAAATTATTTTTGACTGAAGGTGTGAGATCACACAAGTAGGGCGGTGGCAAAAGGGGAAAGAAGTCAGGACATTGACTTAGTCCTTGTGACATTTAGTTATGATACTGCTTTGCCATACAAAGCAGTGGGAAGTTAGTCACTGTTCTCTCTTTCTTCACCCAAAGATATTCTAACTTTTTAATCTCTGCTTCGAGGAGTGGAATAGGCCTTTCTAGACCTTTTGTTGTTGTTTTTTGTGGGTTTTTTGCTCCTATGAAAAGAAGGGGGGATAAAAAAGAGATGACTGCTGCCATATTCCTGTGTCAGGGTAAGTGTAGGGCAGTGATAACTTGATTTAATTTTTTTTTTAAGTTCAGGAAGTGGGAATTATAAAAGCTTCTGAGGAACACTGGTAGTCCAATAAAGTGGAGAAACACTGAAATGAAGGCCTGTAAAATTTACAACTTAAGATGTGATAGCATGTGATATGAAGCATGATACCCTCGTTCCATTATTCTTCTGTGTTAGGAACACTGCAGCTCTGCAGAACGACATTGCACAGCATACGTTAAGATTACTGCATAAAAAAAATTCTTTTATGCATCTTGTTTTATATATCTTATTCCTGAATATTGTTCAAATCTAGACTCCAAGATAATCTAAATAATTTATAAAGCTTAGAAATTGTTTGATGTAGTACCTGGAAAAGTTCATTTGTCCTTAAAACCTTCTGTAAGGTGGCGGTTGCAAAAGTGTCTGTATAAAGATGCTTGAGCGAAGGAACGGTTATGATATAAGCAAATGCTTGAACTAGTAATTTCCATAACCGAAGTATGTTGTCATATTTCTGTTTCTTCTTGCAGAGATTTAGAAATAAGCTATATGAAGATCTCATAAAAATTCTTTTCTTTTGACAGTTCTGTTAGAAGAAGAAATTGTCAAGACATCTGGACCAGTATGAAAGAGGATTTTGTAATTAGCTTTAAAAACTAGGCTAAGCATCTAGCTTCCTGCAAATGAGAGGTTTTTTGGGTTTTGTTTTCTCTCTTTTTTTTTTTTTTTTAAGCAGCATACATGCCTGAAGTTAGCCTTTGTTTTGACACAACCATCATTTCCTTAAATGCTTTCCTATAGCTTATAGTCAGTAGGGCCAGGTTGCTCAATTGTATGGTGAATGTTAAAATATTTTTTCATTTTTATAAGTAAGTTGACATTAAACTTTTACCAATTAAACATTTTGGTAATTGGCTTGGTTTTTTCTATGTGAATAATGTACTGTATTTTTTGCAGTCTGAAACATACATGCTCTTCCCGTATGTATTTTACCTCTCCACATTTGTTCAGTTTTAAGAATGGATTTTTTTCTTGCTGCTGTGTTCACTAGCTTTGCAAAGGGAAAAGGTATCTAACTTCATCTAGTTACATTAAACTCAGTTGTTAACTGAATCACAATTTAGTTAAACTTCTAGTTTGTATGTACTGTTTCTAAATTAGGACTGAATTTGTGGTCATGCGGTTTGGAAGTTTATTAGTGGATATGATGACCTCTTTTGCAGTGGTTGATTAAGTTTGTTTATGTAACCAGCTTTGATTAGTGCAATTATTTTATTGTCCAAAGCATGTATTTTACGTTCTATCAGTAGGTATTATTTCTAGGAATGTCTTAAAATGGTCAGTTAAATCTGATTTGAGTGTTCAGTTTTGCTTAATGTGCTTGACAACCAAGTTTGGTTTAGACTTTGTAAATAAGCAAAGGCATCGTGTTGTAGGCTGTCCTAATAACAGCAGCTAACGGATTCATCACAATATAAACTGGCTGGAGAGGTAATATTAAATTCACTTCATATAAATGACATTGATTTTGTTCATGAACTGAATTTTGAGATGTAGAGTACCCTATGTCAATCATAGACCTGCAGGTGAAAGTAAATTATTAAAGTTATGGTCTTTTCCATATGTGGAATGATATAAATATTATTTCGTTAGAGCCTGCTTTTTAACAGTGCACATGTTTAGAAGTATTTTCAAATGCGCTTTCCAGAAAAAATATGTCAACATCTTTAGAAGAGATTAAATTCTTTCATTATACCTAAGTTTATATTATTTAATTTATCGAAGCCTGGGGCTGAGGAGGTCTATCCTAGCAATGTATAAAGGATTCACGGGGGCATGGGAGGAGTATGAGTGGTTCCTGGAGAATAAATTCCTTGACTGTAAAGGAAAAACAAGATTTTTTTTTTTTATGTTGAATATTTTTTATGTGATGGTGGCAATCATAACAAATGAGTTGGAAATAGTATGATGACACTTGAGATTTGCAAGACAAGAAGTGTTTGGTAAATACTTTATAAAGCAAGCTTTTCCAGTCAGCTTGTGCAAGGAAGGAAAAGTGGCTTTTCTGCTGAAGTTACAAACATTTTTTTTAGGCAGGAAATCGTTCAACATTTAAAATTTCTTGCATGACTTAATATAAAAAAGATTTTAACTCAGTTTATTTGATATTAATGCCCTAATTCAGAAAACATTCTTTTTTCTACTAGCAGAATGGGTTTATTTTTAGCCTGTGTGTAGGTCCTTTGGCAGGATTGCTTCTTAAGAGTTACTTAAAGATGCATAATTGATTTTTTTTTTTTCCCCCCCAAGTTGTTTAAGACATCAACAAACTAATGGCAGATGTTTAATATCAATTGCAGTGCTTTGTTTGGAGACCTTTGTAAAGGAACAAGTCCAAAAAATGATGTTAAAAATGACTGCAAATGGGATGCCAAGTAGACATAAATTTCCACTGCTGTTCACAGTATATATACAGGGCAGGCACAGGTTGGTTTGCATAACCTTCCTCACTCTACATGTCCTTTAATCTCTATGCCTGATTGTGACACTTAGGAGAAGTACCCTTTTTAGAAAACATATTAATTGTCTTTCTGTGCTTACTGAATTATATCTGGACTTTATTAAATGAACTAGAACTGCTATAGTGCTTTCTGTGATGTGGGTATATCCAAGTAGGAGTTCAAATAAAACGTCGTTTCACCTCATGTTATCCCATGGCTGGGCAACAGCCTTTACCCTTTCTCTTTTCTGTGCCCAAGGTAAAAAGAACACAGTTTCTTTCTTGTAGTGAAAGATGAAGTCCAAGAACTAGATCCAACACAGATCATAGGTGCCTAAATTCTATTCATGCTTCATTTTGGTTACCCAGATCTGAAAATAAAACTGCCCAGCAGTGAGCTTTCGATGCATCTCTGTTCAACAGGCGTTTCAGTTTTCCCCGTTGTCTGAAATTGCCCTCCTCTATCAGAGGGGATGCAAAGTCTGAAGGATGTATAGGAGAAGGATGTAGAGGTGGGGTTGGCACCATATCTCATTTCCCCAGCTGGCTGGCTTATCTACTGAGCTGCAGTCATGCTACAACTGACCCAGTACGTTCGGATATTTTATGCAGTGAAACATGCCGGCAGAACTGGTGATGAATCTCTCCCATCCAAGAATAGCAGGTTTGTTTATTACCCTTATGGTATTTGAATCCTCTCAGACAAAAGAGAGACTAGAACGTAGTTGCCCTACAACTTAAGCTAGTTTTTACACTAATCTAGTAGAGAAAAAGAGGGGGTCATGTTCCTTTTAAAGTGTGTCTGTGTGTGTGTAGATCTTGAAGGATGCCAGCTTTCTTCTGTAAGGAAGGCTAGAGGTTTCTGCTGCTCAGAAAACACAGCTTCTGGATCCTTAGTTAGAAGGCTTTTCCTCATACATAACGCTGTTAACTTGCTCAGGAGAAGGTGTGAGTTTTAAAATATCTTGTACTGAATGATTCTTTTTTACTAGTACTAAGCGGAAGGTGAATATCTGCTCAATGATCTTTGCTTTTGTGTATCCCACTTTGAAGCCCTATTGCATTTTCCAAGCATTGCGAAGGAAGTGCCAGGTGTTTGGTATCCAGAGTTCAGAATTCCTTTTGTGGTCACATTCATGGATTTTTAAATTGAAAGTTACAACCCATACCAGCTTAGGTAGAACTTAAATTCATCAACATGAAGTCTTCATTCTTCAAAAAGTGGTTGTATTACCTTTCAAACACATGCCTTTTGAAATAGATCATTCATATAAATAAACCTGACGAGTTTCACCTCTTTAAGTACAATTTCATATAGCTGTATATTAGCTTCTGTTTCACTTGATCATCACTAATTTTGAATTGTTTTACCATTTTAAAAGGTTTGGGATTAATTTAGTTACAACATTAGTATATAAAATCTTTCATTAATGTCATTGAAATGATACTGATACCTTTCATGGCAGAAGACACTTGTTTTTAAGTACTGTTTAGAGCAAACTTGTTTAAAAATTACTTCACATTGTGATAGTCATTCTCATCACTTTTTCAGATATCTTTTGTAATCAGAAAGTGCATATAAGTACATGATGTTTGTGTGATAAATTTTAATCTATCTTTATATACTAGAGCCCTTCAGGATATATATAACATTTTTTTTTTTCGTTTGTATTGTGCTAATGACTTTGGAATTTAAAGGTCAGTGTAAACCACAATATGTTGGCTGAAGAGCCCATGCAATTTTAATACTGCTTAGCAGGCTGGTGAAAGGAGCAGTCATTAACAGTATGCATGTTCTGTGGGAGTTATGCCTTGTGAAGTGCAGACATTGAAGAAAGAATACCAGTGGACTGGAAAGTTGTTAGAGCTTAATGATATCCTGCAGTTAGATAAATGCCAAGACAAACCAACCACGCTTATTTTCAAGCTAGGATAAATTGATTTTGTGATAATTTCTTACTTGATGAATTATAAATAATATCTTGTGTCAGTATGATTATTTTCCCCTATTCGTGTAACAGCTTGTCTGTAGTAACTTCTCTTTTTCAGTGCAACTCACTTTTGCCCTGAGAAAAGTTTGTGATTTATGAGCAAGCATAGAGTAATGAAATGTAGTTAAAAACCTGTCTTCTGTGCGGGTGGGTTTTTGTTTTCCTTTTCCCCCGCCCCCCTTCAATTAAATCCAGCATTAAACAGCCTCAAAATAACAAGGTATTTAGTTCGGTTTGGTTTGGTTGTTTGGGGTTTTTAAAAGATACTCTGAGGGTATCTAGGGACGAGCATTCTGCCATTGGTGTTGGGTGTAAGCTTAATCCTAAAACACAGCATTAAAATTTGTTAAGATTTTTCAGGAAAGATGCACATTGCAAATGTCAGCATATTGTAATGCAGAAGTAAAATGAAAACTGCCTAGGGAATTTAATTGCTTAGAAGTTGTGGCACGTGGAAAATAGACTTAGAAATTATTATTTTCTTCTTTTAATAATCTGATGTTAACCACAGAACTGCCCAAACCAATATAGTTTTCTCTCCTCTCTAATTTCATTGCATCTTTTTCTTTCTTTTTCTTGCAGAATAATAGAATATATTGTTTGATATAAAGTACGAGTGTTTGGTCTGTCTTCCAGCTCTTAATGAGGTATCTTTGCAGGAAGGAGAGTTAACTTAAAAGAAATTAAATCCTCCATTTCGTGAAATGACACACATTGAACTTTTTTTGATGTGTGCGTCTGATCTTTCCAGCAAGCTGAATTTGACCTAGTTAAACTTAGTTTGTCAACTTAGAGTTTTAGAGCATTCTTACCCGCCCCGATTAAAACAAGTACAGCATTGTCAGTTTGACTGCAAGCTTCCCATGAATGCTGCCTTACCAATATATCTAGTTTGATTTGTTGAAGTTACTGCTTATCATGTAATACTTTATGTAAACTGAAATTGTATTGATAGCGCTTTGGGTATGTTCACTAGAAATTCAGCTAAGATAACCAGTGTTGGTACGTTACGTAGTGGTGACTGCTAACTGGAGCATGTCTTAAGTAGTGGTATATAGAAAGTCTTCGTCTTAGTCATCCAGTGTTGTGCTACAGAGGGCAAAAGCACTTTGATTTGCTGTCTCTCAAGTTTTTTCGTTTACTTTTTTGTGCTGACATGTTGAATACTGTTTTGGTTTTGGAAGGAGATGATGGAAACTGGTTCATAGCTGTTGTTAACTTAGCATGTATCGGGTCTTCTCCTGTGGTGCTGTGTAATGAAAAATCTCATCATTATTTGTTTGATAATGCAAATGCAGTAAGGGGAGAACATGTGTCCTGTTGAGTGCATTGAGGAAACAATTAAATTTATCTCCTAAATTCTGCGTTGTTATTCCCATTTTCTTTTTTCAGAGAAAGTCCCCATTTTGTGCTTTTTGTAGTGCTGGAATTAGGCAAAGAGGTTTTAGAAAGGCTACCGTAAATGTCAGTGAACTATGCCTGTCTGGTTCTTCCTTTCTAGGGGTATTTTTTTTCTTACTGTTCCCCATATGTCCTTTTCCTACCTATATGTGTCATTTGGTTCATTTAAATAAATGTGCAGGAAAAGTACAACTCGGTGGAAGTCCACTATAAACTCCAAAGTTTAATATAGTGGAATTGTAGTGAATCTTGTAATTTAAAATAAAGAAGTTATTCTAATAACAGATCTACACATAGATTATGTGGATTCAGCTTACTTGCTTCCTAGTACTTCCTGTGGTTACTGATTTTGAGATGTGACCAGAAATCAAGTGTAATGCTTTGGGGATACTGTAAATGAACGTGATTTATTAGTGGATAGAGCTGTTGCTTCTCTTTCGGACAGTCTGAAATAGTGCTGTATCAGAACAGAATAGTTCCAGCTTCCTTCTTTTGTCAATTAAATGTGTGCATATCTGTAATAGAAACCTTACAAGATCTGTCACGTAATGGGGGAATTTAATACGTACAAAACCAAGATGGTTGATACTGCCATTCTCTTAGGAGCGAATAGTGAAGGGTTTTTACATCTACCTACCAAGGTAAGAGAAGAATATGTGAGAATTCTTGTGCTTTATTTTGAAATTGAAATGCCCAGACTCTTCTTCCTCTTAAGTAAATAATTTAACTTTATAAACATCAACAACGTAAACTTAAAAAATGCTTTCAGCAGATTTTAGTAGTAAAACAACAATTCTTCAGCAAAAGATTTTTATGGGCAGCATTGTTTCAACCATTAGCTTTCACAAACTTGAGATTGCCATACTGATTTTCATTAGCACACCGTATAGGCTTAAATATCACCAAGACAAGTGGAGCGTACCTGTGCCAGGTACGATATGTGAAATTTTGTCTAGTGTAACCCAAATATTGACAGTACTATTTTTACTTTGGTCACAGTGTGAATGGGGCAGCTGGTTTGGTTTTCAAGAAAATTCTAACACTCCACTTCAAATATAAAATTTAGTTTTCATGCTCAGTTGGCATTTGTACTTCAGACATACGTTGTAACAGATTTGCATCTGAGTTGCGTGCTGCGTTCGAAAAACTGGCATTTTTTGAACAACAGCATTTTCTCTTCATTCTCTTTTGCAAAGTAACACTGAATTTGATCAGAAAGTGTAGTTAGCTGATTGTGTCAGAGCCTTGTGTGGGTTTAAATCATTCAGTCCCTAGTAAAACTTGCCTGAGTTATTTTCAGGTAAATATCTGATTACTTCTAAGTTCCCTGTGGATTGGTGTAGCCCAGAGTTCTGTTTGTTTTAAAATAAATACAGTCAAGAAAAAATTTTAGGCTTCAATGGATTTTTCAGATAAGGACTGAAGCAAGTCCTTATAAATAGCAGAGTTCATAAACCGTGGGTAGGAGTCTCTGTGCATTAAGGTATAAATTTGAAGTTGTGCGTCATCGAAGGTGTGTTGTGAGGGTTCCAGCATATTTCGGTTAATAACTTCTCTTACTCTGGAGTCCAGACTGACCTGCGCATTAAAATAGAAAGTCACATAAATAATAGTGGTGAATAGTACATGTTGGTTTTTACGTTTGTTTTATTGCTTGAAAAAGCAGTCTTTTTTAATTATTTCAGTTGGCGTTCTTCAAGAGTGTAAAAACTGCTAAATACGCAAAAAATGGCTGTGTTGAAATTTGGAAGTAGTAATCTCTTGGATGGAGAAGTATGGATAGAGAAATGTTCCCACTGAGGCGACCTTACTTTGAACAAGTCTGCCTGCAATCCCATTATTACTGAAACCTGAGAGACTGGCAGACTATTTCCAGACCAACTTCCTGCTCTGTAGTAGAGAAGATTTGTAATTTTTTGTGACAGTTCGTTTTCTTGGGAGTTAGTGCTGTTGTAAAGAGACTGAATTTGGAGTAAGCAATATGACGCAGATGGAAACTGTAACCTGGGAAGCTGTTGCTTAATCAAATTCCTGTTAAAAAGCAGGGTGAATTGATGCGAACCACAGGTATGGCTATATAATGATTCCATACAACATACAAGTAATGTTGTAAATTTTTTTTCTGCAAGGCTTTAGTGTCTGTAGAAAGATATTAGTATTACTGGAATAGACTGACTAGATTTAAATGGCATTTTTATAAGTACAGAAGTATAGCTTGCACCGCAAACAATGAAGTTTGAGTTTTGCAAGGATATTGGAAAGTTTAAAATTCCAGCCTACTTGGCAGGATTATATTCAAACTGAACTGAGGTGTCTTTGAAACTTGACATATTTGCTAACAGGAAAGTGACAAGTAGTTTCAAAAATTTTCAGGAAGTCAGTGTGCTTGTTCTATGCCATATTTTGTCAGCTGCTCTTAGAGCAATTTGTGCTTTGCAAGTAACACTTTATTTGTGGTTACTCTGCTTTTGGAGAGAAACGCACACCCCCTTCCTAGTGCAAAGAAAAGAGAAAGTAATTTGTCCAACAAAATTTAAGTTGAGCACAGATAAAGTGATCATCTGTGTATTTGTGCCTCAAACTAAAGACTTCACATCAGCATGCCAGGGTAGCTTAGGAAGAGCTTGCTTACAGCCAGTGAAAGTAGTTTTGACCATCTCACCTCAACAATGGGTCTGCCTTTTTACCCTAAATCTCTGCTTGATGGCAGTGCAATGTGGGGGAAAAATGTTCTCCCTGAGCATTGTTGTAGCTTTAAACGTGTTAGAACTAACTGCCGAGCAGCATCGAAGAATGTATTGGGGAAAGTAATATACCTCTTTTGGAGAAAGGATAGAAATATAATCTTCATAAATTAGTCTTGCTTTTTCTTCAATGACACTTTTGTTGGATTCTTGTTTTAGTTCCTCACAGGCCATCCAGAACAGCATGTTTTCCTCGCTGAATTCTGTTCGTAGAAATTCACGAAAAGCATTTCTGCCAGCTGGAGTAAGCATCAACTTGTCAAATGATTGAGCCCAGGCATTTACTTCTTCAAGAGTAGGAGCAGGGCTTGAGGAGGAAAGAGAGGACAAGAAGAGAGAAATGAATGATTGTTACTCAAGCTGTTTGCAGCTGTCAGGAGGCATCTGCCATCACGATGGAAGAAAATCACAAGGTTCATGGGGCTGTAATTCCTCACCGGAACTACCCTAGTGCAAACTCTAGTAAACACATTTATAAGATGCTTTTTGAAAGTGTGCTTATCAAAAGCTCCGGTGCAGATGATTGCCAGCGCTTTGATGCAGAAATTGCAGTTTACTGCTCAAAGTAATTGCAACAAAGAAGTCCCTCTGCAACAGCTAAGCATTTTTCCTATACCTAATAGTCCTTGCTGAATCACTGTTAGAAATGGAATGAAAATACATAGAAAGAAGCAATGTTCCAAACACCATAAAAGGCACCCCCTTGTCTATTGCGGTTTTACAGGTGCTTATACCTGTTTGAGCAATTCTGAAGAGACAGTGGCCTGACTCTTGCAAGCATCTGAGCTCCTTTTTATGATTTTTTTAAGGCTGAGCGCTGCCAGTTAGCTTCATTACATAGTTGCTGGGTGGAAACAGGGTATATTTAAAAATTATTTCAGAAAAAAGGGAGACTGTGTTTACAGTGCTGGTTTTGATCTGCCATGTTATGAAAGTGGGGATGTGGCTACATGCTGCATATAAATAAGGTAAAAGATAATAGATCAGACCTTCAGTTCCTTAGGAGCTAAGAGACAGATGACTGCAAATTCAGCATAAATGATAGATAATAATAGTTATTTGCATATTTCAGGTAATTCACTTTTTAATTATTTAGTATGGTTTGTTGGGTTTTTTTCATTTCAGCTTGACCGAACACTTAGTAAAAACCATACCTTTCCTCGCAGTTTGGAATACCCTCTGCTTGGAGTTCATGAGATGTTCTCCTTGCTCTCTCTTCGTCTTGATTTCTAACAGTAAGACTGCAAGGTAGCAAACAAAATTTTAGTCAGCTTTATAGAGGAAAAGGCTTGAACGTACACCAGATACTTTTCCTCCGATATTTAAAAAAAAAATCAGCTTAAAAGACAGAAGCTAACAGCAGCCACGTTCCCCATAGTTATACTCTGACATTAATTTTACAGTTGCATAAACCTGGCAAACTTTAATGTAGCTGAATGCTGTTCAGTATTCTATCACATAGACTTTCAATACAGGGATCATAGATTCATAGAATATCTCAAGTTGGAAGGGACCCATAAGGATCATCAAGTCCAATTCTCTCTCTGTATATATACATGAGAGTGTATATATATATGGGATATATATGTATACATATATGTATACATGAGTATCCTTTATCATGTACCAAATCTATTCTCCGTTGACGCTTATTATACTGTGTATGCTTCAGGCAATGTTTTTACTTAAGTTCGACTAGATGCACTGGTTTTATGTGAGTTAGATTTCAAGGTTGGTTGTTGTTTTGGTTTTTTTTTTTTCTCCTTGGCTATTTTTTATACTCATAGGGCATGATGAGGGCCAAGACTCTGGTTTAGCATGGTGTTACCGTGTTACAAGAAAGCCAGTGTTCAGAAGCTGGAGCACAAGTTTGAGACTGGATTTGAGAATATACATCTTTCTTTTTAGGGAATGTTCCAGTTCATAGGCTATCATAGTTTAGTGAGAAATGCATGTGCATGCACACACACACATTCATGTAATCTGTGAAGCTGCTTAAAATTTGTCAAGAAAAGGTCCTGGTGAATTATAACCTGTGATTTATATGAAATGGGTCCTCCAGCTGAAATAAAGCAATACAGTTGTTACAACTTCGAGGAAAATATTAAACTTAATTTCTTCATTTGTATCTTACCTTTCTTTAATACTAATGTTGTAACAGTTTTGTGGCCTTAATCCATAAGAATCTTACTTATATCTAGTAAGGCTTTTTGTTAAACCAGTTGATTCTTCTGTCCTTTCTGCCTTCTAAACTCATGGCTTTGTCTTATTTGCAGCCTTACTGTTTACTAGTTATCTCCTTCTCTTGCTTTCTCTAGTGTTAGTCCATAATCTGCAGAGACCTGCTTTTCTCTTTGCCAAAGCAGTCCATGCATTGAAGAGGTAGGGAAGCTTTCTTGTTGCTAAGCTGGAGAGCAGTTACTGCAAACACATTTTTTTTCCTGCCACATCTGAACCATACATTCAAACCAATGAACTATTTCAATTCACCTTCTCAGGAAAAAAAAAAAAGTAGTTAATGTTAGTTCTCTATTTTGGCATGTATAGGTCTTCATCTTTTATTACCCTTTTTACCAGTGATTCTGGCCTTTTTTTAATATGAAAAGCAGTATGTTATGTATTCCTCACACAGACAAGAAGTGGTGTGCTTGCCAGTTATTTTTGGATTGAGGGGAACCACCAGATCCAACGTAAAGGATTACAGTCTTCATAGGATAATGCATGAAAGGGGAAAAAGACAAAAATAACAAAAGCTTCCTTAAGAGAACATGCCATGCCTCAGAAAATAACTTGCAGGCAGGCTCTATCCATAGAATGTACAGGTAAACAAAAAAGAGACTAGCGCAATACTGCATCTTCTCAGGATCTGGAAGAGTAACAGGCTGGAGGCTTGAGTTTTGGCTGTAGGAATGAACACAGGCTCTGAGCATCCAGCTGAGAGACTCATTTCACCATTTCTTCATTCTAAATCTACTATTCAGAGTATGCTGAATATTGGATGTTCAGCTATTCAGCTGCATGACTCATGTAGACTGTTATTTTTATTCCTGTTCATAATTTTTCTGTTCAAAGTACTTGAGCTATTTTGAGGAAAGGCTTTATGAAAAGGGACTATAAATAGCTTAATTATGGTTTGTTTTGCATTTCTTGCTACTAGAAAACAATTGTTCTCAAAAAAATCAGAAATTATTTTAAAGCTACAACAAGCTGCTCTGTTTTGGAGCCTGTACTGGTTTCCCAGATGATTTTGAAATGCAAATAGGAATTTTAAGCATCATGAAATTTGGGTGCTTTCACACACCCTATTGAATAAATTGCTTTCTTTGAATTATTTGAATAGTTGAGGTGCACAGAAAATGAGCATCCTGGAAAATGTCAGATAAAATGGCAAAAAAGCACTTTATCAACAATTTAAAAGACAACGCAAATTATGTATTCTGACTTAGTAGATAAATGTGCCTTATTTTTTCCTTTTATGGAAAGACGTGTGTGTAGTATGCAGCTTTCAATTGATCAACTTGCGATTGCGCTGGACAACAGTTCGGATGACACTGGAATTTGTATGGGATGCTTTAACATAGATGCCATTCTGCAAGGTAGCAAAATGATCCTGTACAGGCACAGTACTTACTGTCTTTTTAAACTCTACCTTAGTGTACCTCTAAGCACCTGCTGAAAAGCTTGCTAGGATCAAAGCCAGAGTACTTGACATCTTGCAAAAAAATCCAAGCAGCCTTTTCTCTTCGCAAAATACTCACTATTTGCATTAGAGTGGGCAGAATTGGGTATCTCAGCTTCTGATGAGCTGAGTACCAATAGCAAAGGAATGATCAGCCTGCTCTTCCCTTGCCTTCTAATGGTGTTCTCCAAAGCATTTGCAACCAGCTGCTGTTGGAAAAAAATAATGGTGGAATAGATTCCTGGCCTGAGCTGTAAGGTTATTTATGACTTCTTCCCCTCACCAAACCTTCCAGGTTTGCTTGCTCTGAAGTGTTTATGTGGTGGATAGTGCATTTGTAAGAAGCACTCAGCTTGCTGTCAGTGTTTTGGTTGAACTCCTATGGCTGTTTAAGACTTTTTTTCTTTATTTCAATGCAAGTTTTGGTCTCACCCATTAACTAACACTTGGATCCAAACAGATACAGGACTTTTGAGTATGGGAAGCTTTACTTCAGTTTTGAATAAAATCACTTGGATCTGGAGGAGCTGGTGAGAGAGAGAAGGTGAACACATAATTAATTTAAGGAATCAGGTCATTCCTTTTCCTCTTTGGTTTGCTTCCCTGATAAATTTTCCTCCTTAACACCTTGTAATGGGAGTTCTTCTGAAGTACCTTCCGCTTAACTCCTCATCTTCAGCAAATACCCACAATATTTAAAGTCTCTGATCCCAAGGATTAACCTTATATGAATTGCAGGTGCCACGAGTTGGCAACACTAACTAATGACAACAAATCCAGTTGTCTTCGAAACAGAACAGTGCTGCGCACCTGGTTACTCATTTCTGACCTACAAATTCTTGCATGTTCTCCTGTCTCCATTTAACACAGTCCGTGTTGCTTGTTAAGTCCCAGTTCTAAATCTAAAGCTGTTACATATTCTGGTATTGCTATCAGTTTTTAGTGGAAGCCCTGGTGAAGCTCAAGGCTGAGGAGAACCAGTCCTGCATGAAACAGACCTTCCATTACACAAAAGTACAACAGAGATACTGTACAGAGATTTTTGTAAAAATCTGTTATTTCAATGGCAGGGAAAAAAAGAGTAAATTGGAGAAGAAGGTTGTGTCTAGTACTAGAGCACAGTCACCTCTTTTAGTCCCAGATTTACAGAAGTAGCCAGGTGGTTTGTTTGGCTTATGTTGTCCTATACGCCAGCTATTGCCTCTCTCCCCTGCTATTCTGTTCCCCAGAGGCTTGAATGAGAGGGGTTACCATGAGCAGCTGCAGCAACAGCACCAACAAAAGCAGCAGGCATTGGACCCTCGATTTCCTGTGCCATGCAGTGCCTGTGCAGCGCCTGGGGTCTCCTGGGTCGTAGACATCTGCCGTTTGCGCATCTCCATCCGCTCTGATCCCATGGGCTGCAAGACAGCACGAGAAGATGGAAGTAAGAAACATCTCTCTCTTTTTTCCCTTTTATTTGCTTTTAAAAGTCTAACCAATAACTGTGGAAGGCCACAGCTCCAATGGAACTGAAAAGCTAAATGCATGATTTTTCCCCACAGAAGCTCTTAGGTGTTGAGTCCTTTGGAAGATTCACACATTTTATTTAAGTACTGTGATGGAAGAAAAAGGGCTACTGAGTTCTGCACATGGGCAGGAATACAAAGAGAAGAGAGAGGTGATGCAGAGAGCTAAAGGTGGAAGGGAGGGGTCTCGGACACCTGCAGCTCTTAGCACAGTTGTATATAAGCCTAGGAGTTGAAAAGGGTTTCCTGAGGTTTTGACTTCAAGGCCAGTCCTAAAGAAAATGGTACACAATAGAGGTAGTTAGAGCCTCTTTCTTTTTTCTTTTCTTTTTTTCTTTTTTATTTTTTCTTTTTTCTTTTCTTTTTTTCCTCCTTCCTCCTTCCTCCTTCCTCCTTCCTCCTTCCTCCTTCCTCCTTCCTCCTTCCTCCTTCCTCCTTCCTCCTTCCTCCTTCCTCCTTCCTCCTTCCTCCTTCCTCCTTCCTCCTTCCTCCTTCCTCCTTCCTCCTTCCTCCTTCCTCCTTCCTCCTTCTTTTCTTCTTTTCTTCCCAACACACAGGCTTAGTGATGCTTGAGTGAGACACCTGCGCTCTCCTGAAAATCTGGCCTTTGGTGAGTATTGAGGATGTCTCAAAACTGCTGGTTGCCCTGTAGCAAAGGGGAAGGTCCAATGCTCGTCCGTCCATTATAGGTCTGACTGCCACAGTTTTTTAAAATGTTTTTCTCCCAAGAAGGAATCAAATGCTTCTGTGAAGATGTGGAATTACCAATGGAGAAAACACGGGACTGGACATTAATATTTAACATGCAGGTTTTTGGTCACTTCCCCCGACTGAAGGCAGCGTGAAACAATTTTTGGTGGAAGCACTGGTTGTGGGTTTTGCACTGTTCTAGGAAACCATTTTGGAGCCTGAATTCTGCAGATTGTGCAGAGAAGCGGTGTTAATGAAATGACAAATCCCCTTGAAGTCCCTGTCCCTTTCTGACCTATCTCTCTATGAGCTTCAAACTTGCTCTACAGCACTTAATAATGCACTCCCTATTAAGCTGAGGGTTGTGCCAAATCTACATGACAGATGTCTTTTATAGATGAAATGCTAGCTTGTACAAAGTTGAGTATGTCTTTCTTCATTGTGATTGTATTTGATTTTTGGGTACATAACTAGTCATGCTTCTGTGTCATGAGATCCCTTTGTGTATAGGTTTTTTCAGGTTACTAAACCTTCTTTTGAGGCCATGACAATTGTAGGGGAATTAAAATTAGCTGCTACCAATTTTGAGTTCTTTTTTTAATTGACAATTGAATATCAGACTTGAAACATAATCTGATGAGCTGAATACTGGAGGGTTAAAAGTTGCCTTCCTTTCTAAAATGTACAGCCGGGTTTAGGAAATACTGTTGTAGTAAATCGAGGGAGAATGCACAGACGTTGTCACAGACTCAACGGAAGTGTCAGGAGAAGAAAGGAGATTATTTTAGCAGGAGTGCAGCATTACATTTTGTTGGATTTTTTTTTTTATGCTGAATTTGTTTCTTATAGACCTTAACAGTTTTTGTCTTTGTGAGAACCACCCACTCTCCCAAGAGAAAAATGCATGGCATGCTGAGCAGAAGATGCACCTGTTTTGCAGGAGGAATAAAATGTAAAAACAATAATACAGATAGAAATGATAACCCATTTTGTAACTCTGTAGACCTAATCTGACAAGCAATGCCTAAATGCCCAGAAATAGAAAATCAGAAAAAGAACATAGCTTCCAAAAACCCCACCATCTTTCTTGTTTCAAAATGTGGAAGAATAAATGTGAAATGTAGACTATATCTGTAGATTCAGATTTCTTTCCTTCAGAGTTTCAGATTCACAGGGATAGAACAAAGCGCTAAGTATTAATTTCCTTCCAGATACCTAAACTTTTGAAAATAGAGCATCGTCATATTTCAATTAGAAAGTGATAGCATATAAAGCATTATTGGAATGATAATATATCTAACAATATTTCAGGCTGCTTTGGACAAGCAAACAATTAATATTGATTAGAAGAGTGTAACTTGGATTCAGATATGTGCAGTTTATATAGCCTAATCCATCCACTCTTAAGGTGTTTTATGTGGATACTTCACACATTCATATCTTTAATCCATATTACAATTGAACTGGTGGTAGTCTGAGTAGAAAAGCTGGATCCTGCTGTTTGCTTTTTTCCAAGGAGAAAGGTAAAGGATGGCAGAAGTAGGAAGAATATGCTCTTCCTCCCCATCTCATCCCACTGTGCCTTAATTCAAGAGATCTTTCTGGATCCATTGTTACCATTTCAGGTTCTTCAGAATTGTTCTTTGACACCTTTAATGAAAGGAAACAGTATGTAAGTAGCCGTATGGCAAAATCTGCCCAGCAGCATTGTGTCTTTGTTTCACTTCTGAATCTTACACCTTACTTAGAAGTTTTCTGGCACTATAGGGTTTTACGAATGTTCATCATTGCGTGATTTCTCATACAGTTTACAGAAAATGGAGGATTGAGCAACACAAAAATTCAAGACACATTTTTTCAGATTAAGTGATGCATTTTCATTTTTATTTGGCAGATGTATACCAATTTTCTCATTGAATAAGCAAGTAGATTTTGGTCATTTATGTGATGAAGATTTGTTTTGAAAGACATTTTTAGCAGATAAAGCATGCTTTCAGGATAGCAGAGCTGTATTAGAGTAATGGCAAATAAGAGAAAGAGGACTGGAATATATCTGTTGGCTTAAAGACAGCCCAAGCTTTTGAATTACAGAGCTGTTTAGTGATTATTGTGCATGTATTTCCTGTGGCAATTGACAGGCATATTGTACGTTCGATAGAGGTTTGGAGTGGATCACAAACTAACTGGGATGTGACTTTTTTATGTGGTGTAATAGCAGGAATACTGTGATAAGATACAGGAAGTAATTTACTCCTCTGTGCAAGTACTATGGGTATCACATTCCAAGAAAGACAGAGCATCTATCTAAACATCTAACAAGATGTTTAGAAAGCATGACTTAGGCAGAAAAATTGTAGGAGTTTGGATTGTTAATCTAGAAAGGGAAACTGAGAAGTATATTGATCTTATGCTCAGTAAAAAGTTATGATGTTCTATTGTTCTCCATTTGTTTCAGAGGTAAATAATGAGTTAGCTTGGGCTAAATAAAATCTAGGCTTGATTTTATAGGATAGCAAGGTAGAGAGCTGAGCAGTGGTGCAGGTTATTACGAAGTTGTGGAAACTCCTTTGGAACAGATAGTATTAAAACCCGTAAGACAAAAACATACCAGACTGGTCCAGGTTCACAGAACAAGTAACAAGTGAGTGATCCATCCCAGCATTGTCTTTCTAACTTCATTCTTCCCTGCTGCTTTTTTTTTTTTTTTTAATGCAGCTCTGGCTCTAAACCAAGCTGTCACCAAGTGCATTGTTCTAGATACCCTTCTACCTGGACCAACTCCCTTTGTCCACATAAGAATGATTAATCTGCAGGAGAAGTGGATGTCTCACAGTGAAAGTCTAGGTTTTTGTGGTTCATCCTCTAACCAGAATTGCAAAATAACCTTAAAATGTTCATGTTTGCAGCACAATTTGTTGCAAATGTATATCCCAATCGTGATTGTACTGAGACCATGTAATGCGAGACATGAGGCCTGAATGCACAGTAAGACATAGGCTCTGCCTAAAGGCTATGTTATAATTTCATATGTATATTCATGAACATACACTGGCTTTCTAGATTTCTTTGCTTTTCAAAAAAAGATGTAATTAAAAAAGAGTAAACCAGGAAATCCTGCAGTTTTGTAGCTCTGCATGGTGATACAAGAAGTTTACCACAAGCTCCCTATCTGCTGCTTGTTCTCTCCCATAAACTGCTCCTTGGCTGGAACAGAGGCAAAGACACAGACAGTGAGTTTGTGCAAGTCATCTAAGGATTCATTTTCAAAGAAAAGTACCTTGAAAAGCATTGAGACTCTCCGAGTATGACTGTACAGAGGGAAGTATAATGATCTTGGAAGGTGTATGGAAAAAAAGTCCATGAGAGATATGAAGCAAGTTGTCTGAGACCATGAAGTGAGCTAATGACAGGGCCACTAATGGGATGCAAACAGAAGAGCCTTATTTTATGTCTGTAGTTGGTTTTCTGCTACCTCTAGTATATCCAAAATTTTACTATGGGTCACTGAAGTTCTCCATCACACTTCGCTGCAGCCACCATAGCTGTGTAATGAACCTTTCCAGACATCTACTCAAATTACTGTTTTGAGTTGTGCTGTCTGCAGGAATGGACAGTAGATTTGTCAACAACTCCGGTGAATATTATTTGTAAGAATTTGCAAAATTCCTTGCTTCTTTACAGTACAACCCACATTACAGAATCACAAAATCACTAAGGTTGGAAAAGACCTGTAAGATCATCAAGTCCAATCATCAACCAAACAAAAAACCAAACCACCACCCTGCCCATTAAACCATGTCCCACAGTGCCACGCCCACACATTCCTTGAAAACCTCCAGGGAAGGTGACTCCACCACTTCCCTGGGCAGCCTGTTCCAGTGTGTCACCACTCTCTCAGTAAAGAAATTTTTCCTAATATCCAGTCTGAACCTCCCCTGGTGCAACTTGAGGCCATTTTCTCTTCTGCTGTCACTCATCACTTGGGAGAAGAGGCCAACACCCACCTCTCTGCAACCCCCTTTCAGGTAATTGTAGAGAGCGATAAGGTCTCCCCTGAGGCTCCTCTTCTCCACACTGAACAACCCCAGCTCCCTCAGCCGCTCCTCATAAGACTTGTGCTCTAGACCCCTCACCAGCTTCGTTGCCCTTCTCTGGACACGCTCCAGCACCTCAATGTCCTTCTTGTAGTGAGGGGCCCAAAACTGAACACAGTATTCGAGGTGCGGCCTCACCAGCGCCGAGTACAGGGGCACGATCACCTCCCTGCTCCTGCTGGCCACACTGTTTCTGATACAGGCCAGGATGCTGTTGGCCTTCTTGGCCACCTGGGCACACTGCTGGCTCATATTCAGCCGGCTGTCAATCAACACCCCCAGGTCCTTTTCTGCAGGGCAGCTTTCCAGCCACTCGTCCTCAAGCCTGTAGCGTTGCCTGGGGTTGTTGTGGCCAAAGTGTAGGACCCGGCACTTGGCCTTGTTGAGACTCATACGATTGGCCTCGGCCCATTGATCCAGCTTGTCCAGATCCCTCTGCAGAGCCTTCCTACCCCTAAGCAGATCAACACTCCCACCCAACTTGGTGTCGTCTGCAAACTTGCTGAGGGTGCACTCGTTCCCCTCATCCAGATCATCAATAAATATATTAAACAAGACCGGCCCCAAAACTGAGCCCTGGGGGACTCCGCTTGTGAGCAGCCGCCAACTGGATTTCACTCCATTCACCACAACTCTCTGGGCTCGGCCATCCAGCCAGTTTTTTGCCCAGTGAAGAGTGCACCTGTCTAAGCCACGACTCGCCAGCTTCTCTAGGAGAATACTGTGGGGAACAGTGTCAAAGGCTTTGCTGAAGTCCAGGTAGACAACACCGACAGCCTTCCCCTCATCCACTAGGCGGGTCACCTGGTCATCGAAGGAGATCAGGTTGGTCAAGCAGGACCTGCCCTTCATGAACCCGTGCTGGCTGGGCCTGATCTCTTGGTTGTCCTGCACGTGTCCCGTGAGCGCCCTCAGGATGAACCTCTCCATAATCTTCCCCGGCACCGAGGTCAGGCTGACAGGTCTGTAGTTCCCCGGATCCTCCTTCCGACCCTTCTTGTAGATGGGTGTCACATTGGCAAGCCTCCAGTCGTCCGGGACCTCCCCCGTTAACCAGGACTGTTGATAAATGATGGAGAGCGGCTTGGCAAGCTCCTCCGCCAGCTCCCTCAGCACCCTTGGGTGGATGCCATCAGGCCCCATAGACTTGTGAGTGTCCAGGTGGCATAGCAGGTCGTTAACTGCTTCCTCCTGGATCATGGGGAGCCTATTTTGCTCTCCATCCCTGTCTTCCAGCTCAGGGAGCTGAATACCCTGAGGATACCTGGTGTGGCTGTTAAAGACTGAGGCAAAGAAGGCATTAAGTACTTCATCCTCTTCTTCTTCCTTCATGACAATGTTCCCCCCCGCATCCAGTAAAGAATGGAGATTCTCCTTGGCTCTCTTTTTGTTGTTAATGTATTTATAGAAGCATTTTTTGTTATCCCTTACGACCGTGGCCAGGTTGAGCTCTAGCTGGGCTTTCGCCTTCCTAATTTCCTCTCTGCATGACCTAACGAGGTCCTTGTACTCTTCTTCAGTTGCCTGCCCCTTCTTCCAGAGGTGATAAATTCTCTTTTTTTCCCTGAGTCTTGGCAAAAGCTCCTTGTTCAGCCAGGCTGGACGTCTTCCCCGCCGGCTCTTCTTACGGCACATGGGGACTGCCTGCTCCTGCACCTTCGAGATTTCCTTCTTGAAGAATGTCCAGCCTCCCTGGACACCTTTGCCCTTCAGGACTGTCTCCCAAGGGACCCTCTCAACCACTGTCCTGAACAGGCCAAAGTCTGCCCTCCAGAAGTCCATCGTAGTGGTATTGCTGACCCCCCTCCTTACTTGGCCAAGAATTGAGAATTCTATCATTTCATTATATTACGTTTCATTACATTAGCAAAAATTTAAACAATTGCTTGACTCACTTGCGGATCTGTGGGAATGGAGGCGGCCATTTTTTTGCCTTCAGTAGGCTTTAGGTGCTCAGGGCAAAAAAGGAGAGGGCTTTTTTAGACCTTCCAGTAAAAAAGTCTTCTGTTCTAATAATGTTGTTAATTTGGGACATCAGATGGTCTGACTGGGTCATGCAGTAGGTTTAAAACCAATCAAAAAATCATGCATTCTTTGCATCAGTGATGAGACTAACAGTATATATTAGTTAAAGAATTATTCACCTGTTGATCCTACTGCTATAGTACACGGTACCAGTGATTGCTAGCGTCTTCAAGTTTAGTATCCCACCGATAAGGCTGAAGAGCCTCAAACAACTGTAATCAAAAACAGTGGAAGTATGACTGCTAATTTTGCAAGAAGGCTTTCCTTATTTTCTAGATTGATATTGTGGGTGATCATGTTGTTTTAATAATGGGAAATCTGAATTGTCAACAGCATTTTGAGCTAATAGCTTACCTTAAAGTTGTTAAAAGGGATGACATATGTTGATACTTAGATTTAGCTAAGTATTTTTCTTTCCCTGTCCTAGTTGAGAATACATTTGGCAGACCCACAGGTGGTGGAGTGGGGAGGTAGGATGAGAGGCACATGGGTATTGCTCCCCTGCCAGCTGCTGCATTTCATAAGCAGCCTAAAAAGTGGCCTAAACTTTTCCCCACAACCTGAGTGTGATGCTTAAATAATGATTTCTGTTTTCTTAAACTAGTGGTATGATGTTGCAGAGAAATGCATGTACAGAGCTGGGCAGGGAAAACATAAGTTGTAGCAATCAGTTGAAAGACTTTGGAGCTCGAGGAGCCCTGAGAGCTGAAGTGTGTATAAAAGTAAGAGCATTCAAGGGTGAGGGATAGTTCAGAGCGATAATTTGGCTGTAGAACAAAAGCGTGCATTCCTGAGGAAAACAAGGTGTATAGCCATCCTCCCACACCTAGCGCTGTCAGGTAGATCACTCAAGTCTGACAGGAGACTGTTTTTTAGTCAATATGGCATTGAAGTGGGAAAGAACATGTGATGGCACTGGACAGATTTCTCCTCGTAGAGAAATTTTATAATGCAGTTAGAAAAAATGAATAAACTCAGTGCATTTTCTGTAAATATCAGTGCAAATGTTCTTCCATCAGCAAAAATATTCTGTTCCTTATTACCAGGTGTGCACTTTGAAAATGGCAATCGGTAAATACAGCTGCTTGTCACACCAGCCTCCCAGGACAGTTGCTTATTTGGTCAGTGGACTCTCTAAAATAAAAACAAGATGGGAGGTGTTCTTTCTAAGGTTTTCAGTTTGCATGGCATGCAATTAGTATCTGGTTTTAAATGGATTTGTTACAGGCCAGTGTCAAGTATTTTCTGTTTTATTTCCCTTGACAATCAAATATAAGTATGTCCATCAGCAAAGATGATGTTTTCTTTGGAACACCAAAATCTCATTATGATGCGAGAAAATTCCATGCTAGTTTTTATACATTCAATTTTGAAGTACTAATGCTGATTACATGTAGTGTCAGTCAAATTTTCAACTGCTGAAAAACTACATCACTATGGCCAGTGAAGGCAAGGGGATTTATACTCGCTGAGGATCTGATCTGGTACTTGTATTTATGCTGCAGAGAAAAGTGACTTCATGACTTGGGTTGGACTTAATACTGGGTGGTGCTAAACAGAGGTGAGAACTCTTACTGTTTTGACAATAAATACAATTTAGAGATGGATATTTTTATTTTTTCCAAGGTAGTTTAAGTATGTTTAGATTTTTAGATATATTTCTTAAAGATTCAGACCTATGACATGCTATTCTCCTCCTATTCTCATCAAGGTCCTTGCAAGTTCAGGAAGACCGACTTCTCTCAGGTTCAAGCTCAAATTACTGCTCCATTTTTAGTTTGTGGGTTGTTTTTTTTTTTTTTTTTAAAGTCACCTGTGTAGTCACACTGAGCTCTAGTGCTTACCCTCTTTAAGATTCAGGCAAGGTTACATTGCTTCTTCAAGGTAAGAGAGGAAGGTCCAGGAGGAGAACTTACCTTAGAGCCCCAATGAAGGAATTCATCAACCTAGTTCGTGACACATTTATCCCCTAATACACCTGGATTTCAAAAACCTCGGATGCTCCTTGGTCTCTTGTTCTTGTTTAATTCCCTATGACCTTAAACTCCCTTACTAGGTTGCTGTACTACAGGAGAGATCCATACCCTAAAATTTGCCTCGCTGAGGAAGAATAAGCCAATCAAAAATTGCATTTGTTTCTCTAGGTTATCTCCCTCACATTAAAATGGAAATTTCACTGCTCTGAACTCTCTGTGCCTCCTTTATCTTCTCAGATTTCTAGACCTCTCAAGGTGCTATGAGAACAAACAAATTGTGTGAGAACCCTCTGTGCTGGATGCTCTCTGCACTTTGAGAATTGGGGTCTGCCTTCTCTGTCCCCACCACCTGGAGCAGATATGTGCCTTGATTGAAAATGGGTTTGAGAAAAAAAACACAGGGGATTTAAAAACCAGAGACAGACTGCTATCTTTACGTGTTTTCTAAGGAATCCAAAAGCACTTTTAGACTACTGATGGAATGAGGTGAGAAACCTTTAACCAAAGGACTTTTAACCTCTACCGTCTCCAGCATTGTTTAACCCCAGCCTGGGTACAGTTTTAGCCAATTACTGGATATAACATGAAATGTATCTCTATGTCCAATTATATAAATTTGACTGCCCAAAGTAATGACAGCACTATCAAAGACACCTGCGTCTGCTTGATGAGGGCTTGGGTGACCATAATTTAATAGAAAAAATAGGACTTTCTGGTTCATATGGATAGGGAAGGACTAAAAGTTGCTATTCTGCTCATTCGTGTGTAGTCAATTGGATCTGATTTTGCTAATACCAAGTCACTGGGGGGAATCAAATCCTTGAACAGGACAGTCAGTCAGTGTTCAGATGGCAACAGGAGTTTCTGTTGCAGAGGTCTTTGTAGTGGTGGTGTTGGCTGGACCATATGAGACTCTGAATCGTGCTTTACTGTGCAGTTCTTGCATCCAGCTGGCCCATACTCCTTGGGCCCATTCCAGCACACGCAGGATCCATCCCTAGTGATTATCTTGAGCTACATACAAACCATCTCCTAACTACCTAAATTGTGTACAAAAGACTGTCCTACATGATCATTTCTGCATCTGCAGGAAGTTTCTTCTGACTGCTTACAAGTGACTGGCTGCTTACATGTCTCCTCTGACTACTTGCAATCTATGTAGAGCTGGATCAGTTTTGCAGCCTTGGAGTCTCTGGAAGGGCCATATTCTCCACTCTGGAGTCTCTGGAAGGGCTATATTGTCCACTCTGGGTGTTAATCAGCACATTGAAACATAAAGCAACTTGTCTAGGCACAGTGGGTCCTGCCTGGAGGAATCCACAGAACTGTCCAAATCCCACATGGAGAGCACCAATTAGTCAAATATTTAATTGAAAAAGGGGAGTAGGAGTTGAGTTGATCAGCTTGTCTCTGGTTGGTTCACTGTTTCAAGTCAATCTAATGTAGCTTCTACGCAGATGCCTAGGTGTGGAATTTCTGGAACTCCAAGGGGGAGAGAGGTCCTTCTCTATATAATGATAACAACAAATTTAGTCCATTATAAAAATGTCCCTAAAAAGCAAGGAACCAAAAATACAGGAAAAATAATGGCACATGTTCTTGCTTCTTATCCAGCTAGATAGTATCTGTGATTCATATAAAAAGTACATGCTCATATTACTGAATGCTAATAAGTAATTAAAAAAGTCCAGGGATTTAAGCAAGCATCTGAAAAACTACTTTTGACAATAGCGGAAAAACTACTGTATGCCTTAAGAGTAATGTTGAGGTACTGGAATAATTATGTCTGTCATGACTTTTCCACTCCAAGGCATGCCTATCTGACATTCAGATTATGAGGCATTTCTGTATGTAACATTATGAACTCAAAGGAGTGTGAAGGTCAGGAATGAAAATTATTTCCCTGGTTAAAAGGACCTCATATGATATTTGGCTTTGTTGTAACACTTACAGTATTTGCTAATCTCTCAGTAGAAAGGTGGGCTACCAAGAAAATAGCCTTCCCAAAGGAGGAATATTTCAAATCTAAGCTGCAAATGTCAAATTTAAAAACAAAACAAAACCCCAGCCAAATAAAAAAAACCCAAACACAAGAATACATAAAAAAGAAGATTGTAGACAAAACTTTTATATGTCTATCCTCATTTTATACTAAAGCACAATGGCATTCTCTCAGCTCAAAGTGCAAAGTTTCTATTATTTAAACACAATCACTTAAACATATTGTATACTCCTTGTACACGTTACAATTAGGCAGGTGTGCAAGCCTTAACTTGTGCTCAGGTCTGATTTGCATGGCCACAGCATGCAGCTTTCACAGTAACCATACAGCCTGTGAAGCCCTGTGCTGTAACGCTAGCTGACAGCCAGTTGGAGGGAGTGCACAGATGTGGATCATCATAGTCCAGTTATTTTTCAGTAAATACTTTGGGCCTGATCCAAACTCCATTAAAACAATGAAATCTGCCTATTGATTTCAGCGAGCTTTAGGTGAGGTTACATAACTCTCGCAATTGCTGCGTTCCCTTCGGATCCCCCCAATAATGATAGCCAGTGAGTTGGAAGGAAGAGATTCTGTCCTTTTCTACTGCTGTCATAAGAGGCTTGCAACTGGGGTCAAGCTCAAAGGCAATCTCGGAATCTGTATTTTTATTCATTTAGAAATACTTGGGGCTGCAACATACTCCCACTGAAACCTGTGGCAGTTCATTGTCAACTGAAATATGAACAGGAAGCTTGATGCTCGTGCTTCTTCCTCTTCATTGACAAATTTGACACGCAGGCTTTTTGCATCAAGCATTGTACTATTTTAGGTAGAGAAGAATTATAATACATGTTAATGAACTCACCCACACATACGCACATGCTTTAGGCATAGTTACTGGATTGCCCACTTAGTGAGTTAAGAGCAAGAGCTCTTTGGAAGTTTTTTTTGTATAATTGGAGATTTGGCATCTTGTAGAGGGGTGACTGAAATGGTTGAGAGTTTACGAATGCAAGAGGTTAGCAGAGGAAACTGGCAGCCACACAGAATAAAGCAGCTTCTTATGTTACTGCTGCCCCCGAGTCTGTCAAAGGCTTAACTGGATAAAATTGCAAAAGAAAGTAGTATCCTTCTATGAGTTTAAATAACAATTCTGGGATGCTTTTATGTAAAATGTCCAGAAATTGAGTGCCTTTACCTGTTTTATTTATTTTTCCAGAGGAGCAGCAGCTCAGAGGAGCTGGGTTCATCTATTCAGATTAAAGCATTGCTTTATATTTCAAAAGGACTGGCTGAAAATGTATGGCACCCACTTTGTAACAGGCAATAGTGCCTTGATCATGTCACCTGTTAACTGAGGTCTTTTTCTACCAAAGGCTTAGATGTCATCTTCTCCTTTTTCTTTGCTATTCAATGCTGCACATTTGGCTGCCAGATCAGCCCCATCCTGCACTGAAGTATTTTTTCTGAGTAAAATCTGACTTTCTTGTTAAGAAATGTAGTTACTTGGAGTTTCAGAGGGATTTTTCTGTATTTTTTTTAGAGGCATGCCCTATATCTCCTGGTAGTATTGTAAAGTATTTCTTTACTTTGGATTTTATCACAAGAGAGTTCACTGAAAATGTTACTCTAACATGCAATTAGCAGGGTCACTCTCTGTCATTATTTCAGTGTAATATGGGGAAGACATGAGATAATTTTTTACCAGTTGCATAAAAAAGCAACAAATGCATCCTGTCGCTCCGGTCCAGCCATTTATGTGGGTGCTGTGACAGTGTAGCAGTACAAATGCAAGTATGGATATAACTTCATCCCATGCTGAGACCCTTCACAAACCAGGTCATTGCAAACTGCAATTAAGTTAAATCAATGTCAAGTCCTTCTCTGCACAGCACAGACTGTCGGCATCCCTTCCCTTGTCTTCTGTGGCAGCTGGAGTCAGCCTCAGTGGATGTATGTCAGTTCACACTGGCTGATAGCTGTCTCAGAAGCAAAACCAAACAACATAAACCCCAGGCTTCTCCAACATCGGGAGTTCTACCACCGCTTCAGCTCTGCTTTGGCTGGCTTTAATGTCAGAGGAAGTATTTGCTTCTAGTTATTTTTATGCAGCTTGCTTTGAAAGAAACAAAAAAATTTCATTCAGCCTAATATTTTACAAACCTCTTTACTATGCAAACAGTGAAACCGGTGCACACAGCAGATCGCTCTGCTCACTCCCATCATCTCCTACTGAGTGCTCGGTTGCATCGTGCTTAATTGTGAATGGTCTCCAAAAAGCCCATTTTACTGTACTATGAAGTGACTCATATCACACAGAAGCTCTGACAACTCACACTGGGTCTTGGAGTCACGTGGCGCTGTGTTAGTCGGTGACTCATTTCATGTTGTACTCGGTGCTGAGATCTGACTCATATCGAACTGTGCGAGGGGCTGACTGACATTGTACTGGTCTGAAAGCTGGTTTGAATCGGGATGACTCACCCTGGAGTGCATTAAATAGTGATTCACGTACCGTTTCCTATTGATTCCGATTGTCGCGATTCGCTTCGGATTGTACTGCGCTGGCATCTGGCTGCTCTGGCAGGGTAGGCACCATGGCAGCTGCCCTCTGCCCTGCGAGCTCGGCTGTAGTGCCAAACGGAGCAGTGTCAGCCGGGAGCAGCAGTACCAAAGTCAATTTAAAGCTGAAGTAAGGTCAGGATTTGACTTGGCACACTCTCATTTCGGTCATGACACTCTCTGGACTTCTTTGCTTCACCTGGCTGTGACAAATTTTGAAACATGCCCATAAACAGAAAGTTAAGAGTCATGAACCTCTAGCTAAGAATACTCTGTTGCTTCTGAGTGCCGGGAGATCTCAGCAGTATTTCCAAGACCTGCTGCCTCCTCGGGATAACTTTTAGTGACAAAAAGAGGGGATGAATTTTTGTAAGTGACTGAGTACTGGTAGTTGCCTACACTTCAGGTTCATCAACTTGTGACCTGGGCTCCAAGAGACGCACAAACGTTATACTCTGACAACTCCTTTCTGGTACTTTAAGCTGAGCCCTCAAAAAATCATACTCACTCTGAAAGATGTGCACTGTTCTTTCCAAGGGATAAAGAGGTGTGTAACAGCCGAGGCGATGCTTCCATGATTAACTATGTGGGACCCAGAGTAAAGATATCAAAATAAGTATTGATGGGGGCAGGTAGATAAGAAATCAAAGGGGAAATAAAGTAACTGCTCTCTCATCTTAGAGCACTTTATAAAACATAGTGCTAGTTTTACATTCAGTTGGCTTGAACATGCTCTTAGTTTAGAAAGAGGCTCCTAATTTTAACCTGACCACAGCTAGGACTCTCCTAGCTGATAGTGATTTCGGTGCTTCATTAGTTGAGCTAGTGGTTACTGGTTTTTGGTCCTGTAGTAGAGCAATGATGTAACCGGCACCAAGGTACATAGCTCCGCGGGGCGCTGGAGCTGATGCTGCTGTTCTGTTTGTGCAATGGGCACAGAGGTACAAGGAGACTCCTCACCATTATGTCATACTGACGGCACTGTATGAAAAGTTTTGATCTTACATTTTTCAACAGCAAAAATGAAATAATGGAACAGTTGCATCAAGTAAATTACAGCGGTATTCAATTACTGTAATTGAATGTACATGGCATGTACAAGGATAATCTCATTTCACTTTCTGCAGTTGTGTCCAATTTTCATTACCTGCTTTTTCTTACCTACTGACGTTAACTAATGATGGAGCTCAGGAGGAGCCCTTTCTCTCACCCGAGGATGCATGATGTGGCAGGCTGATACTGGAAGAGTCTATATGGAAACACTCGCTTGTTGCTACTCATCTCTCTAACTTTGCGGGGAAGCCGAGGGCCCCGAGAACGGACATGCCGTGGGACTCCCTTCACGAGGGGGCGTGTGTGTGTGTGTGTGTGTGTGATGGATACTGCCTTATCTTCATCCTCATTCGTGGAAAGAGGAGGAAGGGCCCCTGGGAGCGCGGCGGCAGCCGACCCGAGGTGTCACCTGCGCCGGGGTGAGGGAGGCAGCGCGGAGCGGGACGCGATCCCACCCCGGGGAGCGGCGGCAGCGGGGCCGAGCCCGCGGGGAGGGGTCGTGCCCTCGCTCCCGGGGCCGGGGGCATCCCGGTGCTACCCGGGCCCTGCGCTGGGGAGCCGGTGGGAGCGGCGCCGGGAGCCGGTGGGGAGGGAGGGGGCGGTGCGAGCCCCAGTGCGGGGCGCTCCCGGCTGGCGGCTCCCGGACCGGCCGGGGGACGGGGGGAAGCGCCTTTTGCGCCGGGACCCTCCGGGGGAGGGCGGACGCGGCTCCTCGCCCGCCCCGACCGCGGGGTCCGCCGCTGGCAGCGCCGCCCGCCCCGTCCCGTCCCACCGCACGCGGAGCTGCCCCGGCGGCGGTGCGGCGGTCGCGGGTGCCGGCGACGAGCACCGCGCCTGCCCGGGGCGCGGGGCCGCGAGGCCCACCGGCCGCCGGGCGGGACGGAGCGGTACTTACGGTGTCGGCGGCGGGGCCCCGCCGGGAGTCCTGGCCCGCTTCCTCTCCGGTACCGCCGGGCTGGGCGCCCGGGGACGACTGCTCGCCAGCCCCGCGCATGCGCCCGGCCCTCGCGGGCTCCTCTCCCGTTGCCGGCCGCGGACGCGGGTGGGCTTCGCTCGGCGTGGCCGGAGCCGGGGGGGAGGGAGCGAGGCCGGCAGCCCGCGCTCCCCGCCCCGGCTCCGGCACGACGGGGCGGGTTGCCGCCGGGCCGCCCCCGGCCAGTGGAGCACCGGGGGCCGCTGCGGCTCAGGGGCGGTTTGCAGCGAGAGCAGCCGCCGCAGCGCCCGCACGGCGGCGGCGGGCTGGGGAGGGCGCGGGGGGAGCCATGGGGCCGCGCCGGGGCGAGAAATGCCGGAGAAACCGGCGTGAGAGTGTCCGTGTGTGTGCGCCCAGGGGAGGGGGTGGGAAGAGCTTAAAAAGGCGGCGATGCCGCCGCGGGGCTCGGTACTGGTGCGTTAATGTTCACAGATGCCTTTAACGAGAGCCGTGCTTACAAACCCGGGATTGGAGCACGGTTGCATTTTAAGTATCTGCAGGGATGCATCTTCCCTCCCGCCCCCCAGCCCCCTCCCGTCTTCCAGAGGCGCACAGCTCACCGCCGCCGGGCTCTCTCGGTCTGGTTCTCCCGTTTCAGCGGGCCACGGTGTTACCCGGCTGCGGCGGGCGGGCAGGGGCCGCCGGGCTCGGCGCTCACCCCGCGCTCACCCCACTCCTCCGGGGCGGCCCTCTCAGCAGCGCCCTTACCACCAGCGCCACGTTTTGGGGACTGCCTCACCGATAACGTCCCGTCACCGCGGCCCCCCGGGCAGTCCCAAATGCCGTCTGCCGGGAGGGCGCAGCGCGCCCGTCGGCGGGACAAGGGTTAACGGGACGGCTGCGGCTGGCTTGTGTCACCGCCGTCCGCGGGCAGAGCGACACGGTCTTCCCGTGAAAACGAGACTGGTCCGCTGCATGAGCGCCCTGCGCGTCCCTGCCTCCGGAGCTGGGCTCCCGGTTACCGGGAGACCTGGCGGGCAGCCCTGCCGTCGGGGCTGCTCCCTCCCCGCCCGCGCACCCGGTGCGGAGCACGGCGGCCGCAGGAGCCGCCTTGCCGGAGCCAGCGGACCCGGGGAGCGGTGGGGATGGCAGACGGGGAGCGGCGGGCTTTGCCTGTGGAGCCCGGGGCTCTCAGCCGGGGGAGCTCACCCGGCGCCCCCGAGACTCCCCCGCCGGTGGGGGCTGGGGCGACGTGGGCGGACAGCGGCTTCCCCGGTGCGGGGAGGAGGACGCGGCCCCACGAGCGGTACTCACAGCGCCGGGCGGCTCGGGGGCAGCGCGGGGCTGCGGCGGCGCGGCTCCGTGGCACGCCGGGCATCTCCGGCGCTCCGGGGGGAGGCGACTGGGCGGCGGCGGCGCCTGGGCCGGGGCGGGGGCCGGCGGCGGAGGCTCAGCCCAGCGGCCCCGCAGCAGGGCGGCGAGCGGGCAGCGGGCGGCCGCCCCGCTCCCGGCCAGCAGCGCCGCCAAGCCCGCGGGGCCGAAGCGGGGCCCCGGGGCGTCTCGACGGGGCGCCGAGACGAAGCGCGGGCCGGGCCGACGGGCGGGGAGCTGCGGCCGCAGGAAGGGGCTGGAGAGCAGAGCTGACAGCGGGGCGAGGGGCCCGGAAGGCCTCGGAGGCTGCGGCGTGCGGGGGAGGTGCGGGAGCGGGGGGACGGGGCGGGGAGGGAGAGAGAGAGAGAGAGAAAGAGAAGCACACGGTAAGCATTGCCGGGGGGCAGGCGCACAGCCGAGCCCCTAGCGGGGCCCCTCCACCGCGGTGCTAATCCGGGGGATGACAGACATGAGCCCCCACCGGTCGGTCCCTGGGTGGTCGGGGCTGCCCCTTAACCCCCCGCAGGCACGCTCTTGTGTTTTTAACTTTTCTAAGCCGGCCCTTGAGGTGCGGAGTGGAGACTTCTCGTATCGAGCCAGTGCCCCTTGGGGTTCAGGGCTGGAGATAGTGCCAGAGGAGCACGGGGACGAGGTTGGCCACTTACAACTTACACACAAAGAGCACCCCCCAGAAAAACCCACCCCACCCAAAAAGCCAACCACAGCCGGCGGGCGGAGCTGCGGCGGCGGGCGGGCCCCTCGCGGAGCGGAGCGCAGCCCCCACCGGCCCCGGGCCGCCGCCCGGCCCTGTCCAGGGTCCTGACGCTGCCCCGCCGCCTCCCCACCTCCCGCGGCCCGGGGGTGGCTGCGCAGCTCAGCGAGCCCGCTCCGGTCTGCAAGCGGTAGGCCAGCATGATCTTCCCCTCCCTTGCTGAGTGTCGCGGTCCTGGAGAGAGGAAGCCACCCTACTGGAGTGTGAGCCCGGAATAGGAATGGACAGAAATCACTGCCATGCGGGCTCTGCCTTCCTTTTCTCTAGCAGTGATTTCTGCCTGTTCCTGTTCAGGGCTCCATTTTTTCATCAAGGCCCAGCCCTTCCCAAAACAACTTCCCCATTTCTGGCCTACAACCATTCTCTTGCCATCAAAGAGACAGAGAGGAACTGAAGTCTGTACAGTGTGAAGAAAGCCCTTCCCATGGTGATGGTGCTGCCCTTGAAGGCCAAAGCCACCGCAGCTGCAATGGAAGAACATGGCTGTGGTGCCTTTGGTGCCTTTGGTCTCGTTAGAGCTGAGACCTGCGGGGAAAGCTGCCATTCCTGCACATGAGGAAGGCTTGCTGTTGTTTAGCAGCAGAGAGTTCCCCTAGGTCTGTTTGGAGACGTGAGCTAGGGTGGAAGCTGGACAATGTTCCCAGGAGGGCGGAAGAAATAAAAAGGTTGATTTCCCGCCCCACACCCCCACTTAGTATTTCTCCTGCCCAGTGGCAAGGAGCCCTTCTACAAATCTCTGCCTCTTTGGTCATGGCTCAAAGCACATGTTTGGGATATTAAATACACTTCCGTGCTGAATTACAATTGTCGAGGCCCAGACAGGACCTGTGGAGGTATTATAGGCTTGACAATTAGGATTAAATGATACTGCCTCACTCCATGGCAGAGAAAAGGGAAGAAAGTCTCAGTAAGTGTACCAAGGTGGTTCTTCATGTGTCCTGAGACCAAGATCGAAACATCTTTTAACACCACTAGCCTTTGAATCCAGCCCCTAGTCACTCTGCTGGGAAGGGCAGTCATTTCTCAGACCGGTGAGTGGATGCCCTAAGCCCTAAGTCCTCTCTAGACTGTGGTCCCAGGTGGCTTTCTAATCTTAGCAGGAATGCTTGAACAAGTGCACGTTTAAAATGCTGGCACAGTGTAACCCCTTTGGAAGGTATGGTCTTGCTCCATCCTTTGCATTGCTCTCAGGAGGGTCATGATCAACTAACACCTTATTAAAGATGGCTATTTTTTTCAACATTAATGATGCATAGTGATAGTGCATAGTATTATATAAAAAGGTGCTACTCATGCTCCCTAACATGAATGATGTTAGATAAACAAAGCCATCTAAGCTGAGCATCTTCCAGTGCTTGGTGTTTGTAGACAACTCTACCTAGCTCTGTAGGCAGGTACACCTGCATCATTGCATATGTACACAACCACCTAAATCCTGAAACAGCTGAGTAGCTTGGAGGCCTAAAGTCCTCTCAAAATTGGTGAAATAGGCATCATCTTCTCCTTTCTCTCTGAATAATGGATGCAGGCTGATATCCAACTGCATGAGATAGAACTGCATAAACAAGTGCTTGGACTTGGTTGAAATGGGATTTAAAGTTGAGGGACTTTAAAGCCGAGAGACACAGATTGAAGCCATTCCTCTGCCTAAAAGGAATCTGAGCATGCATTTCTCATATGTGAAAGAAAATTCCCTCAGTCCTTACAGTAGGTTGCTCTGCACATGCATGGCTGTGACTGTAGTCTTAGTCCCCACTGCTGCCCTACTTTGTACAGGTTAATTCAACTTCTCTAGACAGAGAGAAAGCAAAATGTGAACATCTTGACAATCTAGTTAGGCATGGGAGTGTTGGGCCTGGGTCTTGTTTCTGTTCCAAAAAATACATTATGGAAAATGGAGTGTTTACATGTGAACTGTGTATTTAATAAAATTATATACCATATAGTGGCACCTCTGCTTGTAACATACAAGGTAAATATTAAATCAGGACTCAATTTCAATATTGATATTAGCTACTAGTATATAAGGCCTTAGGAAAAAAAAACCTCTTTAGTAAACTTTCCTGAGCATTTTGCATTAAGTCTACATAAATTATTGATAAACTTTGAGGAGGGAAGTCTATCCAGCATGCAGTAGTCTTCTTCTAATCTACATCAGAAAGGAATGGCTTTATCTGAGGGTGCCCTTGCTATTTAATATTGTCCCTTCATAAGTTTCTTAGACTCCAGCCTCTCTGTTTCTGCAGACTTGTCCAGTTAATATATTTTCCTAATTTTGCATTTGTGGAAATGAAGAAACCTGTTGTTATTATTATTTTTTATTATTGCTGAAAACTTGTATGACACCTTTTTTTAATTTTTTTTCTCATTGAAAATGTTAAGAACAGGTTATAAGAAAGGTAATACAGAACATGTATCTGTATTTTCATAACATTGTATTCTAACGTTCTTGCAGTCACACTTCAGTGGGTGACATAATACATGTATTAGCTCTTTTGGGCCCTGTTTTGCTTTAAGGTGTTAGGACTAACTGCTGAGCCTCATATCTGAACTTCTGCTCCTTGCCCAAGGAGAGGTCATACACATTTCTATGGCGGCTTATGGGTACTAGTCAATTTTAGTGTTTCCTGCTCACTTCAGTTGTTAAATAGAGAGTTTCTAGACCGTTGAATGGAGCTGATTCATAGTGAATTAGGGAGCAATTCAAACAGAAAGTAAGAACCCATTTTTGACTATTTTCATTGACATGAAAGTGCACTTGTTACAAATCACTTTGAAGACTGATAGGCTTTTCTGGGAGAGGAGATATTTTCAGAAGTAAAATGAGTTTCCAGGGACTTTAGTTGAACTTCAATTTTCTTTATATATCAGCAGTATTCTAGTATTTGCTTTATCTTATTCCTTAATAAAAACATAAAATGTAAAAAAAAATAAATTTAAAAGAGGCATTTTAATTAAGCATATTTTGAAGGGAACATAATGGCAGTAATATTATGGGAAACAGCTTTGTTGAACTTCTAAATATTTGTATTCTTTCAACATCAGTTTCTTACAGGTGTAAGTAACTTTTCTTAATGGATCTATTAGTAATTGATTTTGAACAGAAGATGTAGGTTCAATATTGATGGGAGGCAGAATAAACCAGAGTCTTCAAACATGTAAAACTAACCATAGAGCTGCATGGAGTAGTCCACAGAGCATTAACTTATCCCACATGTGGGATGCATGTTAGGTTTTCATTTTTCCTAAACATTAATAGTAACGTGTTATTTCGCCAGCAGAATTAATTTTGTGTATGCTCAAGTGTGAAAGCTCCCAATGCCACATCATTCACATTGTCAAAATGTAACCGTTCAGTAGGACGTATGTAGAGCATAGGGTTTCTCAGTCTTTTGCTGGAGGATTAAGTTTCCTCAAGGTCTTATGTTAAAGCCTGTGATTGTGTTATGTTAGGACTAATGCCTGAAAAGTTACTGTAATGGTTAGACTTGGTTTAGACCTCAGTGTAGCCAGAGTTGTTTGCTATTGATGGCTCTGCTTAGTCTTTGCTAATTATTTCAGCATCGTAAGGTTATTTTCTAAAGTGATGTACTTTCTCAGGGTTGGTCAATCCCAGATGTATGTTCTGTCAAAACTCTCAGCCTCAGTATATATCAGTCAGTCTCTACTCTGCTGCCTCCACTCACAACCCTGTTTCTTTTCCACTTCTACATATCACATCTTTGTTACTTCTAAGGAAGAGGAAGCTTAAAGGGAAATAATCTTTGAGATGGAATTAAATATTAGAAATAAGGAGATGTTTTCCAGTAATAGGACTGAATGCCGGGTTTTAGAGAATCAGAGTCAGCCCAGTGATGGCTCTGCTCCCCATTCTGGCCCCAGTCCAGCTGATGCATGCAGGCACCGTGGGGTTTGTAAGCCCTCAGACCAAGTTCTGTGGCACAACTCATGTGCTTAAAATCTTTGGTGACTCAGAGTTTCTGGCAGATTGACAGACTACCCAGGAAGCCGGCAGCTTGGGCAAAGAAGGTCTAATTAGAAATTGCAATACGACACATACAAAAAATGAAATCTTTGCTGAAGTACGACTGCATTAAGAAACTGTATGTCATTCATTTCATTTGCCATGTTTGGCAAATTGAATCCTCACTATATTCTGTCTGACCCTCTTACCATATGTATGTCAATAAATAGCTAAAAAGGTAATGCTAACTACATTTTTGTTAGATCACGAGTTTAACATACATCTGTAATTCTATCCTCTAATTTTTTTTTTTTTTTTTTTTTTTACATAAACCTTTGAATTATTTGGAACCATTAAAAAACCCTACAGGTTTGTGTTGATTAAAAAAAAAAAACAACTCCCATCACAACAACGTTCTGCTAGCATATGTCCTGATGACATCAGAGAACCTGTGCCAAAGGTCTGGGTGAAATGTTGACCAGAAAAAGATTAGCTTCTACATATAAAAATTCTGAGTTTCCAGATGATGGAAGGAAGCTGCTCAGTAACTCTCATTACAAGCTTCCAGAAGGTGTCACTGTGTACCTACAATTTGAACGGAGAACCTCAACAGTTGAGGATTAGTGCCAAAGCACTATTCCTCCTTGTGCTATTAGGGGTGCTCTTCTCTGCCCATAATGGAAATCAAATGAATTAAAACTGGAGACACAAATATTTTCCTCTTCTCATGATTAGCAAAGGAAACATATGTTCATAGTATCAACGTTACTCAAGAGGTACCTATCCAACCACGACCTGCAGGACTTTCCCTGATATTCTGGGTCACACATAACCTCCTTACCACACAGGTGCTTGGTAAGTAATAAATATAGTTAAATTAAAGAAGAATCCAAAACTGACAAGACAGCAATTTTTAGGTTTGTAGTTGTATTCCAGAGCTGATTCAGAAAGGAAGACTAATGGGGCAATTTGGAACCAATGTTCCCAAACAGCTCGAGGTTTCAGAGTAGTTCAAAGAGTATCTGAAAGCCTGGTTGCACAATGTAATATTCCAGCTTGACAAGATTCCCGAGGAAGCCACTGTGACTTCTGCCATTGACTTTTGATCAGATTTTGGACCTTAGAAAATCTGGAGGAATTGGGGAAATTATGCAGCCGTGTTAAAAGGCTGATGGCAGAAAATATAACTCACTCACAGGATGTGGCGGAGAACACAAAAAGACATCAGAGCTAAAATGCACTATAATTCCTTTGAAAAATAAAAACAAAAGAATCAAGAGCAGGCAATGAGAAACTGCTAAAGAGTATGAGGTTAAAAAGAATAGTATCAGAAATGAGCATGTTATAGGCTGATAGACACTGGCATGAAGAGCAAACTCTGTATTTGTGTCATTGCAGGCTAGTTTTAAGCTGGTGACCAGGAGTATTTCTCCAGCATCTTAAAAGCACCATTGAATGACGATGGGAGGAAGACGAGCTGATCTGATAAGAATGACCATGAGGAGAAGCTGTGAACATATTTCGGAAATGGGAATACTTCAGGTGATATCTACCTCAGTGTACTAATTTATCAATGGAACTGAACAAACACTGATTTAGAGAGGTCAGGTTATCCCTGTTATGTAGATAACCCTGTGGAAGTGAGCAAAATGGCCTGGGGTTTCCTTGCAGAATCTCTTACTAATCTTTCTTTCAGAGATGTCTTATGCGGTCTTACCCATATAGGAGTGCATACCTGGATTAGAGAGACTGATTGCAGACAGCACAAATTACTGCCTAAATGTCATGCTTGCTTTAGGCTTAGGAGCAGACTTACAAATGGTATCAGTTCCCAGGTCTCCCTTGACACCACAGATACCAAGTTAGAGCTTATAGATACAGAGGACCTCAAGAAAAAAAAAGAAGAAAAAGAAAAGCTCAGAGCTACTGAGCTTTTGGGGAAGGCACTTGATGTGTTCCTGTGAAACCACATTTCTCCTGTCTGATGCTCAGAGAGACTGAAGCTCCTTTCTGTAGGCTGGACCTTTTCCTCTGGCCACTCTGGGGCTGTCTGTCATGTTTCCCTGCAATTGGAAATACACTGCACTTTGCTGTGGTTCTAGAAGTGTCCTGAGAGAGGGAGAACAGCAGTCCAGATGGGTAGAAATTTGGACAAGCTTATTTTTAAATCCCATCTTTATGCATCGTTGTTCAAAACAGCTCATTAACAGACCAAACTTGTGGCAGTTTCCCTCCATTACACTACTGTTTTGAAAGACCGTGTCCTCCTCCTGGGCAGACGAAACATCCCTCCCAATCTCCATTCTGCAGTTCATTTCAAACCTACCTCCTGACTGAACACAGAAAAGACAAAGTGGGACTGAAAGTGTCCTGCCTGCAATAGCCTATACTTTCTTCTCTGATCTGTAACACCTTTAACTTATTTCTCCTGATGATTTGGAAAGGCTGGTAAGAAACCAGTATAGTTTGGCTTTTCTTTCTGTTTAAAGTGTGCCTGCTTAAAACACAGTATGATACTTGAGATAGCACAGCTTTTTTATGAGTCCGAAACAATTTTATAGTGTGAGTATGCCACTGTTGGTCAGGTAAATCATTCAAGCAGTTGCTATTCTTGTACTTATCTGAAGTGCATGCATTTATCTGCACAGGGCAGTTCAAGAACAAATACTTTATCCTATGTTGGTCTAAGGCTGATCCACTGTTTTTGCTCTTAACTTGATTACCCTCAAAGGAAACAGTGAAGTCGACAGAACGGTAAGACCTGTTTTCTTCTTTATTGAGTCCTAAAGTAAATCACACAAGATGTCACAGGAAAAATCACAGCTACTTCCTGAAATTAAGCTGTGCTCACAAATGGGACAGAATGAATAACAAAACAAAGTTGAACCCTTCCCCTTTTTTTGTATGAATTCATCAGCCTACACCTGACATCTCGAGACTCCTGAGAATAATTTTCATCCCTCTTGTGAGTGTAATAAAGCACCTGCAACAGTGAACCAGGAAAACTGATGTCACATTTTGTAAGATCATCAGCTGCTGCTTGGATGGCGTCACTGGGCAGCTCCTGATTTGTTGCAGTCTGTTCTTAGCTTTAACAGTTGATATGGTATTTTAGATTAGCTTTGTTTTGAGAATAACACTAGAAGTATAATACTGAGGACAATCAGCCTGAGCTGTTTCCAACCACATCTGGTGGTAGACTGAAGATCTGTTAAGTTAAACATCTCAACACCTAAGTTCCTGAAAGTTTCATTGGAATCAGTGCCCAGCACAGGGATGGGCTGTGGGAAAGGCCAAGCCTTCTCAGACATGAAGATCAGTCAGTAAGCAGGCACAGACCCACTGCGAGCCAGGCTTCACCAGTTCACCTGCGCACAGGTCCTTGCCATTTCCCAAGTGTTACCCTTCAGCACACCTTTTGGATGTGGCTGATGGAAAAATAACATTCTGCCTGCCTCAGAGTTAAGTTTTAATGCTTGTGATGAAACATACAGTTACTTATCTTGTACATAAACTTGTACATAAACCTGAAAACAGGTGCTTTCATTCTCTGTGTGGCCTCTGGGAGAAGAGCAATGGTCTCTCCCTTGCATTTCCTGGCTTGGTGGGACTTTGACTTTGACCTGCTCTCAGGAGGATGCGCCTAGCCGTCACCTAGCAACCTGGAGCTGGGCTTTGAAATTAAGATATTTGTGGTAGGATTTTCTGATCTCTTTTTGCATCTTTCTTTTGACTGGATTATAGAGATGCAAATAAACAGGAGTAAAAAGCTGTCCTGTTATTGCACAGAAGGGGCCAGCAAAACGTAGGACTGAGTAAGCTCTAAATGGCTTGAAAGAAACATTTATTTTCCCCTAGAGTCTTTGAAATTTTTGTGGAAAGAAATTGCTGTGAAAAAGCCTGTATGTGATTCATGACTTCCGTGTCTTTGCACCACTCATGGGAAATGCATGTCAGGTAGCATGCGTTGTGTGCAAACAGGCAAGGGGAAGGAGTAAATTACTCTTCATGCTCACTACATATATAGCAAGGAGTAACGGATTTAAACTGCAGGCAGGGATATTTAGGTTAAATATAGGGTTTTAATGGTAGGATGGTGAAGCACTCGAGCAGGCTGCCTAGACTGTGGGGTCTGCGTTAGCGGGGTTTTAAAGAGCAGGCGAGGTAAACCCATGCCAGGAAGAGCTTGGGGATGGCTAATCATAGCAGCAAAGGTCAGATGACACTTTCAAGCTCCCACCCAGAACTGGCTTTGATGATACTGCACCCCATATTGTTCTCCTGGTCACTGGAAGTATTTGCTAATTAGAGTGGACTGGCTGATACCTGCAATCCAGGCATGACTTATTCTGGCACTTAGAGATTCCTCTGGCACTCAGAAATCCCTGAGAAATTTGAGCTGAAAAAAGCCACACCACAATTCATCTTCCAATACACCAGCATGAGGTGTATTGGAAATAAAATAGTGTGTGACTGGAATACTGTGCTCAGGTGATCTCTACCACATGATGGCCTTTAGGAGAAACCATAAATCAGAGCAATACTAACTGTATTATCTCTTATCACTCTGGGGCTGGTGTTGTATCTCATTTTAGTTTTGTATTTTACTGGAAATCATTTACTTTCATCAGTCTGGGTGTGCGAGATGTATCAAGGCGTACGTATCTCCTGACTCACAGACAGCCAAACTAGCTGCCTTTTCAAGAAGGTCTCCATGGTCTTCCAGGGAGAAAGAGTTGTTGTTTTTCCCTAGTATCCTTTATCTAAACTGTTGATTCTTGCTGGTGGAAGGATATCCTAAATTAATATATTTGTAAATCTGAAGTTACCCATATTTTAAATTAGTTGATTTAGACTGAGTGGGTTATTTATTAACCAGCATGACATTTTGTTCCACTTAAAGAAGGTCATCTTATATTAATGAAAACAGTCTCTGTAGTTCAGGTCAGTCTAGGATTGTTTTGCTGAAAAATTTCTGGAACTAGTGTGAAAACAGTTTATCTTTTGGTTTTTGTATTCATTAAATTCTTTCTGACAGTAATATCCTAATCAGCCCAGGATTCTGCATTTTTCCATTTCAAAGGTGCACAGCTAAAAAGGAAGTTTTAGGGCTATTTCAAAGGTAAAATATGGAAATCACTAAATTGGAAAAACACTTGATTGCAAATTAGTACAAATTATCTCTGAGGACTAGAAAATTTGCACACCATTAATATGCAAGTAATCCACCCATTAATGTGTAGTACATTATTATTTTGACAACTTTTACAAAAGACCGCCCTCTGATTGCTGTCTGTGCAGCTATTATTGTCTCATAGACAACACTGAGCAATACAGCTAGCTATTCTCAGAACAGAGTTTCTGGATGCAAAAGAAAAATCTTTTATGAATTAAAAAAAAATTATTATGCCATGTAATTACAGAACAGTTGAAAAAGAAAGACACTGTAAAGAGCTCTTTGTTTCACAGAATAGTTGAGGTTGGAAGGGGCCTCTGCAGATCGTCTAGTCCAACCTCCTGCTCTCAAGCTTCCTAGGATCGTGCCGAGCAGGGTTTGAATACTTCTGAGGATGGAATCTTCACAGCCTGTCTGGACAACCTGTCCCACTGTTCAACCACCCCCACAGTAAAAAATCAAACAACTTTTTCTGCCTGATTGATAGAATAATTCCTGCATAAGCCGCATTCATCTGTTCTTACATTCATGAATTACGCTGAAGATTAAAGCATATTATTTTGTAAAGGAGTTACATTTAATGGTTTGAGCTGCCTGGAGCAGACTAGTATACTAAGGACATTCAGAGGAGTCATGGGGAGAAGAAAACCCCAAAGCAAACATGAAAGGTCTCTGCAAGGCTGCCCAGGGGTAGCAAGCAAGTGGTGAAAATGAGTCCTATCCAATGATATTAGCTAAGCCAGTGGCTTGTTGCATGTCTTTCAGGGCTAGGCCTGCTAAAGGGTGCCCCAGTCACAGCACATTGTGCTTCTCCACGGCTCCCAGCAGGACGCACAGAGCTGAATTAGGCACCAGCCCCTACTCCGTCATCCTGCCTGGTCAGAGCTGGCATCTAAACATGCCATCCAAAAACCGCCAACATACTGCATGGGGAGCTGCCTCACAGCGACAGAGGAAACCCTCAATCGCAGGAAACAGCATTTATGCTGCATCTTTCAAAGGAAGTTGTGGGACAGATTTGGCACTGTATGTGCATCACCCTTCATTTGGGAGCCACAGCCCCAGATACCACCCAGCCCCCACCCACAGACCTACATGTCGGAATGCTGCTGTTAGCATATTTGTTGGAGATACAGGAGATACAGGTTCAGATCCTTCTTCCACTCTGAATTTGCATGGGTTTATCTCCCAGGCTGGTGGCCTAGCCACTGGAGGTGGTCTGTCAGCCTCAGCTTTCAAGAACTGCCCTCCCTGGCTTGGACCTGGCTAACCAGATGGAGGGGAAGGAGGATGACTTTCCAATCTAGCTGCAAGGGACCTCCCTCTGGATTTTGGTCTGGGCCTCACTGAACACCTGTTAAAAGGGAAAATGGAAGTACTTCTCACTGAATCTCAGATTCTTGTGTGCTAAGTGCCTTAAACACAGTAAAGCATTGCCACCCCCTCTATATAAGGAATATTAAATTATTATACAACAAAGAATGCTTTCAACACAAGGGAAGGAAGGGACGCCTGCTATCCTTCTCACAGACACATTGCAGTAAGTAGTTAGGTTATTCTTGTGGTGTGTGTGGTTTCAAGTCACCTCAGGGGAAGGTTTTGAACCTGGACTTCCCATAATTTGGGCAACAGCAGTAAGTGCTGGGCTGTCAAATGAGAAACCACTCCTCTGTCCTGTGTCAGGACAGGGAGGTGTAATTTCAGGAGCGTGTCCGGGTCCGTGATTCACAAAGGAAAGGAGAGGCCTATCTATAACATAATTTGGTGTTTCTACTGATCGCCACCTCTCTGAAATGGTGTTTTTTTGAATGCCGTTCTTATGTAGTCAGTTCTGCTCATACATACACACACACCCAGTCCCCAGCTCAGACACATGGGCTCTGGGGGACACCAGCACACCTAAATGCAGCATGCAGTGATGCCAGTCACTGGGGTGACCATGGCCTGTTGTGGATCATGCTGGTTTCAGCTATGAGAATAATAATTTAATAGCTATTAATGTTTATTTTGGATTCCAGTCCTGCAATTTTTACTTTCAACTTATTGGTTTGTTTTACTTCCCTCCCCCAATACAGAAAATTGTAGGAGCTTTACCCGACCAGCAGATTCGTACCCTGATGAACATAAATCGTTCAAAGACAAAATGTCTGCATCATAGTTACAAGTACTATAGTTAAGCTAACAGATCTCCCACTTCAGATGACCAGATGAAAGGGAGGACTCTAACCCCCCAAATGACTAATACAGTCTTTTTCACAGCATGGATAACCTGACCCTAATAAGTGCTAAAGACCTGGGTATGGAGTAAGCCCGGAATACTGCCTCCTGTGCCCCAGGAGTACTTTGTGACTTATGAAAGCAGCAATTAATGAAACAAGTTTTTCCTTGGAGGAATTCTCTTGCCAACAAGAGAAACTACTTACAGTTTCTACCTGACCCCTCTTGCAGGGTTGGCGGCTGACAGGCCTTAATCCTCCTAATAGGTCTGCTGACGAGATGTGCCCCAATATTTTGGTGGACACTGCAGGTCTCAAAAGGATTGATACTTTAGGATTGATGCAGTCTCTAAAAATATGCAGGAGTAGCCCTTTCTTAACTAGTAAAAACACTTCGGGGACAAGATAAACCCTTATTATAAAGGATACATGTCAAGACAACAAAATTAACCAGCACAGAAGACCACAGAGAGATGATGTTCTCAAGCTTGTGCTAGAAATAATTTTGCTTACCTTTAAAACCAATTTCATATGATTTTACCTCATCATCTTAATCTATAACTATTCAGCACCCACTCTTTTCTCTACCTAAAAGTATACTGTATTATCAAAGAAGTTGTCAATAAGACTAGATGCTCATAATTTGGTGGACCTAAATACCCTGTAATACTCCTATTTCTCTCCCAGAATTTTGTCTCCCTTTGAAACATTGCTCTTGAATAAAACAGGAGCATAAATCAAACATGTCTCAAATTTTACATCTGCTATGTAAGAATAACTACTTTGGGAAAGACAAAGAATGTTAGCTAAGTGATTCAATCCACAGCCATACAGTTTGCATCCCCTGCCCATCTCAAACATAAGAATTAGATAAAATGTGACTATTAAACTGTGTTTCAGTCTATTTAACTAAGCACAACACCTGTTCAAAAGAACAGAAAGAATGTGTTCTTGGTATAAATTACTGCTTGGTTTGTTCCTAACACTTTATGACACAATCACAAGCTTTAAGACATACAAATGCTACCGTGACTAAGTATGAAAAACAGACTTCACCAAATAAACACTCCTGACATGACAATGTACTTGGGAGAGATTATAATGACTGAAGAGGGTGAGTATATTTACTAATATCAGGACTTTTCCTACTCTTATAAAGGATAAAGATGATATCTGACTTCAGAGGGACTGTTAATAGTAATAAATGACTGACAGCACTCATCACCTGAAGACACCAGAGTACTTGGCAAAGCAGTACAATCATTCAACTGGCATGTTGTCCTTTACAAATAACACCTTTTATGACTTTTGACCTTTCTGGAGTTGTTTGTGAACGGATCCTTATTTTATCAAACAAATAATGATTCATAGCAGTTGCCGAATAATTTAGGTAAGCTATGCGTGGTCACGAGTGACTTCCACATCACATGCAGGTCATGGGATGCTGTCTGACATCTCCAAACCCAAAGGATTTCTGTGGAGCTCAGATCAGCTAGATGAAGGAAAAAGGACGCCATACTTCCCTTGGGCTGTTCCCCCCGAGAGCGTGCTTGTGGCCATTTCAGTTTCTGCCTGGTCTCCCACACAGAACTCAAACAGGTAGGACTTGGCAAGCAGAAAGGCAATGCTGGTGTAACTGGGGTCTCCTTAGGCCTCAGCCTTGATCGTGAAGGAGGCTTATAGTTGCTCTCTTAGCACACACCTTCTCATTTCACACTATGCTTTTCTCTCTGCTCCATGCCTTGGGGAACAGAGGAAAGCAAGCCCTTCTAGGTAAGACAAATCTCAGTAGGGTCTGGAAAGGATTCTGCTTGCCAGAAAGCAGCAAGAGCAGGGCTGCTTCCTCAGGGAAGGTGCAGGGATCCAAGGGGATCCCACAGCCAGCAGCCTCACCAGCCACAGCCCATCCCACAGTACTTGAGCAAAGCAAGCAGGACAGACATGGAGATAGTCTGGTCCAATCAAGGTCTGGATCATAAAGCAATATCACTGCAGGGTGGAAGTCAACCCCCAGATCAAGTCCCACAGTCACCAGGCAAGCCTACACTGACAAGGGACAGCCAAGATCAAGCTAGGAAGTCAGCCCAGGGTGTGGGTTAAGGTCTCAACCAGGTGGCTCCATCACCAAATGGGGCATGGCTGTTACTCAGCTGGAGGCCAGCACTCCTTCAACACAGCTTAGGCAGGGAGCAGACCCTCAGGACGGAGCTTAAAAAGAGCTGCTGGACCCATGGGTGCGGTGTGAGGCCTCAGGTGAGGCTGGTGAGGACCGTTAAGGCTTATTAGTGCCCTCAGAGCCATGACGCTGTTGTTGTGTGCTTGCTCAGTCACTTGTTGTCTGTAGGTGTATTATTCATATAAACCCAACCCAATCTTGAGCCTTTATGTTTAGAAATCATAATTATGTTATAGAATTGAAATGTGTCCTATCCAGATGTAACCTGGACATGAACTAAAATGTGGCATCTCTGTGGAGAACGTTGTCATTCTCTTCTGAGAAAGCAATGGCAATAAGCTCTTTGTAATGGGACTTCGGCCAAATTTTGTCATTAGGAAAATACTCTGATCTATTTGCAACCTCTCACTATCTCTCTGCGCAGTGTAATGTTTCTGGGGTGTTTATTTTGTTAACTGGCACAAAGTACATTAGGAGCACATGAGAATGTGTCTGTTAGCTCTGGGTTAAGTAAGTTCTTGCATCTTTGTGTTGAGACTCGTAAAAAGTTTATTCACTTTTGCTTTTTAACACTTTTATAAACCAAGATGCAAACATATCAGAGGGAAAGGCTTTTTAAGTAATGCAAATGGAGATTAGAAATAAACAACTCACTGAGTTAATTTAAATGTCATTAGGAGAATTTAAAAGGCCTTTAAACTCTGCCTACCACTTTTCAAAAACATTTCTCTTGTAATTCAGTTTCTCTTTGAAAGCATGTTCAAGAATAAATAAACCTAATTCAAGTGTTCTGTTAAAAGACTTGGTTTTGGTTTTTTTTTTTTTAATCCAAATTTATTTAATATTTCAACTTTTTTACTATTTGGCATGTTGAATTAGCTGGCAACTTGCTCTCAAAACAGCCACTGCTCACATTCAGAAGCATCAAATTCAAAACCTCACCTAAGGTGGAAGGGAACGTGGAAATTAAGGAGGACTGGGGAATCAGTCTGATCAAATCCCTGCCAGTCAAACAAATTTATGGGTCTAAGGACATAGTTTGTCTATAGTGATCAGTGTCACATATAGAAACATTGTACCAGAATCTGAACTTTCTGAAGGCTTCAATGTCACCAGAAGAAAAAGTTCTGATGTGATCTTGTCTATTCTGCGGGTGTAAGTGACAAACTGGTGTTGAACCTTACAAACTTCAAGTTGATTTCCTAAGTCCTGGGAAATCATATAAAGCCTCTGTGCCTTTGTTCTCTATCAGTTAAAAGTATTTTTTTCCTATGTGAAGTAAAGCCTGCAGTTCATTTTAATTCCCCAGCCTTAGGGCCATACACATTGCTAGACCGGTAAGTTTTCTAACTTCCTTTCACTAACACAGTCCTTGTAGACTCATTAACTACTAGTAACATTGCTTACATTACATATGTGAAAGGTCCATTTGCTGATATGGTTTATAAAGTTCTGGAGACATGTTCCCCCAGAGCATGTAGCCTAATACAAGAGCTTCCACATGACAGCAATTTTGCCTCAGCTGAGCTCATGAAGCGGTTACAGAGCACCTCCTGGGCTGACCCTGCTACCAGAGATGACAGCCACACCAGCGGAGCTGCAGCAGTTAGAAACATAAGCACAGAACAAAGTAAATGGGACAGATAGCCAGCAGGAGAAGGGAAGCTGGCAGTAGTGCTGTCTAAGGAACTGTGGACAGTAAGTGGCCCTGAACCTCGCAGTGTCATTTAGGTCCCTCGGTGGATAAATCCTTTCACAGAGCAGAGAAATAATATGTTGTCCTCTGTGAGGTCCCTGACCCAGTCCTGTGCACTATGTTCTCAGAGACTTGGCAACAAACTACAATTTCAGGTGAGAGGCGTAAAAGCGATCACCAAGCTGAAAGGAACGATTCACCTGGGATGAATAATAGGATGGCTAAACGAGAAATGACTAGGGATGTGAGCTGTGAAGAACTCCTCAGTATATGGGTTTCAGAAGGTATGACTACCATGGGTTAAATTCAGGAGACACTGTGCCTGTGACAAAACCCCCTCTGCCTTCATAAGGGCCAAGAAGTCCCCAGGCTCATGTGCTAAATGGACAGATAATGAGACAGAATGACATGAAATTCTGAAAGGAGTGTACTTGGTTCATTATCAGAAACAGTTTCCTGATAGTGGCAAAGCAGGCTGAGTATTTCCTCTCGGCAAAAGCAGTGAAAGTCATTTAGGATTTCTGATGAGTGTATTCCTGTAATTCACATGAAATGGCCTCCTGGAAATGGACATGCATTGGCTAAGGAGATGGGATGGAGAAGCCAATTCTTGCTTTAACTTGAATGTCTGTAGGGCAGGTGTGGAATGGGGAATGGCTTCTTCACCAGTCTTGGCTTTCACCAACCCTGCCAACAACGTTGACTGGCTGCCTTAGTTCCTCTCCACTCTGGTGCTGTTAGTCTGAAAAAACCCCAGACTTTGTGGTTCCAAGAGTGCCTGACATTACTATCACAGTCTCTTCCCTACCATGCACCAGGGTGCACTGCTTCTGCACCAAAGTTTTAATAAGATAGGGTTTCTTGCATCTGCCTCTCTTGCTCTGTTGAACTGCACAGGAGTGTGCTGCTCACCATAAATAACATTGGTTCAACCCTCAGGCAGCTTTCAGGCTTTTGACAAAATCTAGAGGATACATGACTGTTGTTTTTAATTAAGGAAAATGGTCCAGCTCTTCAGGTTCACTAAAGGGGATTTACTGTAACACCCTAACAGATTTTAGTATTATGCTGTGTTTGATTTCTTTGGGATATCTTCTTTTGTTAATTACCAATAAAAATCATCTGAGGTAGCATCAGTGAAAAATGCAGACCTCTTCAGTGCCTAAACACCATGAAGCAACATGTTTTCCCTCACCCTTTTAACGATAGATTAGCTCCACAAAGTATAAATCATTTTTATGAGTTAGATGGATGTGTTTAAGATGTTGTTTGAAAGCAGACACTTAGCAGGAAGGAGGATCACCACCTCCTTTGTCACTGTGGTTGCAACATGCTGAGGAACAGAGGGCAGAGGATGAGGCTCAGGAATAAAGGAAAACTACATGAATACTGATGTCTTGGTGACAAATAGTCTATGGCTGTTATACATGACATTAACACTTTCTTTCTGCTTCTTTCCAGATACACCATTCCCCCTCTCCTTCAGGACATGTGGATAATCCTGGATTTTGTCTTACCTTGAAAATCCACTGTGCTGCTTTAATATCCTCTTCATCTTCATTTTGGAGGGTCTCCTTTGCTTGACAGTTGTCTGCATGGTAGCTGTGAGTCCTGAAGTAGAGAAAAACTTGCCTCCACATCGAGAAATGAAAAGGCTGTTCCTGAATCCAATTTTACGATGACCTTTCTTGGAAAAACACCACTTTTATTTAACGATGAAACAAAACCAAATCCCAGACATTGGGCTGAATGACAACAACATTGAGATGGCTCGTCCTTACACTGATGGGCAAATGTCAGGGCCTCTTGCACCTTTCCAGTTCTTCCCGCAGCCTCCACAGTTCTGGAGACAAACAGGATTATCGGCCCTCAAGTATCTGTGGTGCCTGATCCCCTCAGCATTGTGCCAGCTTAGAGATTAGATTTACGACTTCGTAGGTTTTAGTAAATTGAAAAGGAGGAAGAACGGCACATAGTGCTTGAATACATGTCAGAGAAAAATGCTGTAACAATTATGAAACACATTTTATCACCTCAGGGTGAATGTATTTCATTTACAACTTGAAGGAAGAAGCAACTCAGCATGCAGTTACACTCTACGGGCAGCACCAAATGGAGATGACTGTCTTAGGTCAGTGGCACCTGTCAATCATGTTTTTTCTCACCGACTGAACAGATGGTCTACTGGTAATCCTTCCAGCTCCAATGAAAACACCACATGAGCAGCAGCCATGTCTGCGGATAGAGACAAACTAAATATAAAGACTAACACTCCAGGTAGATTATTAAAAGATTATCTCTCTTAGCTTTACAGAGGGCTGCCAGGCTTTTGTTTTCTGTTTGTCAACATTCACTCGCTATTTATTTTTTGTGCTTTTCGAAATACAGATGGGAGAAACACAGAAAGATTAGGAGAAATATTAAATTATTTTGAAATTTTCATTAAAATAATTATGTAAACATTGTTTATAGTTCTGGTCATTAGCAATGCTGTTGTAATGAAAGCCAAGCAAATAATAGTGTTCCTTGTGTGGGAAAGCATTTGGGAGCCTTTTAAAACATCTTATCCTGGACACAGCAGAAAGTCAAACTCATACATATGTTAGTGTGCACTGAAAAGAATCAATCTGTTACTTTATTCATAATTTCAAAATACTTCCAGTTTTAATGATTTTATTTTTTAAGTTAACATTTTTATTCGAGTTAGCTGAAACTTCCAAATGAGAAGTTACCGTAAATGGGGAGCCAAGACAGCTTCCATTTTAAAAGTATCTGATGGGATAGACTATCTATTTTGCAAGTTTACAACATCTTTTTCCAAGTTGAAAAATATGTCTAAACCAACATTTTTTTCTGCCAAGAGTCAAAAGCTTTGACAATTCAGTATTGTAAATATAAGGTAGATATAATGCCATTCTCCCCCATAGCATCTCTTGTGAGAAGAAGTGCCTTGGTCATATCTCTGTCTTTTTTTCAGAGAAATCAAGAAAGTGCTGAGGAGAAAAATGAAGAACAATGAGAGAACACTTTTTGCAGCATTTGGCTTGACAAGCCGAATTGCACTAGAAGTCATCGTGTAGTAAGAAAGCTGTTGCATAAGCTCTGGTAATAAGTCTGACTTTGGCAGAGTTACTGCTGAGGTTTAGGTAACCACCTTCTTTTCTGTCCTCTAGCCAGGCTTACTGTCAGCAGCACTGGTTCGCTCAGCATTTCCTTTTTCCTCCAAGAAACTACTGCTCTGACCTAGCCTTTGCTTGTGAGAGAGGATGGAATTAGAGGATCTATTGCTTTTTTTTTAATTTTATTTTTTTTATTTTAACCCAGAGGTGGGCTTTATTTCACCTAGTACTGCAGTAATTTCACAGAGAAGAGCGCTCCTTCTATACATTCAGGTGCAGACCCCCTTGTCCAGACAAGGGCTGTTGGCACAAAGCAGCAGAGACTGATGGTGAGAGAAGAAGAGATGCTGTAGGCTGCAGAGAGGGGCTGGAGACTCTGAGACCCTCCAGCTTTCAATACAGAAGTGCACGTTCACAAGACAGAGAAACTTGTCCCTACTCCCTAAAATAACGTACTCTACTATTTTAACCCCATTTATTTCTCAAGGCCATAACCTGCATTTATTTCTCAAGGCCGTAAATAGTTAGTTTTGTGCTGGCCTTTTTGTTCCTGTTTCTGCACAGTATTTCACTTCCAATTTTCTGAAAATATAGCATTGTTCCATTCTACCAGGGAAAAAAATTTGAAAATGTATTTATTACAATAAAATGTTAGTTTATTTTTCTTTTGAAAACATGGCTCCTATTGAGGATAAGAGATGTGTGGTTCCTTAACTGAACATGCAAAACTTAATTCCAAAGAGGTGGTGGAGCAATCAGAAGATTGCCTGGTATGACATTTGCAAAACTGTGGAGTATTAGTTTTACAAGAACCTTTAGGCCAGGATCTGATTAATTTAGAAGAAAAACGATCCAAGTTCTATGACCTAGAAGTCAGATAGGTCTATATTGGTTGCAGGAAGCAGGATTTACTCATTTAAAAAAATACTCACAGAATAATGTTCTCCCATCATGACACAGACACTAAAATGAAGATAAAATAAGAGGAGAAAACAAAGACAGACGAAACAGTAAAAATCCTGTTCACAGTGGGCCAATCTTGCTGTAATTACTCAGGTGAAATGTCCAGTGAAGCACTCCATATCTCCTCACATTGAGAAGTCACTCCTGTTTCCGTGAAAGGAAGCCTTTTCCTTGACAACCCTCCACTCTTAGGTAGGAGAGGAAGGAATCTAGAGTCCCCCATTCCTCTGTCCCACAGGTCCTCCCTGATGCCTTTGAGGCAAACACAAAATTTGCTGGGGGAGAGATGGACTAAATGGGAAACCCACGAGATGAAAATAAGGAGAAACCAGAATTGTAAAATAAGTCAAGTCCATTCAGAAGTTACAAATGTCACAGCATTTTCGCTCCAGGATAAGAAGTTAGTTGTGTATCAGCGGGTCATCAGAAATCACTGGGATTTACTCCAGTATGTGAGTAATTTTTATACTTCCTTGCAATATCAAAACATGCTAGATTTTTTTTCAGATAATTTGGGCACCTAAAGACATCTAGATGTCCAATGAGATTTTTCAAAAGCCATTGTGCTCTTTCGTTCCATACCACTAAAAAAGCCCAAAGGAGCACCTCAGATGGGAAGTTTTTTAGCAAAAATGCATCGAAAGGACTAAGAAAGTCAGTGACTGTCTTCTTATCTGTAGTTGAAATGTATATTTAAAATGATAAATAAATAAACATATAAAATACAAAATAATAAAGTATTTAAATAATTAGCTTTATTTATTTTATTCTGAAATTTATAGATAACACACACAATCTCCACCAGTGGAAAAGAAGAGTAAATCATATCTTCTGGGAGACAACTAGCAGTCTTCCTCTTCAGGCCTTAAGATATAATATATGAGATAAGGTGCTAGAAGACGCAAAGATGGACACTTTCTGATATATTTCTTCTCACCTTGCATTAGAGACAGATTATTGGCACTATTGTCTTCTTCCATACTGTGGAGCAGAGATTTGGGGAAAGGAGTATTTTAGATTTACAACAACGTGTTCTTTGGTTTTCCTCATTCCCATTACCTTGAGCTAGTTTCTTCATATTTCTCTACCTCAGTTTATCTAGAAAACAAAGACCCTCCTACTTTACATTAGTGTTGTATGGACTTAGCCACCGATGCTGAAAAAGGCTTCAAGTTTCATACATTACCAAAAAAGCTAGATTCCCTCTAATGTTTCCCTCTTGCAACCCACAAGCAGACCTGAATTGTAGTTATTTCTTCTTCTCTGCTGTTGCCTCTCTCCTACTATAGAATCCCCTTTGCCAAAAAATATCAGGTTTAACTTAGGGTCTGCTGACCAAGTGCACCTGGCGCTTAGTTCTGTGATAGAAGAAACATGTCCCACTCTTGCAATGCACTCATGGGGGCTTCATGCTGAAAAAAGTCATGCTAAAAAGCCCATGCCTATGGCTTGCATCCATCCCTTGTCATGCAATGTACATGCTGCTCCTTTCCACATTGCCCTGGGAGGATGGGTTTTAGGCCTTGGAAAAGCAGAAGCTTGAGTGCTCAGATCTGATCTGAATCCTTGGATGAATAACCTTAGGGTAAAATGAAGTACTTGTTTTAAGAATGGTAGCTCTTGAAGGTGAGGCTTGTCTCTGTGCTTTTCTAGTGTACAGGTACCACTTTGAAAATGTCTTCCTTTACAAATTTTGCCATTTTTTATTTGTCAATAAAATTTTGTGAATTAGAGAAGTGTGTTCACTTTTCCTGACCTTCTGAGTATGTTTTGCTTGGATAAACTCTCCAAGCCATTTCTTCCATACATGTTAAAAACTTGTACAGACATGCAGGAGACAGCCAGGTGATGTACTGAATGCTGAAAGGTTAAATGGCAGGTGTGCAAAACACTTCTGTAATTTACAGAATATATGAGAGACAATGATACATTGTTCTTATTACAAGAAGGAAAGGAGAACAGAAAAATACTCTCACAATCCAGCTGTCTGTGGTCTTACCATGAGAATGACTCATCTGCATTCCTTTTTCTAGTATTAAACATTTTTATTCTTTGTGATTCAGGCGATTGATGACTTTTATTCCTGAATGCTCATATGCTTTTCTTTTTTCTTTCTGTGTTTCACACATCAATAGTGTCATCTAAATATAGCAACTTCAAGTGAAGCTGTGCTGCCAGGAGTTAATGGACAAGCACTGATGTGACCAGAATTAGATAAAGGAGAATTGTTTTGCAGTACCTGAATTCTAAAGGATAGATGCTTACCAAAGAATAGGAGCATAGCACTATTTCAATCATAAGCAAGATCCAGTTCAGAGAATTGACCAGCATGAATAAGGCACCATGAGGTCCCCTCCGAAGCTGATGACACAGGATGGGTTTGTACTGGTTGCTGAGGATCGCCTCTTGCTGTCATAGTGATGACAGGCACACGAGACAGGTTCCTGTGATGACTATATAATGTTTTTCTTTCTCAAAGCCTACCCTTGCAATGCAATGAAGTTCCTTAACACAAAGAGTGCCTCATAGGCCTCACACTGTGTGAAAATTTTCAGATGTGCCCAAGTGTTTGACAAACGGGGGATAAGAGTGAATGTAAATCTGTAGTATACCCACCATCCTCTGGCAAGGTGGTTCAGAGTTCAACTGTGTGCTTGTCAAAGGAGTAGCACTACCATCGGCAAAGTTTTCACTTCACTATTTACCTCTCTCCTCAAACATTTCTGAGCACGCTGAACAGCACAGACTCCAGCCAGATGCTTTTTGCACTCTGTTGAAGACCCTTCCGCGCTGTGAAAGCTGATCATTTCTTCCTACCCTCTGTTGTATATATCTCGTTCAGGAGTTATGAATCAATGCACAGAGCTTTTCTTTTAACCTAGGAGAGTTGTTTTTTTTAAGAGCACCTGCAGATGCATCTCACTGAATGCCTCTTGGAAATAAATCCAAGTGGATGGAGTCTACCCATACCAACCTTGTCCACAAACACGAAGAACTCCTGCAGAGGTGTGAGACATGACTGTTCCTTACAGAGCTGTAGTGACTTTTTGTTAATGTTTTGCATTTATTCCTTTACATGGCGTAGACGAATATGTAAATTAGGTATATTATTATACAGCTATAATCAGGAACAATAGATTGTTTGCATTCTCTAACATGGTACATAGTGTTCACTAATTTGATTCCTCTGCTAGAGACTCTATTAACTTGCCTGGCACAGATGTCATGTTTACTGTTTGGTAATTCCTGAAATGCCTCCTGGAACTCCTGTTAAAAAAATAATGTAATTACTATTACAATTATTTCTCCTTTCTTTGCCTTTCTCTTTCTGCTAATTATGTAGATGCATACTCTCAGGCATTATGCCTCACTCCAAGGTTACAGAAAAGTTACAGGGAGTATTTTTTACTGTAGCCTCTCAACTGCCTGTGAAATGAATAGTAAAGCCAGAGTCTGCCATTTATGATGAAGTCAACATGCCAAATCACAGCTTTTCAAAGTTCTTTTGTATAGAAAAATGACCACGTTGCCGTAGTATCGAAATTTAGACTGCAAATAACAATCTCTCTTCTTTTAGCCAGACTGAATGGATGGTGCTAGACTCTTGCAGGTGGTGCAATGAGGCAAAAAAATAGTCTGCTATGAAAAAAAAGGACCACTGATGACCTATTGTATGTTCCACATAAGAGATCACATGAATTTATTTTTCTCTGCTTAATATAAAGTGCTGAAACAATAATGGAAGCAGGGACTAGACGTGAGAGAACCACAATCCTGTGTGTACTTGTACTCGGGTTCAGCCAGAGTGCTCGGGTACTGGTACTCGGGTTAAGCCAGAAGTGTGCTAAAGGGGTGGGAGAAATATGCTGTGCAACGTAGACTAGAATCCAGTGTTTTGAGTGATTTCCTTAAAACATGTGATCCCCAGCAGAAGAAATGGCTTTGCATGCCTAAGCAAGTATTTGGGACGTTACCCTGCTAGACATAGGGGCACATGATGGGGAGCAACGGCATTTGTGTCTTAAAAACAGCAGCTGGAACTGCACGTTCAGAGGTGCTGATCCGGTTTCCATAGGTTTAATTAAACTCTGAGAACAACTATTGGACTGAGCTTAGAAGGGTGAAGGTGGAAAAATACCATACCTGGCTTAGGTTAGAGAAGGCACTAAGTTAGCAGTGTTTTCAGTGCTGGGACATTCTGGGGTTTGGGCAGAAGTATCGTGGACAACTGTGGAAGTTTCATGGAAGGAAAGCCTGAGGTGCCTCCAGCTTAAATAAGGGCTGAATGGTAGCTTGGAGGATCACTGTACAGGCCTTTGATGCCTTCTTTCTGCAAGTCTGATTTAAAAAGCTTCAACCTGTGTTCAGATTATCTTGTAAGCCCTTTGTGCTTTGGTTTCTTTATAAAATGGGTAGAGTCATGTGTATCATCATTGGTAATGTTGTTTGAAATGGTTGTGGAAAAGGTGAGTATGTTTATTGCTGTGCCTGATGCTGGACTCAAAACAAGAGCGGTGAGTGAAACATGCCATAAAAAGGCAGAGCAGAAGCAGGAAATGACAAACGCCATGGGACAGAAGTTACAAACACTCATAAAAGAGGAACTGGTTAAAATAAGGCTGAATCTGTATCAGAAATAGTGTTGCCTGCAGGACTAGGGAAAGTGATCGTGCCCCTGTACTCAGCTCTGGTGAGGCCGCACCTCAAATCCTGTGTTCAGTTTTGGGCCCCTCACTGCAAGAAGGACATTGAGGTGCTGGAGCGTGTCCAGAGAAGGGCGACGAAGCTGGTGAGGGGTCTGGAGCACAAGTCTTATGAGGAGTGGCTGAGGGAACTGGGGTTGTTCAGCCTGGAGAAGAGGAGGCTGAGGGGAGACCTTATCGCTCTCTACAACTACCTGAAAGGGGGTTGCAGAGAGGTGGGTGTTGGTCTCTTTTCCCAAGTGACGAGCGACAGGACAAGAGGAAATGGCCTCAAGTTGCGCCAGGGGAGGTTTAGGCTGGATATTAGGAATAATTTCTTCACAGGGAGAGTGGTGAAACACTGGAACAGGCTGCCCAGGGAGGTGGTGGAGTCACCCTCACTGGAGGTGTTCAAGGAATGTGTAGATGTGGCACTGTGGGACACGGTTTAATGGGCATGGTGGTGTTGGGTTGATGGTTGGACTTGATGATCTTACAGGTCTTTTCCAACCTTAGTGATTCTGTCATTCTGTGAATTCTGCCTCTCAGCCCTGAAATAAAAATCATATTCAAATACACTTTCAAAGTAACAGATTTTTATTCAAGATTGCATGGAGATTTCTGTGCTAGAGATCAGGAGTTGTTCAAGTGTTTCTTATCACTGTATGTAAGCAACCTGCAAGAACGCAAATGTGTTAGATTAAACCTCAAAGCCCAACGTGCTGGGTAATCCACAGAATCAAATTAATGGATGTGTTTTTTACAGACTAGATGACACAGAGCGTGCACACAGCTTAGAGAGCTTTCTTCTGCTATAGCATAAAGAAATGCAAATGTTGTTACTCGGACTGTGCCTGGGATTTAAGCTCAATGGTCATGTTATCAAGAAGTCAACAGTTTTATTGTGGTATGAAAAAAGATCCATTTTAAAGGAAAAATTCTTATGGAGGAAGGATAATTAATCAGTGGCACAGTAATGAAAACCCTCCTTGAGTTAAAAAAACACTAGTAGAGGTACTGGCCAGGTATAATTTAAAGAACAGTGTATCTTCTAAATACAGAGACCCTAGCAAAACGAGACGTTAACTGTAGACATCTCTAGGGCAGCTTTACATTGGCTGTCTTGATTGGCTCGCACACGAAACTCTCTGACCTATTTCTCTTTTCTCTGTCTTTCCTCCTAGTCCGTTAGCAGAATTACCCTTCAGGACCATTTCTGACTAGGAGTGGCATGTCTATGCACTTCATCACAGTATGACTGGAAAACTTCACTCAGCAACTGAAGTTTTTTCTCGGAAACATGGACGTTTAAGCCTGTGGTTTCTGAAACACTTGGGCTTTTAGTCTGACAAGTTTCCCGCTCCTTTTGCTTATAGAGACAAAGCCCCACACATACAGGGCATTTTTTAGAAAAGGAAGAAGTTGTGCAGGGTCTATCTCCCGCTGAGATATGACTTGGGAAGAAGGAAACAGCCTGCCCCCCGCACACAAGCCGGTGCAGCTCGCGAGGCGAGGGAGAGGTGCGCAACACAACACGGCAGAGGCAGTCAGACCTCTCTACCAGAAGCGGAACACCTGGCACACCTGCCCGCTTTCCAGCTGTAGGAAAGAGTGAGCTTGCACCATTGCAGCAGGAGAGGCGGAAAGCAAGAACATGCTGCGCACTGGAAAAGAAGGCATAGCCCAAGGAGGCAGTTCAGCACCAGGGGCGTTGCCCGACACCTCTCCGGCCCGTTGCCCTCCCGGGGCTCCCTCCCGGCCTTGGCAGCCCCTCGCCCCGGCAGGGCGCCGGGGAGAACCGCAGGGGCCTTCTCGCGGGGGGGGCGAGGGGCTTGCCCTGAGGGGCAGCACCGAGGGGAGGCTCTCGGCCCTCCCCAGGCAGCCTCGTGTTCTCTCGGTGGAAACACTGCGCCCTTTGTTGTCAGCGAATAGCGCGGGCGGGCACCCACACGCTGTATTCTGCCATCGGTCTTCTCGGTACGGGGTTAGAGCCCCTTATAAAATCATAGACATATATGTGTGTGTGTGTATTTAAATACGTATTCTAAATATGTATATACAACTAAGTACGTACAGCCCTGCACGCACACGACTAATGACGTACGCCACCGCCCTATACGGGCGCGGAGATGTCGAAGCCCTCCCCCTAACGGCCGCTGGGTGGGGCCGTGCGCGAGCCCCGCCCACCGCGCGGCTCTCGGCGGCGGGGGCGGGGCGCTCTCGGGGTGAGCTGTCCCTCGGAGGCCGCCGTCGCGGTCAGGTGGGCGGTGTCACATGACGGCGGTCGCTGGTGGGGCCGCTGCGGAGGGCGGCGGAGCGCAGCGGCGGGGCCTTCGGGTGTGCGGGCTCCCTGGGCCTGCCGAGGGGCGGCCGCAGCCTTCTCCCTCCCACAGCCCTGGCCCGCCGGCGTGCCCGTGGGGTGAGAGCTGCCCCCCACGGGGACGGGCGGGTGGGGGGTGCCGGGGTGGGGGCGTGCTGCCGCACGGCCGCTCACGGGGGCTCTGGCGGGCCCGGGGGCGATGCGAAGGTCTCCGCCTGGCGCCGCGGCTTCCCCCAGGGCTTGGGCGCCCCGGGCCCCTCAGCAGGCGGCCGTGTCTGTGAGCCTCTGCAGGGAGTGGCAGGACAGGGGCCAAGTGCCTGCCTCCCCCCGGCACCCCAGGCGTCTGCCGGCTTCTTCGGCTTGTCTGTATAGCTTGCACGCTCCTGAAACCGCTCCTACCGATGCCGCTTTCCTCTGCGGCTCGAGGAGTATTTAAATAGCTCTGGTTGGGTCATGTAAGAGCTAGGAAACGTTCCGTGGTCATTGAAGGACATAGTAAATGGTGCTGTCTTTGTGGGGGTTTGCTCACAGAAGTAGTTTCAAAGGGAGGACAGTTCTGCTGTTCCATTTGTTCAGGGTAGTTCCTTTTCTTGCTTTTGTTAGAATCATATTTTCATTCAGTTAGACAAACGAGGTATGTTTGTTAGGGATGGGGCAGAATGTGCCAGTTTGTTCTTGTTTGCTTCTGTAAAGGGAGCCAGTAAAGTCCAGAAACAGGCTGCGTGGAGAGGCTTGGTACGATTTAGGTCGTAGGGAGTTCCTGCTCCGTCCGGGTCTCAAGCCTCTGCAAACACACTTCTTGTTTTGGCATCGAAGTCAGGTGGAGATTAAACTGTAAAGGAGAGAGGAAGAAGTGGTGAAGGTCACTGTCTATGGTAATGTAGTATGTCCTGATGAAGAGCTTCTGTTCGTATTTATTTTTCAGTTTGCTTTCTGTGCAGTGATGATACGAATTTTCTTCTTAGTCTATGTAACATGGGTTTTAATTTATATAACTTGTGGGATTTTTTTTCTGAAGTTGTAGTTCATGTGTTTCTAATGTCTAAATACTTAAACAAATACTTGCACTAAATCAGCCCTAATATGTGGGGATGATTCCCCTTCCTTCGCTGATTTGGAAGGAAGGCATTTTCTGTTATCTGTAGGGCTGCTTGGGCATTGCAGAAGAGAGGTCTTTATTAAAATAACTTTATTTGATTGTTCAAGAATTTACAAGACTTGGAGTTATTTAGTAATGGTATGTATCTTTTATTTTAGCAAACTTGTGATTAGTTACAGTTTAGTGTGTAGGTATGGCTTATTTTTGTTTGTTTCTGGGACCTCACATTTTAGAGGCTTTACAAAACTGATTTCTCAGAAAGTACTGAGTACAGTTTTAGGGAATGGGACACCTGGAAACATATTTTCCTTTTTATTTCTTTAAAATATTGGACAGATACTCTGCTCTTTAATACTTTAATAAGAGGTCTCAAATCTGACTTTCATTTTTAGGTACATTTTAATTATCAATTAAGATGGATATCCGAGGTGCTGTAGATGCTGCCGTCCCAACAAACATCATTGCTGCCAAAGCTGCTGAAGTTCGGGCAAACAAAGTAAACTGGCAGTCATATCTCCAGTAAGTAAAAACGTTCCACAATTTCTTTTTCCCTTCCCTCTTGTTTTAGACTTTTTGAGATTTTGGGTTACATTGGAACATTAGGTTACAGTGAGGAACATTCTGTCTTGGTCCCATGGAAGTAGTTGGAAAAAGTCTACGTTAAATGGAAGTGGTTGGGGAAAATTTCCTTATTACCAGAAAGGGAACTCCACTTTTGTGAACTGAACGCTGTAGTAATAAATAATGTAAGTTTGCACAAATGTATGGTAAAACTGTCTGTTTTTTTCTCATCATTCAAACACCATTCTCAATTTTAGCCTTATTAGATGAGTACTGAAGTAAGAAAAGTTTACAGTAAGAGTTGTCTTACGTGTAGGTATGTTATCTCTAATGCTGAAGTGCCTTTTGTGTGAATACAAATTGTACTAGCAAAGCTGGACTGGTAGTCCAGGAAAATAAGCCGTACCTCAACTAAAGGAAGAATAGTGCTGGAGAGCAATTGGAGCAAGTAAGTTAGGGAGTAGGCTGAAACAAATACTTCAGTGTGGGGAGAGCTGTGCTGCCATTTCAGATAAGCTCAGTGTTTACGCTGGCAGGTATATAATGGTACTGGGAGTACCGAGAGAAATATTGTGAAGAGAGCACCTAGGGACAAGCTGAGGAAAATAGATTTGTGTATGAGGTAGGGAACAGGGGGAAGAAACAGACTTTTACTAGTCCTCTGTACTCCGAAGTGAAATGCAGGATTCTTGCATCCCTGCGTTCCTCATGACAGGTACCTATGAAGAATATTGGCAAAGTGTAAATTAGCATTATCTCTTGAGGGTCCACGTATAGTAGCACATTACTTCAGTGTTCGTTGCTTTGTAACTGAAGTAGCAGAAATCTTGATGATTCTAGAGGTACAAGCCATGCTGATGGTGCTTTGTGATTATCAACATTACACCACTTTGTAAAAGATAGGTTTTTTCAGATAGCTGTGATGCATAAATATATCATAGATATTAAAATAATGTTGCAAAACTGTACATATGCAAGCTGAGAAATGCTAACATGGTGGAACCTTATTAATGACTACCTGCTTTGCCCTGTGCTATGTAGCTCAGTCTTGCCTATTCCATTCATTCAGTTGTATTATTTTTTCTCTTTGTGTTTGTATATCTGCATTGTAAACTGGATTAAGGAACTGTTCTGCTGAAGAAACTTCCTTTTTCTAGGCTATTTTTTCAGATGTATCAGTTACTTGTTCAGTTTGTGGTGTGACATTACAGAAGCTTTGCAGGCAAAAGAGCAAGGTTGGTGTGGTAACTTGACAGTGGCAGCTACCAAGTATTTGTCAAACAATCTAAATGGCTTTTGCTGTTACTGTGTGCCCTGTTATCCATTTGATAGGAAGCGTGTCCTGGGGAAGCCTGGGCAGCTGTTCTTGCGCTGTCCTAGTGGCAAGTGAACAGCTAGTTTGCAGTTATTCAGGATGAAAGTGGGAGTACAATTGTTTACTGTCAATCTAAGCAAATATTGGATAGTCTTTTTCACTGTGTCTCTAGTGGTTCAGACTGTAGGGCTGGTGAGATTCATCTGTTGCTTTTGTTAGTACAGGGGATGGTTCTGTTTGGCAAGGAGTTGTATTTTGAATACATATGTAGTATTAATTGCTTGACTGTGCTTTATGTGGTCTACCGTTTATAATTTGCCTTCATTCTTGGGGTTCTGTCTCTCTTGTGCTGAATAAGGATGGGGAAGTTTTGTTTATTTATCTGTCAGCAAATTTCTGTGTAACTTCTTTTGACCAGGAGGCAGGGTTGATAGCTCTTCTTCAGATTCTAGATGAAGAATTTGGCTTTGTTTTGTTCTGGAATCCATGAAAGAAGAATGTACTAGTAATTTCCTCTCTTTGATGGATTAGCCAGGTTTTAGAGGCTACTGTAGTGCATCTGGTGAGTATTTGTGATCCCATGATGAGACTGCTCAATGCTTGGTGCGCTCTGTATGTCAATGACAGTGTGTCCTATTTATTATTGCTCTGAAATAAATGTAATCTTTGTGTCTTTGTATTTACGGATAACAGCCCGGCTGTCTGGCGAAGGTAACTTCAAGGATGAACTTTAAGTGGTGCCAGAGGGATTATGGAGCATTGTGAAGATAACTGTAGCTCCTTGGCTGAGGGGTTTGCTTATCATTAGTTATTGGAAAACATCAGCAGAACTTTTGGTGCTTCTAAAGAGGAAATAAAATTATACCTGGTTTTGGACATGTCCCTTTTACAACAGGCAGGTTTTGGACGTGATGGTGTCTTTGAGGCTGGTGCTTTAAGGGATTTGTTGAAAAGTCAGTTAGTGCAGCTATATTAACTCATTTCTAGAGTGAAGCATGTTATTAATGAGTGGAAGCTGCTTCTGATGTGCCTGTTAGAGGCAGGTCAGAGTGGTTTGTTCTGGTCTGTAGAGTAGATGGAAGGTGTCGTGCTGATGATTTTGAAGGACAGTTCTTTTGCTTTCTATTGAGCTCCCGTTATGTCAGTCTGTGCATTTAGTGTGACTTGCATATAAATATATGGATGCATACTTAAAGTCTTCAGATGTTTTTACATTAGAGGAAAGATTTTTATTTGTTTTCCCTAAGTTAACACATCAATTCAGGCATGACATAATTTGTATTCCTTGAACTGTAGGTAGTATTTATGTAGTTGGAGTCAAAGAACTTCACAAGAAACTCTGAAGTATTTTTTTGTTTTTAAATCTGGCTGTGACAGTTGTATGTGTATAAAGATGCTTTAAAGATTGCATCAGTTTCAACAGCACTGGAATCTGGGTCACACAGGAAGGCATTCTGAAGTTCTTTTCTGCTCTCTCTGTTCTTCAGTGGAAAAGTAAAATGGCTTACTAATAGTTGGGCAGACTCTAGTAGCCTGACGTCTCTTGTAGAGTCGGTTCAAGCTAAAGATTAACTGGCATATTGTTTATTCCATCTCTGAAGGTTATAACTGTAAACTAAATGTCAAACTATGCTAACACACGACTGCTGACTTCTAATGTTTTCTGTGTATACTGTTGGCACAGAAAGTGAAATATTTAGGTATGACAACTGTACATATTACTAGTTTGCCACTGTGTTTACTGCTCACTTCAAAATCAGGCTGTGGAAAAAGACTTTTTTCTTTTTTTTTTATGCTAAAATTTACACTTTCTTTGTGTTGAATTCCAGGTAGGGTCTGTGTCTGAGGGAGAAGAAAGTAGCAAAACTTGGAACAGTGGAAGGTGATGTGTAGGTCTAGCTACCTTCTGGAAACTAAACGTAGTTGAGGCCATTAGTTCTGTACAGACTGTCATGCCTTTGGATCTTGAGACTTCTAGTAGTTTAGAGGTGTCGATGTCCTCTGCTAGTTGAAAATACAGTGCATTGCTGTTGTGTACTGTGTGGTTGCTTTCAGCATTTGCCTCAGGGTGTCAGAATGCCTTTGGAGGGTGTGTTAGCTTGCTTGAAGCAAGTTTGGTTTTGCTTTCGAAGGGTAGTATGTGAGTTCTGTGGAAAAGTGAACTCGTTTCAGAGTTTAGCTTACATCTTACTGCACTGTAGGTTTTCTAGGTATACAGCATCTGACAATACTTCATATTTAATCAGGTGAGATACCTGATGGCCAATTTGTACATGGCCTCCCACATGTCTTCAAGTACTTTACATACATGTTTGAATTCTGATGTTAAAATATCTATTTTAGTTTCCTGGGCATGGGGGAATCTTGTGAAGTTGGTTAAATATCTTAGACTTTAAAAGTAAATCTTGTCTTAGAAGAAAGATAGAAGTTTCCTAACTTAGTGTGTGGGGCTTTTTTTTGTTTTGTTTTTTAAATTTGGTCCAGTCTTGTAGAGTACTTTCAGCCTATCTTACTGTTTTAATTTTGTAATATTAAAACTGTTGAGCAATTGGATCAAATTAATGTCTTAGGTACATGCAAAGTCCTGTAGATACCTGGATAAAAGAAATTATGCCTTGATGTGATGACTTCATATGAACTTCATATTTGCTGTAGATGTAGTCAAATGTTTGTGGGTTTTTTTTTAAAAAAAAACCCCAAAATTAAAAACCAAACAAAAAAACCTCCACCCTTTGCCTCCGGAATGACTTTTGTTAAGTCATTCAAACAAAAAAAAAGGAACAAGAGCTGCTGGAGGAAATGCATAATAGAAAGAAGGAATCACAAGTTTCTGAATCATCTTGAGAGACCAGGAAGTTTTAAAAAAAATGATAGTCTTACAAGTTCATGCTTTCTAAATCTTACAGAGCTTCAGTTCACTCCTCTGTAGCTAGTGCTCAAAGGCACGCCTCAGTATCTAAAGCACAGTGCTTTAAAATGTGGTTACAGGACTCCTGGTCTAAACCTGATATACCCAGACAACTGAAGCTCAGTCAAATTGAGTCTTACCTATTGACAAAAGACTGTATAGACACATCCTGGAAAATAAGAAATTAAATGGCTGTTAGGAAGAGGGATGGAGGGAAGCTTTGGTTACTTGCATTGTTTGTGGCAAGGTAATGAGAAATTCCTGTGTCTTTGAAGAGGGGATGAGGAAGATGTGGTAATAGCATCACGGCAGCCAGTACCAGCTGTCTGAGGCTGCTTTGCATTTTTTCATGGTTCTTTTGCACTGGTTGCTAAGGTTTACTACATAATCAGTAATTATAATTTTGAGATGAATGGAAATGGTTGCATTTGAAATTAATAAAACTATTAATCAGATGTGTGAGATCCCTGATAAAATATTAACAACTTGTTTACAAAGCTGTCAAATTCTTTGTACTGTTTTCTTTGGGTTGGAAAGTGTCTTTTTGAATGGTACTTGCAAAATAATAAAGAGTAAACCCTAACTTCTTTTCTTCTCAAGGCAACATCAATCCACACACCTTTTTTTTTTTTTTTTTTTTCCTTCTTTGTTTTCCTGTGGTGTAATGTAGGATGAAGCCAAAGGCTTGAAAGCTTTTTTTCCTTGACAGTTGGTAGAGCTCTTCTAATAGCCTGGCTATAAAGAAGCATCTTTCTTCGTGGGCTAAGGCTTTTTGAAGTGTTAAAACTAAAAATTAAGGGTCCACCTTATGTCAAAGTGCTTCCTAAATGGCAATGTTCTTACAAATAAGCAGCTCATCTTCCAGGAGTCCCTGGCTTGGCCAGCGTTGATTGAAACGTGAGAGGCTTCTAGTTATGGGTCATTAAGTCCAGTATTTGTGGTGGATGAATTGCCCTCCTCTTTCAACAACTGCTCAAATCCATCCTTAATAGGCAAGAAAGAATACAAGTCAATCTAAAAGGCATGTGATAGCAGCATGGTCATCATTGGCTAATTACTTTGTCATCTATAATTAGTTAAGTTTTAGTAGAAACTAGTTGAGGACTGCCACTGGCTTTTTGAATCTTCCATCTAGTAAGTCTTAATTGCCTTTGCTTTGCATATGAGAATATTTCTTACAAAGCAGCTAGAATACAGGAATGGTGTGCGTAGTACTGGATTACTTATGTTCTTTGCTTGAAAAGTAAATAGGTAAAAGATGGCTCTGTGATGAGGCCATCCTCAAGACAAAACCGTTTAAATAAGAGGGAAGATAAGAACACATTGTAGGTCTTATTTATATTTCTGTGTTTCAAGAATCCAGGCAAGCCAATTAAAAAAAAAAAAGCAAACATTTCATGTAAGTTTACAAGGATTTTAATGGAATCCCTAGTCATGGAACATCTAGAAACTGACTGGAACATGGAAAACATGGGTTAAAAGAATCTGTGCTACATAGCTTTGCTAAGTGGAAGAGGCATTTGACTCATGAAATGTAAGAGGAGATGAGTCTTGGAAATATCCGAGGGCAATGTCTAATACTTTCATCGCCTATTACTTCTGTATTGATGATGATGTGCAATTTTCTTCTTTCCTGAAGCGCTTCTGGTATTAACTAGTAAAGCTAGTCACCTATTAAAGTCTTGAGTATTTTCAGGACTGTTTGATTTAAAATTAATTTTCTTACCTGAAGAGTACCTGACTGTACCATTGCAACAAGTTTGTTATTTGTTGTGATGGTAAGTTTTGTATTCTAACAAAAAACGAACAGTATTCTGCCAGCTCTTCAGCTGAGTCAACAGCTTTCTGAAATAGCACTGATGATGGCAGTAACCCCTTGAATATTAAGTTAAAGAGAAGATCAAGTAGAGCTCTGTTAGCTTATAGGTGTCCACAGCAGTTCACTATATCAAGCCCCCTTGCTATGTGTTTGGATGAGCTTGCATACATATTGGTTTTTAATCTACCAGGAAAATCTGAAGTGTCATAAATAGTGAAAGCTAAAAATATATTAGGAACCAAGTTCTCTGTGCTCTTAAAATTCTCTTCAGTGCTTATGGCAAACTTAAAATAACAGTTCATTTTATTTTTCAGCACTTATTTCAGGTATGTCTAGACTATTATTCATGTTATGTATTATAATTTTGGCATATGTGCTAGCTGTGTCTATTTCAGTTCTTACAACTATTTCCACTGACCATTGTGTTCAGCCTTCAGTTTAAAAATTATTTAGAGAATGCTGTTGAGCAGAGGTGATGCATAAGGAAGAGTTTAGAGAGATCATTCTGTCATTAGGTTTAAATTCTTTGTGCATGAGACCTTTTGCAGAAAGTTCTACTGTGGGATATAGGATTGATAAAGCGGTACTGTTGAGATATCAAGTTGAAGAAAATAAGGTTTGTTTGGCGGGTTGACCTTGGCTGGCTGTCACGTACCCACCAGGACACTCTATTACTCTCCCTCCATTAGAAGGATAGGGGAAGAAATACGACAGAAAGTTCTTGGGTCGAGATAAGGACAGGGAAATCATTCACCAATTACCATCATGGGCAAAACAGACTCTACTTGGGGAAATTTAAATTAATTTATTGCCAATTAAATAGAGTAGGATAATGAGAAATAAGAACAAATCTAAAAAATACCTTCCCCCCATCCCTCCCTTCTTCACAGGCTCAACTTCACTCCCAACTTCTTTACCTCCTTGCCCTGAGTGGCGCAGGGGGACGGGGAATGGGGGCTGCAGCCAGTTCATAACACTTCATCTCTGCTGCTCCTTCCTTCTCATGCTCTTCCCCTGATCCAGGATGGGGCTCAGACACAGTCCTTCATGAACTGCACCAGCGTGGGTCCTTTGCCACAGGGTACAGTCCTTCAAGAACAGACTGCTCCAGCATGGGTCACAAGTCCTGCCAGTAAACCTGCTCTAGCATGGGCTCCTCTCCGTGGGGTCATAGGTCCTGCCGGGAGCCTGCTCTAGCGTGGGCTTTCCATAGACTGCAGCTTCCTTTAGGACATACCTACCTGCTCCAGTGTGGGGTCCTCTGCGAGCTGCAGGTGGATATCTGCTCCACCATGGACCTCCATGGGCTGCAGGGAGACAACCTGCCTCACCATGGTCTTCATCACGGGCTGCAGGGGAATCTCTGCTCCGGCACCTGGAGTACCTCCTCCCCCTTCTCCACTGAACTTGGTGTCTGCAGAGTTGTTTCTCTTATGTATTTTCACTCCTCTCTCCGCCTGCTGTTGTGCAGCAGTTTTTACTCCTTCTTAAATATGTTATCACAGAGGTGCTGCCACTGTTGTTGAGTGGCTCAGCCTTGGTCAGTGGCGGGTCCATCTTGGAGCTGGCTGGCACTGGCTATTGGACATGGGGGCCGCTTCTGGTGTCTTCTCATAGAAGCTGCCCCTGTAGCCCCTCCAGCTACCCAAGTCTTGCCACATAAGCCTAATACAGTTTGGAATAACTTACTGTTCATGTTGCTTATGGTTTCATATTTTGCTTTTCAGAGGGCAGATGATTTCGGGTGAAGACTGTGAATTTATTCAAAGATTTGAACAGAAAAGAAATCCAGAAGAAAAACAGGAGTTGTTGCAAACAGAAGGCAATCAAGTAACTTTCCTTTCTTTTAATAAACTATGTTTTGAGGAGGAGGATGGAAAGAAATTTTCGTACCAACTCTATTTTAATGTTGGCTGTATACAGTTAAGATGTTATGGAAGAAGTACAAAACTTGCTATTATGATTTTTTTTTTCTAGATATAGGTTGGACATTATTTTAAAAACCTATTTAATAATTATTAAATGTCATCTGACTTTGAAGGGCTCTGTTGTGGGACAAGCTAGCTCAAGTCTTTCCTCATCCCGGTTTACATAATCATGGACACTTGTACTTGAGTCACTTTTTTTATGAGCTTTTTTCCTTTTAGTTTATTGATGAGAGCTACTGCCAGTGATATTTCCACTTAGCTAGCTGAACAATTATAATGTAGTTCCAGCAACAGAACCCACAGGTGTTATTTTAGGCACTGTAAGATAAGAGACATCTGCACTGGACAGAGCTGATACAAGGTTGATAGGTGACCCATGGCATTTGACTTACGGAGTCTAGGCAAGATGCCCAAAGACACTTTAATGATACTTTAAGCAGTAGAATCTCAGCCTTGAGGCCTGAGGTTCTAGCAGACAATGTCAGACATCTAGAGGATTGGGTAAGGCAGCGCGGAAGAGTAGGAGATGCACTCAAGACACAAAACTTTCCAGCCCCTTTTTCTATTTTAATTTTAGGCTCTTCTGGGTTCCTCCCCCCCCAAAAAAAAATTGTATTGTGTGACTGCTATGTAATGGACCATAATTTGCATAATGACAACAGCATATATGGTGAACATTATATTCCACTATGTAATTACAGTGTAGCAGTTCAGAGCTCCATTTTTCTTTCAGTTTTAGTTGAATGTGGTGAAGTGGAAGGAGGAAGTGTAAAAAGTAGTGTTGTGACTGTTCCAGACTATTTTGTCTGTTGCTGAAATTGTAGAGTTGTTCAGGAGGCAGAAGACAGCTCAAATATGAACAAAGGTTTGTCTACAAGGTGTAGGAAGTGAACAGGTAAGAGTGACCTGTCTTCCCTCCTTCCCATTCAAGTTGCTGAAACCTTCTTACATCGTGTCTAAGTTTGTTTCTGTTTTGTAATTTACTGGGTTCTTCTCACTGCCATAAAAAAGGATGCTGATGAAGATTTTTCTAATCAGTCCTTCAACAAAGCACCTTGCTGACCTTCACTAGCGAATGCTTGTTATTTCATTTGAAAGCCATAAAACAGTTTATAAAGGGTAACAATCAATATGACAGAAAATTTTCTTTGTAATATAATGTCAAATGTATTAATCTCTTATTGCAATTGAGTAAGATGTTGGGATGCTGAATGCTTATGTAAGACTTAACTGTGAATTAATGAGGTCCTGTTTTATATTATCAAAAGGAAGGAAGATAATTGCTAATATTAATTTTAATGTCTCTTTTATTTTTCTAGTGTGCTAAAACATTTATAAACTTGATGACTCATATCTCCAAGGAACAGACAGTTCAGTACATTCTGACTATGGTTGATGATATGCTGCAAGTAGGTCAATAACCTGTCTTATTTTTAAGTCTTTAAATGCATGCTTGAATGTTTCCTTAGCCTAATTCAGGTCTCTTCAGGTGTTTGTCATACTGTATCAAAAATATTTTTTGAAATTTTCAGATCTTGTCTTCAGAAGTTAAATGTTAGGACTAAAGTTATATGGGTAACTTAGTCTTGTGTATATATATGTTCATATGCTGGAAATAAAACATACCTGTATGCTTGTCTGTTGGCTCTCAGCCATGTATGATGCAAAACTTGGATGTTAAGGGATGATGTGTGACCTCAGCCCTTTCCTGTTCTGTAGATAGCATGTAACTTCTAACATGAAGTTGTTGAAGCTTTTCCCATGAAGGTGTTAATTTGGCCACCCTCAGCAAGAAGGTTTGGTTTCTGCAGCTTCGGGTTTCCATCTAAAGGTAGACTGTTTAGGAGAACAGGTTCTGAAATTTTCTGCATGGTTTAATTATAAAACAGGAACTTATGATTCAGTGAAGTATATAGCTCTTTGTAGCTATGGGATACAGTGACTTACAAGAGTAGGCTATTAAATTTGGTGTCAGGACTGCTGTGCTGACCTGGACAAGTCAAGAGGAGACTTCACTCAATAGATAATCCTGGTTTTGCATTTCTTTGCTCTCTAGACTAAGAGAAGGTGGTTGGAGTGGTGATGTAACAAGATGGATTGAGCTGTGAAAGTCTTTCTCCTGGTATTCACATAGAATATCTGGCTGTTTGACAGTCTCTCTTCTGCTGTTTTATGTTACGTTTAATACAAGGTAACAGTGAAATGCATCTAGTGATACATGTGCCCTTGTGGCCAAGGCTGGACTGCCCATGTGGCCAAGAAGGCCAATGGTATCCCAGGGTGCATCAAGAAGAGTGTGGCTAGCAGGTCGAGGGAGGTTATCCTCCCCCTCTACTCTGCCCTGGTGAGGCTGCATCTGGAGTGCTGTGTCCAGTTCTGGGCTCCCCGGTTCAAGAAGGACAGGGAGCTGCTGGAGAGGGTACAGCACAGGGCTACAAAGACGATTAGGGGACTGGAACATCTTTCTTATGAGGAAAGGCTGAGGGATTTGGGTCTTTTTAGTCTGGAGAAGAGAAGACTGAGGGGGGCATCTTACTAATGCTTATAAATACTGAAGGGGTGAGTGCCAGGAGGATGGGGCCAGTCTTTTTTCAGTGGTGCCCACTGACAGGACAAGAGGTAACGGGCACAAACTTGGTCATAGGAAGTTCCATCTAAACATGAGGAGGAACTTCTTTACTTTGTGGGTGGCACAGCACTGGAACAAGTTGCCCAGGGAGGTTGTGGAGTCTCCTTCTCCGGAGATACTCAAAACTCGGCTGGACACATTCCTGTGCAATCTGCTCTAGGTGAACCTGCTCTGGCGGGGGGTTTGGGGTTGGACTAGATGATCTCCAGAGGTCCCTTCCAACCTCTATCATTCTGTGATAATGTAATGGTTTAGGGCGTTGCCCTAGGAGGTGAACCATGTGAATTCTAATTCCAGCTCTGATTACTCGGTATTGTCAACAGGAAAGTTGAAAAGTATGAATCTCTCCACAGTATGTATAACATGGGGATTATGGTGTTCTTTCAGGTGCCTGTGTGCACATTAGAGCCCCAAGTGAGTGTGCTGACTGCTAGAATAATAGCCTGTGGTGGTGGTGACCGTTTATTCATGCCCATCTGCAGCTTTGTCACTCTAACCCTCTTCCTCTTTTCTTTTAGATTTACTTTTTCTCAAATGTGAAACAGACATCAAGAAGCAGGGAAGACAAAAGGGATCCTTACTGTCATTTCTTGATTAGGACACTTACTTGGGACTACCTTGTTTCGGTGTATACATTTGATGACAAACTTTGTCTTAGTGTGCAAGAACTCTCTGTTATCGCTACTTTTGTAGGGAATGGGTCTTGTTTTCTGTGAGAGATATATTGGTGGCCATAGAAGTAATCATTTCACTTGCTCTTCTTCGGAGCTTTTTGTGAGCTTTAGTAGGCCTTGTCGAAGCGCGCATAAGCAAAACGTTAGCACATAGCTTGTAGCTACAATACGCGATAGCTGGTATCATCTCCTGTGCTGTGGAATTAATACCCCACAGATAAAGGCTTTCACTGGCCCACTCTTGAACAATTGCATTGCATTAGTTCTAGCTGGTCACAGAAAGTAGTTTTGAGTAATCTCTTATTTGCCATATTGGTGCTGTCATTATGTGTCTAGATGAACACGTTTTCTTGACTTTATGGTCATGCACTGACATTTCTGTATTCAGGGCCTTACCCTGCCACAGAACTGGCGTGTGTGGAATTCTTAGTGTTAAACATAATGACTTTAAATTGTCCAGGCTTTATAGTGATACAGGAGAATAGAGGTGTTGGTGCATAGTATATATTTGCTTTTGTTTGAAATTGGATGCCTTTTTCACTTTAGAAATTCTGCTTCAGTGTCTGAAAGGCTGCACTGGCTTTTGCAATGCTCTGTGTGACTTCATTATTTGGGGATATCTTGCTGCTGGCAAAGAGGGCTTGTGTGCAGGCATCTGCATGGCATCATCCCAGGGCTTCCTAACCCTCTATGCCTCCACTAGGCAAGGCTGAAACAGGACTTCTATTTTCTTTCGGTTATGTTCAGATGGTAGAACATGCTGTCAGTGATGCCTTATGGACCCTTGGTTGCACATTTTCAAGGTGTAAGATTCTTGTCAGAAAGCAGCATATTGGCCATTGACTGTGTGACTGTGAGTTTAGTGCAAGGGCTCTGCAGACTGCATGGACAGAAGAATCCACAACAGTGGATATGAAGCTTCCTGTCTTTGCCCAAGTAGTCTTAATTCAGTACGTGCAAGTATTTTAAGCGAGAAATTGTTCAAGGACATGGCCTGTCATGGTGCCACTGACTCTTTCAGTAAAATTGTGTTGAGCAATGATGTTCACTGCAGTTGCATGAGATGAACAAATAGTATTTGAAAGCTTCCTTTGATAGCTGAAACTTCTAGAAACTATCATAGGTAACAGTACTCAGCTTTTGTCTATGTTGATAATGACTGTCTGTAGTTCTTCTATTATCTTTCTATGCTTTTCTTGTGAGGTTGTAAAAAATCATATTAACTGTTTTCAGCACACCAAAAGCCTACCTGGGTGTCTAGGATTGTTCCAGCAGTTCTACTTATGGGTTTATCGTTCTAAAAAAGATTTCCTTTGGAGGCTGTCAGAAGTGAAATTAATGTGGTGATTGCCTTATAAGAATACCACCATTCTGCTTATTTCTGAAGGTGGAGAGTGTTAGCATACTGGAATCCCTGAGGAAACACTTCTTATTCTATTCATATGATAAATACTTGGAACAATTTCTCTGGATTAGTGATCTTGTCACACTGCACAGTGTGTTACTTGTGATATCTTCTAAGAGCCTGGACTGTAGTTGGTACAGGTAGCAGTACCAGCCAAGTGAGCTTCATTATGCTCCTTCAGAAATCACAGATGCTAAATTATTCAACTGTTGATGGGAGAACTTCAGGAATTCCTTTTTATTGGTGTAGTCAGTAGCTGCCTAGGAAGGTGCAGCACTATGTATTTCAGGGCCATAGGCAGTTCTCCACTCCTTCCCTCCTGTCTTTACCCCACACCTTAACAGCAAACTAGACTAGTCTTCTGATTGACAGCATGTTGAAGTTATTGCAGCTTTTCTGCTTCCAGACCTGTCTGTCTCCTCCTTAGTTATGTTGTAAACTGAACTCGTCGAGCTAGTTATTTTTGATCTTTTTAGCTAGACTCTGTGTAGCACAAGTGTAGATGCTAACAGTGATTTATTTGATCGAACTGCCATTTTTCATCAAACTAGGCCTCACAGAGTGGAGACTATCCGCCAAGGCACTGTGTTCCTAAGATCTTATTTTTTTTATTTCATAGTTTGAACAACAAATTTTGAGAAGGTTTTTGAGTGCTTTTTAATACATGCCGTATAGAACATTAATCACTGTAAGGGTTATGACTGTCAAATAACTAGTGACATCTGACCTGCCCCAGTCAGTGATCAGGACAGCAATTTGCAGCCCATGTGGTGCAGTAACTTTGATACTTTCATTGAAGGGTTGCTTGCAACTCTGATGCTTAATAAGATGCCAGTGTTTGGATCATGGAAACGTTCAGGTTGTCTTGTGCTTAATGGATTGTATTCTAACAAGCAGGCTTGCCTGGCTGATTCTTGGTCCATAGAGTTAATAATAGGGTGCTGAACTGAGGGAGGAAAGCCATTCAGCTAGAGGAGTTTGAAAATTAAATACATTGGGTAGTGGAGACTGAGATACTGTTCTCATACGAGTTTCCCAATTACAGCATTTCAAACAGTTTTGCTTTCCTTGATAGGAGTCGTATACTTCATTGTAGTAGCTTGCCTTCAATGGGGAGACATCTCTTTAGAACGAAAACTTACTATCCGCCAGGCTAGAAAGCATATGGAAATGCAGGGGAAAAGCAAGAATCCAGGTATTTGATTTTCTGGAAGACTGTCTGTTCTGGGCTATTAGGAGATAGCAGAGCTCCTCTTTCTCCTTCAGGTTCACATGGCCTCTTCTCTGGTCTGCTTTAAGGAGAACCATAATGGGTGCTTTTCACAGTGATTATTAGGTGAAGTGCTTGAAGAAACTGTGCATGGTGCCCAGGTTCAGGTACTTGTGGTTTCTTGTGGTTCAGCGTAGAAGCCCTAGAGAACAGACTTCTGGTAACTTATGTCCTCTCCTAGGTATGCAGGTTGCCTGACATAACAGCTGAACCAGTTGCAGCCTCATGTGGGAGAGAAGAGCTTGCTTCCTATTGGAAGGAATGGATAGGCAGGACTAGCTTATGTCTCCAAAGTTTTACTTGTAGCACACGCAGCCAAGTTGAACAACAGGCTTTTGTGTGGAAGTAGCAATACACAGAAAACTCTGTAGGGACTTCATCTAATCAATTATGCTTGAGTAAAGAGTAGTGTTCCTCTGGAAAGTAACAGTATTTAGCTAGTCTCTCATTTCCCTCATTCTGCTTGCTTGATCAAAAGGATACATCCATTTTTACTCAAGCAGGTGTTGGAGTACTGAGATACAACTAGGGTTTCAAAGTTTGTTTCCGCCCTGCCCTAAATCTCTAACCTTAATGTTGGAGTGCTGAAATGCACGTTATCCACAAGTAACTGTCAAACTGAAAAATTGTCATAGGCTGAAAGCCCATACAGGATACACTCTGATAATGTATGCCAACATAATGAGGAGCAGATAACTGTGTTATGTTGAGTGCTTTTACAAGTCTCTCATCTCTTCCCCTCTCCCAATTTCTACAGGAGAATCATCAGCGTGTTTGTATCTTCTTTGATTACGCAAAACGTGGTAAAAACACTGCATGGTCCTATTTTCTGCCCATGTTGAATCGGCAAGATCTTTTCACTGTGCATATGGTAAGTTTTAAATGCACCTGTCTCTGAAGATGGTCGAGAAAAATGCTGGTTTTATTTTTCTTTAGGAGACTTTGGAGTTTGAAGCTAAACTGCTGCCTGGGCTGGAAGGTTTTCCTCTTGCAGTCTAGATGAGTCATTCTTAATACAAGCTTCACTTGACCACATTTTAGAAAAGTTACATTGTTTATTGACATTGTTTTTTCTGGGAGATTAGAGCAGGTTTTAAAGGCTCAGAAAAGCAAGGATTTCAGAATTAATTAAGCACAGTAAGACATAACTAGAAAAATAACTTCTGTCACAACTGCCAGTCAATACTCCTCATACTGTACAAATATCAGAATTTAAGTTCTCATCCTGTGAAAGGAAAATATCTTTACCTTTGTATTGGGTTTGCATGGCAAAGTTTTGGTTGCGGGGTGGCTTCTGTGAGAAGCTGCTGGAAGCTTCCCCTATGTCCAATAGAGCCAATGCAGCCGGCTCCAAGATGGACCTGCTGCTGGCCAAGGCTGAGCCAATCAGCGACAGGGGTGGCACCTCTGGGATAACATATTTAAGGGCGGGGGGAGCGGGGGAACCTCACAGCAATTACAGCAGCAGACAGAGGAGTGAGAATATGGGAGAGAAACAACCCCACAGACACCAAGGTCAGTGAAGAAGGAGGAGGTGCTCCAGGTGCTAGAGCAGATTCCCCTGCAGCCTGTGATGAAGACCATGGTGAGGCAGGCTGTCCTGCAGCCAATGGTGGTCCATGGTGGAGCAGATATCCACCTGCAGCCCATGGAGGAACCCATGCCAGAGCTCGTGGATGCCTGAAGGAGGCTGTGACCCCATGGAAATCTCACACTGGAGCAGGCTCCTGGCAGGTCCTGTGGACCCGTGGAGAGAGGAGCCCACGCTGGAGCAGGTTTGCTGGCAGGACTTGTGACCCTGTAGGGGACCCACGCTGGAGCAGTCTGTCCTGAAGGACTGTAGCCCATGGAAAGGACACATGCTGGAGAAGTTCATGGAGGACTGTTTCCCATGGGAGAGTCCCCACACTGGATCAGGGGAAGAGTGTGAGGAGTCCTCCCACTAAGGAGGAAGGAGTGGCAGAGACAATGTGTGATGAAATGACCGCAACCCCCATTCCCCGTCCCCCTGTGCTGCTGGTGGGGAGGAGGTAGAGAATTCGGGAGTAAAGTTAAGCCTGGGAAGAAGGGAGGGGTGGGGGGAAGGTGTTTTAAGATTTAGTTTTTATTACTCATTACCCTACTCTGATTTGATTGGCAATAAATTAAACTAATTTCCCCAAGCAGAGTCTGTTTTGCCTGTGATGGTAATTCCTGAATGATCTCCTTGTCCTTATCTTGACCCATGAGCCTTTCATTGTATTTTCTCTCCCCTGTCCAGCTGAGGAGGGGAGTGATAGAGTGGCTTTGGTGAGCACCTGGCATCCAGCCAGGGTCAACCCACCACAGCCTTGTGCATTGTATGGTATCTGCTGTTCTTTGAGCCACTGGGTGCTGCTGGTGTATATGGAGTAACTTTTCTGGAATTATTAATATTAATGTCCGTGGTGAGAACTGGCCATTTCATCTCAGCAGTCTTTTTTCCTTGTGGGGGAAAAAATATGGTTGTATTATTGTAAATTCCTAATGGAGACCATAGTTTCCACCAATAAAACTTGTATTAGGGCTTGAAGACAGAGGAAACTGCACAGCTGTGAATTGTTCTTCACTGCATATGTTTATGCTGGCATGGAAGAACCAAATTAGTGGCTCAAACTACAAAACTACATACCTGGCCTCTGTTATGCTGTGGTGGCAGTACTGGCATAAGGAATTCCAGGCAAGTCGTGCTGTTTGCCCTTAGGTGTGGCCAGTGCAATTGTATTTGGGGCTGTGCTGTGTTTTGAACAGTGAGCTGGCCTGTTTTCAAGAAAAATGTCAGGCTTGATTTTTTTTTTTTTTTAATCTAACTGAATCACTGCATGGCTGTGGAATCAAGTTACTTGGTGCAGCTGAAGGAGGAGGCTGTTGGCGTTTTTTTGTTGGTGTGGGTTTTTTGTTTTGTTATTTTTGGTGGTATTGCTGCTGAGGACACATCTTGCAAAACTGCAGTCTGAGCAAACTCGGACAATATTGACTTCTCAAGTGTGCAGGTAAAGTGTAATTTTTAGACCCTTGCAGTGCAAACTAATTAGTCTTCCTAGAATGGTGACTTTCAAATGTATAGTGTAGAAATTTCTATGCCTAGTATTTCTCTGCTCACAGATGTGTCATTCAGATGTTGTTTTCTTTAGATACTGCAAAAATACACAAATAATTTTACAAGTCACAGAGGACCTCATGTAATGTGAATCCACTTTAAAACACTAAGTTTGCTCCCTTATTGTGCCTTTTAGTACTCTTTGTGCATGTATTTTTTTTTTTTCTTAAAGCACATGAATCTTTTCAAAACAAAATTTTGGGCTTGTGTTGGTTTTGTTGTTTTTTCTTTTTTTTTTCTTTCCCCTCCTTACTATGCACTCTGGGAGACTTTTGCTGCCACATCATTGTATCTGCATAGACAGATAAAAATACTTGTTCTCCGTGTTCAGGCTGACAATCTGCTAGACATGAATGGTCTCTTATTCAGGGATCAGGTAGCAGTTTTAACTTGGGAGCATGGTAGGCTAGCGATCTAGTATCTCATGTTTTAAAGCTGAAGGGATTTTATAGGGTTACTTGGCTGCCTTCAGAAGTGGATTTGACGCATTTCAGTGTAGAGATCGTTGTTCCAGACTCACTCATAATCCCTCTAGAAGTCAGTGGTGGTGGGGCTGAATGTCTGAATGCAGTATAGTGGAAAGATGCCGAGAATATTCTCCTCTTGGTGTCATGGAGCTGTAGGCAGACAAACGAACCCCTGCTTCCATAGTTTCTTGCTTAGACTGCCTCTTTATGTATAAGATGGCTCAAATGTTTCTGCAAATAAGCTGCAGGCTGCAATGTAGAGTTACTTCAAACATAATTTGGAAAGGCTGGCATAGAAATATTCTCTTGTTATATGTATTCTTGCGCCATAAGCATCATGAAAATTCTTAACCTGGCTACATTTTCACTCCTCAACTTCATTCTTAAATTCTACCTTCCCTTTTGGTTTTCTGCTTTTCTTTTCCTGGGCTTGAAACTTCTCCCTTCTTGAAGATGACTTGCTTCAGTCTAAGTACAAAATAATACTTCGCAACCATTTGTGTTGGCATATGCTGTAGTTCCTTCAAGTAAACCTGCTCACGAGTGTGTTTAGGCCATTAAGTGGCTTACTGTTGATGGATTTCTGACTGTAATGGTGTCCTACAGCGGTAGCTCATTGATAGCTCCACTCCACCCCCTTCTGAGTTCTTTTTTGGTACCTTGTGAACTTCATCAGCTACAGGTATCTGATAACACTGTTACTAGAAAGTAGAAGCAGCAGAAAGCTGAAAAAAACAAAATTACTAGGTATGAAGAGTCTGCTACATAGAAAACAGATTTCTGCAAGGGGCTTTTACCTAAACTTGGTTTCCAGAGCTTATAGGACTTCTCACTGAATCGTGAAGTTGTTGCATTTGAAAAATCTGTTTATTGCATTCTTTTTCAGGCAGCAAGAATTATTGCCAAACTGGCTGCGTGGGGGAGGGAACTTATGGAAGGCAGTGACTTGAATTACTATTTCAACTGGATTAAAACACAGCTCAGTTCACAGGTAAAAAGCTACTTCTGTTTAAATGTTACAGTGACTTAGGAAACTTTTTTCCAACAATGTGAATATATAGATGTGCAAACAGGAGCTTTTTTTTGTTTTTTAAAAATGAAATTTTACTTTATTTTTAAAGCTAAATATCTTTTATTCAAACACATGCTTTTTAATTTAGTATCTAATATTTTCTACTCCAGTCCTTGCAATTTAAATTAAAAATAAAAAAATAAGGATTTTTGCCTTTTCTGTTGGTAAATGTTTATTTTCTTCTGGACTGAGGAAACATATGATGAGGGGTTTTTGCCTCCTTGTGTTGTTTTGTTTCTCGGAGCTTTTTGCTAGGAAGAAAAGTCACATGGCAGCAGGAAGTGAATATCAAAACTTTTTTCCAGTTTACTGTAGTACAAAGCTTTTATTTTTAGTCCTGACACTTGAAACTAAATAAATCCTGACTTATTTTGACAGTATTTGTATGCCATTAGCTCAGTATGAACTGCTGACTTCTCCTTCAAAAATTAATTGTTCTCTTTTGTATTAATTTGTGGAGATTTTCCCTTCAATCCTTATCAAAACCCAGTGATTTGTCATTCTGTTGTAGCAGAAGTGGATTCTGGAGAGCAGAGAAACATTCAGTAGGTTTAGTAGGGGTATGTTTTTTTTCATAGTTTTCCAGACTGGGCTTATTAAAAATGAGTTTTATTTTTACTCTGGAAGAATAATCTTATAGTTGAAATTTCCTTCAGAAAGATTCAAGAGAACAGTTTTCAAATTCTAAGATAAAGACAGATAAAAGTCTCATGAGTAAATCCACACTTAAATTAAAAAAGAAGAAAGAAAAAAAATTACATTTTCATATACCAGGATTGGCTCCAAGCATATTCTTCTAGACATGATGGTGTGTGTGGGAAACAAATACAATATATTATCATAATATATTGAGCAGAAAAAGTATCTAATAGGTTCTTAATCTTTTTATGACTAAAGCGATGGGAGAATTGAAAGAAACTTGGTAACAACTGTTCTCTGAGGGTAAAGGACAGTTCTGGTTTTAAACTTTTATTTTTTTGCTAGAAACTGCGTGGTACAGGCGGTCCTGTGGAAACAGGAGCAGTCTCCACAAGTGATGTGAGTATATCTTTGAAATCTATCGATTTGCTGTTTTGGCCAGGTGATAACCACTCCTCAGATTAAGGTGCAGAGGTGTTCTGGTGTCAGTAATAGAAAGTACTTGGAATCAGAACTGTATGACAACAGAGTACCAGGTGATGGCGCCAAGAAACAAAAGTATTTTTAAAACACTGGTTTCACAGAGAATGCTGGCAGTGGAAGTATGTATTTTACAAGTTGGTTTGGGTTGTTAAAAACGTAGATGTATCTAGCATCCTCTTTGTTTAAAACTTGAAAAAATTATATGCGATTAATTTAATATTTGAACAATAATGTCTGTTTAGCACTGAACTGTCTGACTTGTAGAAGTAACCTGAGACTAAGGAGCTTTTGACTCTTGTAATGTGCGGAGCTTAGAAAAGGCACATCAGATATTGAAGCTAACATTGTCCCTCAAACCTCTGTAGCATGAAATTACAAGAGTGCTTTCAAAGCTGTAAGCTTTTCATATGTAAATAGCCTGAATTCAGGGAAAAATGGATTGTCATTTTCTCATCAGTATTTATACTGAATTTCATGTAGCTATAATGGCGGTTGAGCTTGGAGATGAACTGTGGCAGTGTAGCAAAAGCAAGTGATCATCATAACGGATTTTCTATTTTGTTCTGGCACGAGGTGGTTTATCATAGCTTGTGAATGTGGCGTAGGATTCAGTTTGGTCTTCTGTTCCTTTTGCAACCTGAAAGTGTTCACAGATTTTCAGAAGTCCTAAATATGAACCTGGAATTTGTTTCTCTTCTAAATGTAGTCATAGCTTTAAAGCGTTAGCTTCCTGTAGAGAAAAACCTGACCAAGGTTTAAAATAGAAAAGATGAAAGACACTTACGCATGACCATGGATAGGGGGTAAAATTACAGCCTGAGCATGGAAGTTGAAGTATTTCATGTGCAGTTCTGTGTGCCATACCGTTAGGTTTTGTTAGGCTGACAGCCCTCTGTCGTATAGCCTTAAGAGTAGCTCTACAGCACGCAACACCACTTGTTACGGAGCTGTGAGCTCTTCTAAGTTGCTTAGAAATGCATATTCATTGCACTGTAGCACTACATGGTTGTACTGTACCACTGCAGGGTCCCAAAGCAGCAGAACTGGTAGTGCAAATATGTTCTAGGATAATTAAGTTGGGTAAGTATTGTCTTGACTTCATCAGTGTTCTGTTTTAGATCTAGCTTGTGCAGGATTTCCATACAGGTCCTGACTAATTTATTTCAGAGTAAATTAGAGATGCAGTTGTAACATTTTACACAGGCAATGAGGTCTAGGTTCTGTTATGAAATTTCAGTTATAATAGTGTTGGAAGAGAATGCTTTTATGACAGACTCTTTAAAGAGAAAACGCCAAGTTCAGTAGTACACAGGTTGGTCATGAGATAAATTAATACATTATTTGGGGCGGGAGGGCTGTCTGTGTGTTTATAGCTGTTTTATTTGCTTGGTGTGTGAGTGAATACCTACTCAGGGAAATGAATATTCTGTATGGTGATTTGGGCCTAGATGTTCAGACTCAGTTTTTACATAAAGGGCTTAATCTCTGATGAGAGACACAGATTGAATTAATCTTTAATTTTAATTTCTGCTCATTGTCTCTTGTCTTTTTCTCTTCATATGGGATTGCCTAACTTCTTTACTCCATTAAATGTTTGAAAGGTTTGACCTTGTATTATGTGAGTGATCTACCATAATACTTTCAAGACACTTAGTAAAGAAAAAGGTTTATAGGAAAACCCCCCTGACATTTTATCATCAGCATATCTGAGCATTAGTGAAGATAAATGCCAGAAATTGAGCAAGAAGAGAGAAAAAAAATGCTACTTCTGTTGTACCTTGGGATCTTTCTGTTGCTGTAATGGAAGGGACAATGTGTTGACAAAATCCATTTTTGAACTGCAGCCTGTCTTATGTGTTACTACAGAAAATGCATGCTTTTAGAGGTGAAAAGCTGTTTAATGATTCTGTCTTTGTGACTGTTCATATAGGAGTGTAAGTGAAAATAGAATTCGGTGGTGTATCTCTCAGTGTTTTCCTGATGGGAGAGTTTTAGTCTTACTATTCTTAGCACAGTATACTGTGCTAAGTTTTTAATGAAAAGAAGAAAAAATTAAAATGCAAAGCTAAACTTTGCGGATGATTTTGCATACTCGTTTTTCTAATGGTATTTTTTTGTATAAATATACATCTCATTATGATAAGCGTGGTACTTACTGTGTGGCACATGTGTAGGGAACAATACCATTGTAATGACACCACTGCTGTTTCGAGTTGGAGAATGGGAGTGGGAGGAACCTGAGCTCAACATTCCTTTTTCTACAATGACCACTAGCAAACTTCTTCAAGCTTGGTAACCAGTTTGCTGATTTATTTCCTAAAGTTTGCTCAATGGAATAACAATTGACTCTGTGGATGAAAGGGCTCTGGCAGTATAATAAAACAGAAGACAGCCTTCATTCATAGATGCTAAAAGAAGGCATGTTCAAGCGGGCTATAAAAATCTGTTACAGTAGTGTAAAATGGTATCACTTGCATAACACTTCTTTCCTATTCAAAACTCTTCTCCATTTATATTTTGCTTTTCACAATCTTTTCTTGTGAGATTTTTTTTTTTAAATAGGGGGATGTAAAGCATTATAGGAGTGAGCCAGTTTAACTCTGAAATGTTGCTGAAGAAATGCGTGTTGAAGTATGCCAGTAAAGCCTAGTTTGGAAAACTGAACTTCAGTGGTTACTACCTAACTCTTCTTACAAGAAGTGATGTGTTCTTTTCACCAGAGCTCCCAGTATGTACAATGTGTTGCTGGATGTCTGCAGCTGATGCTCAGGGTCAATGAATATCGCTTTGCGTGGGTAGAAGCAGATGGAGTAAATTGGTGAGCATTTATTTCAATTTATATGGATATACTTGCACTTACAATAGCACGTTCTCCAGTGACCTCTTTTGGAATAGAACTCTCTTACAAAAGACAGCTGCTCTTTTTGTTTTCAAGCATTAATACAGTCAAACAGACAAATTAAACTTGCAGATATAGGTACCAATGTGGGGGCTTTAATGCTACTTTACTCCTCATGAAGAACTGCTTAAATAAGTATCTGAAGGGGAATACAGCCATTTGTCTTTAGCTGAAGATGCTCTGTTTTTCATTTAATAGAACAAGGACTAATGAAATGAGTTTCTGCTAATCTTCCTTGTCTTTCAGTTTGGATTTGTTCAGTCTGAAAATATTAGTGAAAGGAGAAACATGTTCTAAAGCTAAGCTCATTTTTTTTCTTCCGTATGTGGCTTCAAGTAGGTCATTCTTGTATCCAGATTCTCTTCATAAATAGCTCTGCATGAGGCTAGGATGTTGTCACTCATCATATTTAAAAAATGCCTGTTTATACATAACTTTTGTGCCATGCGTGCCTCTATTGGGGATGGTGGCTATACGATTTGCACTTTAAGAGAAAATACCCTTGTACTTTGAAATGGAGAAAATTCAAAGTTGCCAGTGAAGTGAAAGTTCAAAAGATGTTCACGTGTGTCAAGATGACACTATTATAACAAACTTTTTCACCAGGGAAGCTGTTTAATAAACTATTAAAGCATTACAGTAAGCCTGCATTTCAACAAGTGTGAATTTTTCTTAATTTTGTAGCAATGATCTTGAAAATAGTTCATTGTTTTTTTCTTTTTAAATTGGGTTAGCTTTTTTGGAATGGACTTGTAAATTGCTTATTAAATTTTCAGAACTTCAGCTGAACAAAGCTTCTGCCTGATTTCTTCTTGGAGATCTTGTGGTATTATTTATTCTCTAGCAGTGCTTTGTATATCTGTGATGTGTTATAGATATAAGCTGTTTTCTGAGAACTCACTTGTTGAATAATGACTACTTCAGCTCATTTTGGACGCTCTTGTGGAGAGATACAATTAAGGAAACAAGTTCAATTTGTGCAGATTTTGTTCTGTCTGCTTACTCCTTCTCTTTCCTAACTCTGAAGGAGAAGCTATGTGTTTCTCTGTTTCTCCTAGAATGACAAATAATGCTCTAAACATGCCAGTAGAAAAAGAGTCTCAGTGAACCTGAAGATGGATACAGTACCACATCAGTTCACATGGGGAAAACTTCTTTATAGCTGTAAGGCTAAGGAGGAAATAACTATTATCTTTAAAAGATGGCTTTCTGAACAAGCTGCTTGTACAATGATAAATACTGGTGCAGGATACTGTGAAGCCTGTGTGTATTCATCTTCAGCAGCTCTTTCTAATAAGTTCCTGTTAACCATTTCTTCTAATGTTTCGGTGGGGAGCAGTACGATCTATTCAGTCGTTATTTAAAAATCACATGTATACTATGTTAATCTTTCAGTATCATGGGGGTCTTGAGCAACAAATGCGGCTTCCAGCTCCAGTATCAGATGATTTTCTGTGTGTGGCTGCTGGCATTTAGCCCTCAAATGTGTGAATATCTCCGTCGATATAATATTGTTCCAGTACTGTCCGATATTCTTCAGGAGTCTGTCAAAGAGAAAGTAACTAGAATCATCCTTGCAGCATTTCGGGTAAGTGTCTGTTGACTGCAATTGCACTGCAGTTCTCTCTCAAATGAGCAGATTTCAGATGTTTCTGATGCACAGCTGTTTCTGCTAGACCTTGTCAGTATCCTGGATTGAAAGCTTAGTTTTCCATCTTTTTTTTTTTTTGAGAGCTGAATTTTGCTGCAGGTAGTAGACATGAAATTACAGGTAATAGATGTCTGCTATTCAATGTTGTCTTAAAATAAGGTTGACTAAAAAAACCTACGTTAACATGGGCATTAGTGATTTCCCTTCTTCAGTTCAAGATTCTTTTTTTCTACTGGTACTAGTGTAAAAGAATGGAGTTGTTAATGCCTGATAAATTTTTCTTTATGAAGCTTTAATTAAAAAATACTATTTTAAACATGTATCTGTTTGTCCAGCTGACTGACTTGCAAATTATTTTTATCAGCTAGTCCAAAAATGTTTTCTTGGTGACTCTGTAGAGATGAATGAGGATATCTGTGTAAGAGTTATTAGTTGACTTACTGTGTCCACGTTACCTAAAAATCACTGGTCCTATTTAAGATAATTTGGAATAACTAAGCACCGAGGCTTGATGTTTTCGTTGAGAGCACCAATTTGTGTTCACGGGTGCTAATCGTGTATGTGCACGTAGTTTTATGTGCATGCTTGTCAAGTGTCTTGTATGTGATACAGGAGTGCTGTAAGAACTTGTAATCCTGTTCTAAAACAGGACTTGTATCCTGAATAGATGATGTAGATCTTGGAAACTATTTGTTTTCCTGGGTACTGATTGTGTTCCAGTAGTAGGTGTTACAGGTAAATTAGGATGGGGAGAGGGGAATTGTTGCTTACTGACTTGCTGATCAGCAATAACGAGCTGTGTAAAGGCGCTTACTCTCTGACTTAAATGGTCTCTCTAGCCAAAAGCATCTGCTACTTTGAAAAATTTGTGGATAAGGTAGATCATAAGAATGTGCTATTTATCCTGTTGGTCAGTGGCGCAAGGTATTTAGCAGGAGCTTTTCTTACTATGTAGACCTCTGTAGCTGTTCTAGTGTCCTTTAGGATTTTAAAGTTAGGATTAAGCGGGGATGTACAGCAAGGTAGCTTGAAAAAAAAAAAATATTGAGGGGCTCAGCAGTTTATATTCAACTTCTTCCAGTTCTGAGGTCTTAAAAAGTAGGAGAAATAATTGCTAGTTTTTAGATTTAGTGTGTTTTGCAAGAGGAGACAAAAATGAAGCCAAGTTCTTTTAATAAAGAAAGGCTAAAAAAGAATAAGATGGTTCTGTTACAGGCTTCGGGGAAATTAACCTAGCTGTTTTTTCTCCAACATTAAAGATTAGTGTTGGCATGAAAATGAGCTTATAAACTGGCAGCCAGGAACTAATAGATTAGAAATTAGAGATCAGAGCTGTGAGTTCTAAAGCAAAATTAAAATAGGTAGCAGAGGCAAAATAGCCCTTTTCCTCTGTGAGAGGCCACAGTATCAGTTTATGCAGAAAAAAAAAAGAAAAAGAATTGCATAAAGGACTATGTTTGATTCCCCAAATCATCCCTACTGCCTGTGCATTACTGAAGGTATGCCATGAGTCTTGACAACTTGTGTATGTCTTCTCTGCTACCCGATTTCTCCTAATTTGACCTGTTTCACCGCTTTGGCAAGTTAATTCCCTGAAGTATGTCATTGTAATATATATATATTTTTTTCTCTATAAAGCAACAGGTATTGGGTACTTCAGTCTACTTTGAATCAATTACTTTCTCTCTTTACCTGTTAAAATATCTTTTCGTAATTTTTCATACTCTTATTGTCTTTTATGTCTGCTTCCTACCTGTAACTCATTTTGTACCTTAAGATTTTTTTATCGCTGAGTATTTTACTGATGCATTCTGTTTATTCTTGTGTTCCTGTTTGTACTTTCCTAACATATCCTTTCAATTTCACTATAAAAAGCTTGAATATGTCACTATGGTATGAGATAGGTAATAATATTTGGACTAGCTTCCACATCTGCCTATAATTCTCTTAACTAGGAGTTCTTTGGAAACTTTATCTACCTGCTCCCTGAACTTGTTGAATTTTGTCTTTTAAGATTCATTATTTGTTCTTTTAAATCTAAGTAATTTAGCATTACTTTCTGTAGATTACCTTTTACTTCTTAGTGGTTTTTGCACATTAAAGCTAATTGTATATGGCCATTAAAAGCGGTAAAATTACTTATTTTCAATATGCAAGTTGTAACATTTATTTGCAGTGTTCTGCCTTACTAATATGATGTCTGATGGATTTGAAACCTTAAATGTAATGATTCTTTAACATGAATGAGAGTGGTGCAGTCAAATACCTTCTATATGATTTCATTGCTTATTTTTGGTAGACATTAAGGCTTATTTATATGAACACTTTTGGTTTGTTAAGGACTTTTGTCTTTTTATATGGAATTCCTGTTTTCAGCTTTATCAAAGTGCAGGTGGCTAGCTGTGATTGAACAACATAGTTTGAAGCTGATTAAATTGAGTAGAAATGTATTGAATAAATGACATTGGAACTTGACTATTACATTCTGTGCTTGTAATTCCAGTCTTACTAACAAGCTTCTATTTGAATAAAAATGTCTAATTGGAATATTCCCAAATTCAAAAGCAGCTGATCTAATCCACATGGTAACTCTTTCAGGTGGAAAGATGACTGCAGGGTCTTCTAGGTTGGTTTTTTTAAGGCTTTCCTGCTTTATGCTATTGTTGCACAGAAAGCTAAGATGATAATCCCAGATAAAAGTAGTTGTTTATGGCAGAGACTTTGGGATATAAGCCTGCCCTTTTTCTTTGAATAGCCTTTGTAGTCAGCCCGATTTGATGGGGAAAATGATTGAAGCAGGTGAATTAATACTTTCTAGTATTGAAGGTAGTATACCAGGTAGGAGGGAAAAAGGTCTAGGTGACCTAAATTTGAATGCAGTGGTGATTATGCTTTTCAGTACATATGGTTGCATTACTTCTACCTTGCAAGACAGGGCCTGTTTGTGTGGGTTTTTTTCCTTAAGTTCCTTTTCATCTGCTGTAGTGACAGATATGAATGCTCCTCCTGTGTAGTAAGGTCAATCCTAGGCAATTTATGCTGCTAAATGTTAAGTGTAAAGCAGCCACTGTGCGGTAGAGACATACTTCACTTATTCTGAGAGATTATTTCGGGAAGTGGTCAATTCTGTCACTTACTAAATTAAAAAGTGCCAATAAGAATTTCTTAAAAATACCACTTTGTTTCAAAATAGCCTGTTGTTAAAACAAACAAAATAACTAAATTTTTATTTTCCTAGAATCTGTTAGAGAAATCTACTGAGAGAGAAACTCGTCAAGAATATGCTCTTGCCATGATTCAGTGTAAAGTTTTAAAGCAGCTAGAGAATTTGGATCAGCAGAAATATGATGATGAAGACATAAGTGAAGATATCAAATTTCTACTGGACAAGCTTGGTGAGAGTGTGCAGGACCTTAGGTATGCTTTGCAGTGTGAACTTTTAAAAGATGCAATTACATGAACGTTGGTAAAATCTTTTTTCTTTTTTAAGGCTAAAAAATATACAGAATTATGATACGTAAGTGCTAGCTGATAAGGTGGAGTATACAGAGATGCTGGTTGTATATAAAAGTTTCCTATTCTAAGTGTGTATTTACAAGCTGAATAGAAAATAAATCTTCACTTTTAGATATGTGATGTTCATAACTGATGAATTGTTAAAGAACTTCAGAGGGAGTTTACAGGAGTTCTAGCCTAAGCCAAAGATGACCTGATCAGAATACACCTTGCTGTCCAGATTAACTCAAGTTTTTGCTAGTGTTTACCTAGTTCTTGTTCTTGTGCATAAATTGAACTGCATATTGCAGTTCATGTCAAAGGTTTAATTGAATGAAAGGCAAGGACTGGGATTCTTGGTTGGGGAAGTATAAACCTAGAAAACAGGCATAACAGCCAATTAAATTCCCAAATGCTGTGGTGTTGTGGCTTGGGTTTTTCTTCTTTTTTGTGTTTTTTTTTTTTTTTCCTTCAGGAATTGTGTTTTGGGGTGGATGGAGGGGTATGTTTGAAAACAAATTTTTCTCTTGCCTTTCATGCCTTTCCTTATTTTTAAAGTGTTGAACTGTGAGACAAGGAAGGGTTCTCATGCTCTGCAGAGACCTGACTTCCAAATGTGTCATAGCAAGTTGTGCTCTAGCTTTGTCTTTATAGGGACAGGCTTGGGCCTGTCAAACTCTGTTCATAGATGCTTAGCCAATATTTCATTTAGGTCTTTTGTGTTGCAGCTCCTTTGATGAGTACAGTTCTGAGCTTAAGTCAGGAAGACTGGAGTGGAGTCCTGTACACAAGTCTGAGAAGTTCTGGCGGGAGAACGCTGTAAGACTGAATGAGAAGAATTATGAACTACTCAAGTAAGTTTTCAAGTCTTGAATCACATAATTCTTTAATATTTTCTGTGTTTAACTGAACCTGTATCTAATACAGGTTTTACATTTCACCACCAGGTAATGTCTAGAATGAAAGCAAGTCAGAACATCTTGCTATTTTTAGAATGTAGGGTCCTTACTCATGTGTGGTCCATTTTGTTCAAAAGCAGAATTGTTTATTTGTTTTTACTGGTCAAAATGTATTGATGATGATGATAGAGGGAATATCTCTAGCTTAACTTTCATGCAGATTTGTGCAGTTGACTCTTTTAATGCTTTCATTTGAAAAACAGTTATACTAATTGATGCAATCAAAAAAGTTTTTACCATACCTTAGTCTTAGTTTTATGCTGTTGTTGATCTGAGTAATGAACTGCTGTCTCAAATACTTGGGAGTTGAAAGTTGTTGAAAATATGACTTGCTGCACTATGTTGCAGTCTGTCTATTTTGTCTTGAGACTGTTTGGTGTACATAGATTGTAAGATGAGCTTCAGCTTCACTTCATCTATCCTTTTGGAGTCAAGGACTTATTTGCTGGCTTCTCAAAAGATGTCTAGGTCTTAAATAGCTTGTAGGAGCTCTTAATTGTTTAACTGCATTGTCATTAACTGATAATACATGGTGTTCTTCCTGTTCAGTATTTGCTAATAAGTGCCAGACCTAACAGAAATCAGAAGGTCGAGTGGACCGTGTGAGATGTTAGAAGGCATGGCAGGAGCAAGCTGATCCTGAGCTTTATGTGCATTTCAGTCTGCCTGGAAACATCACCAAAAATGTCTGAAATTCCTCCTTGACGGCATACTGCTAAATATGTAGACTGAAAAATTTTAGATGCTGCCAACTGCAACATGAAGTTGATGTTGAGGCTTAATATTTCCTGTAGCAATTCCAATGTTTTGCTGTATTCATCTCTCCTGGTTCTGGGACTGTTAGGTAAATTTATTGTGCTTGTGCTGCCACAAAGACAGTGATCTACACTAATTCGTTTAAAAACAAAAAACAAAGACCAAAAAAACCCCAAAAACGAACCAAACAAAAAACCCACCAGAAAACCCCATCCCCCCAGTGTGGTGGGGAGATTCTTGCACTGCAGAACTTCTTTTGCATTGTAAGGCATTTGACAGACAATCCTTTCTTTGCTTCAAGCCACATCATTTTACTTTCCCTTATCTGCCAGCTTACTTATTTTCTAACTCTAATATGCTTAAGCTTACTGTTAAACTTACTTTTTTTTCTGCTTTCCGCCATTACTGACTTCTTAAGCAAGTGATGCTGGACTTGTATTTTATTCAACGATATTGTATGGATCTTCAGTGTCTTCTGATTAGTGTTATGGTTTGAGTTTCTGTTCCTACTTCTTGTCCAAATTAGGAGTTATTTTAAAATGGGAAGTGTTTCATTTGTCACTTTCTGGCCTCTAGGGAGGCAGTGGCTCTGGTAATTTAATTTTACCAGAATGTTCTTTTTTTAATTCCAATTGAATTTTTAACCTACCTACCTATTTCAACTTGTTACTAACTTTCTGTGATTAGAACATGTTTGTCATCTTACTAAGCCTAGATGAGTCTAATTTTCCAGTGATCTGTGTGTTTAACCTTTTAAACTTATTATTAGTGCCTAACCTTCATAGCTGTGTCGTTTTTCCCCCCCTCCTCATTACTGGCTAGAGAACAGTGTTACTGGTAGCTGTTTTTCACTAAAACTGATTAACCAACTTAATTAAAAAATGCAGACAATATTAACAGTTGAGAAACTGTTTTCGAATTCTAACACCTCTGTATTTCTGTGCATGCTATCAAAATAACTAATAATCTGAAATCGGAGTCAATTACAAGGTGTAGCTTTCATCATCTCAGTCTTTGAGTTAGGACAGAACTGATTTTTAGACCACAACAGTTGACTGAACGAGTGATGTTTCTGAGATAAAGTTTATGGTCTTGAACTGAGAGAAGTTCACAGTTGCACAGACCAAAGAACTCAGTGTGGTACTTTGTTCTCAACTGCTAGGATGCCTTTTTATTTTTAAATGACTCTGTATAACAGTGTTCGGCATAAAATTCTGCCCTTCTTGTCCTTCTATCCTGCATGAGCAAGGCTACTGTTGTCATGTGGGGGAAGGAATAGAGTTGGGGAAAGGCTGATAGATAGTAGGCTTGTCATACCCCCTTTCTGTGTCACAAGCAATGTGGCCTTACCACTTTCTGAATCTGTAGTCCAGGATCCTGAGTGCAGCAGCTGGGAACAGCATGCAAGTGTGACTGAGGTCTGTTGTATAACAGAAGCAGCAGCATCTCTTGGCCTTATGTAGGCTTTGTGTTTGTGTCTCACCTCTGTCCCAGTCTATAAATATTTGTGTGTTTGGTTAATACAGCTTACCTTGAACTATTGGTCTTCAAGCCAATGTATAAAGAAAGGAGATATTTTGTAAACCTTCATTATAGGTATTTGTAGATGAGGTTCATGAAACTCACTCTAGTGAATGCTTTTAATAATTCTGTTAATTAGGGCAGGATCTCCGTTTCTTTAAGCGCAACTGCACGTTTGGAAAAAGTTCTATTCTAGCTTTGCTGTAAAGCATCTTTATGGTTATCGGCTTTGACATTTTAAGTTATCAGTGATTTTAAAAAACAACAACAAAGAAAACCCAAAACAAAAAAAAACCCAACTGAAAACCTGGGACTTGATTGTTTCAAATCCTTTCCTAGAATCCTTACAAAACTTCTGGAGGTTTCTGATGACCCACAAGTGCTGGCTGTAGCTGCTCATGATGTGGGAGAATATGTACGACACTATCCCCGTGGGAAACGGTAAGAAAAATGCCAGTATGTTGTTACTCAAGAGACTAGCTGGAGTATATACTTTGCCTGTGGCTTTTTTGGTCATTTATATTAAAATATACTACATAGGGATTGCAGGTTATGCTTAAGTTTAATTCACTGATAAGGTGAGAAAACATGTTCATAGATCAGATGAGAAAACACAAACTACATCTTTGACTTAATGTATTTCAGGGTCTTTTAACAGTGAAGGGAACCTATGTCTAAAGAAGTCTTGAATAAGTTGTTTAGACTAAAGCAGAAGACATGCACCAGAATAAATTAGAAGAGCTACCAAGAATGTAATCAATATATCATTTTTACTCTCTATGACTACTGGACTATAATGATTTGACTCACAGTAGGGATGGACTATTTCAACAATGTTTAAGTGTGACTTAAGACTACTGAGACAAGATTTTTCTCACAAACAATTGCTATTGTAATTTCAGTGATGTTCGCACAGATTCAGTTATCATTCTTCTATTTTAGCGTGTTTTCTTTTAGCTACACAAATACATATAAAAGTGTTAATGTTTATTGTAAACCTGAATTCCTGTCAAAATATACAGACTGACATTGCTATATTTTCTTGCTTTGTTTTGTTTTAAGAACTTGTGAGCAAAGATGTTTGCTGAATAATTGCATCTCTAAGGTAAAGAGACCACTGAAGCAGAAGGGGGCCTTTGGTTTTTGCAGGAATCATGCTCATTGGTCACCCAAAGGGACATGTGACTTAATTTTTGTAGCCAAGAAGTGGTCTGTTTCTAATTTCTGCATCGGGTTTAATGGGGAAGATGAGAATGGTCTTCTGAGGTTGTTGGGAATTTCATGAACACATCTTGTGCAGACTGCTGTCTTAACAGTAATAGAATCACGAACAACAGACTGAAGCTTCATGCCATATATATGCTAGAAAGATTTGTTCACTCTGGAGCACTCACAGCCCTTGTAGTCTTGTGGGCAACTTGAAGATATTTTTAGATTATGGGAACAAATTAACTGTTTTCTAGGTCCACTAAGAAAGGTCAGAGGTGTTCAGCATGTACTATTTGTATTAGGCAGTGCTGTGTATTTGCTAATTAGCTCTTGTATCTTCCAAAAGAGATTTATGACAAATGGTATTTCGAGGGGGAGGCAAGATATCCTCCAATAAGGTGGAAACTCATACTGCTGCCTGCAAGTGGCAGAGCTGAAGGACTAACACTGGTTGCTCCTGCTTTGAGCTACCCTTTGTCTGAAACCATTCTGTTAGGCATTTACCATAATCTTTAAATAGCTTGCACACATCTACTCAAATGTGGCATAATGCTTGGGCTAGTATGGCCATGCAGTTGCTGGACCAAAGCGATGAAGTTGGATGAGTGGATAAACAGGACCTGTATCTCTCTGTCTGTATTTAGGAAAATGTACTGCTGGTGGGACCACAGGTCTGCTCAGCTCCCAGGCTGTTAAGCCTATTCGGAAGTGCATCAACCTTCAAAAGGAGTTCTTATCAGCAAATAAGAAGTGTCCTAGATACTGTTCTAACCCACAATCTTATATGAAATTCTAAAACTTCAGCTGCTTTCTGCTTACAGACTTGGCTTATTTAGCTTTCTGTTCTGATGAACAAATTGAAATGCTTCAATCTCTTTCTTTTAAAGAATTCCCACTGTAATCCAGTATATTCTTACTAAGTATGACTTCAGCAGTTTTAGGACTAAAAGCTCCAAATACCTAAGGACTGTGTGTCAGTTCCCATGTAATAGTCCATTTTTTACCATGATGTTTTTTTGATATTTAGTTGTTTACTGCTCCCACGCCTGGTTAGCATTTCACACTCTCATTGCATGACTCACTTGGAGAGTGGATCCTATTCGTTGGCTTAGGAGAATAAGAGAATTAAAATGTCTTAAATACTTTTGTTTCCTCTAAGTGTTTATCCTCAACTCTTAACTGGATTGTCCTTTAGTCTTCGAAGGTTGCAGAGGTGAATTATAACCTAAAACTTCTTGAGTTTACCTGCTGTGCACAGCAGAGACCTAGAGTTACAGTTTTGGCTAACCTTTCCCTTTGTGTGACAAAAGAAAATGTTTGTTAAACTAAATGCTTTATTTCTGCTTGGCTGTTCTCTAATGTTGTCAGCTTAAATAATTTTAACTTGCCTTTAAAATAGCACATTGCAGACCAAGTTCTCAAGGCAATAGCACCGTGGGCTTCTAATGAGGCTCACCAACATGTGTTTTCTGACAATGCAACAGCAGAAATGAAGTACGGAATTGGCGTTTCCTGTCACTGAAAATAAATGCAGGTTGAACATCAGCCTCCAGTACAACTTTCATGTGGTCCAAGGGTTACTGCTATGTAAGATCAACACTTTCAATCACCTGAATGCCATGAACATGTGTTCTATGTTTTGCATGTACAAGAGGTTGACCTAGAGCCATTCCCTTCTTTAGCTCATAATTCAGAAAAAGCTTAATTGCTTTCCCTTTTTCACCTTGGTCTGCTTTTAGATATGTAGTGTGGATTTTATATTAATATTTTCTGCTGTAACAGTCTAAACTGTTCTCATTTGCCTTCTTCTATTTCCTCTTTCTCCCTTTAAATGGATCATGTTAAAATCTGTCTCTTCAGCATCCAGAAACTTGTTTGAATTGCCACTGTTTTGGTTTAGTGCGCTGTTGTTACGGGGAACAGTCCCTGCAGAAGGTATGCACGTACCATACATAACTGTCCCACTAGGCTCTATTACTGCTTGTAAGCAGAAGCTGAGGAGAGGGAAAACAGAACTAAAAGTAGTGTTTTGAGCAGGTTTGGAACTTGAAGCAATGTCATTCACTGTGAAACTTACTCACAGTTGCTTACCTTTTGGACTGAAACACATGGCTGGGAAGTGATTTGCACTAGTGTTATGCAAGAACAGTAACACTGTTCTTTGATTCTTTGTATTCTCAGCCATAATTTCACAGTGATTTACTGTCATCTGAAATACTCCATTTCCATTTGTAATTATAGGGTTTTAACTTTTCACTTTGATACTTGTATGCTCTTTGCAAAAGGCAGCTTTTGAGTTTAATGCCTCTTTTACCTCCTTTCACTTACTGAAAAAATCAGTGTTTAAGTCAGTCCTGTAATGAGGAAAAGGGATCTGTTTGTGTTTCAGTCTTGTCTTTGTGTGCAGTGGTTTTATATTTAAGTCATGATTAAAAATGTGAGGAGGCCTAAGGCAGGCATAAACTTTTTTTGAATCTGTTACATTACTAATAACTTCTTGAATTCTTGGTGAGGATTTTCTGGCTTAAAACAATTACATTTTTCTAAATGCATTCCTTTTATATGAAATATCTCTAAATGTTCTAATACTGTTGGGAAATAATTTTCCCTGTGGCCTCCAGGATAGTTTTGACTGAGGTATAAAATGAAATGGGAAATCATCTTTTTCATATCCACGCTATGTCTTTGTACTGTTCTGCGGTTTACAAAACCAGGGTGTGTTGTGAAGCAGTAATGCATTAATTTGGCAATGAAAATAATAGTAGTAAAACCAGACAGCTAATGCAAGCTTAGAATGGCAGGATAGCATCAGGCTAAGAGTTATGCAAACGATAGCCTCTTCACAGAATATTATGTTTAACTACTCGCTGGCCTGTGAGAGAACAGATATTAAAAACACATGCAAGTCAGTAATCCATTTATATATTCCTTGCAAATTCCCTCCAAACATTCTTTGTTATGACAGACCAAAATGCTGCATGTAGAGAATCATCTGGATGGTGATATTTTTTCAGGTTTTAAGTGTGTTGCCTTCCAGGTTTTTTTTAAGAAATGATATATTCATGACATGTGATACAAGGTTTCATCAGTATTTCATGGGGGGTTTGGGGTTTGGTATAGCTATTAAAAAGCTATGGATGACTACTATGGTTAAGTTTGTAGTGAAAGATGCAGCTCAAACATTCTGTTTTTCTGGAAATGGTAACTTAGCAGCCAGTTCTGCATCTTGTGCAAGAATAGCTGTTGCTCTAATACAGTTAGAATGGCAAAAAGCACTATGAGGAGTACCAGGTGTCTGGTTTAATAGGTGTTGGCGTGATTACAAGCATTTTTTCTGGATTAGGCAGTGCTGGATTGGATTGGGGCTTTAATCTTGCAAAAAATGGAGTGACTTCGTTATCATCAATTTACGGAGGGGAGGGCACTACCTCCTCCTAAATAATAATTGATCATCGTGTACCCTGCTAACCCTCTCAAGCCAATACTGAGTTCTTCAGCAAGCTGGGTAAAGCAAATAACCCTCTCTGAAAAGGACTTCTTCGATAAATTTTGAAATAAACAACTATCAAGGAAGTAAGTAGTGGGTAGCAAACAGAAGTCCAGTACAAACACTTTCCGATGTTGTGAATTCTTAGCAAAAAAAAAAATTAAAAAAATTCAGCAGGTAGTATGAGAGATCTGCATTTGTAACATGTCAAATAAGATGTATATGTTAGAAAATAAATACTTCTAATAAAATAAATATTCTGTGACTTAACCTTTTAATGCCTTGAACATGAAATGGTTGGATAGGATAGCTACCCAGAAGGTGAAGTAATGTCAAAACTTCTCCCCTCCTCTTTCAGAGTGATTGAACAACTTGGTGGTAAACAGCTTGTAATGAACCACATGCATCATGAAGACCAACAAGTTCGTTATAATGCACTACTGGCTGTGCAGAAGCTGATGGTTCATAACTGGTATGTGAAGATTATTTAACATACTACTGACAGTAAAAAATACTGGGCTGTGGAGAGAGGATTCAAGACAGTAGATTTCTTAAGAGGGGAACAACATTTTAAAGTGGGAAGACTGCAGTTCTTAAACAAAAGAGCAATATGATGCTGATGTGTAAGATCTTACTAGTTTTTCTGTATATTTTGGTTGCAGTTGAATTGAGTAGCTTGACCTTACATGATTGAATGTCACGAGTAATTCACTTGAACGATATATTTTAACTTACTTGAACTGCTTAATATTTAATACAAGCTGTAATTCTGAAAACTACAGTCTTAATTTTGGCTGAAGGAATTGGTAGCGTGATGTAGTTGTAAGAGTTGATATTTCAAGTAAGTAATTGGCAGTTGCTTTGCAAAGTGCATGCCTGACCGTTTTTGCATTGTTGTTCTTTGCTCTAGTCCTTTCCCCCACTGTACACTGTTATTTTTCTGTTGCCATTTTAAGGGGTGCAAGTGGAGTTTTTCTTGAGCTCCTGGAGTAGCAGAAGCTTGTGGGCTGGTTGGTTAGATGAAACTGAAAATCACTCGCTGGTATCTCTTTAATCATTTGCTGAGAACAGCATTTGAAGTGATGTTTTTCTTTTATTGTTTGTTGACTAGTTGTCTGACTGTTTCTCTAATAAAGCTCCAAAAACCCTGAAGACCTGGTGTGTTCTGCCACAGAACTTGCTGGTGGGTGATGCTGCCTTTGCAATAGAGCACAGGACCTTTATAGTGAATCATTGAAGGGCTGAAGTTCTGAAGAACTTCAGTGTTCACGTAAAAACTTTGTATAACTTGCCGAACTAATTGGGTATGCTAAGCATAAAGCATGGAGAGTTAAAAATACTAATTAGGAATCCTTAATCTGATTATTAATTATGATTTCACTAAAGCTCATATTTCAAATTTGGTATTGCCTTAGAGAAAGATAAAATGCAACAGTACATCAGAGTACATTGGAACACAGGTGTTGAGATACAAACAACTAATTTAATTTTGAACTTAAAACAACCTCTTATTTCTGAAAAGCTTGGAGCTTGGAAGTATCTATAACTCTTGTCAGTTTTTTCCCTTCTGACAGAATGTGATCTTTTTAAAAGGCTGAACAGTGATGATGCTAACGGTGTGAAAGTGGTGGGGGAACAAGGCTTATCAAGCGCATTCTTACAGGTTCTTCACGTCAGCTACTTGCTGTAGAAGACAGGCTAGCACAGGCTAGCTGACAAAGCTCCCGTCCCCTCTCCCTGCAGTGTATCTTCTGTAACACAAAGCTAGTTTTCCCCCTTTTCTTCTGAAGAATATGGGTTTTAACTCCCATGTGTGTTAGAATATTAATTTTATCCTGCTTCCTCCCTCTCTCATGCTGTGGGAACCTTCTATAGCAGAGAAAAACTTACACATTTGAACAACCTAGTAGGACAAATCCAGAGTTAACATTCTCCATGTGTAAGGAGGACTTTGGTAAATTAACACTGAATTTCTGTGCATGGAGATGGACACTAAATGTGTGGTCATGTGCAACCTAATTTTGGGGCAGTATGGTATTTGTATGTTGTGCTCCACCCTGCTTCTCAGTTTGGTGATATGCTTCTTTTCTCACAATGCTGTTCTGATATATTTGAAGCATTCTGAGTGTTATAAACCAGCTATAACTAAATCGAGATTACAGTGTGGAAGGCTTAATTACTGAATTTACCTTCTGCAGAGGGTACAGGTCTTACTTCATGTGTCTTTAAAATCTGGTAATAAAAATACAAAACTCTGGTCTTTCTCCAGCACAAACCTCACTGGTAGTGAAAGTTTTCCTGGATGCCTAACTTGGCTTTTTCTCATTTTCAACGTAAGCATACTAATTTTAAAAACATCATCTGGTCATCTAGATTTGTCTTGTTTTTTTAATGGCATGAACTTTTCAGTGCCTGCTTTTCACAGTTTGTGAACCTTTTTTTCACAGTTTGTGAACCTTTAGATTTGAGACTGAGAGATTGCAATTACATCTAGTTTCAAATCTTCAGAGGTGTCAATAAAAATTTGTAGGGAATATGTTCTTGTTTAGTTCTTACTGGAACAAGCCTCTGGGACACATTGTCCTTGGCTTATATTTGCCAAAGTAGTGTTCCCCCTGGAATGGACATCAGTTGGCTTGAGCTGAGGAAATGACACATTATTTGTATGTAAGCTAGATCTGTCTTTGTATAGATCTGGCTTTTGATGTGTATCCGGAGCTCTTCTGTTTCATAGCTTGTGTGGGGAGAAAGCAGAGTCCCCTGACTGCTGCACAGTGCAGTTCAAGTGCCTACTTATTTAGCTTTGCTTTGTTGTGAGATGGATTACTTGGCACCATCAAGGTTTTGCTTACCTTGCTCTTCAGAGCTGGGGAAACAATAAGCATTTTCCCCCTTGCTTCCAGAGCAAATAACTGGAATTCCAGTTATTTCACTCAAAGCAATTGTTTTTTTTCCTTGAATTTAATTGGCCTGGAACAACTCTGCATTACTATCTGTGACACGTGTGTGACAGAGGTAGTCAGGTTCCTTCTAGATCTGGAGACTAACCGAGAGAAGGATTAGAAAATAAAGGCTTGCTCTGCCAGGCTGAGACTTGGTGCAAGTGCTGTGCCTGGAGCAGCAGAGTAAGGAAAACTTCTGGTACCTGAACTGAGGGAGTGTCATGGGGCAGCTGAAGTGGCATTCTGCTTAAAATGCAGCTGTATCATTAGACTACTGATAACTCAACTTAGAAACAATTAACTCCTAAGTAATTTGAATAGTTCATTACACGCTGCTCAACTGGCTTTTCCTTAGGGGTTTTTAAGTCAGGGATAAATGGGGGGAAATCAGACTGTCAGGCATTCTGTTAAATGGTGAAGCTAGGTTGGCAAAAGCAGTAACTGCTGTCAGCTTTTCAGATGAGGTAAGTTCAGGAGAAATATTCCAGTTACATTTGCATGTTAAATGATCATGCACTGAATGAAGCAGGCAGTAAAGGTATCTTTTTAGCATCACTTCATGTCCTTAAATGGTAATTTATCCTGTGTTTTAATCTCACTTGAACTGTGTTAGTCGCAGCACCCCATGCTGATGGTAAAAACCTGTTATTGGCACATGGAGGAGTTCAGCATGGCAATGATGGTGCAGATTTTTTTGTTTGTCCTGTTCAATTTGTGGTTTAACTATGTACGAGAAACTTCATCTCTTTATTCCTTGTCTTTTCTGGTGTTCACAGGCAATACCAAACTTGACCGTTTTAGTATTAGGAACTGATTTTGGTAACCTAGTGCTGGTTGGAGCAATGTTTTTAGTGATGCAGACTTTTAAAGAATCAAATCACTAAGTTCTAAACTGACAGCACTTAAGTATATCACTCTAAAGAAACCCAATATGTTAATCTCTACAGATAAGCACGTGCCTTTCATGTGCTTCATGGCATGACGTTTTACTGCACTTCAGGGATGGGATTTTGTGACTCAAAGCACCTACAGTTAGAAGCCCAAGTTCCTTCTATGAACAATGGAGAGAAGCAGGTTGTTTTTCAGGGCAGTGCCTGAAGTTGAGCAGTGGCAATAATGCTCTAAGATTTGTGAACCTGTAGTCTCCTGGCTTCATTCTAAAGGGGTTAAATCCAACCTCCTATTACTTCACTAAAATAAGAGCTAGATGAAGTGCTAGGTGAATTCTAGATATTCTGTATTTAATGTGTAGTTTATTTATGACCTTGTTGGTCATCTAGAACATAGTGCATTAGTTTCCACCACTTGCTTGTCTTCTAGCTGGGTTAGGCCCAGGAAAGTTTGCTCATGACTCATGTAGTAAGTGCAGCATATTACTTTTTTCTTGCTCTGTCAGGAGCGGTGCTGTTGGGATTTGGGTGCCAGAGGTCAGAAGTAAAAAAGAATTGTTACAGTATTCAGTCTGGCTGACAGGTACAGAGATGGATCATGTGTGCTCTTTGTTCATACAAATGTAAAGTAAAATGCAGTGGCTTAACCTCTATAGCTCAAACATTCTTCAGTATTCATATGAGTGTTACTGAAACCATAGTGGATCTGATTGCACACTTCCTTGTTTTGCCTCAGGCTGAGTCAGGGTAATGATAGAACTCATAGCATCTTTTGGCAGTTGCTCCCATTGACTAAACTACTGGAGGAGGCTGAGGGGAGACCTTATCGCTCTCTACAACTACCTGAAAGGGGGTTGCAGAGAGGTGGGTGTTGGTCTCTTCTCCCAAGTGACTAGTGACAGGACTAGAGGAAATGGCCTCAAGTTGCGCCAGGGGAGGTTCAGGCTGGATATTAGGAAAAAGTTCTTCACTGAGAGAGTAGTGAAACATTGGAATAGGCTGCCCAGGGAGGTGGTAGAGTCACCCTCCCTGGAGGTATTCAAGGAGCGTGTGGATGTGGCATTGTGGGATGTAGCTTGATGGACATGGTGCTGTGTGGTGTTGGGTGGGTTGTGGCTTGTTGTTGTTGTGTGGTGGGTTTTTGGTGTGGGGTGTTTGGGGTTTTTTTTGTGGTTTTTTTTTTTTTTCTCCAGGTTGGACTTGATGATCTTACAGGTCTTTTCCAACCGTAGTGATTCTGTGATTCTGTGACTCTGTTGCCCCACCATTCTTCTTATGCCATAGTAGTGAGCTGCTGTCAGGGAGGGATTGCATCTGGGCTCAGGTATGATGCCTCATCTCCCCAGGGTCCTTTCACCTGTGCAGGCTCTGAGCTATAAACTTCCTTTAAACAGGCAGAGTTTCAGAATAAACTGCTATTCAATGAACTAATACCACCATGGAGAATATGAGTATGTTGGCAAATGCTAAACAATGGGAGTTAGGGTGCATCACTGATGCACGATCAAGTATGATATTGGAAGTAAAATTAATAAACAGCATACTGAATGAAGCAACAAATTCAGATAAGCTTTGAATATGCAACAGATTAATATATCATTTTCAGAGTGCACATACCAGACAAAATTACTTGCTTTCCATCTTTTAAAATGACTAGTTATGCAGAGAGACATTAAAAAATCTGAAACTGCCTAGGATTTGCAGTACACTGTATTTAGAAGCTGTTGTTCTGTAGAGTTAGCATGGAATATTCAGCATTTGTCACTATTCTTCTTTGGTATAAACTTCGTTCCATGAAGTTTGCCTGTCCCCCCGTCCTTTTTTTTTCCTGTCCCAACACTCGGGTGTGTAATACTTAATAGAGTAGGCTTAAATCTAGGAAACAATGCCTACATGATAATGCAATCCACTGTATTTATCCTGTTTCTTAGCCTTCATCATCAATACAATTCCTTTTTAATAGTTAACAGAAGTTAACTAACTGAAAAGTTTGAGAAAGATTGTGTCCCTGATAAAAAATTAGTATTTTTTTAAGAGGACAGTTCCTAGCTAGAATGAGACTAGTTAAGCAAAAATCCAATTAGTTATAGGCACACTTGATATCTAGTATGAGTGCTCCATCTTTTTATTTGAACATAAATATAAGTTCTTGTAGAGTTTCATTCCGTACGGGTAGGGACTGTGGTTTGTATTATGCATATGCTCTCTGGGATTTGACACTGTGATCATGTTTTCTGTCACGAGATCTGTACTGTTTGTAAAACACACTTTATTGCTAGAGCTTCTATTAATGTAGAGCAAATATTTTGCAAATATCGAACATCCTGGTCAGTTTACATTTTCTTTTTTCAAAGAAATTGTTCATTTTCATGTGTTATGCTGAAAAACATGTCACCAAAGAAAAAACTTTTTGATAGTTTCACTTCTGATTAGTGTTACTTTAACGATTTGATTTCCTGATAGGAAAATTCAGTTAAATATGATGTATGTCAGTCATTCTGAAGTATTTTGTGCAAAGTTAAAGCTCTTAAGTGTTGAAAGCATTTTGCTTACTATTCATTGTGGCAACTAAATCTTCTGATTAAATATAAAACCACTTTCAAACCAAGTTGCGTGGTTTAGTCAAGTTGGTTCTTTTTAATTTACAGAATGGCTCTGTGTGTTAGTTCATAGCGCACCTTGTGAGTGAAAAATTACTTCTACCTTGTCTCCCTAATAGAAAGGTATATATTGAATTGAATGTCATAGGTCTGTTCTTTTAAAATCTAATACTATGTTTGAGTAATAGTCTTGTAACAGGAGCTCATTGATACACTGTTTCTTTATAGCTTGTATGTAAAGTTGTGAGCTGGAAGTCTAGAATTACTCTTCCAAAAAATGGACAAAACCTCTCTGAAGAGAAATTGCTGAGTGAAAAGGACGTTCTTGCAGTGTCTCAGTCTGAAGACACATGTTAATTTTGCATTTCACATCTTAAGGAGGGCTAGGAACCGTGCTATGAATAATGTTTTCAGTAATCAGGAGATAATCTTTAGATTGTCTATTAATATTATTGCATTCAGCTGAAGATGGGCTCCATTTGAAAAAAGGATAACTTTCATGTAATGTGTATAATCCCTCTGCTCAACCATTCAGGCTGTTTAGTTTTAGTGTGCACATCAGAATGTTTGAATGTCTCTTTACTGTGAATAATTAAGGTGAAAAAATGTCCTAGGTGCTGTTCATCTTAACAGTTTGCTTTTGTTCTACCTGTTTGCATTAAGTGGAATCTGTTATACTAAACACTGAGGATTGCAGAGATTTTTGCAACATCTCCTCTGTCTTGAGATCCAAGGCCACGTGTATAGGTCAAGGAGATACTTGGTGAAAATCACCATGGTTCCACTGAAAATAAAGTAATTTATAAAAACTTCAAATTGATTATGTGGTGAAAGCCCAAACTGTTTGGTCAAAGGAGCTTTGATTCTGTTGTGTACATTTGTTTCTTCTTTGTTTTTGTTGTTTGTGCTGCTTACCTTCAGCACCGCTTATAGTCTGCATTGGTATAATAAAAAAATATTTTATAGTCTTTAACACTTTTTTTTAAATACTTTGTATTGCATTAATCCACTGAATCAAGGAAGAAAATTGTAGTCAGCAAACAAGTGACAAAGAATTGCAGTTTTCCTGTGTGATAGCACTCTAGCTTGGGCAGTCTTCCCAGCTCAGCTCTCTAGGAAGATGTCTCTTTGATTTTCAGTTTACTACTTTCATAGATGTACTGTTTCTGTTTACTTCTGTGAAGAGCAGTGCATGTAACGTATAAAATATTTATATTTAAAATATACAATATATATCTAGTATATATTTTTATATATAAAATAATATATAAAAATATGCAGTGGTATAATTTCTGATCCAGCAGTATGCCATGTTAATACTATATTTCAGGAACCAGATATTAACATAGCTCTAGTTTTGATTTGAGCCTGGCTGCTTTATTTTTTTTACTGACTTCCATGGCTGTGGCTCTGTGGCAAGGCAAATGCACCTGTGGTAGCCCCTCTCCAGCTCCACCTGTCTTTCTCCTAGCCACCGCTAGTGTTAATGTGCCACTGCAGTAACCAGGTCCAAGGGAGCTTATTAGCAGAAAGCAACTCACTTGAGAGTTAAATGAACAAAAAATGCTGTCTCGCTAGAATGCCTGGATGAGTGCCCTGTGAGAAAGGCAGGTTTACACGGCTGGAATGGGTTGAAGGGTGGCTGTGCCAGCTCTGTCCCCCACTGGATTAGATGGGGACTTGAGAAACGGTTGCAACCTTCTCCTGGTGTTGCCACTTCACGTCTACTACTCAGAAGGTTCCAGGGATTGTCACATCTGTGGAGATCTTTTTGCAGCAGTGTAACACTTACAAGACCAGTGCTTTCAATGGACAGTTTAGCCTGCTTAAAGCTGGGAATACATCAGTTGTGTAACTCAAATACCTATACGTGAAGCCACATTAAATTACTAAAACTGGTCTGTCTCTCTCAACAAATCCAGTTTATTAGACCTATAGTGGAAATGCAGAATAAAGATGGCAAAACTGTTCTATCTGTTCAAACTGTTCTATCTGTTCAAACTATTCCATCTGCTACCTGTCCTATGAACTTGTTGAAGGATTTGGCATATCTTTATGATTTGTCTGTAACAGCGTATGTTAGCAATGTCTTTTGAGTGGCTTGAGTCATGTGGCAGACTTCCTATTGTAGCTTTATGACACTTCTGTACTCTTTCATAAGGGGAAGAATTTCTTTAGAACTAGCTTTTCAATTTCACTTTCAAAAGCATGAGACGCTAGGTTTATGTTTAGAGAAAAATAAAATCAATATTTTTATATTGTTCTTTGTCAAAGGAAAGCATTCTGCCTCTTAGGAACCTCAGTCTGCTAAAACAAGCTAGGAATTACAGATGTTCAAGATGTCAAATATTTTTTTTATAACTTGGTTCTTTAATAAATTGGAAGCAAGATTTAAAATAAATATTGATAGAAAAGAGAGAATATGAAAATTTTACCCTTCCTTTTTTCTGTGCTTCATGTACTTTTCTTCCCTTGCCTGCTGAAAAGAAGAATTTTTAGTTTTCTTTAAAGGACAGGTAAATCTAACTGCACTAGAATTTGGAGTATAACACTAAAAGTAGTAGTACTAAAACTGCAAGGCTTGTTCCTTTTAGCACATGGCCTCTAGTAATCTGCTGTATGTACCTTAAAACTTTCCCGTCTATCATAGATTGTTGTTGACAATGGTCCTTTTCTCAATCTGAAAATTAGTATGACATTTTCAGGTAGGGTCTTGTGCCAGTTTGCAATTATCTCCTTATTCCATACCTGCTGAATTTGGTGGCTTATGTGTTGGATCACTTCCTTGTGCCTTTTCCTAAATGACCTTTAAGCATTTGTTGCAATAACCATGACACTTAAGTATATCTCAGCTTGTGGGTGTCAGTGTCTCCCATATGCCAACAAAACCAATTTAAATTAAATTGAATGAAGCAACAAATTAGAATAAGTATTTGAGTTGCAACAAATTCATGTATTCACTTCTAAGTTTCCTTTTCTTCTTGGAAAAAGCACTTTGGATACAGCAGAAAATGTGTGTTTAAAGATTAGCCCTGAAAAAGGGGAAATTGCTAGTGTGGAAGGAATCTCACTTGGTTATTCTAATATGAATGAAAAGATTAATTTGCAAATGGAAATTACTTATGCCTCACTGTCAGACTTCTGAATTACCAAGGAAGTGAGAAAATATGGTGTTTCAAGTTTTGTTGATCTGAGCTTTAGTTCAGAAATGGAGGATTTTGTAGTTACTCTCAAAAGTGACGTACTAAACTTGCATGTTTTGACACTTTTCTGCAGCGCAGAGGTAGTATTTTATGCTCTTGTATATTCTATACTGAATCAATTGTTTAATGTTTGAATGCAGTTAACTGTAAATGCAAGCTTGTCTGGACCAGCTTCAGCTACTTTGTAATAAGGATGGTTTTATGTAGAAGGAAGTCAGAAGGGGGCTAAAACTGACCTTTGTAGAAGCATTTCTGTTCTGGCGTGAGGAAAGCGGTCAAAGAGGAACTTCTTTTTCCAAAGAGCTTAACTTGCAAATTTGAACTCCCAAGGTACTTGGGCCTTTGCTCAATGAACTTTACATCTCTATTATTAATGCTGGAGGATGAATTGCCGCCTTATTCTTTGTTACATGGTTTCTAGTGTGGATTCTAAGTTAGTGCTACTAGGAAGTGTTGCAAGGTACCTTAAGAATATCCACGGAGTTCACCTCTACAATTCCAGCATGGGGAGTACACAAAATGACGTGCTTAATTGTAAGTCTATTTATGTTGAAGAGCACAGACATTTCCAGATGCTTATTGACTTGAGGGAGCACCATTAAGCATGTGGTAACTTTCCTTCCCTTTCTGGAAAGCAGTTAAGGAATAAAGCATTATATATAAACACGCTCAATATTACTGGACTAGTGGTACATAGAATTTCATTTCCTTTCATCCCCTTAAACGATTTGAAAGAAAAATGAGCCTTATATAATGGCTGGACAGCTGCTCTGTTTGTATTGAGAAAATGTTTACTACTTCTGACGGGCTTTTGAAGTATTAGATACAATACTACAATGCCTACTCAAGGTAAAAGGCAGCTTTCTAGTGGAAAGAATTGATGACTGAATTTGTTGTTGGCCAGGACAGTGTTTTGCTCTTTTTCCCCAACTTGTACTTGAATTTTCTACATCTTGTAGAACAGATACTGAGTGACACCCTGCAGATCTGGCCTGGTTAGAAGAGAAAAATGGTATTACTTCTAAGATTGTGTATTGAAAGACAACGGGTATGTAGGCCCCAAAGCTCGGCTATGTCAAAAGTTAGCAGGATATGTTTTGTCTTAGTCTCTAATATGAGCTGATCAGGACGCATGAATCTCTGCTAGTAGTGGCCACAGTTGTATACTTTTGCCTCTGAGTTAAACAATCTTAGAAACTTGATGTGCTTGCAAAAGACCAACCACAATGCCTTTGTTGTGGTAAAGATAGTTGTCTTCTGCAGTTGTGAAGGAAAGACTAACAAAATAAGGTTAAAATAGGGAGAAGTGGTCCAATTCATGGGTTTTATAGCTTGTAATTTTTAAAATCAAGTCTAGTACCTCATTACTTTCCATTGTAGCATGCATCTCTAATCTGTCAGATGCTGTTTTGAATATTTAGTGATTTGTTATCTTGGTGACAAGATCTATCCTTCTTCTTTCATCATAGATGCTCTTATAGTGCAATGTGGTGAATGCTTGCATTCTTAAAGATAGTTTTAATTCTGTGGGGGTAAACAGTAACTCTAAAACCCCAGTTTTTCTCTGAAGATTTAGCTAAGTAACAGTGCAGGATAAATAAAAAAATCTTAGACACTTGATTTGTAATAGCATAGTGATGGACACCTGTGTCCAGTTTATGTGTGAAGACTGAAGCTTACAGTGCTGCTTAACCTCCTGCTGTGATGAAATACCAGTATGTAAAAAATATACTTGAATCTTCTTGTCCTTTTAGTATGTATTTTAACAGAGGGAGAACAGGAGCCTACTGAAGCTACTCTCGTTAGCTTGAGTTTTAGTGGAAGATGGGAGGGAGAAGTGACCAAAGGCCTGGCAGAATAATCTGTCAGCCTGCTCTCCTAAGGCTGCACGTGAGAGCTTCATGTTGAGAAGCTGTCTAAAGCCCTCCTATTGGTCCCTTACCAATCCTTCTCTTCAGCCGGCATAGACCATGTAAGAACTTGTCCTAAGTTAATCAGTGACACTCAATTGGAAATGATAACCAAATGGAACTTGTAACAGCAGATGGAACAAGTTTTTTGCATTTCAGCAGCCCTTGGTGGTGGCTTGGTGATGGGATAGGGACAGTATGGGGTTTTCACCTGGGTTTGCAGCATGGCACCATAGAGCAGTAACTGCAGATACTCATTCTGTGTGGGGAAATGGGATAAGAGATATTCCTTGTCCCTGGACTTAAACGTCACACCTGCAAATGAATGACTGAAATAAAAGGTTTTGTAGGGAAGGTACTGTACTATCTACTGTATGTCCTTAAAAGTTGAATATGTCTGTTAAGGCACTAGGTGCCTACAAAATATGCTACTGCTCTGCCTTCAGAGATTTTTGCTGAATACACTGCACTATGGTTGGATTTTAGTAAGCCTTGAGCATGCATCTGAACCAGTGTAAGTTATGTGATAGTTGTACTGTTACAGATTGTTAGCTTGATTGATTTTTCTACTTCTAAGTGATTGCACAGGAATTTCACATTCAAAATGATTCATGTGTGCCTTAAGAATAAATAACTTTGCAGGCTTGTGATGCTGTGAGCAGAGCCATGTATGCAGCAAGTGTCAGTTGCTTTCAAGGCTGGATGTTGGACAAGAAATACTAGAATCAGTACATGCATATAGGCATGAAACAAAAAAAGCACTGAGGGAGCAGAAGGAGGTTTGGTGAGTTTGGAAGCCCTTCCATAGCTGCTTGCTGTGTTTTTGGATGGCTATCAAATGTTGTTTGTTTTGGTGGTACAATTTTGGGTCCTGGAAAACCGCAAAAGAGCAGGTCATTTCCTTCTTTGCCATCAGGAGTCTCTACTTTGAGGGTGGTAACCTATCTATTACGGTCAAGAGTCATACCCATTGAGTGCAGCTCTAAAATACTGTGATCCTGCAGCAACACCTGATATAGCTGTGAAGGAAGGTGTTGAATCATAACATATGGCTTAGCATACAAATTGTGTGGTATTTTCTTTGCTAGTGGAGTTTGAAGTTAACAGTATAGGAATTTGGCTTTTCTAGATACTTCACTTTAAAACTGAGAAAAGTGCTGTTGGGTGGTACAGTTGTGGTGCTAAACTTCATTGTGCGATAGGAATTGTAATGCATAGGGAATAGCTGTTCAACAGGAACTAAACTGAAAACTAGTTTTTGAAATGTGCAGTAAGAACTGATCTCTTTTTCTTTTTTAATTTTTTTTAAATAAAACAAAAGTGCATACTCTTGAGTTAGTCTTTTTTTAAAAAGGCTTAATTCTGAACATAATTCCTCTGAACAGCTTCTAATGTTTAACCTGTGTAGGTTGAAATACTTGTGTAGTGAGGAAAAACTGTGGTGCTAAGTGTACTGTCAGCAATGGAAAAAGAACGCCTACATTTCACAGGTCCTGAAACCTCTTTCAGCTGATACAGTGGTACAATTATTGAAGTTTGTCTTCTGTAACAAGCAGCAACCCAGATATTACTAAAGACCACTTTCATCTTTGTGGTTCTGTGAAGTGTTGAGCTCCTCTCACAGGAGGCAGTGAAAGATGGGAACATTCAGAAGACTTGTGCGGTATTTTTCCATATAATTTAAATATTGTTTCTCAAGGCAAATGCTAAGGTTTTGGGGTGTGTTTGTTCCAGTGTTGAGAGGACAGATATAAAATAAGTGACTTAGTGCACTTCGAAATACAGGTGAGGAAAACACATTAAAGAAAGTGTTGGTATACAGTGGGCCTGGCTTGGATATCTTTTCTTTCTTCCAACTTGAACATACAGTTCTTCAGTCAGTGTCTATTTTGCTAGGCTGTGGGTTCAATTACCAGTATGTCCATCAGTATTACTTGTGCTCATGCAGCTGGGTTATGGGAAGAGATCCTTTTAAATACTTTGCCACACGTTCTAATACGTATATTCAGCAATCTGTGGGTTTTGTGGGTGTTCTGTAACAGTTGCCAGGACTTCTAAATATTACCACTGGGCTTTTTCTTTTTCCAGACAGTTTTGTTGATGTTTGCTTCGTACCTTATTTTCAGAGGGACAGGTGATGGATACCTAAAGCTTAGGTACTCTCGTAGTAGCTCCAGTTGACTAAGGACAGTAGACATTATTTGAAGGAATAATTCTAAATTTAAAGTTTTTTCCTCTTTCTCTACTTCATACTTCCCACCACTATCCTACTCCCCATTTTCCAGAATGTTTCTCAATCTAATTTTTTGTTGTATTTCAGGGAATACCTTGGAAAGCAGTTGCAATCAGAACAACCTCAAACGGCCACCGCACGGAGCTAAACACTTCTGTCAGTTCATGCTTATAACTACAGTATGTTTGTCTTTAATATCAAGGAAACACTGAAATCAATGTTCTTTGCCTGCTACTAGCACATAAACTTTCCAGCTTCCCTCCAGTGTTGTTGTCTTAGTAAAAATTTGTTTAACTATTTCTGATGATTATGCCTATTAGCTTCCTGTTATATTCTGAATGTATATGAGGAAATGTGGTTAATATATTGCATTTGTTTTATGTATTTATTCTCATAATAAAGAATGTTATTAAAGGATACTAATTCCATGTTATAATTAGCCTAGAAAAATTGTTCTTTTCTTTTAGTGGGTTATCAGTGTTGTCACTTACTAAGGAAAGCAAGTTGTCCCAATATGTCTCCAGACAAATTAATAAAGCTTTGACTTGGTGTTCTGTAGAAAATGCAATAGCCTGAGAAATGTTGACTATCAATACTAAAATATATACCAAGTCTCAAAATATTGTTAAAATTGTATATAAAAGCAAATGTGTGGGGGCTTTTTTGTTGGGGGGTACTTCTCTCTTGTTAGAGACTACAGTAAAAAAATCTGGACAGGAGAAGAAGAAAAGAAAACGAACACTCCTCTAATGAAAATTGATGCACTTAAGATTATTAGTCAAGCTGTATAACATCAGTGTTAAGGCTGTAGATCAGAGATCAAGTTGGGGTTTTTTTAAATAGAAATGTGCAGTAACTGATGAACTTGGAGTGTTTTTATTATTGAAAATAATTGCAAATGTTAGGGTTCTTGTGTCATTCTAAAATCTATTGTATTTCCTTTATACTAGCCAAATAATTCAGCTATCAGTCTTTTCTGTGTTTTGTAGCTCCTGATAGTAAAGAAGATGTAAGCATCAATAAATCAAAGATGATATTGGATTGGCAGGTGAAAAGTCTTGTTGCATATACAGGAGCTTGGCTCCAGGCACTTATAAGCAGTTAATATTCTTGTGGTTCGTTTTTAGAACGGAAAAAAAAGATGCAAGAACATGACTTAATCTCATCAGTAGTCTTGTGTAGTGCAAGTCTCTGAGGAAGCTTAGGGTACTTTGTCATCAAGTGAAAAAACAAATTGGGAAAACTTTTCTTACCCAGTCTGGATTTCCATCATAGATAACTAAAATTTGACCAGTGCAATGGAGAGAAAAGACTTTTAGGGGATGACAATTTGTGGTGATTTCTTGGCCTGCTTAATTAAAATTGGATTGTGTAGATTAATGACTGTTGCTTACTTCTGCATGTAGGAGGTGTAGGCTTTGACATTGAAGTTAGTATCATGAGGATAGGTGCTGAAGCCTGAAAAGAATTAAACTGACTTTAGTTGGAGTGAGGGTTATCTGAATGGATCTTATCTCAGTGCTGCATGTTGCCACAGTGATGAGGGATACTGGTGGTGTGGAAAGCTGTTGGGAGAACAAGGGTGCACCTACGCTGCCATTTTTATCATGGGTTGGTTAAATGCTCTTGAAATAAATCTCTGAGCCTTCCCTGCTTTTCACATTTCAGTTTGCATCACATGATGGTGTTAGTGCATGAATGGGGTTCTTCTCTGATAAAGCTAAACTGCAGGACGTACATCCTGTGTGTCTTGGCTACTTGACAAGCATTCAGTCCACCAGACCAGTTAGGATTTTGTTTGAAGTATGGCCCTTTGAAATGCATGCAGAGTGAAAACTGGATTCTTAGCACCAAATATCTTGCTCTACAAGTCAGATTCTTGTGTCACACTTCTTGCTGTTGTAAGCATAGCCTAAGACCTATCTTGAAGGTGCTGTAAAAGGTTTGTCCTATGGTTACAGCTGTAACATTGGGAACAAGAACCATGACAGGGCATTAATGGGAAAGGAATATACCCTCATCTTCAAAACCAGAAATTCATGGTATTTCCTTTTTTTAAAGGGAACACTGAAGCACTGCTTGGTAAGGGGGTTTGGGTTTGAGTTGTATGAGTAAAGATGATGAATGCTACTGATGGCAACCCCTCCTATCTTGTGGGAGCTAGAAATAACCAAGTTATTCATAACATGAAATAAAATTGCTTACCAGGGTTGTCCTGAAGCATCTAAATACTTTGTTCATGTATTCTACAAATAAATCTCCTCTCTGTTGCTCTGCTATTATTACTCTGTGCATAGTTTAATTCTTCATTATATGGACTGTTTCCAAGCTATGTGATACATGGCATTCTCCTCCATTTAGTTAGAAATAAATCTGTTGCAGACAGAAGAAGGTATTTGAAGAAATGGTTGTGACTATTCACTTAGTATCAATACTGCACACAGATATATGGTGCCTGTGAAACCTGAAAGCCATGAGATTTCTAGCCCCTGATGGTAATGTTCAGGTGGCTCAAGGGTTGTGATCTTGGGGAGTTCGTGCCAATAATTATACAGTAAGAAGCCTGGAAACTTGGGTGGGGGATTATGGAGGACCTTTCTGTGCAGCCAGTAATTTGGACTGTGAAGTTGCCAGAGCTGAGATTTCTGCAGGAGTTGGAGTGCTCACTGTGTCCTAGAGATCCTGGGGAATCTTGACATAGCAGGGAGCTACAGACCGGTTTCCAGCTGTAAGTTCTCCATCTTCCATTCTATGGCAGGCCTATACCTGTAGGTGCTGGAAGACCATGGTCCCAAGAGAAAATGGGGCAGAGCTGTCCTGGAGCTTTTAACCTTGGAAATCAGGAAACTTGACCAAAACCTTTTGTTGAATTTCAACTAATTCATAAAACTTTCTACTGCATCTGGTTTTTGTCTGACAAGTTATGATTAGCTTTAGCTTTTGCTACTGAGCACTGTTTTTACTATTCACCTGTTTGCGTTAGCTCACTTAACTTGCTCAGCCTCATTCTCCCAAAATCTGGCATGGGGAGGGTAGGCAGATACCATGGTGGCAGACTGAACGCTTCAGGGACGTGTGATGACAGTGTGGGTAGAGCTCGGTGTTAGGAAGAGAATCATGTACCAGCAGCTTCCTTCCTTCCCTCTGGTGACAAGAAGATTTAGAGATGCCTGGAGATTAGCTGCCATGGACCAGATGACTAACTTGCTTCTAAAGCGAGGAGATACTGTTACCTTCCTCCAAATTAGGGTAATCAATATTTTTTCTTTATGAATTTTTTCTCCATTTTCCTAATTTTTGTTTTCATTCTTATGTTGCATCCAAGAATAAATGGAGTTTGATTTTCCTATAATGAAAGTAACTGAGTCTTTGAAATCTTCATAAGCTGTCTTTAAAGTTTTGCATTTGAGGTTTCTTTTGCTTTTCATGATACAGCTGCTTAAATGATTTTCTTTTAAACTTTGGTCTCAGTCTGAAATCTAAATGGGAAATAAATTTGAGTAAGTTTGCAAGATGCAGCAACTGTGAAAAGAATTTAAACCTGTCACAATTCAATGCAGGAGGGATGGAGGGGAGGCATGATGAAGAACAGTACTGACATCTGGAACTAAGGCAGGAAAATGCTTTAATCATATGCTTAGTGCATGTTTATTATTCCCACAAGCCATTTGAGATCTTAAGGCCTGCAGCCACATGGAGAGGAGGCCAGATCTTGGTCTCGGCCAGTGTGCTAAAAACTGTTAATATCCTTTATTTAAGAAAATTTTTCCTGACCTGCCCCTTGGCCTTACTGCTGCTTGTAAGCTAAGTTACTGTACAGTAAGGAGCATAATAAAAGCCAGAAATGGAGTAATGGCTGACTGTTACACAGAGTGTCTTGTTTTTGTTACTTGGTTGTATCAAAGAACATTTCTGTGCTATGGGAATGTAGTTTTTCTTGGGGGGGGGGCGGAACTTAAAAAGGAAAAAAATCCCTCTTTGTATAAAAGTGGGCAGTGGGACAATAATTGTTACTTTTTTTTTAACCTGATAATCTCACCGATTTTCCTGGAAGTGGACACTCCCCTCTGCACGGAAACTAAATCTGCAGAAGGGAACAATTAAGTTTTTCATGAGTCATCTTTGATGCTGTTATGTGCATATTCATGATACAGTTTTTTCAAGGCTCTTTAGTTAGTTTGCCTTGTCTGGATTCTGTGTAGAGACAAAACTGTCAAGCTGAAAATTTAAATAACTTTTTCAGTGTCGTCATAAGCTATTTTCAAAAGGCCGCACACATCCAGCTCTGTCAAGAAATGGGCATAGAAATTGGGTACACGATGACAGTTAAAACCTATTGATTTGGAAATCACAGAACTGCTACGGTATCAGATTATTTTGTAGCAAGAAAACATGACAAATTGCAGACTTGAAGGTCGTCATTCTCTAGAAAATTGCCATGAAAAGGAAGTGTGCAAAACAAGCCTATTCTGTCAGGTTCATGTGGCTAAAATACAGCTTCGAATTACGAGTCTGCCACTGTGGGGATCGCAGCTAATAGTTTGGTTGTGGATTTATGCAAATGTGGGGCAAGATACTTTGGCCATCAATTAAAAAGATGAAAGAATTTTGACATACAATACTGAGTAAAAAAACAACCTTTAGAAATGTTCTTTTTTTTGCTTTCAAGATTTTTCAGTGTTGCAACACTTTTTTCTTTTTTTTGGCTAGGAGATCACAGGATATTTTAATCTCAAAGCATTTACAAAGAATCACTTTCCCAGCTAGCGCATTTGAACTGAGCTGGTTCTTTCCTATCCAGGCATATGGTCATGAGACCACTGGTGAGATACTGAAATCCACCTGGGATGTCTTCAATTGGTGAAGTCCTTTTATAGGAGAAATTCTTAGTGCAAAGTGCACAAATTGTACCACCTGTTGCATTTCTGAATGTCATTCCTCTCTTAGTATTTCAGTTCTTAGTGACATCTAGTTCTTTCTATATTATAATCTAATCGCTCTTAGAATTGGTAGTATTTCCCAATTTAAATACATTGTGGTTCTATGTCAAGGAGATGATGGATGAGACCTAGAATAAGGGAAATGTTTTAGAAAAAAATAGTTATATCTTTCTCTGGTAAGAAAGGGCTATTTATGCCTCTTCTGTGGTCTTGTATTTTACCTGTTTTCCTTCTACATTCCAGTTCAAAATCTGTCAAATACTATTTCTAAAGGAAGAGTTAAGATTTTTATCCTATTCCTCTTAATCCAGCAAGCCTGTTTAAGTCCAGATCACTTTTTTTTTTGCACTTACAGACATTAAATTTCCTAAATTTTATCAGCCCTGACTACTATGCATTGTGTTGATTTTTTTCTAAGAAATCTGGAAAGGGATGAAATCTTCCCCTAAAAAGAATGCATTAAGCTCACTAGATTTTATTTCTATGGAGGTTTCCATTTCTTTACCCTGATTTTATTAGTCCATCTGAATAGCCTTTAGCCTGGGGCAAAGCCGAGCTTATACATCATGGCTTTCACTGCCCTGCAGGGACTAGGCACTGTAACTTCTTTCTAACAGCCTGTTTGTCCTGTCATGCCTCTGCGCCCTTTCTGAGATGAAAGGAATTCTATTGAAGATTGCCAGAATCTTCCTTTTTTTGTCTTTGTTTCCTGATCCAGTATAGTAATTGATAATTTTGAGAATCTTGTGATGTTGCAACTCAGCGTGGAGGATAAGTAGTGGATTATTCCAACAAACCACTGATACCTTTTTTCATCCTCTGTTCTCCATCCTCTGTCCCTGCTCTCAACAGTCTGAATTTCCTATTAGCTGGTTCACTGCATGGAAAAAAAAAGTCCTCAGTCATGTACAGTTACATCTTTTTCCCTGCGATGAACCTCTGGTTTTCTCTGGCTTTCCTTTCTTTTACACAATATTCTTCATGTCTCTCTTTTTTTTTTTCTCCACCCTGTCTTCTTTCTGCCCCTTTCTTCCTTGTTCTGAAGTGTTGCAAGGCTGTTCTTTTCTCCTTCACCTGATACCTCTTTGGTCACATAATTAAAGAACATTTTTCTCAGGTGTTTTTACTTAACCTGTACATACTGGGTTAACTTTTCTCCATTTCCTTAAAATTGCATATGAAATCCATTTCTAGATCCAACTTTAGTCTCCAGCTATGCAATGCTTTATGCAGGGAGAAAAGTCTTTTGAGTGCCTGTTCGAAACTATTAAGCAGAACTTCTCTCTATAGTCATCTTTATTAGGTCTTTCAGTGCTGCCTCAGTTGCCATCACTATCCATTCTCTTGCTCTTTTTTTTTTTTGAGGAATAAGGACCATTCATTCCTTACTTTGTAAAGTCATTTGCCAATTTTTATGTTGTTCATGCAAATGTATGTTTCTAAGTTTGTATTTTGAAGAGATGGAGGTGTTTTTTTCTACTGCAGTGGGGATGAAAACACAGCTCTCGCTGGCTGTGAGACTACAGCTTCATGTTAGTGTAGTTTAAATTTTTGTTGTAGGCAGATACGGCAAATCACAATTTGGGTTAAAAAAGCCAGTTCATACTGTGGAGTAATCCTAGATCACAAGACAACAATGAATATAAGATTTGAAATCAACGGATTTTTAACATATTCTTCTCCACCTCCTGCCCCAAGATGGCTTGAGAAACAGGTGTTGGAAAATGATGATTCTGAAGAGCATGTTCTTGAAGATATTTTTCACGTAGTGCTTGTAATAAAAGTATTCTGTATTCACTCTGGTCATATCTCACAAGATCCAGGCTCTGCACTATCAGCAGCATGATACTTGAAAATTAATTTGTCTGCTTTGGACTCCATAGCCTGACAGAATTAGGTAAGGTAGTCTCAATTTAAAATTCAGAAATAAAGTAATAAAAAAAACCCCAAACAACCAAAGGTAATTTTTTTCCTCATCACTTCCCTTTTTACCATAAATCAGCAACAGTGAAGTATAAACCACTTCGTGAGAAACACTCTGAAATGAACTCCATTGCAGCTCATGTAGGTGATGCTAATGACTTATACAAAAGCCAGTTAAATCTTAGTCTTTGTCAAAATAGACTGCTCTGTGCCATCTACTCCTCCCTCTGCTCAGTGTCTCAAGCTGTATTTCATTTGAGACGTCTGTGGTGCAACATCTCTAGCTGTTTGCTTCTCCCTTGTGCCCAGTCTGGATTCCACAGAAGTAATTGAATTGGGGGTGTTCGTCAGGTAAATGGATTCCAAAAGAGATCAGTAAATGGAAGATGATTTCTCAAGCTGCACTTCAGCTGTCAACAGCTTGTATGGCCTTAAATGAGTTGTAAAAGAATTGATATTGATGGCTCTCTGTAGACAGACAGCTACCACCTTGCTTACCTTAGAAGAAACCAACAAACAAAACCCCTTGAGAATATATGCTGAGGCTTCAGTGTAGTGCACATGTAGCTGTTGTTTGACTGTTCTCCGGAATGCGGCTAACCCTACTTCTATGCTGTGTTTTGATACAAATCCTGACTCCTAGGGCAGTGAAGAACTGCTTGCTGTTCCCACTTAACCTTTTGGCTTTCTGGGAGGCTGGCAAAGCAGCAGAAGGGGTTGCACGGCTTGTGCTCAATGTATTTCATTGCTGCCAACTTGTTTCCTTCTGTCCTTTTTCTCTCTTCCACAATGACTGCAGGAAAACCTGCTCCCCCGAGGCATAGACACCAGGCAAGCCAGGGGTGGTAGTATTTCCTCCTGGTGTAGTTATAGCTAAAGAGCTCCATGCAGCTTTTCCAGGGGTGAGAGTTGTTTGTACTTCCTTTAAAGCTGCTTTTTAAATCTCAATTATATTTTGTTCTATTATGTGAAGCTGTTAGAAATTGCAGATAAAACTTGTCATTTTATGAAGTGGTAGGCAAGCTATTTCCTACCTGAAGTGCCTGGGATCGAGTGAAATAGAGCCAGACGTGATCAAATGATGCTTCGGAGAATTATTCAAGGGGCTGATAATAGTCTTGCGGCTTTCTACCTTTCGGCTGATGCGTGTGCCAAGCCTGAGAGGACATCATTCACCTATATGGGGGCAGGAGGAGCTGTTTGGGTTGTGCAGGTAAAAAAACCTGGCAGCAAAGGCCCTGTGCAACTAAGGGGTGCTGCTGTGTCTCCATAGCCTGGCCGGGGAGTTGCAGCAGGGAGACATGGGGCTGAAGGGGCCTCGGGAATAACCTGGGTCCACGTGATGCTGAGGTTTGGGCACTGGGAGGTGGTACTGGGGGGAAACGTGCAGCTGCCTCTAGCTTCTACCTGAATTCCTGTTTTGGTAAGTTCACCTTCCCTGAGCCCCAACGTTCTGATTGAAGTTTTGGTATTAGTCTTTGACAAGTTAAACTGATGCCTTCTATACCTGAAGCAGTATGTATTTCTGTTTTACTTTCAGGGGGGCTTTTCTGAGCTTTTAGAAACTCTCTTGCCAGACCAGGTAGCAACTCATCTGTCCATTTAAAGTACCTTTTGGCTATAGTATTTTGAATACAATAATTGCCATGAAAGGCCTTTACAACAGGGTCTGCATAAAGCTTCTCTAAATATTTGGAAATTTGCTTGCCAAAAAGGGAAACATTACTTTGGTGAAAATGCATGCCCTTCTTTTAGCACTTTTTGAAATGGCAGAATGAAAATGAATGTCTGGTAAATACTAAGGGGGTGACCAAAGCAGAAGACAGATGGTGCTTTTTTCAGCACAACTTTGCAGTAAAGGAGTTAAAATAAAGGTTGCAGTATTATCAGGAGCTCCTGTCTAGCATAAATAACTTAGTGACACTGCTTAATTAAATGAGTGCTTGGGAATGCTATTTAATCACCACTGTTGCAGCACAAGATTTGTAATAAGCCAAAGAGGCTAAACAAAAGCAATCTGTGTTCTGATACAATTTGTTGTGAAAATAGTTGGTTATACGCCATGCAGACAGAGCAGGCTCCACAGCTAACTTGCCGTTAGCAAGCTAACCTCCAGCTAACCACAGCTAACCTCCCTTCTGATGTGTGGCATCAAGAGATAACTGGTTTGCATTAAACAACAAGGTTTTCATGAGAAGGGCCCAGCTTTTATAGCAGACGCAGTGAGCAGTGCGGGGCATTGCTCGGTAACCCCACGCCCTCCAGACCACTACGGCAGCGTGAGGTGGGCATCGGTGAGGGACCTGCTGCGTTTGGCTGCACTGGTGAATTGCCTGCAGCATAAAGGTTATTCTTGACTTCATCCCTCTTAAAGGCAAACTCAGCGCTTGTTTTCCCTGGGCAGGTCTTTGCAGAGGCCTCTCCTGAAGCAGAGGATTCAGACTAGCACAAGTGTCTGTGCACAGGGCGATGTTGCAGCAGGGAACGGGGAAGGTTTGCGCTGGGAGAAGGGAGGGCTCTGAAGCAAAGCCACTCCCCAGCTTCCCCAGGTATTTTTCCTAGGCCTTAACCAGTGTCCCTGAAAGGCTGTGCATCCTTGAATTTGTGGAAGCAGAGCACTGTAGGACAGGTTCAGGAAAGATCAGTGAAGGCCTGGCTTCTTGGTTCTCTGGTCCCCCATTCTCAGAGGCTGAAATATTAATTGCCTCTGTCTGCTAAGTTGTGTTTCTTTCTCCTACTCTTCCTCTTGGGAGACTGGAGCAGAAAAGCAGTCCTCTGATGGCTTCAAACCTTCTTGCTTCCAGATTTACTGAAGCTATGGTAAGGATATTATAACTTATTCTTGTGCTGATATTTTCCTATAGCTACTGAACCTTCGGTGGCAGTGACTCTCCTTCTTACACCTCCCAAAGAGAGAAATCGCTTAGAAACACTATTCCCTCTCTCTCTAGTGGGTCCTCGTAGTACTGCAAAGTCTGCTTTCGTCCTTGAGTCAGAATGCAAAAATTAAGAGCACCGCAAAGCTTGATGCATTACATGTGTTAGAAAGTCCTGACACAAACTTCACATCTGTGTTAGAGGGAACCATTTTATGAGACACGGGCTGTATATCTGTGTTATCTGTAATGGAGCTGATACCCCCTCACACGAAGTAAAATCTTAACCGTGAGGAACACAGGCAGAACTAATGAGCTATTGTATAACTGGAGCCTTAATTACTGAGCTGATATGCTGTGTTTCAATTGTCTTTGCCAGGTCAGACTCGTGGCTTTCTGGGGAAGGCTGCAATATTATAACTAAATTAAAAAATGCCTTTATTAAGCTGTTTACACACTCAACTATTTTTTTTGTTTACTTTTGTAGGGGAGAAAAACAGCTTTTGTAGACGCGGTACTTCATAATTATCTTGTGACTGAGTCCGCTGGTTTGACTTGTTTTTCACACAGAATGAACCGCCCTGTGATACGACAATACGCTTCTTGTGTGTTGTTACCTGAATTTGTTTTTTCTCTTGCATCCGGAGAACTATGTGGTCAAATATGTCAATCTTCGCTTCCCCCTTAACCATCCTAAGTCACTCAGGTATTATTTGCTATTGTATTATTGCTCGAGGGAGGTTATTCTCCCCCTCTACTCTGCCCTTGCAAGACCCCACCTGGAGTTCTGTGTTCAGCTCTGGGGCCCCCAACAGAAGATGGACATGGACCTGTTGGAATGAGTCCAGAGGAGGGCTGTGAAGATGATCAGAGGGCTGGAGCACCTCTCCTATGAAGAAAGGCTGGGAGAGTTGGTGTTGTTCAGCCCGGAGAAGAGAAGGCTCTGGGGAGACCTTTATAGCAGCCTTCCAGTGCCTGAAGGGGACCTACAAGAAAGCTGGAGAGGGACTTTTTACAAGGGCACATAGTGATAGGACAAGGGGTAATGGCTTTAAACTGAAAGAGGGTAGATTTAGATTAGATATAAGGAAGAAACTCTTCACTATGAGGGTGGTGAGGCACTGAAACAGGTTGCCCAGAGAAGTTGTGGATGCCCCCTCCCTGGAAGCATTCAAGGCCAGGTTGGACGGGGCTTTGAGCAACCTGGTCTACTGGAAGGTGTCCTTGCCCATGGTAGCGGGGTTGGAACTAGGTGATCTTTAAGGTCCTTTCCAACCTAAACCATTCTATGATACTATGATGATGATTTCTCCATTCCCATGGTGAAGTTCCCTTGAAGATAACAGAGAAAGTCACTTCTGTTGTCTCAAACTCTTTTCCCCCAAAGCTGTTTTCCTTTGAATAGTTTTTGATGTAAGTGCTATGATTTTCTGTTAAGATCACACAGGTATTCTTGTTTCATCAGTGCCTTTGCAGTGGCCTCATAATTTATTTGGCACGTAGCGAGTTGAAGGTACGAAGGGAAGATATGTAGCATTAAGTAGGTGTTCAGTCTGAGAAAATTCTGTGCTACCTTGTTAATCAGATGGTCCTTGATGGCAGTGTCACTGCCTTTACTATGCTGACCCATTTCACGTCAGTATGAAATCTGTGCAACAGTATTTGGGTTCTACCCATCCTTCCCCATTTCAGTTGTTTGCTCTGTTTGGCCTTTGCTAGTCCATATCTCAAAACACAGGCCAACGTAACCTAATTCTTGACTGCAGTGAATTAGGACCATCTGTGTTCCTGATGGGGATAACTGTTATAATCCTGTAAAAGCTTTGGAAGATTGCTGAATGTAAGGGTAGAATTTTTTTTACGTTTTGTTAGCAGAGAGGCTGAAACTTTTCTGCTTTCTCTAGAGCTGGAGCTAAGAATAGGTTAACTGCTGCTTGCAAGACTTAAAAGTCTTCTAATATGTTTTTCTGAAATGTGGGACTGGTTTTGCATGCATGTAGATACATAAGGAGCTCTAATTAAGAGGACTTGCAGTCTTCTTCCTGAGTTGAATTGCCCTGAAGTATTTCCAAAGTTTAACGGGGTGATTGTTAATGCAGCATGATTTTTCTTTTTTTTTGTATTTTTACAGATTTTTTTAGGTGATGAGCTGTTAGTGATTTGTTTACCTTAACTAAATTGCTTAGGTATTATGGTATTGGTAACTACTCGGAGCATGATACCAACTCTCCTGTGCATTTACCTTAAAAGGAGATAATTAATAGCTGTTGAACTAATGATGCAAATGTGAGGCTCTCCAAGAGAATGAACTGGGGGCTGGAGGGTTCCCAGTCTGAAATGGTAGTCAGCATCTTTGGATGGTTCTAGTTTGTATCCAGCTCCAAGCGGACAGTGGAGCTGATGCTGGAAACAGTTCGCCTCTTGATGCATTACTGTCTACCTTACATAGAAAGTTAAATATTGGGGCAGAGAATGGACAAAGTAGTCTGAGCACTTGTTACACACATGGAAGACAGTGGTTATACCTATTTCAGTGAATCAGCTATACAGCAAAGCAGATGGAGAAACTTCCCAAGAACGCTAGGCTGGTGGTTACAACACCCACCTGGAGAGAGATACCTGTTTCAAATTGATATTTCAGATTAGGCAGATGAGGTATTTGTACATGACTATTTGCAACCAGAATGGGTAGTCAAACCATTATTCTGAGGCTTACAGGTTTTTCCATTTAGACTTAAATTCCTAAATAGCTTAAATGCTTTTCAGAGTTAATGAGAACTCTCCATAAATAGAATGGAAATTAAATCCAGCCAGGCAAATGTGATTTCATCTTATATGGCAATATAAGTTAATCCACTTAACACCTGGATAGGAGATGGCTCTCATGCACACAAAAGAGCTGATATAATATTGTCTTGATTTTTAATGTAGCGGTTTATTGTTCTTCTCTGAAATTCACTGTAAAATTTCATCCATTTGGATAGAAGCAGTATTGAGTGGATAACTGCAGAATTTATTGGATTATTGAGATGAAGTTTGCTCATAAAATGCCTACAAGCAGGTTGTGATTCCATCAGGGTTATTTGTTCTTTAATTTATTTGACTTAATTTTCTGTTTAGAATTAGGTTTTGTTTGTCTCTTATTGTTGGCAGCAGTTATGTGATTAACTGATGCCATCAGTTTGAGCTAGGTGAGCTGCTGTAATTACATAAGTTGCAATCTGTCACTTGATATATCTTGACTGGAGGAAAACAGCTTTGTATTTGGGAGAAAAAGTGGAGGGCACGGGATGGGGAGAAGGATTTGACTCTTAGGGAGCAACAGTAAATGAAGAGGATCAGGGAACTTTTCTTGGCCTAAGCGGTATCTAAAATGTCAATCCCAGGCACAATAGCCTATTTTTATATCTCTACTGAGTTCAGATGTTAAAGGAAGTCGTCTTTTGCAAATTATTTATATTACAGTAGTTTCTCCCTGCCCCAATGGGGGCTGTTGCCCTTTTTGCTAGGTGTTGTGCACACTAACAGCATCTTGCTTGTTTGCCTGAAATAGGGCCCATCATCCCGTATGTGCTCTATTAGCTGAAGAGCCTTGGTGGTTTAAATGTTGAGCACTATTATTTATAACTTGAGTATCTGCAGTGGGTTGTTTCCTTGTTCTGGGAAGCAGGTGTAAAAGAAGTATGATCACGTTCAAGACAGTTATTTACTACTCAGCCTCCTTCTTCAGGTGCATAAAATATAGCACAGGATGAATTACCAGAAGTTATGGACAGTGATAAATGTTAATTTGTTTTATTAGTTTGGTGTGGGGACAGATCAAGTATCAGGAGGAAAAAATACCTGTTGTGATAATTTTTGGTTGTTGGACGCTTTTCCGTGTGAGTAGCTGTCTGGCTCTTTGTGGGAAGAGACATCAGCTCTGCGACTGTTGTGGTTACAAGATTACAATAATCCATAAGCAGAAATCTTTAATATGCTTTCTTGCAAATCTGCAAGCTGTTTCACCTTTCAGGTTACGGAACAGTAGCTTCTCCCTTATTCTGTGGTTTCTGAATGTGATTCGAGTCCTAACAGATGGACTTGGATGCTCAGCTCCTGAGTTTTGCTGTGAATCTTCATGAGCTGAGCAAAACCAACAGAGGGAATCATAAATGGTTTGCGTTGGAAGGAACCTCTCAAGATCATCTAGTCAACCCCCCTGCTATGGATGGCAAGGACATCTGTCACTAGATCAGGTTGCTCAAAGCCCTGTCCAACCTGGTGTTGAACACTTCCAGGGATGGGGCATCCACAACTTCTCTGGGAAATGTCATGCTCAGGTCCCGCACTATCCAATACATCCTCACTAACCACCACCCCGCTTCCCGTCCTTTGATATAATACACAGAAATCATTCCCCTAGTCTATGGAACACCCCTGTAAAATGTCTGTAAAAAGTCCACAAAATGTCCATTGTCAATAAGGTCTCCTTGGAGCCTTTTGCATTTTTGATTCCAGAATTTCTATGATATTTTACGACTTGAATTGTACGGATAGGGGAATAAGGGTTTTGCCAGTGTTCTGCAGACTTTGCTGTGCCCTGTTTATCTCATCCTTCTAGGGGTATATCTGCACTTGGCTTTGTCAATGGAATAAGCTCTGGCTGCCCAAGAAAATGGGTGTCTGCAGCATCCTAAATGCTTATATTCTCTGAAAGAGCTGTTGGAGCAGAGCTCCTGTTCCTCTGCAGGAAGATTAACATCTCTGGAAACAGCAGGTGTTTTTCACTGGCTGAGGAAAACCTATTTGAAACAAGGCAGGCAATTGGCATGTAAGAACTAAGGTCAAAAGGAGAATTGAATCCTCTGTACATATCTTCAGTGGTGGCTTCATTTGCATCTGTACAATGAGCTGTATAATCTGCTTGTTACTGGGGGACTGTGTGTTTTGTTTTTTTTCAAGGCTGAAGCCATATTCTCTTTAAATGTGTCTTCAGTGATATAGAAAATCACTACTAACAAAGGTGAAATAAATGACTCTCCATGGTGTCTGAGCAATATAAATTTTATTTAGTCTCCAATACTCATACCTGGTTTTCTGTTCTGGAAAGGAAAGTTATGGTTCTTCAGTTTACTCATTCACCTATTAAAACCTAGATGCTTATCGTAAAAAAAATACCAAAGTTCCCTATAGCTCTTCACAGAATTGTTTTTCCTTATGCTCTGTATCATGGGGAGTCCAGTGTTACAGAGCAGTATTTATTTCAAGCTATTTATTATTTGTTGGGTTTCCAGTGCTTTTGAAAAGAAGTGCATTTATGCTTTTTTTTTTAGATCACTTCTTATTACAAATGAGTACTCTAAAGCTTAAACTTTGTTCTCTGAAGGCTGACTGAAGTAAGAGAAGAAAATAGGTAAATTATTTGTAAGAATAGCAATCCATTCTAATGTAAGAGACTATGATTTTCTTGCATTAAACTTTATGTTCCTCTTGTGTCTTTTTTCCTATGGAATTAGTTAAAGTAAAAATTAGTAACTGATAGTCAGCCTAAAGTGTTTAGATCTCAAGAATACTCTGGAAATGCTAGGTGGCAGACGTTTGCTGAAACACTACCACTTTGTTACTCATTTGCAAATACAGACAGAGAAGGATGCTGGCACGTGCTTTTTATGTAGTCAACTCCCAAGTATTCTGTTTAGTGGAATGAGAGAATAAGAATAAAAATTAATTTTTGTTCTTAATTTAATCCTGTTGAAGATACAGGAGCAATGATGAATCAAACCATCTGAGAATTTGGAAGAATTATCCAAACAAGTTATTTTTTTTTCTTTTTTTCTATTAAGAGGTAGAAAAAGAAGAGGAGAGAAAAAACCAAATAACTGTTTAATGGAAAATTTAAATATATACCCACCATGTAAATTTTGAAAGATAATTTACAATCTGAATTTCAGAATGAAGTAGGCTAGCATGTGAAGACCACCATGGACTTCAAACTGCACAGAAGGACTGTGTTACCTCTGTAAACAGATATTTGGCAAAACCCTTTTATTTGCTTTCTGTTTTGCGCAGCACTTTGCCAACGTGATTTAAAAGCTTATTTAACGCAAGAGCAAGGGTTATTGCTCCCTTGCTATGTTTTCATTTCTGTCTTCAAACTCACCTTCAAAATACGGTTCCCCGAAACAGTTCTCTAATGTTCCCTTAATATAGTTTATCCACCCCAAATACCCGAAAGAAGATATTCTTCAGTTTCTAGCTGTCACTGCTGTGTGCGAAAGGCTCATGTGTTCTTGATAAGTAGAGCCAGCTGCAATTTAGCACTGCACAAAACACCATGGAGACTGAAGTGGACTGAAGTCCACAAAATTATTTTGTTGGTGTACAACCAATTAAGAGAGATCAATATAAAGGCTGTAATAATGAAGGCATAGCAAAAATCCAGGGATACAGAAGAACTCCAAAAAAGGAGAGACGAGATACTCTAGGAAGCTGCTGTAACCACTGCATATTGTTGTGGCAGAAATGCCTAGGAGATGCTTTTTATACAGTACGAGCTCTTTCTGTGCGAGCATAGAAAGCAGTGGCTGACAGCGTGGCAGTGCTTTAGGCCTTGAGCCATGGCCAAGGGTGATCCTGCTGGGAACATGTGGATATGGACTTGATGACTGAACTGACGACTGAAGGTGCCAAAAATGTTTGCAGAGTGCATCCCCCACCTGCTTGAGCAACAGCTCTTCAGACTGGAGTGGTACCACTCCGGGAGATGCACCTGATGCAGTTGTGTGTGCACAGGTCCGGCATTAGATGCATAATGTGCATGAGTTTGCAATGTATCATTTCACGCCACATCAACTATTCATGTCATTTTTTGCTTCTGCACCTAACCCTGTGAGTCCTGGAAGACGTGCTTGTTACCTGTTTGTTTAGAGGGAGGCTGTGGCAAAGGAGTGGTGGAGGGGAGCAGAGAAATATTTTCTCTCAATAAAAGCGAAGTAGAGTCCCGGGGCCACGCAGCAGCATATGAGCTGGTTGCGTGCTGCCTGTGCCTGCCTGTTGCTCTCAGTCAGTGTCTCTGTGTGGATAAAATAAGGTTTCCTTAGACCGTGTGCAGACATTGGCTTTTCTCTGCCTGGAGGCTGAGCTCCAGTGTCCCCAGAGCGCTGTGAGCAAGCAGAAGCAGCAGGAAACTGGTGTCACAGGTGGGGCGACAATCGAAAGGTGTGTTTTGTCAAATTTACAGAGGCATCATTTCTCATTTCCTTGCTTTACATGGACTCTAAATTATGTGGAAATGAGAGAGTGAAAAGCGTATCACCTTTATTCATAAGGTCAGGTTGGAAGAAAGGTCCATGACATCAGAACAATAGTACTTCAAAGGAGAGGTTTAACGAATGCCTGCTGGGCTACTCCTCACATATGTGGGAGGAGAGAGTTAGCATAACAAGACTTGTGAGCTTTTTAAATGATGAAAGGTATGTTTGTGATTGAGCAACCGCCAATTATTTCAAAGACAAAAAGAACACATATTAATAAAACGGCCATTTAAAAAAAAATACGGAAATTGAGATTTAAAGAGATTTTGGCTCTCTCTGTTCAATAGTGCATCAGTGGTTGGTAATCCTTTGTAAGGTGAAATAAATACAGTAACAACTGGATCATGATTCTTTTGCTTAATAAGTAGACAGCAAGCAAAGCATCTTCAGGGCCTTTTTGTGGATAACAGCACCAAAATGATGTGTGTGATGCATTGAACCTAAAATGATAGCTATTTATTTGGCCAATTTAGTTATAGGCTGGTTGGAATAATTTAAAAATCCTATCGCTACGGCACTTACAGCTGATAAGCATTATGTTAAACGTAGATGGACAAAACCTCAGGGAATGTGAACCACCAGATTTAGATAATAGCTTTATAAGCATGCACTGTGCAGAGAGTGTCTGCCAGGTTGCAATGAACAGTGAGCTTGTGGAACCAAAGCAGTGAATATGTAATTGTTTCAAAGGAAGTATTCCGTCTCTCTGTTCACCTTGGACCTGGTTTTAAACAGGGAAGGAGATACCACCATTGAGATCTCTTGTTTAAGTCTGGTTTTTTATCAAGTACAACAGGTGTTTATGAAGCTAGCTCTCATGCTCTCCTGTTATTGGGATGTCTGCCACCGAACAAAGCTGGAGTTAATAAGATGAATTGTGTGGGAAATCATCTGGTGGCATTGCTGGATTGTACCTCTCCCTCTTAACCGTTGTTTCTGTTACATGAAAATACGTACGTATGCAGTGTGCAGGAAGAATATTGCTTATAAATATTTAGTTGGATTAGGGTGGAGAGGGTGTTCTGTTCTTAGCACTACCCTGGGGGAAAAGCAGGTCCACCAGGGAGGCACCAGCCGTGCTCACCACATTTCTTTACTGAGAGAGTGGTGAAACACTGGAACAGGCTGCCCAGGGAGGTGGTGGAGTCACCATCCCTGGAGGTGTTCAAGGAACGTGTGGACATGGCATTGTGGGACATGGTTTAACGGGCATGGGGGTGTTGGGTTGATGGTTGGACTTGATGATCTTACAGGTCTTTTCCAACCTTAATGATTCTGTGATTTGTAGCAGACCGGAGGGTAAAATCAGTCCCTGCGCAGAAGGCCAATGTACAGGTCTCTATGGTATTGATAGCCACGGGGGAAAGAGAATAGCATTAAACTAGTTTGGCAGAAATCCTTTACTTTTCTGGCAGGACTTAAGAGGGGGATATGTACCTTCAAGCTAGATAACAGGCTGAACATTTGAGTCTGTTGGAAGGCTAAATCAATAAATATTTGTAACTTACTGCCAAAGCACTGAATAGCTCTGTGGATACTTCAAGCCCGTTCTTTGGACAAATAGCTGTGGGAAGATGACTGTGCCATAAATGACTTGGGACGTTATTTGTCTAGGGGCTCCTGGCAGGAGGACTGGGAAAAATATGTTGTGAGAGTTGTTGTTTGGGGTTTTCTGGGAAAAAAAGCTTTTTGTCAGTGAAGTTTGATCTGTTGGAAGACTGGCCTGCTAGGAGAAGTTATGGTGTAATAACTAAAATGTCATTTTATGGCTCCCTTAGTGACTTGTTTTATTCCCATCATGCTGTTGCTGTATCAGAGCAGCCTTCCCAGCGCATTGCCAGCTGGCTGGAGGAGCAGCGCAGGGAGGAAGAGCGCGGGACCGTGAGGAAGGCTGCGCTCGCCGAGGCCTGAAGTCTGTTTGTCACAGGAAGAGCAGGCAGCCCCAGAAAGCCAGGGAGCAGGGGAAGGGCAGGGTAACCTTGATAACGTCCTGAAGTGTTTTGCCAGCATCCAGTAAAGTTCAGGGACTTCTGGAGGGGGTTCATTTCTGTTTGCACCAAAATCTTTCTTTAATAATTTTCAGGTTTAATTTGTTTTGCACAAATTTGCTCAGCACCCTCTTGAACCCAACTCTTTATAGTTATAACATCCTATGGCAGAGTCCTGCAGTATAACCACCTCTCGGGTGAAGAAATTATCTGGTTTGGGGTTTTCTTCCCCCAAAATTGTTAGTGCTCTCTGTGTTCAGACCTTTAGCTTCCCCCTTGGAGCCACCTCTATGTTGGTGTTACTATATCTTGGAGGCACACTGACAGGAAGCCTCCACACAACACAATGAAGCATGGCATGGTGACAAAATTATTCCTGGGAGCAAAAAACACTATAGGCATCCAAACCAGTTTTCCAGAGAACTATTTTTGCTGGTTTATCTCTGACCTGTTAGCATTTAGTTGGAAAGCAATTGCACATTTGCTCTTGCTGCCCTTCTGTGAGAGTAAAAGCGGAGATGCAAAGATTTTTTTTTTTTTCTTTTCTTTCTTTCTAGCTGTGAAAGCTTCTTCCTGCAATAAGTAAAAACATTGGTAGCTGCATTGGTCACTGAGTCAATCCTTGTGAAGAACTGTGAACATGTTCTTTAAAAACAAATGTTCATTGCTTTGTAGGTCTTGAGAGATAGCAGTAATTCAAATCCATCCTCAGTAAAGGCAGAGTTTCATATACTGAAGTCAGGGAAAGCTTTCTCAGACCCTTCAATGACCCTTCAAACAGTCTGTCCTCTTAGAGAGCAGGATAAAGGAGCATCAGTCCAAGGATGAGTTGGATTCTCAGTCTCATTTTCCTCATATGCTATGTTGTTGCTCCTGAATTTTCCAAAATATATTTTGGAAAGGGAATTGAGCTGAATAATTTAAGGAATAATTTCCCGTATACTTGCCAATATTTCATTAGTATTTTTTCCTGAAGCTCACTTCTAGCTGCAAATGTCTACAAATGTAAACAGAGTATCAGTAAGGTTGGCTGCTATAAAAGTTAAATATAGTACAGTCATGATAAAACTTCCCCCCATGTAAGTAATATTTTGAAGGGGTTTTGTTTTATTGATTTTTTTTTTTTTAAAGTATTTATCCTGAGTTCCACTGTCTGTGACAGAATGTTTAAATAATGCAACAGCAGAAAAAGATAAACAACAACCATAAAAACAGCAGTTGCCCAGCTGGAGAGATTAAAGCAGTATTATGCCACTAGACCTAGGAAAAAGAAACAACCCACCTAGCTCTTTATCTCAGAAGCCGAGATAAACAGAAGGGGTCTCATGGCCTTTCAATAATGTACGTGCATTATTTTAGGCAAAGGGAAAAAAACCAAAGTCCCAAACTGATAATATTTTGTAGAGACTGCTCTGTTCATAGCGCTTCTCTTCTAATTGAAGAGGCCTCAGTTCAGATACTGCTAGTGATAGACCAAAAGTCCAAGAGGAAATTGTTCCTTCTGGGTCTGCCCGAGACCTTGAGCTATCTGAACTCATCCCAATACTGGCAGCACCAAAGATACAGAAGCAGCCATCCAAGGCAGTGATACATCCAGTGTTGGCATACTCCATGCTGCTTTTTTCTGACTGAAGAGACCTCAGTTCTGGTATTGCTAATGATAGACTAAAAGCCTCAAAGGAATTTGTACCTTCTGGGGCTATCAGAGACCTTGAGCTCTCTGAGCTAGTGACAACACTGGCAGCACCAAGGATGCAGAAGCAGCCATCAACACGTAGCCGGTGCTGGCATACCGCATGCTGCTTAGTTCAAGCCCTACCTGAGCTTGAACTGACCAGGAGACGTGGGGTAAAAGGTCTGACTGTTCACAGACTTGGCAGAAAAAAAAAAAGGGGGGGGGGGGAAGCTCAAATCCTACCTTAAAAAAAAATCCTGCAAGCACAGGTTTTTTTTTTTTTTTTTTTTCCCCCGTCCAAAGATGAAGCTAGTGCTGCAGGACATGCACATGGCTCATTTGGAAAGAACTCTGCAAATTCAGAATGTTTACTTTGCAATTTAGCTTTAGCTAAAGCTTTAGCTGGGACCTTTACGTCCAGTACAGCTCCAGTGGACTTAAATGATTGCTTCTATCAGCAAAAGCCCCTCAGACTGGTGAGGGGTGTTAGTGAAGGGAGAGGGAAACAAAACAGAAAAAGCACTTCATGTGCTGAGTGCTTTTCTAAAGCACTCTGTATTACGATAGTGACCTGTGGGCTCTACAGAAAGATAATAGTGAGCTGGGAGTTAAACAAAAACCCCACCCCAGTAGAGTCCATGTACAATGAATACGTATATGACAGTTGGATATGAGGGGCTTGAAAGTACTGCTGCCTGCAAGGAAGGAACCCCCCCTCTGTCTAACTCTAGCTAGGAGGAATGTGCCTTCGTAAAAAAAACGAGCGTGTGAATTCACAGTATCCTGCAGGGAGGAAGAAATGCCTCGTCTGGCGCATCCCCCTCTTGCTTCTCAGTGCACGGACCATGCACCGTCAGCGGGAGGTCAGCACTGCGACTGCTTTTCTGCTGGGGCAAGGGTCTGTGCTGAGCTCCTGGGCAAGGGAATGGGCTTCCCATCCTCAGCCCAAGGAGAGAAAAGACTGAGCCTCTAAGAATGGCCCTCATTAACAGTGTTGTCTCCATGGCCCCACTTTGCTGAAGGCCCTGCTGCTCCCCTGGCACGGGAATGAAGGCTGAGGCTGGGATGGCGTGGAGGCAACGCAAGGTCAAGTCGTATGGTCACAAATGCACTGGGGAGGTGGGTGGGAAGGCTTCTAACACAATGGACATATTTTAGTTACCGGAGTGAGGGTGTCTAGTGCAACTTGAGATGCCTTATAGATTATCAGTCATACTAGCCAGCTTGTGCCGGTGGGTAGGATTCCCTGAGGTGTTTCAGGTGGCACCAGGTGCTGATGTTTGGGTGACTGAGTCAAGCTGTAGATCAGCGCATGGGAGATGCTTGCTAAGCACCAGTAAAGGAAGCCAAAAATACCTGTAAGACATATGCGGAATAGCAGGCACTTCTGCTGAAGTGGGAGTGATCTGCCTTTGGGGTCATGCTATGTCTAAATGTCAGTAAACCAAGTGAACTGGAGTGTGATCCCCAATCAGGGCAGGGGCCAGGGGATGGTGGTGGTGTAACCTCTCCTATATTCTGGTGTCTTCACCTGTTCTCCTCGTGAGAGGTCTGTCCATTCTACAAAATCTCTGGTTCTGCTCTGCGACACAGCTGCAGAAAAATGCCTAAGAAGAGTGAGAAGGATTTAATCCAATGAAATTGTCCATTGAACTAGTGGAAGGTTTCCTGGTGATTTATGTGAACTTTGAACCAAGCTGCTTATTAAATGCTGGTCTGGGGCTGGGAGTGATCAGAAGTGTATGGTGTCAGACTGTGCATGAGCAAACTTGCTGGTTTCAGGTTATTCTACACTTGGAAGGAAACTACAGCTATATTTTTTTTTTCCCTGTTACAGTCTTTTAGTCCTTTTTTCATCTATGCAAACAGTTTTGTGAACTTTGAGAATGGTCTTCTGTGCATTAAAATGTATTTGCTGTTGAAATGTTAAATCAAACAACAGCTTGAATATTTTTAAAGGTCATAGTCACTGAAGCAAAACACATATTGTGTACACCTTTTTGAACTGTTTTTCTTTTTTAAACATGGAATCCTGCAGTATATAGACAATGCTGTTAGAGTGAAATCTAATTTTGTCCTACAGGAATTAACAAGCATCATGATGTTTACATCTTCCATTTACCTTTCATAGGTGATTAAGAAGAAAAAGATGAGAAAAATGTTAATGATCTTTTTTTAGAAAAAGCCCAGGGCTGCTAGTAATTCACCTTTGCAGTATTTTCTCCCATCACTCTGAGGCTCCAGGAGCGCGTCTGGGGCAAGTGCATCAGTGGCTTAAATGAAAGATGAAGCCTGGGAATGCAGTTCTGCAACCAGGGCTGAATGATGCAGCAACTTCCGCGGCTGTGGGACTGCAGCTCTGCAAGGCTCTAAAGAAATGCTCTGGCTGCTACAGCAATAAAGCATATTAAACATATGCCAGATAAGCAAGGATGCTTTGCAAACATACACTATTATCTTATATTGGGATGATTCTTGTTTTAGTTGTATCTGGTCATCTGACTACAGCTAATATGTTAAATCCTGTCTTAATTTGTCTCTTCTGGCTGTCAACTATATGTATATGTGAGTGTTTATAATATTTACAATAGTCCTAAGTACACATCTATTTATAAAACAGTAAACCAGTAGAATTGCATTGAATTTGCACGGGTGCTTTTGGATATACTGTGTTCTTACTGTACATTCAAGATAAAGAATTGCATACTCAAATGGGAAAACTGATTCAGTAATAACATCAGGGATGCCATTGTCCTAAGTATCACTACTCCAAGTGACAGATCCAAGCCTGAGAAAGGATCAGAGAATTTCAAAGCTTTTGCTCAGGGTCAGGTCTTTAGACATGTAGACAGGCATTTAGCCTTTCAGCATGGGGGCACTGACAGCTGCCGGGCTGGCATTGCTTCTCCCTGCCGGAGTTCAATTGCCCTTGGAGTTTTGGTTCATAGATCTGTCATTGTCACATAAGAAACGGGGGTGGGGATTATTTGTTCTTCTATTTAGTGACTGTTAGCTCCTAGCTCTTTAATTTTAAGACCAATCCATCCATCCGTCCTGTGTGCATTATATCACATACTTTTGTTTTTCTTTTTCTTCTTTTCCCTTATTTGCTAATATAAACCAGAGGTGATGGTGCAATTATTTCCTTCAAGGTAATTAATTTGAAGCTTAATTAAATAAAAAGCATTTATTAGATTTTTCCACTGTAGCTGATGAAATTAAAAATCTAATCTTTCTTGCACTCAGGAGGTAGAGGATTCTATAATTTGCATAAGTTTACATTGCAAAAAAAAAAAAAAAAGGGACAAAAATTGCAGAATTTCATGTAGGTTGGGATTTGAAAAGCATTGATTTTATTTCTCACAAGGATGAACTTGGCCTGCCGTGGTATACAATCATTCGCTGTCAGCAGAGGTTACTCCAACTGCTGCTGCGAGTTTAGCAGAAACTATCCAGCAGAGTTTAGTCCTGGATGTCTTCCAGCTCTCCTTCGCTCCCATTGCAAGAAGTGCTCAGCCCCTTATGGACCTTCATCAAACTGATTGTAATTCAGGACTCGGAGATGTGTCCCCCAAGTCATTTAGTCACTTGCCTCTTATTGTTTTATTTTTGTTAATTCTACTTGAAGCAGGCACAATATGAAAGAGAAGATGTTTGACCTGTGCCTAAAAGATGATGAATTCTTTGTATTAACCCCTGGATGTGTTACAAAGATCTACCCATAAGCCTTTTTCTGAAGTAATACTACTTTTTGTTTCTGTGAGGAAGTCATTAACATCCTTATGCTCTGAATCAAAATCATTTAAAAAAAACCCCAAAACCACAACAGGGCTTTGTGGTGCCATAAATGACTGAGTAGTTGTTTATTAATTTGAGAGACTATCATCCAGGCAGTGTTGAATTCTGCAATTAGAAGTTCTGCAGTGTAAGCATCTGATAACAGCAGAACATCAATATGCATATGGCTGTACATGCAGGGTGTTTCAGTATTTCAGAAAAAACGGTGTGTAAGTCATCTGTGAGGATACTGGTGGAGGCAGTCAGGAGGAAAAACACCATTTGTTTCTGCAGCTGTGGGGCTGCTCGTTCATCAGCATGTTTTCGTGCTCTGAAAATACAGAAATGATGCGTTTAAATCCGAGTACCTCCTTGACTCTTAAAAGAGTGTTTTGCACAATCTGGTGCTATGGATGATGTATAGCTGTGTAAAGAATGATGTGAATTTGCATGTTTTAGGCGTGATTGTGAATGGTAGGACTGGTTAACAGAAATTAGCTGCATGTGGGGAAGCTTTCTCAAAATATTCATATGCTTCACATGCAAAATTTTTTTCTGAAATGTAATTGAAACTTTAATGATTTAAAATCATTTCACTGAAAGGAGAATCCTGTACAACATACTTAGAAACAAAAATCATTTGTCACCATGCTAAAATTCATTAACTTGATGGAGTGCTGCAATCTGGGCAACATCAAATTATTGTAATTAGCACTTCTGTGATGTAAGCACCAAGGAACAACTCAGCCTCTGTGTTTTGCCTCTTTCTCTGCGTTTTTAATAATTTCTTCTGCTGGATGAGACCCTCCAGCTCCTATGAATGTCCACTGTAGCTCAACCCCCCCAAGTGTGATTATGCGATAATTTAAAGTTACATAAAGTCAAAATGACTGCCCAAGCTGCTGCAATTCTACACCAAAATTTATGAGTAGAGCTCCAGAGCCTCTTGCTGCTGACACCTCCCGTGTTTGATGGGGCAGCAAAATGAGTCATGTGAAATGCCTCCCCCCCTCCCCTGGGTTCTGCACAATTTGGACTCTTGCTGTTTGCTGACAGTAAAAAGGGGAGGTCATCAGAAAACCAGACCTTGTAGTGCATGACTGTGGATGAGCCGCTTGCCTCGGGGTATTGTAGAGGAACTGAAACCATCAGTGCTATGCAGCATGGGGCCTTGACTCTTTGTACGCCCAATGGCTATATTGCACAATCCCAGGGTAACGAATAAACGTTTTAAACCCATTCACTGTAAAAGTATATGGGGTAATGATGGAATGCAGAAGGCAAAATATTTCAGTTCCAGTTAGCCCTAGATTAAGATTTGTGTGTGTTATTAGAGGGTTGCTGACAGCACATGACTTTTCTCTGAGGCAGGGAGGCAGCTCTCCTTTTACCATGTGCACACATTAGTCAAATGAGGAAGACATCTCTTGCCTTTTTTTTCGGAGTGCGTTTTGCTGAGCCGAACTGTCCTGAAAGGCTGAATAGTGCAAACCACAGGTGCTGTGGCTGAAGCCAAAGCAGCTCATTTAGGCAGGAAGCACAGGATACTTTAGAAAGCTGAGGGCTTCTTGTAGTGTTTTATTCATGATTAAGAGCTAGCTTGGAGAGGAGGGGAGAGTAAATGGTGTGGTGCTGGTGGGGAAATGGGGAAAACTATTGCAGAATCATTAGCAGACAATTTAGAGCCCTTTATGAAGGCTGTGGTCCCCCTTCCTTCTCAGGAGGTATGTACACATGTGCCACAACCTTGATTAGCCCTGAGGATATTTTGCCTCCTTGGCATCATGCCTTAAAGAGGAATGGAAGCTCTCACCTGGGTGGGCTGAGACACTGGGAGGGGGTTGGAGATGTACCCTCATCCCTCATGACCCATCACTGTTTGAGCAAGGCAGGTGCTGTGCCCATCAGCACAGCAGGGTCTGGGTATGCGGTGCCCACACATGCCTGCTGCTCCACGTGTTTCCGTACCCCAGCAGTGAGCTGGGGACCTCAGTCTGGTTGCTGCCTCCTGCCTAGACATCCCAGGGCAGAGGCGGAGAGAAGCAGGGGTCAGCCCTTCACAGGAGAGCTTGCTGTCCATCTCCTTAACAGCTCCTCCCTGAAGTCACAGGTGTGACACGGAGAAGTCTTCACCTGAGATGCACCCAAACCCCGCAGGTGCACAGAGCGCACCCCTCAAAACTCCTCTCAGGGAGGAGGATAAATAGAATATATAGCAGGAGAGCCAGAAGGGAAAGGATCTTGCTGATCTTTAAAAACATCTCAATGTTTGTGGAGCTGCCTGTGTTGTCAGACTTATAAAAATCTTTAGCAGAGGAATGGGTAGGCAGTAAGATTAGGGTATTCACAAGTTTCCCATCAGCTTCTGTCAAAATAAACATCATTTTGTTAACAGAAAAAGCAGTAATGCTTATGTATTTTATAGAAACATGACTGTATTTTCCCAGTGTATTGCAACAACTTTGGGAAAAGAACAGAAAATAATCATTTAATCACATATGTGTTAGTTATAATAAGTAGGTTATGTTTTCAAAAAAGCCTAAGTGATTTATGGATCTAGATTTAATTCTGTAACAGCTTAGGTATTAGAAATGTGAGTTTCTTTGAAATCAGTGGTACTTAGGCCCTAAAACTGCTTAATATGCTTTTAAAATCATATTCAATGATTTGAAAGACAAGCAATTTATGGATTAATTCTGAATTACACAGGATTTCAGGATAATTGTAAGATTATTCTGAAGTGTTCCTAAATCTAATAAGCTAGATGTTTATGTTTATAATTACACCCATGATTATCTTAACATAGTTACATAAATACGCATTTTTAATACCCATTTTAGGTTATATTTCCAGTGTCCTTAATAGAAAATATTTGATATGTTCTAACTATGTACTGTCAGAACTACTCCCCCCGATGCACACCCATACACACCATTTCACTAACTGCTTTTACTGTTGTGTGAAAAATTTTACTTTTTAGAAATATGTTTCTATTCTTCACAGGAATGAGCCCTTCCCCTTTTTAGGAAGAAGATGAAGCTGGTAATCCAGAGATTTGTTGGGACATGGGTATTCCTGTTAAAGGTCTTTTAGATCAGGTATGTAAAACCTATTTCTCACAGCCCTGGTTAATGCTCTAATCATGAGAACCTTCTCAGGACCTTGTTCATTCTGGCACGGAAGAGGAGGTCCCTGTTCTGCAGCTGGATATTCCAGTGGGGAACCGCAAAATCTTTCACAGCGGCGAAGGTTACTTAACTTGACGTATTTCTAGGAAAAGTTTTGGAACAGGAATTTTCAAGCAATGCGCTGGAGGATCTCCAGCGAGTGTTTGTAGCGGTTGCTGTTACTGCAGTATTGCCTGCAAGCCCTACATCACTTCTAATGTGTTCAAACATGCTGCGCAGGGGAGACTCCTTTCCTCAGAGGATCTTTCCAGGGAATGGAGAAACAGTCAAAAGGCAGCAGGATTTATGTGGCAGCTCCCTGCTAACCAGCTCGGCCTGCTGGTTTGCCAGGCTTGGACCCTACTTGTTATGTTATTTTGTTATCTGCAGAAATTACGTGGGGAGCCATACGGAGCTTCTCTGCACAGAACTGAAAAGTTGTGTACTTGCTTTTACAGCACTGATGTATTTTCTTCCCCCCATACCTTCACCTCATTAGTGAGTATTGGCAAAGTCTGAGAGGGGTCTCATGGACGTAACTATAATAGCAGGGACCAATGGCCAACATTAGACACTGCTGCTGCATGTGTGTTGTGCCTGTTGAGCAGACCACAGCTAAGTGGCAGCTAGTATGACTGTTAAACCAGGTCTGCCCTGCTTGTGGAGCCCAATCTGATGTAAAAGTGAATATTCTTTTCCACTTACAAAACGTGATCCTAGAACATACTTTCTGGAACTGCAAGACTGTATGCACGTGTCCATTAGATCCCCCAAACCAGTGGCTAAGGTTCTTCTTGGGCTGGAGGGAAATCTTTTTCCATTCTGCTTGATTTTGAGCAAGGGACTGATTTTAGGTCTGCCTCCTTGGGAAATGTGCCAACTACAAAACTCCTGAATACTCCGCAATGAGCCTCTCTCAATCTCCTCTTCTGCAACTGTTCCACTCACTGCAACAAGTATGTGAACAGAAATCTGCCACTTCCAAGGTGAGTGCTTCAGGCTTTTGAGAGGATCATTTTCATCCTGGAAATGCTTCATGGCAATATGGAAAGACATGCTGTAGTTTAGAAAAGACAAGGTGCTATTTCATATGAAATATGTCTGCCTTTAATCACTTTAAAATTGAAATGAGAATAATGACTATTACAACAATATCATACCTGAATATTCCAGTAATAGCTCTGTATGTTCTGGATTACTATCAACTTTCATGAAATATTGCAAAGATAGTATTTTTATAGACGAAGAAATATAATTTAAGATGCAATTCTAAACAACATTGCGGGATTCTACATTAAAGGAAGCTAAACTCAATGGCTTTCCAGATCTTTATTTCAAAACCGAACAGAAGAAAGTTCTAAATCTTTTTCACACCATTTGAAACAGCCAGGGTTCAGCCAGACCAATGACCACAGGGAGTTACACTTGTGACCGTTTCTTGCATATGCATGACTATCTTTTGAGGAAATTTGGTGTTAGTTAATATTTCAGTAGGCTGTTATCCTGTTTTTTGTTAGCATTCTGAGAGGAATTAGAAATACATTTAATTTTGCTGTTCTGCTGCAGGGTTAGTTCACGAGAATCAAATGATCAGAGAACTACCCGGCTCTCTGAAGCTAGCCAGCCGTTCTCGTTAGGGCTTGTTTCTCCCTTTTATTAACAGACAGTTCTGCTTGATGTCTGGCTGTCATTTTTAGCTGCCTATCTAGAAAGCTCGCTTGCAAACATTTTCTTTTGACAGCGTGTCAGCCAGTCTTAGGAAGGTTTCTCAAAAAATTGCTATCACAGAGTTTAAAATGGGTTTAAATTGCTGGGGGAAGAGTGGGTGAGGCATGGCTTTAAAACTGATTGGCAATTGGGAACACTGGAGTGATTGAGTCCTCCTTTACTGTACAACAGCTGAGACCTACCTTGTGTATTAATGAGTCATTTTTATGGTATTTATGATGTAAAGGAAGATAGGTGCAAGAGAAAAGATCTCGTTATAAATCATGTGTGTGCTTTTATTACCGTAGAAGTCAAGAACTAGAAACTCCGCTAGTTACAGATACAGACGCTTCCTTGCAGGAGCACTTACTGCAGATTATAAACTCCAGTGTAAGTAACAATTAGATGATAATTTTCAAAACGCAGATAAACTTAATTTTATGGGAGGGGAATACAATAAAACAAACACACGGATTCTGAATGATGTTATTAGAGAAAAGTCCAGGAGGGAAATGTAAGTTTGAGTCTGAGATTACGGTGTCACAGTGCTTCAGTCCCTGAACAAAACAAGGAAAAAGGAAAGGGAAAGAAGTATGTTTAAAGCTATGATTAAGTAGCCTGCTCAAGTAGGAAGAGATTACGTGATCTCAGCAAGTATCTTGCCAAAAATGGTGAGACCAACCCCTGAAATCAGAGAGTGTTAATAGTGCCTTGTTGGAATTCAAAAAGGAGAGAAAAGGGGAAAAGCTGAAGAGCATGAGGCCAGAGATGAACAAAATAACCAGATGTGCATTTTGTAGTGACTGGCCTACAAAAAACCTGCTGGAAAATGGTACCACCATGGACTAAGTGCCATCAGTCATGTGAGATGATTTCTTCACATCAGTTTTTATACCAAAGAGATTGATGACACCAATTCAGACCTGATTTTCAGTAAAGATGAAGAATGGACTGGACTGTGACATGACGAGCCTAAACCAAGCACTTTGTAAAGGAGAAATATGAAGCTGTGTTTCTTTTAAATGGTAGTAGAGATCAGCATGATCCATTTTTAGCTTGGAAAGCCAAGAGACAGGAACAATTTAGCTATACATACAGAATAAGTTGCTGTGAGCATTTGCAACTGCTGGAAAAAAAGCACATCGCTAACACACTGGAGAACAAAGCAACTATATATTGAATGTCTGTGGTAATTTAAAACTCTTACAAATTTTCCACAGGATGAGTGAATCAAGAGGATTTTTCCAGAGATCTGCTATGTTTACTGTGATCCCAAAGAAGAGAAGGAGATCGCTGTGAGGGTATAACGGGATGCTTCTGCTGTGTATGTACTGTAGTATTGGGCAGGCATGAAAGCAGCCAGATGCACGGTGTGCTCCACAAATCACTGTTTCATGTATTAGCAGTAAGTCTGTTCAGGTCTTTCCCTTTTTTTCCCCTGGTATGTACAGTTTTTTTCTGAGGACATGTTTCAGTTTTAAAGTGTAGCTCTTAACTAAATTTCACCATCAGTTTTGGACTTGCCTCCTAAAACCTGCACCCTAAAACTGTCACCACCGTTTGCTGGCATACCATAGTAGGACCGATGCTCTCAAGCAACTACTATACTCCAAAGGTCCCAGCGCAGGCAGCTATGTTGCTGAATGAACCTGGGTTTCAGCCGTTATCAGCAGGTCAATCTTTGGCATGAGTTGAATCACTTTTGGTAATGTTTATCTTGAGGTGAATGAGCAATGAATGTAGATTATTAAAATAAATGTGGCTTATTCAAATATACATTCCCATCCTGGTAAATTCCTGACATTAAATCAAGTGGTTCCTGTTGCACCTTTCAGTTTCTTCAGTCAAAAAGATTTCTGATGGGAAATTTTCAGTTGCACTCTGGGACATGAATAAAAGACAGTGTAACCCGTTGAATAGCTGTGTTATAATAATTAATTATAATAACCTTTCTCTACTGATCAATAAGCGGAAGATAAATTCCTTCCCTTCTTGATCTCTGTTCACTCTGTTCCAGGCTGTTAGACAAACAGCGTGATGTATTTTATAGAAGATGTTTTTATTATCACCTATAACCTCCATTATACAAATTGTATAACCTTTGCTAAAAATACAGAAAAAAATGGAATGCTATTTCCAAAATGTATGTTTAAAATGTCTTTGTCATAATTTGAAGGGGAATTGCATAATTACCAGATCTTCTCCCTTGCAACCCGCTGCTTGGCCAAGGAGCTTTGACCAACACTTACTAGTGTGCGTCCCCTCCATTGTAGGTACATCGGTATGATGTGGTGAAGGGCTCTGGGTGATACCTTGGCAACTCCTGACCTTGCGTTTAGCACTTTGGGGACTTGTCCAAGGGTGGGATTCCTGAGAACTATTTGCCAACCCCAAACTAATCTCAACTCCAGACAAACTTTATGGCAAGAATAGAGTATAACGTTTAAGAAATCTGCTCCTTCATTAAAGACAGGTGCAGAGCAATGATGCCACCTCTAGATGTCAAAGATGACACCTCTAATTCTCATTCTGTTTTGACTTAAAAGAGATTGCTACACTACAGCCATCCAAGCAGATTCTCAAGTCAAACTGTTATAGGGCTGGAGCCGAGTCCCCTAAACAAATCTGCAAAGGTGAAGTTTCCTTTTTTACGTTGCCCTTTCTCAGCTGGGCTTCTGTGGAATGAAACCCCCTGTGCTGTTGCAAGGTTTTGCAACTCTTCATCCTGGCGAATGATTCAGTCTGGATAGTAGCTGACAGCTCAGTTCATATCTCCTAGTCAATGCATGACTTCCGTCTTCTACAGCTTCAGTCTTTACGGGAAGACTATGATGAGGTTTTTCTAGCAGAAGTTGTTTACTTGTCTGCAACTGCTTAACTTTTCAACTACTATGATTTGGAAAAGCTGCTATGTACAAAGTCCATGACCGAGTCAAGTCTAACAGGCCAAACATATAAGGTCAGTAGATGAGCTTCTGAGGCTTCTGCTTGCTCAGGACTCTGCCAGTGGTACCTGCAAAATTGTATCCTTGCTGTTCAAAACACTAGATTCATAAAAACTTGCAGAAGTTTGCTCATGAGTGATTGCTCCAAGATTGGGAGGTCAGCACCATAATGAAGTTAATGGGCTTTTGACTTGTATGGGAGGGTAACTCATGTACCAGCAACAGTCTGCACCTTGTTCTGATCCACAGGACTCAGGACTGTTCCCGACAACGATGTGCCCTACCAGGAAAGGCTTGGGGGGGGTCAAGGTCTTAAATGCATCTTTTTGGGTCTCCCTGGCTCTGACTGTGGTAGGACTCTGTGGGCTCCAGCTGGCTGATGGACAGCCTGGTCCTGAGGCTGGTGGGTGATGCCCACCAGAAGCCACAGCCTGCACGCAGATTTGATGAGGATGGCCACAGGAGAAAATCCCTGCTTGGATTCTGATATTTCTAGGTGTTAGTCAGGGGAATTATATATGAAAATAATGATTTCAAGATGCTGCTGTTCAAAAACAGTGTTATCCGTCCCATTCAAAGGCAGCTGGAATTAACCTTTATTTATTTATTTTAACTAAAAATTTCACAAAAAATTTAGATGCAATGGAAAAATCCCACCCCGCTTTTCCTTCTTCCCCCCCCTGCACCCAGCCATTAAAATGGGTGCTTTTAAACAAATGCTTTTTACAGACTTTTGACTGGATATAGGTCTGGTAAGTTAATTTTTGGTAGTTACTGTCAGTTATACTGAGTAGTTGTATCAACTCATAAATCAGATTGAATTCTTGTATGTAGATAGTACTTCACTTTAGTCAAATAAGTTTTTTTATTTGTCAAGATAATTTCTAAAACTGCCCCCTAAAGAAACCTGTTGTGTGTGGTTTTTTTTTTTTTAGTGAGACACATCCTAATTACAAATTGAAACACAGATATATTGTCAAAAAGGAAACTTAAAATCCTCCTTTATGTCACCATGCAGTAAGCTTCCTTTCAAATGCGAACGTAAATGCATCAATTACAAACGAGCTGTTATTTCACAATTTATGAGGTAAATAAAAATGAAATTAATAAAGTGTGTAGCTTCTCTAAGCTATTGTCAGTAGTGTCTTTAATGACTAACTTACACAGATGTGAGATGCATTTTATGACTCATACATGCTGTTACATTATAGTGCTCCCAAACTTTTTTTCCTTGTCCTCCAAAGGCAAAAATTTTGGTCCAAAAAGAGTGGAAGTGGAATTGTTCTGCCACAGAAGACACAGGAACAAATTAGAGATCTGCCATTTCCTGAGTGAATTTCCTAGGGTTCCCCTGCCAGGTCCAGCTCATGCTGCGGTGGTCTAGGTTAGCATAGTGGGGTACATCTTATTTTTACTCTTTGAAATCGATTTTGCTCCTCATTTGGGCTCATGACCTTACCTGGCTTAATGTGCCTGCGGTGCTACCCACCAAGGTGTTTGACTTAAAGTAAATTCATTCATATCAAAGGTGCTGAGACCTTTCAAATATGGCAGAGAGCAGCCAGGCACGCACAAGGGCAAGCGGTGTCTGTCTGCAGGGAAAACCTTCCACAGACACGCTTATCATTTCTTTGGAGAGCGAGGTTTCACTTTCAAGGGTACAAGAGGCTATTTGAATATTTTAAGGATGAATCAGTTTCATGAAGGCATTCAGAGAGGTGCAAGTCTGAACCTTATCATTCTAATTAACTATATCACCACTAAGAGGTGGAGAAAGTTTTCTACACATTGAGGACTAAAGCAGGGGCTACACTGCCTTGCTATCCTTGCTGCTTCCAGTAAGTGCGTTATGAGCTTCTGGTAAGCTTACTGCAATATTAATAATGGCATTTGTTTAAAAATGTCCTGGAGTAACTCTGTGTGCTGATTAATTTTGATCTCCAATGTTGCTGGAGAAGATCATCTCCATGTTGCCCACTTGATAAGGAAAGGCTGAGAGAGATAAGGCTATACCTACAAGATTTAGAAGGACAGTCTTTTCAAGTGGGGATGATTTGGAAACAAAAACAAGAGAAAAAGAGGAAAAAAAAATTTTCTCACCCTTTTAAAAATACAACAGAAGAAATGGGGAAAGAATTGAGTCCCTAGGAAATGACAAGAATTATGGAAATAAAATACTGGGGCTGGGATATGAGATTCTGGCCTGAGACAGCCAAAATCCTTTAACTGCACAAGGAGTCACCCTCCCTGGAGGTATTCAAGGAACGTGTGGACGTGGCATTGTGGGACATGGCTTAATGGGAATGGTGGTGGTTTTTTTGGTTGATGGTTGGACTTGATGATCTTACAGGTCTTTTCCAACCTTACTGATTCTGTGATCCTGTGAAGAACTGGTACAGTGCTGGATTTCAATGTGGATGACATCTTGGATGTCTAAAAGTATAGCCCCATGGCATTCAAGAAGACAGAGAAAATGGGACTTTTAATGCAAGAGATAGAATGAGGAATACTCATTAGCTTTCTGTACTTGTTTCAGGCAGGAGATCCCATATGAAGGTTTCACCACACTGAATCTGCTTTCTGCCTGAAGAATTAATTTTGTTTGAAATTTACCTGAAAAGTGGGTTTATGACTTCTCCTTGGTCTTCAGTTTGTTGCATGAACTGGATTACATTGGAAGATGTTATATGGAATTCTTTGTGTTGATGTATTAGAGGTGCTTACTGCAGATGCCCTGTGTTTATCTCGCGTGAGGAGTGGGCAGTTTCTCAGTACTTTTGCTGATTTCTTTTCATGCAAATCCTAGAACTGTTGATAGTTTTTTGTGTCTGGAAGAAATTCTGTAAAATACTTTGGTAAATCTGCAGCTCTTGTAGTTTTATATTACTGCTGAGTTTACAGGTTCTACAAACATACAGAAAAACTGGAAAAAAAATAATCTTTACTAATTTATTATCCATGAGTAAATGGCTTCTGAATTCAGTGTCATGAGGGAGCAAATACTAGGAGGTTCAAGAGAAACGGCACAGCGAACCTGCATCTTGCTGCCATCAGTGATTTCCTCTTGTAGCTGATGAACCATTTTTTCTCCCTCTGTGAAAAGACTAAATCAGAAGAGGGTGACTGGGGATCCAGAGACTGTTTGTGATACTTCTTTCCACCTTTTTCTTTCTCTTGATCATGACTTCTACATCCTCAATAGTTTTCTAAAGGTGCTGTCATGCAGGCACCAGTGGAAAAATGCAAGAATCTCTTACAAAGTTGAAGGTTTGATGTGGGAAAAGACTGCAACTTTTTAAATGGTTGCTGTTCCAGAGCAGCGAGGCTATAGAGAAATTGAATTTTAAATTTCTTGGGTGTTTTAGAGATTCATAAAACTTTATGAAAGCTATGCCTAGAATTTAGCTATTCACAATACATTTTTGTCACACCTGAATACTTAAAGATGATGAATTTAATACAAAAGTGTTTGTGTTAAAATACTGTACTACATGCTTCATGAATTTATAGTGCTTTTAAATACACAGTAAATATCACTATGTGATTGTTTTATAAAGGTTTAATGCTTTTAGCTGTGCTTCTTTTTGTCCAGTGCTTCCTTCTGAACAGCCATATCAAACAGAAGATCCATGTGCGACTTTTCAGGTTATTTTTCTACTGAGCTTGCAATAAGCTGGACCCTTCTGCAAAATCCTCAGAGTAACACTGTTGCATCCTTATTCTTTTAAGTGCTTCCTTCTAATGTATCATCCAACATTCACATACTATAATGCTCTCTGCTCTAATGTTGTGCTTGAAGCAAAGGTACAAAGTTAATGTTATCACAACTTTTAGGGACTAACCTAATGCTGGGGGCAAGGTGGATTAGTCCTGTGGGGAGGAAAAATTGCAGAGACATTTTTCTCAGCTTCTTCACAAAGAACATGCACGTTAGCCTGCAATCCTAATACGAGGCAGGCATTTGCCTTGCTCACACTTCCAGGTCTGTTTACAGCTAACATGCTGCCCCCTGAGCAACTCATTTATGGGTTCCACTCTATACCATGCTGTCATTAGGGTTTTTTTAAACCTCGTCTAGCTTTTCCAGCCTGAGAAGTAAAGAGCCTGACAATCAGATTTCGATGGCACTGAAGAGGGCAGTGTGGAAAAGTTGCCCTCTCACTATCTTCTTCCCTTATCCTTTTCCCCCCTTTTTCCATTTTATGTAGAATAACATTTTGCTTGACTTCATATGAAGTGCCTTATTTTGCAGTGCCTTATTTTACATGCTGGTTTTCTTAGGTCCAGTTCTGCTGTACTGAACTCTCCACCAAGCAGTACATACAGAGTCAAAATATATTTCTCACAGTATATTATTATGCTCTGGGATATCCAGAACTTGGTGAAACTTTCAACATTGTGGCTGAACTGTTTTTCTGCACTGCTAACCCCTTTCCTCAAGGGGTTGTGCCCAACAAGTGTGTCATGGCCAAGGAAAGCTCACAAGTGTGCAGGATCCAGGTGGTGGGAGCCAAACACCAGGGTATGAGTGTTTAACTGAGAAGCTCTCAGGCTAGTCTTGCTTCTGAAAAATGAACATATTACTAGTACCAAAATGACTTGACTCCACTTCTGGCAGTGATAGCTCTGTTGCTTTAAACTTCTAAGTTCTCATTACTACAAAACCAAAAATGTTTTCTTAGAGCAGCATGAATTGCCATCCTCTTGCATTTCTCAGTTTCTTCTTTCTTCAGAAAGTTGTTCAAACTTTAATGTGACTACATAATCAAAGCAAGCACTATGGTATTGAAAGGAAACCTTTCAGTTGCCTTTAAATATGAAATTGGAAAACAAAGGAGTATGGAACAAGATTAACCTTTCCAAAGCTAAAGCACTGGTAACTTTCCAAAGGAGTAACAAATTATAAGGATTTTTTGACAGGCAGAGAAATCTGATTTCTTCATTTCAGTGGGTAACTGTACCCTGCATCCTTGGTTTGGTCAGTTCCATTTTTTATCTGCTTCTGCCATTCTCTTTGTTGCTAAAAGCATTCTTTTATCTGAGAAACACCCTTAAACAGCTCTATGGACCTACCAGTGAGCATTAAAACCGTGCTGGGAGAATCCTCCTTTTTGTAGAGGTTCAGGGTGTTTTTCTGTGGCATGTACTTTGCTAAGCTTTTCAGGCTTAAGATCAAAGGTCTACAACCTTCTGCCAAAATACTGGCAATCTATTTCACTCCAAATTGCATCAGGAGTTGGTAGCTTGAGCATGGCTTTCTGCACAGGCCTTTTTAGCCTAAGTGAATTTTAGAACAGTGATACTCTTATAGCCTGAGGGTTATTTCTGGTCTAGAAGGCTTCAGTAAGTCCACTAAAAAGACTACAAAACTGTTCACCACGCCCCCACCCCTTAAAAAACAAAACAGGCTGATATTCCTATGTAGGTATGCATGAGTTAGGTAAACAAGAAGGAAATATAGGTTCATAATACAAGGTTCATCTCAATGATCGTTCAAAATTCATTGTAGTTTTCACTTGTAAATGAATCACTATGGCATCAGAGCATTGGATGGCAGCTGGATTATCTTTTAGAGCAGACAGGTAGTTCTTCAGTTTCAAGAAAAGCGAGGATTACTGTTGTTGGGCCCTCTTTTTACATGTCCTTCTTGATAAGGGTTGGAAGGCAGAGACTTTGCCAGATGTGCTAGGCTGTGCATCATTGCAGGATTTCCTCCCACTGTCTGCTTGCTGTGAAAGGATGTGACTGCATGGAAATGGTCTGCAATAGTTATTCTTCAATAATCTTTTGATAAGTAGACTTCAATAAAACCGAACAAAGGGGCCATTGGTGTGTCGAACCAGAGTGGCGATGTGGGCAGGGGGCCTTGGTACTGATTGCTTAATGCACTTTCATTTCACACCTGAGGGGTTTTTTTCCCCTTAACAATGGCTTTCCCAGGTAGGCAAGCCCTCATTCACTGCCTCGGAGGTGGCTGGGCTGAGCATCTTTAGGAGGTCTGGTCTCATCTCACTGATGAGAACTGGGAATGGAAATAGAAAGGACCTGCTTCAGTGTGGATGTTAAACAGCTGTCTCTGAAAAGCCTTTTCTGTACTGGGTACCTCAGTCTGTGCCTGGAAGCTTTATCCCTTCCCAACCCTCCCCGCTTCCCCAAGACTCTGGCGTAATATCGAAAACCCCCAACAAATCCTCTGTCCTCAGCCTGATGCGGGAGCTCTCCCATCCTTTCATGTTATTGGATTTTTTAATTTTTTTTGGGGGGTGAAGAATGCTTGTGTTTACCTTCAAGTAGACAAGACTTTGTACATTTCTCTGTTCATTGTCAGAAGTACTTATGCCTTACCTTGTGAGTGCTGTATCTTATCCTAATGGATGTCATGGTGTTTTGTATTGCCTGAAGCTCTTCGATCTTGGTCATCATCAGCATCATTACAGTCCCTTTCTTTTGTAATTATTTTATTGTTGCAGAAAAATGAATATGCAGGACAATGGCTGAAAAGCTAGTTGCATTCAGATCTCCTGATGAGTATCTGTCTTCAATTCTGTGACTTAAAAAGAAAGAGTCATTGCAATCTGGTAGCAAACTGAGCTTCCATGAATTGCACTGTGATCATTTTAACAGACGAGCATAGTCCATATTCTTGGTACAGTCACAAACTCCTTTTACAAGGGACAGAAAGCAGAAGATAGCTTGTTTTTAAATTCTTTGAGACATGCAGGACAGTGCGGCAACTGACGAATAAAGTTTTGGTTTGTCGCTCTGAGACCCTCTGTCTTCACAACAAAAACCCCACTTGTTCCTTTAAAATGAATCTGGAACAAAAGATAGAAATGATCTTTTATCTCAAAATTGCAAAGGGGTTTTGAAAGCTTGCATTAAAGTCCCTGTTGTGTCTCTGGCTTCCAGACTGCAAAGACAGCTCTCCAGCCTCCTATATCAAAGTACTGAAAAAAACCCAAAAACCATAAAACCTTCCTCCCCCCGTACAAATAAGTCTTCAAAGTCATCGAGGGAGTCAATCCTAAAATTTCCTCAGTTCACTGTTGATCCTGACACGACTAGCTGTTTAAAGGTAACAAAGGCTACTAAGTTTCTAATTTTTAAAGGAAGCTGAACTGGTCAAAATCTTTTGAACATTTTTTTTTTTCCAGTTTGGTCAGAAAATGTCTTCCAAGGGGTTTGTGTCTGTGTCTCTGTAGAATAGAATAGTTTTGATGAAACGCTAAAGTTCAACCTGGAAATCATGGTCAGGTTTGGAAGAAAATTTACTTACCCCAGAATAGCAAACAGGCCAGTGGACTGGTGCATCGGCTGTACCTGCAGCCGATGCCTTGGGCTTTTGGGGCAGAAGAGAGGGCTGGGTGTGGATATTTTGTTTTCAACATGGATATTTTGTTTTCAACTTGCTATGCTGATGGAGACAATGTCGTTTAGATCCTGTTTTATATTGGGCTGTCCCCTTGGGCTGATGATGCCTGTTTGGTCTGGAAGGGAGTACATGGACACATCCTGCATTGATTTGGGGTAATGTTTTCAGTGCTTCATAATACAGATAAGTGACTCTTGGTCACTTCTGGTTTCCTGACTGAATGTCTGCTGTGGGCCTGCTCTTGTATAGCAGTGTGGTGGTTCCCCTGCTCACCTGTTCATTTAGTCACGCTCTAAACAAAATCTCCTTTTAACAATATTTTCCTAAGGTTTACTGAGCTTTCATCTCTCCCTACAGTGTAGAGTCAAGGGTTTCTTTAGGCTTTAGATATATTACATTCAGAGGGATAATGCTGGCTCCATGACAACACCAGGCGTTTACATTCTCAGAGGAACTGATCTTGCTAATGCATCAACCTGAGAAGACAGCTGCGGCATTGCAGCAGGAGAAAACACCCAGGCACGCAGCCTCGTCCATCCCTGCAGCTGTAAAACAAGACGTGCCAGCAGCCTGCACACATTGCAGAGGCCAGAACTTCCTGTGGCTGTGTTCCTGCTCTTTGTGTGACAGTTGCAAGCCTGCAAAAACGTTCTCCAGGGTCTACAGAGCTGCCCTAAGTCTTTCAGTGTGCAGCTCCGCGGTGTGAATGAAACCATCTCCATTTCGGCAAACTTCTCTCTGGTCATTTCCTTCACACCCTCAGTAAACAGCTTGTCCTTAGGTGTTTCACTGCCTAATATATTTTCTTTTCTTCCCAGAGGTAGAAAATTAACAGGCCAATGCTGGGATGCTGTTGATTACTGCCACGCACTGATGGGCGATCGAAGCTCTTCCTGTCGGGTACGGATGCTGCCTGTGGGTGTATTCTGTAAGAGGGGCTGGAGGGTAGTGCAGCAGCAACAGCAGCCCTGCTTCTGCTGTATGCTTAGAAATGAACCACTGAAGTCCCCTTGATGCTGAGCAGGTGCTCTCTATGCTGTGATGCTGTTTTCTGTGCCGAATTGAGCGCAGCAATGTATGTTAATATATAGCTCGATGTATTGATGCATCTTGCTGGATTGGAACAAAAGATGTCTCTTATTTTTGCTTTCTTTTTTTCCTTCTTTTTCTTTTTAGTTTGTCTTGAATGCCATGGGTGTAAAGATCTGTTGGTTAAGATTGTCATGTGCAATTTTTTCATATTGGTTTATTGTTTTTCTTTCTTTGAACAAAGGTGTCAGAAAACCCATGTAAAGAATGAGGTTTTCATAAAGCCCAAATTGAATGTTGTTACAGTTTTGGAAGCTTTAAATACACAGAATTGCAATGCTGAAATGCTGCAAACCTGCATAAGATTTACTGTTGACTCACTACCTCCTCTTTTATGACACACAGACAAAGCCTCACAGACCAAATATCACTGAAATGGTATCCTTGGATAACTTTGCTGTTTACATAAGCACGTTTTTAAAGACATGCTCGAGACAGTAATGAGAATTTACAGCGCATCTCAGAGCACAGGATAATCCTATTTTAATTATAGAAGGTAGTTCTTCATTACTGAATGCTCAGAGAAAAGTGCAAAAGAAATCTGACTTTCATGCTGCTATCATTAGAGGGAATACAAAATTTAAAAAAACCCCAACCAAATAATTACAAGTTTGAATTAATAACATGGGAAATATTTTGTTTATTAAAAATTAGAAAAAATTAAATACCAGAAATGAAACAGTGGTGTCCTGTAAAGAAGTAATTTGTGAGGAGACAGTATGATTGGATGTCCCTAGTTTCATTTTTGTGTGTCTGTTTTTCCTGTACATACTGCTTTTCCCTTTCTTTTTCATGTATTCATTACATGACTTGTCTCCTTGTATTCAAAAGGATCTGGGTTTAAATTGCTTCAACAGCAAAGTCATAAACTCCACTTCCTTCTGATCTTTGATTGGTATCATTGCATGTAGGCATACAGGGTTATTGCAGGACCAAATATTTTATTTTTAACTTAAAGCAAGTGAGCTGAACTTTTGGCAAGAAAAATAACATTGCTCTGTCTTCCAGGTTGTTTTCTACTATTCCTTTTTCTAGAAACACTTGTAGGAACTTACAATCAATTGCAGAGTTGGGTGTTTAGTTTGTCTGGTCTTGAACATGTTGTTTCAGAAGAAATCTAGCTCTCTGGAAGCTAAATTAGACTGTCTATAGAGCACTTGTGTCTTACTTGGCTCATTTTAAAGATTAATAAAATGTTTCCCACACAGAGCTTGCACAGCGGACCTTGTGGTAGAAATACTATCTATGCGAAAATGTATCAGCGGTGTAGTTTCAGCCAGTCAAACTTCAGTAGCACACTTGCTGCCCTCAAAACAATTTCTTCATCCTGTTCACCAAATAAAGCAGGCATCCTGAGGACAATTCAATTATATTACTTAAACACATGAATATGCTACCCAGGAGGCCTGCCTGAAGACTGTGTAGATCATCCCAGTTTTGGCATTTTTTGATGTTAAATGATGGGATCTGGAAAATAAAATAATTTTGTTTGACTTACTTCGTATGGAGTTATTATTACTATTGTTGTTTTTATTATCTTTAATTTGTCATTGAGGAAAAAACTCCCCAAAGGTGGCTTCTCCCTCTGTTCCACCAAATCACTCTGACACTCAGGTAAGTGACAAAATGTGGTGGGGATGACAAACAGACTGATTCTACTTTATATTTTTCTGGGCTTTCTAGGAGGGGTAGACTGTCAAAGTTTCATCTCCATGTGATATCTCCAGCTGAGGACAGCAGCTACATGTGCAGGATTTGGTTTCCATCCCTCTTGTCCATCAGGATGAGCATTATATACACAGAAAATCACTCTTGTTTTAGGTATATCATAGCAACAGCTGTGCCGGTGCTCGGCATTCTGGAAGATCCTCTTCATGGTTCAAGTTGCCTGAAATTGGTGACTTTCAGGTTTCCCAAGAAAGGTGCGCATTTGCGCCTACTGTTCCTTAGATGATAATTGAAGTAAAATAGAGAAAAAATCCAATCTTTTCCCAGCACTCATTTCGTGAGGAGAAGTTTTCTTTCAAAATTCTTGGGAAACTTTGGGCACTTTAATTAAAAACAAGCCAACCCAAAGCAAAAGCAAATGTTAGTTTAATTTTTAAGTGTGTTCTCTCCACAGCTGATGGAGAACAGGCTTCCCTAGTGAGGAATTCAGAGTGGCTAAGTTATGCTTTTGCACTGAATTGGCTTTTTTCTCTCTGGTAGAAAAAGACAGGGAAGGTAAATTAATCTAGGCTAAAATCAGTGTCTAGCATTCTTCCAGGTTAACTGGTTTTATTCAAAATGTTGAAAAAAATTTTGAAAAAAGTCATCAGACTTGATTTGTTTGTGTGACAAATGTAACCTACTTGACAAAACTTCTCAATTTTGGGAGGCAGAACAATCTTTGATCCTCTTCCAGGAACATATTGGAAGTAGGGAAGAAGGGAGAGTATTTATCTTCCTCTAAATACCAATTGTGTGAATTATTAGTAATGTGAAAGATCAGTCTGCATGTCTGGTACTCTTATTACCTCTAAGTGTTCCTGTATGACAATTAATTTATTAATTGATTTACTGATGCTTTGTGTTTTGGGATCTGTATTTTGAGTTGCGGAGAAAATAGATCTGTTAGTAGCACACTGCCAAGTTGATCTGTTTTGTTACCTTAATCTAAAAAGCTAGTTTAAATGAGCTGCCTGGTGTGACAGCCGGGTGTCCAGCCACAGCTGGGTGCTTTTTGGGTCCCAAAGAAAGAGGTCCTGTAGGCTGTGAAGGACTCCAGTCTGTGTCCTTGACCCTGGGGTGAGTTGACGTTGTTGACTTGAGTAGCTCTAGAGCCTCCAAGCTAAAGCTGGCTTGAGAACTGAGCTATTTGCACCAGGGAAGTCCTGAGCGGGAGAACTATCAGATCAATATGGTACAAGGGTAAGATAAACTTCATTGGCATGTGGCTTTATCACAGAAGAAGTCTCAGCCCTTTGTGTGATATGGAGCTTATTCGAAGCAAATCTCCTTGAATTTAAACAAACAGCAAAGGATTTACCTGCTGTCTCCTGCATATGCCTTCCCTCTTATACTGCTATAACGCGATGCAGGGCCATATTACCTGGCGGCTGGGGCCCTGTTCAAACAAAATGTATGTAAAACCATTGGGGCTGCATTAGAGCATCTTGCACTCACTGAATCTGATCTATCGGCACAACTCAGCTTGATTTTTAGAGCAAGAAATCTGAAATTAAAGGTGGCTTATTAACTCGCTGTTGTTTTCTCGGCCAGGTTAATTCTGATAACGCACCAGAATTCTCCCCCAGGGCTCATTTTAATTTGGGTCAGAGTACCTACAACTGCAGGGTAACGTTGCGGTGTCTATGCAACAGACAGGGATAAGGGAAATCTGGCAATGTCTCAGTACACCCCAAGCTGCTGGCTTGGTACAGAAGTGGTGTACATCATAATTAGCTTTGCACCATCCAGGGAATTTTTCTGGGACTTAGTCTTCCAGAATGATAGCTCATCTCAATGACAGAAATCAATGTAAATGGGCGTAGCTTGGAATCGGATCTGACGAACACTGGCTTGAACCTGCTCCAGTTAACAGGCAATGAAGAATCACCGCAGGAGACTTCTGAATTTCATCTTCCCTCTTTGCTCTGCCTACCCCAACTTGTACATCTGATTCTCCATGAATTATGGCAGTCGATATCTAGTGGTTTGAGACAAGCATGGCAGAAAAAGCTACTGTTTTTCGAAATCCACAGTCCTTCCAGCTGCAGAAATGCTATTCTTGTGACAATTCTGAACGTGAAAAGACAGATAGGTTCTGCTGTAAAAATCTTGGGATTGGAAAATCTCAGGACTCTGGAAACAGAGGTTAACTGCTGGTAAGATTGTCATGCCCAGCTTTCCTTTCAACTGTCAAGCTTCAGTGGAAAATTTAATAAACACTTTGAATCCTGACCAGAATTACACCTCTTTATAGGTATCAGTATGAATAATAGCCTTCTGTATTCTTTGAGAATGATGAAATATAAAAATGTCTACTTAGAATGAACTGTAAAATAAACCAGACACATTTCTTGGGTCCTCTCCAGGTTTCTGAGGTGCACATTCCTCTGCCCAGTCTGGAAACTCACTTATCCAAATAACCAACATTTCAAAATTGATGGTGGGCTTTTTGAAAAATATTTCTTTGAATTTTCTCAAAAGTTATGCAAGTCAGTTACTCATTTTATTCATCTCACTGGTATATCTACTTCTCCAAAATACAAGTGCATACCCCTGACAAACGCATAACCCTGATGTATTTATTGTCACATGGGAAATGTGCCCTGCCTGGCCCTTGAAAGCTGCAGTCCTCTCCAGTTCATTCCCAACTGCAGTGCTGTGCAAATGGCTGCTGTGGCTATGGGCCACTGTGCAAAAAGGACTTGGCCCCAAGGACAAGTGGCATGACACAGCTATACTTTTTTTTTTCAGTAATCTATGCAAAGTACCAACAGTTGATTGACTGATTGATTGATTGATTGAATGATTTTTAAATCTTAAAAGGGTTAATAGTACCCTCGAGACCTGTAGCATCAACATAATTCACAGTATTAGCCCTAAATTAAACTAAACAGAGATTTTTCATTGTGCTTAAGGCATCTGAGTTTCAAAAGGATTTAAGTACCAAACTCCCTTTGAAAATCCTGAAGTTATCTGACAGAATTTTATCTTTGGATGCTAAATTTAGATGTGACTTAGGATGTTAACATCTTACAATCCGTCCTCTGTTACACATAACTATAGCAAGAGATTTCATGCATCACATCGGTTTTCATTTATGTCTTGAAAAGTTCACCACCTTTCCTGTTACTGGGATTTGGGATGATTTGCATTGATGAGATTGACAGCAGTCAGAAGATGGATATGATACCTGCAATAATTTTGGCTAGTAGGCAGGGTAGGGCTCTGATTAAACGCTCAGGCTAGAGGGATATGATTTACCAAGAATTTAATGTCTTACTGTAAATATGGTGTTATTAAAACTTCTCCTTTTTATTTGAAAGACATGGAGATAATTCTTCGTAGGAATATTGCATCTTGATAAAAAGTTAGACTTGTTCAAGTTTTCTCTTATCTTTCTGTCAAAGTTTCTGGTTTCTCTTTGTACACACAGGTTTCGCTTAACTGAATCTTTTTTTTTCCTGTACAACTCATGCCCTTGTAACATTTAGTGATGATCATATGAATAAAGGAATTACTTTACCATTTACTTGGTGAAAAAAGAACCTGGTCTTAATATTAAGATTACATGAGGGTTAAGTGGATGAAGGAAAATGACATAGTACCATTTAAAGTAAGTTTGCAGACGACACCAAGTTGGGTGGGAGTGTTGATCTGCTTAGGGGTAGGAAGGCTCTGCAGAGGGATCTGGACAGGCTGGATCGATGGGCCGAGGCCAATTGTATGAGGTTCAACAAGGCCAAGTGCCGGGTCCTGCACTTGGGTCACAACAACCCCATGCAACGTTACAGGCTTGGGGAAGAGTGGCTGGAAAGCTGCCTGGCAGAAAAGGACCTGGGGGTGTTGATTGACAGCCGGCTGAATATGAGCCAGCAGTGTGCCCAGGTGGCCAAGAAGGCCAACGGCATCAGAAATAGTGTGGCCAGCAGGAGTAGGGAGGTGATCGTGCCTCTGTACTCGGCACTGGTGAGGCCGCACCTCAAATGCTGTGTTCAGTTTTGGGCCCCTCACTACAAGAAGGACATTGAGGTGCTGGAGCGTGTCCAGAGAAGGGCGACGAAGCTGGTGAGGGGTCTGGAGCACAAGTCTTATGAGGAGCGGCTGAGGGAACTGGGGTTGTTCAGTCTGGAGAAGAGGAGGCTGAGGGGAGACCTTATCGCTCTCTACAACTACCTGAAAGGAGGTTGCAGAGAGGTGGGTGTTGGCCTCTTCTTCCAAGTGACTAGCGACAGGACGAGAGGAAATGGCCTCAAATTGCACCAGGGGAGGTTTCGACTGGATATTAGGAAAAATTTCTTCACTGAGAGAGTGGTGAAGCACTGGAACAGGCTGCCCAGGGAGGTGGTGGAGTCATCATCACTGGAGGTGTTCAGAAAATGTGTAGATGTGGCATTGTGGGACATGGTTTAGTGGGCATGGTGGTGTTGGGTTGATGGTTGGACTTGATGATCTTAGAGGTCTTTTCCAACTTAATGATTCTGTGATTCCGTGAAAAAAGGAATTTCTTACATCCCTGGAGCTGCACGTTGCTGAACAGGGGTACAGTCGTGAGAAGGAATTGTACCTGGACAGAAACTGCAAAGTTTATAATCAGCAACTGAATAGTGATCTTCCTATACAGGATCTTTTGGAATGGAGAGGAAATTGTAAATTTAGACATGAATATTGACTTCTGACAATATTCACTCCAAGAGGAGACAGTGGAGATAGTCAGGGACATAAAAATTGGAAATAAGATTTTGTGTTTGGAAAAGGGGGGTGTTTATACCCACCAAAAAGAACCATGAGCAAGAGCTGGGTGTTTCAAATCCTGTTTCTGTCTGTAACCTAAACCTGGAAGACATCCTGCCTTATGTTTCCAAGTGGAAAGGTTACAACCACTAGCCCTTCCCCACCAGCACTCTGCCCAGCATTCAGGCAGCGGGAGCTCAGCCTGGGTCGTGTTGGGATCTTGGCTCTGCGGCATAGGGCTGTGAAGGCTGTACAGGAGTGGCACGCCTTACATTTTGGTCCTGCCATGTTCAAAATCCTGATCGTGGGCAACGAGGAAGCACATCTACGTAAAAGTAAGCCAAGAATTGTATTTTTTTTAAGTGTAACTGGAATCTTAAGAATCTTATCATTAGTCTAGGTCTAGTTGTTAGAGACAAAGAAATAATTATAATGCAGTTAAAACTGTAACACACAGAGTTAACTTCTACCCCTTTTCATGGGGTTATGCTCAGCCTTCCCTTGCTCCACTGGGTCCAAAGGTCAGCGTCTTCACTCCGGGGTTTGGTGTGTGGAGAGGCGTTACAGCATGTCGCCAGCATCTGGAGTAGTTTGCCAGAGGAATATGGTGTTCATGTGGCTGGTTTCCTCTACCATGATCAACTTGGTGTCATTTGTGTATGTATAACACTCTTTTACACCTCACTCCACTAGTCTCCAGCTTCATGAATTTACTATAAATGGTAACTGTTACGCATCTTAGATACTATTTCTTCATTCTTTTTCAGCCCCAACACCAGTGTTGTCTGGCACCAGGTCTGCATTTTTTTTAACTGACCATTTGGGAGCTGTGCACCGCCATGAGATCTGCAGTACCAAGCACCAGCCTCATCTCTGACCATCCCAAGCCTGTACTCCTCTACACCACCCCCTGCATCCCCACTTCTCAGGGTCTCTGCTCTCGCACCAGATCTGTATTTCTCTGCGCTACAACATTGTGTTAAAGCCATCAATATCTCATTATAATTTTCACTGAACAGACTGACTGGCTGAGTCTTATCTCACTAAGACTTTTTAAATTATTGCCTATTTTGCATATCTGTTTCAAACTGCTAACCTGACAGGGAGGTCGCTGCCCCAGTTTGTCTGCTGGGCAGGTGGAGATTCTGCTTACTAGATTCACAAATAGGTGTGGGAGAGGGATGGGTCAGTCAGGCAGTTGCCATATTTCACATCTGGCTTATTGACACCAGCTTTAGCTAATGGGGCTTGAATTTGATAGCTAGGGAAACACCCTGCAGCTGTACACCAGCTGCAGGAGCCACTCAGCTACCTCTGCTGCAGCTGCACAGGACTGGCCAAGGAGCTAAATAAGGAGCTAAACTCTCAAATTGCTGGTGCTTATCTGGAGGCATCCCCATTCCAAATCCCTCCCTCCTTGAGCAAAATGAAGTCTAAGACCACTGTCTTCAAGTTGCAGGTTTTTTATTTAGGTGTTATTTTCTGGATTGTCTGAGTGACTCTCAATGATGCATATATATATATGTATGTATACATGCACACATATATATATATGTAAAATCTCTCTTATTTGCTTAATGTTAAGTGAACATCAAGCTGGCAAACAGACACTTTCACCAAAAGTTACACTGGAAATCACTAAATTTTCAAAGACACTTAGGGTGTCTAAGAATAATACTGGAAAGCATCAAAACAGGGTTGGTGCTTTCATCCTACAGACATTGATAGGGGTTGAATATCTTGTCTATGCACATACCTTTTAAAGAGTATGAATAAACACCAGAGTTTCTGAATCCTTGTTGCAGCTGAGTGATTCCCACTGGCCACCATGTGTCATGCAGGCTTTGGCTGTGCTTCCCTGCTTGCTGTCTTTATGGACAGTGGTTGTGGCCTGGGGGATTTTGTCATTGACAGTGTTCAAATTAATTTTCTCTTTTATGTGCTAAAGATAACTGATGTGTTGGGAGATCTCAGTGTGATCTAAAATCCCAAGCAAGTTATTTGTAAGGGCTGCAGCACACACAGTGGGAGCAAACTATTGGCTAGAAGCTCCAAAACTGTTTTTAGAAACTGTTAAAAATAAAAATTCTCCAGACAATTTTTATTGAGTGGTATTTCAAGGGGGTTATAATCGTAGTTCTGATGTCTGTTGCTGAGATTAGCAGAAATCTTTTTTTCCTGTTTTCTTTATGACATACTAGTACAGTCCTTATAAAGTCTGCGTCACTGCAGGAATCCCAAGTACTTAGAAATTATTTGAACTCCATGAGTAACTGAAGTATTTAATGGTAATCTATACATTTGTTAAATTTACAAGTAAGGCAGCACAGATTAAATAATTAATCTGAGGAGAGAACAATGTTTATCAAAGTTTCCCTTCCCTACTTACAAAACCACATTTTCCTCAGGTGAATAAAACTCTGTTGGCAAGAGGCACACCGGATACTAAACTCACTTGTGAAGACAGTCCCTATTTTCCAGGTTCAACTGTAGTGGATGTTTAAGCAGAAATAATTCATTTTGATTAGCTGCTGAAGTCTTTATCTTCAGATTCGCTAGCTTGCTCATATCAGAAATGTATCAAGAATTATTCCAAAAATTCTTTTACTATCAATATGTCTTTGTTGTCATACATTTAAAAACCTTTCTGTGAGACCTTAAATTTCAGAATAAAACTGTGTCCTGTTCTTTCTTTTTTTTTTTTCCAACTCCATCTGCAGTCCTCTAAAAAGGTTACTGAAATATATTTTTAAAATCTGTGATCATGCTCCTTCAACAGTGTGATGACATGGGCTGATTAGAGAGAGCAACTCTCTGCAACCAGGTATGTTTTCTAACAGCTCTTGTTTACTGGAGGAAGTTATTTTGCAGTTAGCAAGGACGTAATAATTTATAGTAAGTTAGTTGCTCTGATCTAATTTCCCCAATGATCACTCTGACCATGCAGTAGCTACAAGGCAGTTTTCCCCATTTTCAAAGGAGAGCAAAATCCCTCACGTGATGATGCTCTTGGGGTTCAGGTGCACAGTCAAGCTAACCTGTTTTAACACACTTTTTTGCCATTTGAAACTCAGGTGTCTAATGAAAGTTAGATGCCCAGCCTCTCTTGGTAGCTAATGGAAAGATTCCTCTACCTGTTATTTTAGGGACACATAATTATTGAATCCTTAAAGCTTAAGGAAATAATATTGTGATGTTTTAAGGGAAAGGTTATAGTTGTCCTTCTGAAAAAATGCAAATACGAAAAGAAACCACGTATGGGCATACACGTGTGACTGAATTTGAATGGAAGATCTAATTTAATTTCAGACAGCAACAGTACTAACGTCTTGCTGCTAATTACGTCTTTTCTGTATTTAAATCTTATGATAGCATATGCTACTGATACACTCTTTTAAATACAGCACAGTCTGTTGGGAAATCCTCTACTTTTAGTACATCTGTGGTGTTCAAGACGTAGGAGAAAAATCAGTCCTTGCAATGACCAGATGAAATTATTATAATTATTGTTATTATTGTTGCTATCATCATCATCACGCAGTAATTGTGTGAGGGCTCCTGTTTCAACCAACACTTTTCACCACTTCAGTTCCTGAACACTTCACAGAAAGGCCTGTATCACAGTCCCATCTATAAACCCAGGAAACTGAAGCTAAGTGTGGGGGAATTGAATTGTGCAAGGCCACTAAGCTGGTAATTAAAATGAGGATTCATACAAACAATAACTGCATTGGGTACGTGTGATTGCCTGGAGACCTGTTCTGATGTATAAAGCTATTCAGGGTAGTGCTGAATAGCTGTGAATATGAGCTGCCAGCCAGTGTCTGGTTAGCATGGTAATGCACCCTATTGTCTCCTCCATCTAGTATCTCGTCAACCTTACAGGTGCGGAATTACAGAAAGGTGTTTTAAAACATGGATTTTCTGATGTCTATCAATAAATTTGAAAGGATCAGCAAAAGATATCTGAAATACACTTGAGGATTAAACCGTCTCTTCAGTTCGATTCAAAGCACTACATAGTGCAGTAAATGTTTGGGACTGTGAAAGCAGTGATGCACGGTGGTTGCTTTTCCTCTGAGCAGGAAATCACGGTTTCATTGCCCCTGCAAACCTAGGGCCGATCATCCTGGTTGCTCCTGGGCAGCTCGGCCCTTGCTTTCTGTCCACCCATCTGCTTGCTGGTAGAGGTTAGTGTCTTGGCAGACCCCACCTAACTCTGTGAGTTGGGAGCAAGACTTATCCTAAAGAAAAAAACCTCTCACTGCTTGTAGTGTAAATGGGGCAGACATGCAGCTTCTGCCTTTCCTAGGCAGGTGAAGAAGAGCTCTTTACCCTACAGCCGTTTTAAGGCAGTAGTGAAGACACAATCCTGAAAGCGCTGTTGCCCCTGGACGTAGTTAATCCCTTATCCCTTGCGCACAGGGAGTGGATGTGCAACGTGGGTGTCTCAGCAGGAGCGGCAGTGTGCGGCAGGGTCGGAGTGGCTGGCTGGCCACAGCGGTGTTTTTGGGTCTTCCTCCTACCTGTGCGTCTTTGCTCAGCCTTGCTGCCTGCCCAGGCTCTCCCAGCCTGAGAGAGCTCTATTACTCACCATAAAAATAACTGATGAGGTCTGTGGGAGCATGACAATATAATTTTTGTCATCATAAAATATATGCTTTCTAACAAGATACAAGGTTCTTCATTATGGAGTCTCTTTCTTCAGTTTTCCTTTTCTTTGTTGTTGTTTTTTTTTTCCCCAAATTATATTATGTTTAGATAATTCTCTTACAGGACAGAAAGAAGAATAGACTTTCCATTTCTTCAAATTAAAATGTAAACTTCCCTTTGTAATGTAGATTTTGTAGTAGTCTTCCATGAACATTCATGCTTACACAGGTACCGACTGTTACCTCTGTGTGTTTGCATCCTTACAGTAAGGTGGTACAGCTCCATGGAAATGGGTGATATACTTAATATTAGAGGGGGTAGTATCCATTCAGCTCTTCCTCTTAGACCAATAACCTACGGTCATTTAAATGACACCAATGAATCCATGCTTTTTAGCTGATCAAATGTGTGACATGGAGGATGCTTCTGTGAAACTGTTGAAGTAAGACTAGATATAGCTCGTCTGTTTGTAGCATCAGATAAGTAGCTGTGAGGAACAGTTGTTTTATATTCTGTTTTACACATATTTATTAGAAATAAATATTCCATACACAGGACAAAGAAATAAAATGTACTGAACAAATTATTTGCTTAATTATACTTAATATGTCATTAATGTGCTATCTGGGCCAAAGCTTTGGCTAGTCTTCTGTCCATCTTTATTTTGGTTAGTGAAAATCTGCACCAATAGTTACATCCCCAGCATTTGCATTTGAAGCACAGTCTAGATAAAACTGATGCATGCAACTAAAAAGGGTCACTGAAGGTCACTTGTCTGCCATTAGTATTCAGATACTAGCGTTTTCAAGATGAAATCAACTTTTATTGTGTAATGGTAACAGACACATACTCTAGTCTTTATACTTTATGCTGTATATTTGTGATTGCTTTTCTTACTGACCTAAGTTTACAAACAAAGGTTGTACAAAGGGAAAATATCCTAACGCTCAGTGCAGTGGGCTGCTTGCTCCACGCACAGCAGTGACCAGGTGACAGAAAGGAAACATGCTATTTTTGAAACAAAGAAGCAGCAGAATTATCTGCAGGAAGTTAATATTGAATAGGTAGATCATCAAATCCTTCCTAAGAGATGCAGAATCCTTTCCAGCGAGAGGAGGCTTCAGGAAGATCTAAGCGCAAACAGTCTCGCTGGAGCTTAATCATTCAACAGGTCAAAGAAGATTAAAGCAGATGCTGAATATAAAAAGGAAAATAATCTCCCTTCCTCCGGGCAACATCTGCTCCTTTTTTGCCAGAGGTGGCTACTCTGCTGCTTCCCACAGCTAATAAAATTAGCTAAATCAATTGAAAAAGCTCACTGCTACTTTTTCAAATATATGTATTTTATAAAATTAAAGCTGTATGTGAGTGACATGCTGAGAATGAATTTCTGAGTACATATTTATCTGGAGGCTCAAATTTAAAAATTCCTATATAAAACCTTGTTTGCAAAGATGAATGAGGGGGATCAGCAGAAAAGCAGGCAGATAAGGAGAAGAACAGATACTCAATAACAGTTTAAAAGAAAAATGCTCCATGAACTAAGCTCACTGAATTAACTGTTTATAGTGAGGAGTCCACAATACAGTGGTCTTGCCCTTCCTTCAGTATTTATACTCATTTGGATATAAACACCTTTTTCTCACATTTTACAGGACTGTATGCAGAAATGTGTCTTTATGCATCTCTTCCCACATCAAAGTTGATTGAAATTGCCAAATGGTTTCTCAAGTTATTATGAAGGACTGACCCAACACAAGGCTCAGGAATGTGTTTCTAAGAAACTCAGTCTTTCCCTGGCCAGGAAATCTTCACCAATTCCAGGTTACAAAACCTGACGTGGGTTTGTACATTCATAATACCAAACTTTTAGCACTTGTACAGTGTTTCTAAGCTGGAGACCTCTAGAAAAAGCTTTAGATGGGAGGTCGCTATAGTTTCCCTTATTCATAGCACTAGAAGTGAAGGAAAATGAAAGAATGGGTTGAACTGGGGCAACAGAAAATTCAATCACAGGACACTGAATTACAGTGAAACTCTTTGAAATACACTGCAACTCTGAAAGCTGATCCCATGCATCTTTCTACAAAAAGTTTTTAGATATATCTATATACTTATATATTAAACCCCCCCTTAAATATAGAAAGTAAACATTGATTATTAATTATTAATCTTATGTAAATATAGAATGTATATTATATGAAAATTATCTCACACTCTGTGTGTGTGTATACATATGTATTTTTATAGAAATATATCAAAGTGTAATTTGGGAATAAACCCCCCAATTTGTACAGATTGAAGACATTTGGGAGGTAAAGGAGGAAAACTAGTAATATTCTCTCTGGCAAAGAAACATGAGACTCAATAAAAGCAAGGACACAAGCTAATAACAAAAATACTTTTGTTTATTGCTCACTAACCTCCTAGGTTTATTGCACTCAGAGATACAATATTTCTAGGGAAACAGCAGCATTTTCCAGTTCAACCCTATCAGTGTTGTAGTGCAGCAGGACAGAAAGCTGACCCTTCCCTTTCCCTTTCCCTTTCCCTTTCCCTTTCCCTTTCCCTTTCCCTTTCCCTTTCCCTTTCCCTTTCCCTTTCCCTTTCCCTTTCCCTTTCCCTTTCCCTTTCCCTTTCCCTTTCCCTTTCCCTTTCCCTTTCCCTTTCCCTTTCCCTTTCCCTTTCCTCCCTCTCCTAAAACATGGTAACTCTATTAAAATAACATTAAACAGAGTTATAGATATACTTGTCCCCTAAACTACCAGTTTTATTCATGGGAAATGCATCCCTTCCTCCAGAAAGATTCCTCTGAAAACCATGAACCACTTCTGGGCTGAAGTATTAATTCAGTATATTTAACCCCATCAGAGAAAGAAAAGTCTGTTTTGGGAAAATGACTGTCCCTGTTTGTGATGTCCTGTTACACAATTCCTTCCTTTATTATTTTTAATTTCTTTCCCAGCAGTTTCCAGTTCTCAATGAGATAGGATAATAGGTTGGCTAGACACTGGATGCTCTCCTTTGAAGGGTGTAACAAATGATCTGTGGAGAGACTGACTGTTTCTTTTCACTGTTTTTTCTTCCTGTTGTGTCTAATAATGGAATATCTTACTGGTTTTTGCTATTAATCTGAAAACAGAGAGGTGCATGTACAGCTGGCTGGACTGTGAATTCATCTGCAGTTAGCAACATCTCTCTCAGTGCTACTTTCCATTGCATGTGGCCTTTGTATACTCTTGTTCAAGATGGAAAGGAACAGATTTGTGCTAAAATGTGGAAAAAAATGCAAATCTTGAGCTTGCTCCAGAAGATGATTGTTGTTTGAGAAGCTGGCCTGTGTAGAGGGATCTACGCAGCCTTCCCTCAGAACCCAGAGCCTGCCAGGCAGCTACAAAACTAACTGGTGTGCTGTAAGGAATTGATACAACCCAAAAGGAAACTGTTGACCTTAAATGCAATTTTTCCAAACTAACAGTAGATGGACAAGGTCTGCTGGAGACCAATGATGACTAGATAAAATCATGGCAATGTGATAGAGGAAATATCCAACTGGATGCCAGACCAGTGATCATCCAGAAAAAGCACAAAGTCATAGTGGGTCAAGGTTGGGAACGTTCCTTCAGACACCCTTTGCGGTATGCCCAAGGAAGAGAAGCAACAGGCACAGACCCTGGTCAGGTAAGTTGCCCTGGGTCAGAGTTAGTCACCCACCATCACTGGCATGGGTACCTTCTGCAGCCAGCACCAGGGTGGTGGGCAGGAGCAGAACTTCCCAGGTGCTGCCCCATGGAGCTGGTGATGGCAGGAAAGGTGGTGGCTATGTGCCAACAGGTGGGTTAGCGTAAGTGAGCGTATGTGGTTGACGTTTGGATGGTTGTGTGTGCCATCACAGGTCACAGAATTGTTTGGGTTAGGAGGGACCTCCTGATCATCTACTTCAACCTCCCCCACACAGCCTGACTCTTCCTAAGTAGGAATCGGAAAAATGTGCGCGTGGGAAGAACAGTGCATTTATGAAGGGAAAGTTTGGTGTCATTTTGTGCTTTCCCACAGTTTAAAATGGGGTATTCTTCATCGACAATAAAAGGGGACAAGCTCACTGACACCTGCCAGTTACACACCAGGCTTTTGTGTTTGATCAGGGCAGCTAGTGCCTAGCATGTCTAAAAGCTGGGTCGAGTGTGATCCCCATTGCTTTTAATGTTGCTTCTTCAGTATTGCCCCAGTGCACCTTCGAGAAACCACCTGCAGTGCAGAATGACTTGGAGCTGGGTACAGGATGGGAGGACACTGCTCCCATGCTAAGTGGAGGCTGAACAGGTAGTTTATGGTATGGGGAGAAGACTGCAGTCAGCTCTGTGGATCACCCGACATTCAGAAATTGATGCTCAGCTCTGTGCAGACTAGGTATTTCTGTACACAAGCCCTTGGAAATGGGTTTGTCCTAAGGTGAATACATTTTATTTATTGAGCAGTTTCTATGTAAGCTGACATTTTTACAGTAACATTGATTTTTCCAGAATCCAGCTTAGATTCTCAGCTGAGATAAATCACTCTCACTTCAAAGGAGCTACCTACACTGTAGCTTCTCTTGCCTTCAAATGAGCAACTTTAATTTACACCAGCTCTAGAATCGGCCTAGGAAGTTAGCAGTTCTCAGTGATATTAATGTAAATTTAGTTGATTGTTGTGCATGCTCTTTTAAGTGAGAAAACCAATCTTTATTACCTTATCTCCTCCCTTTCAACACTATTCCAGCCAGAAGCAAGCAGAAATAGCTCTGCAGAAGTGACAGACCTTGGGCTAAAACTGAATGCCGTATTCAGTAATAATACAGGTGAAAGCAACGGAGTGACTAGTGAATTAGTTCTGCTCTGGGTGGGTGGGTGTGAAGCTTTAGGAAGAAACCCTGAGAAACAGAGGAAACACATTTTTGCAAGCGTCTGCCTCTTGGGAATTTACAGACCAGTATATTCAATGTTTGGAAGGTAGTTCATCTGACATTATCACTTCAGCTTTATCCACCCAAGTGCTGAGTTAAAAAAGAAAAGTGCTTCAAATGAAACTGCTATGTGATAAGGGAAACTTAGACTCGGGATTTATCTCTGCAGCTCTACTCCAGTTTTGGGATATCAGGACCTCTCAAGGGCTATTTTAAGTCAGCACATAGGTTTTAGCTGTTCAGACAAAAGCCTTTCTTGTTGAGGCTTTCTCCTGCACCTCTGGTTGGGAGGCTCATCACCTATTAGGAACAGCCATCTCTGAGCTTCCCCAGAAATGCTGGTTTTACACAGCATGGGGGTGAATGATTTTGAAACATTTAATTGGCAAGAATCACTTCTATGTGATCTCCTTATCACTCAGAGGACTCATATTTGGCCCTCCCTGTGGCCTGAGAAACCTGGGGTGAACAGCTAGACACATAGTCCCACAGAGAACTATATATATACACACACATATATATATAGTTATATATATGTATGCATACCTTGGTTATGTAACTTCTTGAAGCTGTATGTGTGGGTGAGGAATAAACAATCAGCTTGCCACAAATAAACAACTTATAAAATATTCATAATGAATTCTAAGTAACACACTATACCTAACAGAATGAGAACCTTTAATTTACATTGGCAGAGCTAGTAACTAGCAGTAATGGAGATATTTGTCCAACAGGGAATTAACTTCATCTTTCCTCACGTTCCCTAAGCCTATTTGAACAGTCACAGCCCAAAAAAGTACCCCAATACCCCGTGATCAGGCTGTTCAGGGGGGTGTTGGTTGAGAGCTGGAGCTCCTGAAGGTGCTACGGGCTGATCCCGCGCGAAACTCTGCTCAGCCCAGAGCAGGTGGGTTCGCTACGGGTTCAGGAGCCTGGCTTGGCAATGTGGTTGCCTGCAGCATGCCTGCCCTGCTACGAGACCCTTTGCAGGACGCGGGGACAGCTTATGTGACTGCAAGCTGAGGTGACACAGCTAAAGCAATACTCTTAGTTTATAAGCCACTTCAATAGGCTCCAGACACATTTGGTTGCTTTAAAACCCCTTTTCCATCTGAAGTGATGCATTAGATGTGTTATGGGAGAACATTACATTCAAGACTTATGGAAGATGCCAGAATGATAGTCCTAGACCGTGGAGTCTGCTAACTTAAAGAAGGTGCAGGAAAACTGCAGCCAAGCTTCACTTTTTTTTTTTTTTTTTTGGTACGCATATATATATATATAACTCTCCAAAACCTTAGCTCAGAACTGGAACATACAGATCTTTTAGAAATATCCTGCTAACAAAATAAAGAGTATGTCCACATCACATCCACAGGGGTAACAGTGTGCAAAAGCCATTCAGATGAAAAGAATAACTCAGTGCTACCCAGACAGATTAGAGTTGGAGACAAAACACTCTAAAATCACATTCAAATTGAAAAAATGCAAATGGGGGTGGAAGGGAGTTTGGAAAGTTCTAGACAAGGCACAAATCTTGAAAAACATCATGTAAAAAAACCTTAGGGTGACAGCGGACAGCACATTAGCTATAGATGGTGATATTCTTAATCCTTTGTAATCCTGTGACAATTGCTTGTGACAAAACACACAAATACAGAGGAAAATCAGACGGGTTTCTGCTGGTCTGCAGGTACAGGAAAAAAGGGATATAGATGTTTTCACCACTTACCAGATCTGGAAACACAGTATGCTTGACTGCCCAACAGAATATTTTTAGAAAACAGGAAGGAAGAAAGGACTAATTTGCAAGTACAAACCATCTTCATTATTACATGTTGAGCTAAATTTTTTCTTAAACTTTGTGGTAGCTTTATTTCAATTAAAATTGGATGGGTTTTTCCAAAGGTAAAAATGCAAATGCCATCTGTGGTTTGACTGCTTACGCACTGCATTATCTGTAATAGAGTTTGATGATTATTTTAATTTAGGCTACAGCATGTTTTTAGCTTTCAGTGAGTCTCAGATGCTTGTGATGGCAGCACAGATGTACAATTGGAGATATAAAATGCTTGCTTCAGAGAGATCGTCTTCTAAACTTTACACAGGTTTTCTCCTGGGTCTTAGCAACCTGGGGTGCCTAGGCAAAGAGCAATAAAGTGGTATCATGGCTCCAGGGAAGCAACATTTCCAGGGAACAGGAATGGGGCCAGAGATACTGTGCTCATTAATTTGACCCTTGGGATGTTTTGAGCTGGAGAGTAGGTTTTGTGGCAGGAAACCTCTCTGAGCACCAAAGAAAGTTAGGGAGTAGCTCCAAGACCCAAACACATTCGTTTCACTATTACGTGTAGGTGCAAATAAGAGCAGTAGGCTGTTTCCCACTAAAAGAAAAAAATTATCCTGGATCTCAAAAGAGCTGCATATGGTGGAAATTGCATTGTTCAGGCTTCTGAAATCAAAGCAGGGAAATATTCCAGAGAACTATCCTGCATCAAGAACTGTGTTGGGTGGATGGACTACTGCTTGATTAATTTTGCAAATAAAGGGGCGGTTGTTCAGATTAAATGCAGGTACTACACTAAAAAGAAAAAACCTGAGCGAGAGTACTGAAATAAATCAAGACAAATCAGGAGCTGCAGAGATTTGTTACCATGATGACAGCAACACAGCAGGTCATTTGAGGGGGTTTTCTGTACAAGTTATTTAGCAAGAGTAACACTGAGTAATGGGATATGCTATTCTCTTCCAAGGAAGTTGTCAAGCTTAAACCACCATGATACCGGTTCACTCTTGCAGCTGAGGCTGTAAAAATGAGTTCTGGTGTCACACAGCAGGGCTGAAAAAATGTCTTGAGATTGGCAATTTGGAATGAGACCTCCACTTTACCTGAAATTATGCTAAATGCAGTCAGAGCCACTTATTTATAAAGCCCCAAATTGGGCATTCTTACTGTAGCAGGAACTGATGCTATGTATGGGTGTGGATGCTCATTTCTCTGCTTTAGTCGGGTATCCAGGTATGGATTTGGGCAGGATGCTTCTCCCTGGGTGAGGCTGACAGGGAACTTTAAAGGGGAGAACTTTTGCAGCTTGGGGACTGGTAAGATCATGGAACTACATGCTTTTTTGAAGGAAAGACCTGGACGTTGGCAGCAGTATGCTCTCTAGCTGTGGTAGGTGTTATTTTGGACGAGTGGAATATTTGGTGATACCTAATAACCACTGACATACAGAAACTTAGATTATCCAAGTTATGTTTATAAAGTTTGTATGAATTTATAGAATGTATAAAAACCTGTATACACTATCATAGGAGCAAGCATACCATCACTATATGGTACTTTCAAAACGTATTGTGAGCAGAAAGCTAGCTACTGCTCAGCTGTGAAATCAGGAGGCATCCATGTGTTTCAACAGTAATTGACTGAAACTGTCATTGACCTCTTTAACTAGTGATCTGGTGTTCCCTGTGATGAATTCCTTTAGGCCAAGCATAACTGCTATTCTTCTAGCACTGTTGTTGATTTGGCTCTCATACTTCATAGACAGCTGCACATGCAACCATAGCTATATTTTTTAACTCTTTCTTCTAATTTGCTGTGGCAATCTGGTCATTTAAAGCCTCAAAGACCAGCAGTAGAAATAGTCCAACTATTCCATAGGATTCAGACTATTATTTCTTACAGGTCTTTTCCAACCTTAGTGATTCTGTGATTCTTTCCATTCTGTTTCTCACTGGTGTTTTGATTGTTGAATCCCTATACGTCTCCCACGGATTATTGGTCACTACTCTCTCCTTTTTTGTCTGAATGTGTATTTTATTGTTTTAGAGCCAGGAACACTAATATGGCCTGGCACAATGTAAACAGTCGTCTCATGTGAAAAAACAAGACCGTTTAATTTGATTTTTCTCTTGCTGTGACATCTGCAAAGTGCAGTTAATCAGGCAAGAAACCTCAATTAGGAAAAATCTTCCCATCAGATTGGGAGAGCCAAAGGCCCAGCACGGTCCACAAAGGTGCGCTGATTTGTTGTTTGTCAGACAGGTGTCCCCCTGGCACTGCCAAGCCCTAGAAACTGGTTGAATGGTTGGGCTCAGAGGGTGGTGGTTAATGGGTCATACTGTAACTGGAGGCTGGTGAGAAGCAGGGCGCCACCGGGGTCTGTTCTGGGACCTGTCCTGCTTCACATCTTTATCAATAACCTGGAGGAAGTGACATTGCACACTCATCAGATGAGCAAATGACACCAACTGGGGGGACCAGTCAATATGCTCAAAGGCAGGGCTGCCATCCAGAAGGACCTGGACAGGCTGGAGGAACCGGCCAACAGCAAACTTATGAAATTCAATAAGAACAACTGCAAAGACCTGCCCCTTGGAAGGAAGAATGACTGGCAGTGATGGAGGATGAGGATGGACTGGTGGGGGAGCAGCTCTGCTGAAGAGATCCTGGGGGCCATGGCAGACAGTGAGTGGCCCATGAGATGGGTGTGCCCTGTTGGAAAGAAGGCCAATAGCATGTTGGGTGGTACCAACGGCAGTGCGACCTGTAGGTTGAGGGAAATGACGATCCGCCTCTACTCAACACTCATTAGGCCACATTGAGATTCTGCATTCAGTTTTGGGCCGCCTGACAAAAAAACCAAAGACATCAATCAACTGGAGCAAGTTCAGCAGAAGGCTGTTGAGATGGTCAGATACTGGATCACTTGGCCTGTGAGAAGAGGATGGGGAATGGGGTCTTGTTTGGCCTGGAGAGGAGAGAGCTTTGGGGGCACCTAACAGCAGACCCCCATTATCTATGGTGAGGTCATCGAGAAGAGGGAGCCAGGCTCTTCACAACAGTGCATGGTGGGAGGACAAGACATAACAGGCATGAACTGAAACAAGAGAGGTTCAGACTGCATACAAGGAAAAAGTTTTCTCCACAAGGGCAGTCAGACAGTGGCACAAGTACAGCTGTTCTGTTCCCATCCTTGGGGCTTTTCAAAACCTGACTGGAGGAAGCCCTGAGCAATCTGGGCTGACCTCATGGCTCAGCCTAGTTCGAGCAGGTGGTTGGACCCCTGCAGATCCTTCTAGCCTGAATTTTCGTGTGGTCCTCCGGAGAGATGGTGTCTATCACACAGGAATTTGCAATCTAAATTGAGACCAAAGAGGACCACAGGGAATACAAGAGATGCAAAAAAATTATAAAGCATTCTTGATCAGGTGGGAAACAGTAGTTTTGGCATGCAGTGGTTTTACTGTTTTGAAAATTTACTCTAAATGTGAAGTGTGGAAATGTCGAAAATTGTGTTATCTGTGACTGTGACCCGTAGAGACAGTGCATGGCCTCTTCTTGACAAAACTCTGTCAAACAAGCCCTGTCTGAAAGAGTGTTGACCATAAACATTGGTGCCTCCAATGTATTCCAGTACAGGGATGACTTCCTATCTAGAAGAGGTCAGTGAGAAAAATGAGTCACAGCTGCTTTCTTGGAAGCTTGCTGCTTTCAGAGACCAGGAAAAAAACCCAACATAGAATATATATTTTTTTCAGTTCATCTTTTTCCTGATATTTCTTTTTTTATGCAGATCAAGCTGGGCTGCTTAGCATAATGATTAGAAATCTGCATTACTCTCTGCCTCTGGATTTTGTATTCCTATGTCTGGGTTTTCTAGTCCTGTGGACTCTGATTTAAGTGCTCTGTTTAAAATTATACTTTCTAGATTAGTAATGACTGCATACAGACTACATAGTGAATCTGACTGCTGTAAGCCCTTTATATAGTGATAAAGGAAAATTATCTATTTGTATATGTGGTATTCATGTTCTCAGTCAGGAAGATTTTGTCCATTTAGGAGGATTAAAAATTACACTTCTTCTTTCTATTATAATTGTCTCAGTCTACGTTTCCCTTTAAAATTGAAATGTGCAGAATTTCACATTGCTTATTATCTTGTTGCTTGTTGTCTGCCTCTCTCCAAACATATTTTGTACTTTGTCAAGCAGAAAGTGCAAAAGATGTGCCCAAATCTGTTAACAGAAAACATATAAATCTCTTTGCCTGTATGAAATATATTGACTGTCATAAAGATCAACTGGTATGTTGAATTCATATTGTAAGTTTTTAATCTGCTCATTTGACCTTTTTGAAATACTGTCAATAACACTGGTGCTTGAATAATAATTTTATCTGTTCTAAGCACTAGACTGATTTACTGCCTTCACAGTAGGTTTTGAAAAGTGTCACGTCATTCAAGTGGCATGAAAAGTCAACGATGCAGTGCTATGGAGCAAAATGGTAAATATTGCCTTTAGCGCACGTCGGGGATATTGGAGCAAATACTTTGCAAGAAGTTTCATGAAATATTTCTCTCTTTCCTATAAAGTATAAAGATTCAGCACCTTTTTCCAAGGACTCCACAACTTTTTATGAATCCTCAGTTTCTTTTCTCATTGTTTCTCATGTACACACTGGAATCTGAGGTGCCCCAAAATTTTGATGTGTTCATACTAATGGCCTAGTGTGAACTAGTATTCAAATAGAGTTGAAAAGATGCAAGAAAGCCTATGAGACTGTATTAGGTCTTGGAAATGGTATGGGGGGTAAGGGGGTAAGGTTTTGATATGGGGGGAGGCTGCAGGGATGGCCTCTGTGAGAAGAGATTAGGAGCTGCCCCCATGTTGGACAGAGCCAGTTCCAGGCGGATCCAACATGGACCCGCCATTGCCCAAAGCTGCGCCCATCAGCTGGTGGTGCCTCTGCAAAAGATATTCCATAAAGCGTAAAAAATGCTGTACAGCAGCTGTGGGAGAGGAGTGAGAAAATGTGAGAGAAACAGCCTTGCAGACAACAAGGTCAGTGAAGAAGTAGGGGAGGAGGTGCTCCAGGCTCTGGAGCAGAGATTCCCCTGCAGCGTGTGATGAAGACCGTGGTGATCCAGGTTGTCCGCTGCAGCCCATGGAGGACCACACCAGAGCAGTTATCCACCTGGAGCCTGTGGAGGATCCCGCACTGCAGCAGGTGGATGTGTCCCCCGCAGCCCGTGGAGAGCCCATGCAGGAGCAGCCTCCTGGGAGGAGCTGTGGCCCTTGGTAAGTGATCTCTCTGTCCTTATCTCAACCCACGAGCTTTTTCATCTTATTTTCTCCCCTGTGCTGCTGAGGACAGGGAGTGAGAGAGCAGCTGGGTGGGCACCTGGCGGTCAGGCAAGGTCAACCCACCACAGAGACACATGGCATAAAGACACCATTTAAGAACCAGTTCGGGGAAGGGGAGAAGAACAGATGAAAATTTAGATAATAAATCTAATTTCAGCCTGGTTCTGAACTTCTGGATTTCCAATCTGAGCAAGGTCAGAAGTGAGCAGATGTTGAATGGATGACGAATGTATACACGATTCGTTCACCTTTCTTCCTAACTACGGAGATAGCTGTGATAGCTGGTAAATTAAAGAGTCTGTGATGAGAGGCACAGGCTTTATACATTTATGTACCCCAAGCTCAGAGGACGGAGGTGTTGCCACACAGCCCATACAACCTCTTATTTTCACCCAGCATTAAATTAAGACTTTATTTTCTTTTACAACTTTTCAGTTGTAAGCAAATGCTTGCTTGTAGCAAGATGCTATTTAGTTCAACGTTAACCTGTCATTGTGAGGTTGAGGAATATTGCTTCCTTTCCCTTAACAAATGTGATACCCGGCAGGACTTGTTCCGTGTGACAAAGAAATTCGGGGCTGATACTAAACTGGAACCTGAACTCCCGCAGGATCCCACAGCTGTAACGATGGCGTTGGGGTGCTCTTGGCACCAGCTCACACTAATCATAAAGAATAAAGCTGTACTGATCTTTTCACTACATCTCTCTGCTGAATGTGTTCTCTGCATAAAGCAGAAATCCTGAAGGTAACAAAACAGTTCATCTCCTTTAAAATCTCCATGGTAATATATATGCACAGGAGAGAGAGTTGCGCAGATGAAACCAAGTCAAAACCAAGCATCTTTCGCTCTGCTTTTTCTGCCTTTTCCATGCCCAGCCCAGGGCGCTTCCCACATTGAAAATGTTGCACTTAAATAAGTAAATTTCAACCATGATAATTCACGATAAGTATTATTTCCTCGATAATCTGAAAAGTGCAACTGGACATAAACACAGAACAAAATAGCTTTAAAACTTTAAATCAACTGTTATAGTTGTACATCTGCATATTTATGTTCGTACCTATGTTTACATATAAACATACACACACATGTGTGTGTATATATAGACCATATTATGTATTTTCAGAAGTTATTTGAGACTGTCTCAGATCAAAAATACTTTATCAAAAGTTTGTCCATTAATAAATATGTTCTAAAAATAACGTCTGTTTACCAATAACATTTAAAAGAACATTTTGAAACCAAAATCAAGATTAAAAACACTATTGAAAAAAACTTTTTTAAAGCTTAGATCAGAATTAAGGATCTTTGAGATGAAACATATTTTTTTGTGTTCATTACAAGATGCACGACACCCTTCATGTTCCACTACTTTGTTTTTTGGTGTTTGGATTGAATAAATGCTGTGGTAAGGTTCTGTGACAAATGTTTATTCAGGCATTTGTTCAAATTGAAATTGCTTTGTACAAGATACAAACTGGAAATTTTTATGCATTTTAAGGACAAGTTAGTCTTCAGTCTGGACTTGATTTTTGAGTCTCAGTGAGATTTCAAGAATAAACCAAATGGCAGAAAATGGGTTGGTTAGCTTTTGAAGCATTTCTATAATGATAATAGCACTGACATAAATACATACTGTCCTCCTGGATCAATGTCTTACCTGTTTTATGTCAAGAAGTTGTGGTTGATAGGAATTCTGGGTTTTAATGCAAACCAGAGGATGATATCTGGCATTATTGGCGGTGAAGTTTAAAAGCATTGAAAAAAACCCCCTCTTAAAGCTCTTGTGCTCACTCTCTGGATTTTTTTTTGATACCTGGCAAGATTTGCAACATTGGTGGTTTGTCCAACTTGGTCTCTGTGGCATATGGAAGTAAATGTCACACTTCTGTTCCCAGAAGTAGCACAGGGCTAAGGCAGTGCATGGTCCTGGGCTGTGCTGGCAGGGGTCTTGCTGACCACAGCAAGGGAAAACATGCTCCAGACCATGAAGGCTTCAGCACACTAACAGCAGGGGAATAAATGCTCCTGCTGACATTACAGACACAGTAAAGTGGTCAAGATTTTACAGCCTTTGTGTGTCTAAACCCATCCATCAATTTTTTTTTTTTTTCCCAATGTAGGTGCAAAACATTTTCATTTCAGGTCCTAGTGTACAACTAGCTGGATGCTAAAGAGCAGCGTGAGGTTTGTTGGTGTTACAGACATCTTGTTTACAAGGTTAAAAAGCATAGCTGGGCTATATCAAAGGGAAAACATTTATATAGTCTCATGAAAGAACATTCCCCTGAAGCTCTTATAGCTGCTGGAAAAACTGCAGCCTGGATTCCTCACACCCTTTTGTTCTTAACAGGCTGAGACAGTGGCAGAAGTGACAGGCTAACAATTTTGGATACAATCAGACTGGATTTAGTGAGGTCAGGATTTCAACCTCAGACCTTCTTACAAGGAAGAAAATGTCTGTTAATTAAAACATATTATTAAAGCATATTGAAAACTGCCTTCCCCTTGCCCTAGATAATGGCACTTGTATGGAAACAAATTAGCTGTTTATAATTACCTGTTTTATCATCCTCAGAAATACACTGTATTACAAAACCCAGGGATTCCTAGGGTAAACCTTGATCAGATGAAATAACCTTTTGATCATGTTTGAAAGCATGACTGATCTTATTCAAGCAAAGCCACAGTTAGTGTCACACCGAAGAAATATTAGCTGGTATGATATGCACCCTCTGCCAAAGGAGATGATGACCTGATGAATCTCACCGTACAAGGTGTGATAGGGTCACAGCTGTCTCCAAAAGCAGGTGATAAAGACACTGGAATTACTGAAATATAAGCAAGAGTAAGATTTGGTCTACAGAATTTGTATTCCTGGTCATAACGGGGGGGGGGGAAGAACATAAAATCATCCTAGTCTTCTAGTTTGTGCTGAGTGTCCAAGGTGCAGATGGTTAGAAAGCTGCCTTTTTATTTCTAAATGGATATAAACTGTATTGAGACACAGTAACCATGAAAATCAATGATGCCACTCTTGCAGTACGCTATGAATTGGAGGAGTACTCCAAATACAATGAAAGGAAGTAACTGTGGAAATATTTTATATTTTTTATCTCCTAGAGACAAAAATAATTTTAATTTAAAACTCTATTTGTTACATTCAAGTGTAGATATGTACTGACACAATAAAGAAGTAAAATGTTACAGCAATTTCAAAGTAAATTTTGTACCTAAAGATTGTTTTTAAGGGACAATAAACAGAAACAAGAAAGAAAAGGTCCATGCAATTACATAAATATAAGAGTGGAATTTAACACTGTAATCACAGTCAACTTTAGAAGGTCAGGAGACCTTCCTTCATCCTCTCCAGACAGAATATAATCCAGCCAGGGAAGGGAAAAAAATAGCTGTCTGTGAAACTCCAATAATTTTTTCATATCCCTGTAGGACTATAATCTCCTTAGAGCAGCGAAGATGTTCTGAACTTTTTGCATGTAACACCGAAGTCTAACATGTACTGAATCAATGTGGATTTCTCAGAGGGGAAGATTTCAGTTCTCAAGAATTTTCCTTCTGTATTTAAGAATAACTTTAATATCATGCTAGAGAATAACACTAGGCAAGTTTACAGGCATGAAGTACTTGTCTAATCAAATGGCACAAACCATTTGAACTGTGTGGCTGTTAAAACTGACTATTAACATTTTAAAGGAAGGAAGGAATAAAGCCTACTTACAGTGGCTATAGACTAATTTATTCATCAAGACCTAATAGCAATCCCAAAATTTATGAAGCATTTTACTGACCTTCTAGCTACAGAAGGGTGGTTAAGTAAAGCATTCTTTGGAGAACACTTTACTGGACATTTGGGTTTAGCAACAGTACTTTCTTCTAAAAGAGTTAGTATCAGTTATTCTGTTTATAGCCATGGATATGATTTGGGCTTTTCTTCAAACTGATTTAATGCTTGGACTGAATCCCCCTCCGAAGTGCACCCTTGAAGTGAACTACATGATTTGAGATATCATAGTTTGTTGGTGTAGATTTAAGAGAAATAATCTGTGACCTCCTGATCTAGTGGCCATCCTCAGTAGGAGGTCAGCCCAGCCTCATTGGTGCCCACACCAGGCATGGTGAGTCTCTCTCACTAACTGTAGAGGAAACTTGGAGGACCAACTGAGCAGACAGCAAATATTCAGCGTGCTGAAGGGGAGCGCCAGCCTTGCAGGGGGGCTGCCTGATCTTTTTGGTGTGTAAGCAATTTGCAGCAGACATAACCTACCACTCTCTATGTGTAGGAAGCTCATTATAAAGGATCTTTATTTGGGGTTGTGCTAAGTATGCTACTAAAAAACACTGATGCTACTATGGATATGGAATAGGAACCTGTGAATGCAACTGGTCAAGCAGTTTTCAGTGCAGTGGTTGGCTGTTGGTACTGAAACCAGGTATGACTGTGAGTCACTACCTGCCCTGAGTCTCCTATGGCACTCCTGTCTTATAGGAGACAGGCCTCGGCATTTGTATCTCATTTGGAACTAAAATTTGGGAATTATTTAATTCCTCTATGTTGGGGAGATGGTGACTCAATGACTTTGTGACCCTGTGCTGTACAGAAGTAGGTATGCTAAGAGGAGATAATGATTTTCCTTGCTCTCTGTGTAATGGCAGCAGTGTGGATTGTTACGGATATTAAATGTTTCTCATTGCATTTCTCTTTTAATTGAAAATTTACAATATGGAAAACAGGTTAGCACAAAGTAATTTTGGAAGTTCCTGGCACATAAATGTCAGAGGAGAGATCTAAAATATTAGAGAGACCTTGATTAAAAAAAAAAAAAGGCAAAAAAGCACAGTGTGATAAATTTATATTAGGTGGAAATAATATAGCAGATAGCTAGGTTAGGCAGAAGGAATGCTCGCATCATTTATCCAGTTGGCTCTAATGTGTCTTTTACCACTAAGAGCAGCAAAAGTAGTTTGCGGGTAGAGACGGGTGTTCTTCATTTTCCCCTGTTAGCTTCCAATCCAGTTATTAGGGCCATGATGTAGCAGATTCCAGACATGAAGGCATCTAAACATAAGGTCGCTCTAAGGTTTGTTCTACCCACTTTAGAGCAGCACTATTGCCCATGTGAGAACTATCTGCCACTGTTGTGCCTGGCTAAACCTTCCTCCTGCCAGGCTCATGGGCATCCCATGGGAATCCCCCTTCAAGGCCTCCTGAGCTGTGTTCCTGCCCCATGCCTGGGCGAGCAGGCAGGACTCCGACCAGTGCTGGTGACAGCAAAGGGATGTCTCTGGGGTCTCTGGTTCTCTGGGAGCCCATGGTGACCACATCTAGTAGAGCTGTGAGAACTTTCCAGGCTCTTCAATCCAGCTACTCAAGAAGCAAACTGGTTGCCTCAGGATCAGATGTGCCTTATTCAAGGATCAGAAGTGTCCTGAGTTAATTTTAGCAGTTTCCTTTTTGAAGGAATTTGCTTTACTTCACAGCTTATGTTAAGGATCAGGATCTCTCATTATAATTTACTTTCAAGAATATTTTATAGGATATAGGATTTCTTTTGCATAAATTACCCTTTACAAAGAAAAATTGCAGTGCAAGTCTGCCATCATTCTTGAGGATTACTCCCTTTTCCCTGTGATTTAAGAACGTCCTGAGATTTCTGCCTGCTTTTGAAATGTGTTTTTTTAAAAAAACTTCAGTCTATATTCATCTCCATAACTACAAAAATTCTCTAACTAGTCTATGCTGTGACTGATTGACACACGGAAACGAACTTCACAACTCACAGTTATAAAGCAGGCATGTTTATTGCGGCGCCGGGTGCAAGGGGATTTCTCCACAAAGCTTGCACACAGGGTTAAAATCATGACAGGTATTTAAAACAGTTAACAAAGTTAGTTACGCCTACTGGTGCTACTCCTTAATTAACTATTGGTTAATACTTTTCCTACTTCATCTTAAAGTTACAGTTCTCTTTTAATTCACCACGCATGCTCAGAGAGTAGGGGGCTATATTGGGTTGGGGCTTCTCCAGCTAGGAGGTGTGTTTTTTAGTATTAAAATGAGATTATAATGAGAAAAGTTAACTCTAGGGCACTATTTTGGCAGTCTATTCTATTTTTCTACGATTCGTCCTTGTGCTAATCATTATTGCTAGTTAGCAGAGAGTCAGTGAAGACAAACTTTATCAGCAGAGAGTCAGTGGAGACAGTCTTTATCTCTAATATGACTAAGTACCCGGTGCAGTTGTTACAAAGTCTCTTCTCTACATTTTTCTTTCTTACTTTTAACCCTTGTTTCTCAAGATGCCCTGTAACATTATGACAGTTTTATCATTGCTGGACAAAGGAAAAACAGTAATCTACTTTGGCAAAATTGTTTCCCTGTTTCAAATCCTAGTTTCCTGTTTCCTACTGATCTTGAAACTTAATTTTCTAGACAAAGTAAGTATTTATTATTTTTTGTAAAGTATCTTTTGCAAACCTTTCAGAGATTTAGTAAAAATAATGTATGATAAATGTAACTAAAATAAAAAATAGATCGCAAGCTTAGTCCAAGTACTACCAATCCTGTCCACTGTAGAAATAAAAAGGACATACAACTAATCAGGTAGGACAGAAAAACCCATAAATGTTAACTTATATTTTTAAAAAATAGCATGAATACTTAGAGTTTAAACAAGGAGGCAAGTATAAAATAATTATTGAACTGAAAGTAATCAACATCATGCTGTTTTGTCAAGCTATGACTAAGATATGACCTTTTCTTTGAACAGGTAATATTTCTAAGTTGTTTGCTCCCCCTTTTCAATTTTAGTTTCAAGTTGAGGTAAAGCCAATGGTCTGATAATAGTATAGTTTTTTACATTGTCAAAATTGCATTTTGAATGGCCAGAAGCTGACATACTAATAAAATGGGTGCAAATGCAAACAGTCTCTGTATGCAAAGTGGGTGCCAAGGACATGTCATACTTTTTTAATGAAGTTTAGCTGCTTCCATGGCAGCAGAATGGCCACCACCTTCAGCACTCTCCTATTTAGGATGAAGCAGCTTTCTGCTCTGTGGGGTTTCAGTGCAGCAGCACAGCCCTCCATAACTGGTGGTAAAAAGCTCATGAAAAAAATGAATCAATGCTTCTCCTAATCATGACTTTTCTTCCCCAAAGCAGTATCATACCAGCTGATTCGAAAAGGGAGCAATAAGGTAATGAAGGTGCAGGAGCCTTTTGCTCTTTTTGTTGGGGCCAAGAACATGTGTGACAGAATTGCAGAAAATTTGCGCTCCCAAGGGCGGTAGGTCCAGGTGAAGAGTGGGAGATACCTGTTGGCTCTCTGCCGCGAAACTGGACTTTGTTGGCTTGTTAATGGAAAACCGTGTTCTCTGCTCCAACGATAAATGGAGCAGTGGGCATTTCACACGTTTGGGATCTCCGTGAGCTGTTATGTGTCACAAATGGTGAACGTACCCTGGGGTCAATCCAGTGGCAAAGAGGCCACCCACGACTCATTTCTCCAGGCTTTGTCTGTGTGGCTCATTTTAATCTGCAGCCAAAATAAAAAGCTGTAACCCACCTCCTTGGTTTCCACATGCACCTTTTATTCAAACCACCAACTTTGTAAGTGCTAATCCAGCCAATAGATAACTAACAATATAACACACCTATCAAGGTACGACAAGCTTTGCAAATTCAGCTTCTCTCATTGGTGGCTTAAATGGTAGTCCAAATAAGAGACTTACAGAGAAATGAGCTGATATATACTTAGGAGAAATATACTCCAGTGGCTTACTTTTACTTAAAATAAATGAAAATTCTGGCCTCAGAAATGTCTGTGTGGTAATCAGGGTCTCGTTCTTCTGTCTTTAAAATGGAGCAAAGGCTCCTCATTCTGCTTTCTCATCTATTTCAAATCATTCAGCTATGTGCTTATTTCCCAGCTGCAGAGACCAAAAGTATTCTAATCATCGCACTTCTTGCTCCTATTAACCAATCTTCTTCCTGAAAATATAATGCATTTGTTTCTAAAACCCTGGTCTTTTCCATATTTAATGTTTACTTTCTACCTAATTTTGACCTTTTCACTATGAGCCAGCATCTCTGTTCCTTCACTAAATGGGCATTGTCTGCCCTTGCCTCCCTTCAATGTAGCTGCAGTATCTGAGGAAAGGATCTCTTTCTTTAGTACCCACAAATGAGGCTTGGGTGCAGAAACTCCTTTCTTCCTGATAAATACTTTCATTTTTATGAACAATGCTTGTGGTTTTCTTCCTTTCTTCTGGAAACTGATTTTTCTAAACAGGTTGCTGTTCATACTGATCTTCATCGATTACAGGTAGCATGTTTTAATCTTATAAACCTTGGATAATACATTTGATTTATACTGAACAAGCAAGTTTCATTATTAAACTAGACTTGGATGGGATAAAAAATATAGAATCATAGAATGGTTTGTCTTGGAAGGCACCTCTAAAGATTATCTAGTCCAACGCCCCTGCCATGGGTGGCAGGGACAAGTTTCACTAGATCAGGTTGCTCAAAGCCCTGTCCAATCTGCTCTTGAACAGTTCCAAGGATGGAGCATCCACAGTTTCTCTGGGCAACCTGTTCCAGTGCCTCACCACCCTCACCATAAAAAATTTCTTCCTTATGTCCAATCTAAACCTACTCTCTTTCCATTTAAAACTGTTGCCCCTTGCCCTGTCACTACAGGCCCTGGTGAAAAGCCTTTCTCCACCTTTCTTCTAAGCTCCCTTTAAGCATGGAAAGGCCGCAATAAGGTCTTCCCCGAGCCTTCTCTTCTTCAGGCTGAACAACCCCAATTCTCCCAGCCTTTCTTCATACGAGAGATGTTCCATCCCTCTGATCATTTTTGTGGCCCTCTTCTGGACCCGCTCTAATGGGTCCATGTCTTTGTTGTAAAAAACTGCTGTTACGGATTTGTTGTCACATATAGTTATTTTTTTGTTGACTTTTTTTCTTGTAACTGAGCTCATCTTCAAAACCTTTATTAATTCCATGTTATTTTCTTTTCCTCAGGAGTGACTCTCCTTTTCCATTTTCCTTGCTCAGACACTTTTCCTTTTTTGTGACAGCTAATGTCATCTTCCTTTTCTGGCAGGTGGAAGCAGTGGATCAGAATTCACGTTGCAGTCTTTGTCATTACTTTGTACCTATCAAGAAAATAGATTAGACGGTCATTGCTGGAAGATAGTTCTTTCCTTCTGCTATTGCTACAATCCAGATCTCCAGTGCATTCCACTATCAGGACTAATTTTTCTGCATCACATTTATCTTGAAAGAGGAGAAATTTCTATGCATTTTTACCTTTTCTGAGGCCAGTTCCTACGTATAAAATCTCAACTCCATTGGAACTGGAGGGTAGGGCAACACTGTTTTCAGAATGCTATCTTCTTTTAAACTCCAATCATAGGAAATTGGTTAATTTTGAAGGTATGCCGTGACTGGTAGCACCATAGTCTTACTGTGCTACATAAAGAATGCCTACAATTCAGAAAATATCAAATTGCATTACTTGGTTTTAGGTAAAAAGAACAAAACTAAATGTCACATGTATCTTTCTGTCTGTCTCTCCTAATGGCTTTTCAAGCTATTGGCCAATTTTAACCCAGCTTGTCAAAAGAATAATCAAAAGGATTTAGTACATGTGAGATGAGTTTAGTGAAATTGAATGGTTGGATGGAGAAGACAGCGCACATTAGGAGCCCCATATGAGGGAGAGGCTGAAGAAGGAGGTCTTAAACAGGACAGGAATTGTTCCAGTACTGCTAGGACAACTTATTTTATTTTAAAAGCATTTATGAGTTCTTAAAGGTCTCCATGATGATCACTGACCTGGCTTGGCTTAGATTAGTTGTCTGGGGCTCAGTGCCCTATTTTATTATTCATATCAGGAAAGCAGAAACAGACAGAAGTGATGCACACCTAATTCCTTCCAAAGCAAGTACACTTAAAAATGTAGTATATGATGAAGTGTTTAATAAATTTGTGTTTTCCAAATGTCAGTTGGACCATCATTTATCCATTTGGAACAGTGCATTTTCTCCAATCCATTACTGCCTCTAAGTCTGTGATTGAGTGGTTCTCTGGGAATAGCATGTTGATTAACTTCAGTACCAACATGTTGTTCTGCCTTTTTCTCTAGACTGGAAGCATGTCATCTCTGTAGAACATATATAAACTAGATGGACTATTACGTTGGTTTATAGCTTTGCATTCTAGATTAGCCATGAAGATTACATTAGCTGCACTGCAAAATAAATATTTGTTCTCTGTACATTTTTTCTAGTATTAAAAAATACTACTTGATATCCATCCTTGGTCCCCCTTTCAAATATTAAATACTTTGTTTAATCATGTTCATAATCAAAAAAGGCTTGAAAATTAAAAAAAAAATGCTTTCATACTAAATAAATGTTATTTTCCTTAGACACTTAGGCATGGTGGTAAATTTATGGAGCTCTAATTAGAAGCACTCAAATGCCAGTGTAACTGTCCTTCCAAATTCAGATTTTTTTATTAACAGCAAAGAAGCAATTCACCAAATTCTTCTTGTGAAAACTTACATGCAAGACTTTTCATGTAAAAGCTAGGTGAAAAACTGTCTAAAGTTTTTTATAAAAGGCAGGATATGCAGTTAGGAAGAATTCAGTGTAGAAAATTTCCATCTTTCATGTACTAAAAATTTCCTTTTCTGTGTTGTCTAAAACCCATAAATACTGGAAATTACAGGTACAGTTATGATGCTGCAGCAGTCAATGGCTGTTTTTCTGTTGACTGGAAAATGGTCAGGATTTCCCCTCTATTTTTACTCTAGCTTTTATTACCTCCGTTTTATTAGTCCTATTGGCTACTGGAAGTATCTAGCTAGTTTGTGAAGTAGTGTCTGTTTTTTATGAGGGGAGAAAACTGGAAGGGAAAGACAGAGGAAGGGGAGACAAGCCTTCAACCCAGGGTAGATTTTCTGCTGTTTTGAGCAACCCTTTGTTTTGCTAATGCCAAAAAGAAGTTAATTTCACAGTGGTGGAGCTAAAGGCATTCATGAGCAACAAATGTTTATCAAACTGATGGTCCTGCCTGAGATGGTGTACTCTCATGGCTGTAGAAGGTTCTCCATATCAGACTACGTAAAAGCAGGTAACAAATCGGGGTAATAAATGGGGCAACAAAATGACCCCACAAGATAACAAGGTAGTACCAGTTGCACTGCTGAGTACCTGCAGACATCAGGGCAGCGAAATCACTGAGAAGCACAGGACTTCAGAGGATCCTTTTTTTCAACTCTCATTTCAATTTATTTGTGTGATTTACTTCAAAGCATCTCTTTATATAAACTTATTAAACATGATTGTAGAAGTTAATTTTCTCATCCACCTTGCAATGAGGTGGAAAAGAAGTAATTTTATGGTATTTTCTATAGACTCCTGAAGTAAAAAGGCAACATGGAGGAAAGCATGAACATAATTATTGAATGATTTTGCTTTGGAGTTGTCCTGCTGGACATTGCTTGTAGAAGAAAAGGATGAGCAGTAAGATAGACCGTAAAATGGTAGCAGTAGTAATTCCTTGTAGTAGAAATTCCCTGTAGTCTGACTTGGAGAGCCTTGAGACTTGCGTTTCCTCCAGTCCAGATGAACCAAAGCTTCTGAAAGTTACTGCCCTGTGGCTGGATTTTGGAAAATCTTGGGGAGATATCATTCAAATCTTTGCAATTTCAGCTGGATTTATTCTATGTTATCTAATGCAAAGAAATGCAAAGTGGAACAGGCAGAAAAAAGTATTCAAGTGATCAAAACTATAATGTTTACTGCCTCTGTTAACAAGCTAAAAAATAATCACAGGCTATTTTCCTAGACTGCACTCTCTCTACAGTGATTATAATTAAAAAATCAGTTCTTCCATGTAGTTTCTACAGTTACTATGTCTTATTCTAAGTAAAGGCATCAGGCAAGCAGCCAGATGCTTTAGTCCACCTCTGCCTCTTTCTTTGCCCAATCTCCCCAGCTTTATAATCCTCCTTTCTTTCCTTTCCCTCCGTGCGTCTCTTTCTTTTCCTCTTCTCTGCCTCAGCACCAGAGCAGGACCTGATGAGCTGAGATTGCTCTGTTCAGCTGGAGTCAACCTGCTCAGGGTGAGCAGACTCTATGGAGATGTCTCCTTCCTGTGGTCTGACAAGTCTCCTCGGGGCACTTACTAAGTGAGATTTTTCAAAAGCTTTCAACATAGCACCATTTGGGGTCATTTCATATGAGCAGTGCTTTTGCAGCTCAAGGTGATTCCATTCTGAAAAATATGAACTCTCTCCTCTAAGATGTGTTAGTACCAGAGGGCCTCAGCAAAAAGACAAGGTAAACCCAAACTGCCTAACCTTGTTCTCCGAAGTGGCCAAATGCCAATTTATTTGCCAATTCTCTTTGCCAAGTCTTCTTTGCCAATTTCTCTCAAAATCATTAAGCTAAAGGCCAAAAGTTAGCACGAATTAAAAAACCACAGATCCAGTATTGAAAGCTTGCCTGAAAACTGAAAAACAGTGTCTCAGAAAGGACAATGATTAGGCGTCTTCACCTGCTGCAGCAGTAACTTCTTAAAGGCTGATGTGAAACCCCCTGAGAATAGCCCTCCACTGGGGGCTATGGGAAGGGGCGGGAGGAGAGTTTTTTGCTTGTTGAAGAGGGAGATTACTCATTTTTCTCCAGGGACTGCTGCTGATGCCTTTTTGTTGGCTGCTGTGGGGAAAGGCGTGTGGGGTCACAAACTTCTGTTTATTTTGCTGAACTTGGTGACTCAGCAAAGTGGCTTAATCCTGCCAACTAGTTGTAGCCATCAAAGTCACTGGGAGCATTTTTCATGGAAGTGTATTTTTTCAATGTTTATTCTCTTCTTCCAGTTTTCAGTGGAAGCATATTTAGGCCAGGGTAGGTTAAATATGCTTTTAAAATATTATTCATTCTGCAAGTGTTCTCTTTGCTAGGCATTACCTGTCTTTTGTGAGTTTGATGTTTTTTAACTACTGACAATTTGACTTTACATGAAAAGGGGAATGACAGTATTGGTAAAACGGTACAAAACTCTCAGAAGATGTTTATCAGTGATTTTTTTTTTTCTATATACAACTGTATTTATGCTGCATAAATGAAATACTTGATGGGTGTAGAACATAATTTTTTTTTACTGAGGAAGATAAGCTCATCAGGTTAGGACAAATTTGATACTCCAGAAGGTAAAAAATCCAAATTTGAATCAAGGAAGCTATTATCCTACCTTATCTGATGCTGCATCTTCTACACATGTCTATGTATCTCAAAAGGCAAATTGGTATATAGTGCAAATTAAGTTTGGATCTCATGGTGAAGAGATTAGTAGTTACATGTTCAGAATTTAGTTGCAGCAGAATTGACTGAAAAGGAAATCTTTCTTTTCTGCTGAGTGTAAAATGAAGAAAAACAAAAGAAAAAACTTTCTGAAAAGTAAGAATGGGAAAGGTTTAATACCAGTGCAGTCTGGGGAGATGATCATAGGAAGAAGGATATGTCCACCTATTTAGGAGTAAAAATATGTGCATCTTCTATTGTAGAAGGAGAGCTATGGAGCCAACTATTTAACAGTGAATAAATTACTTGGGAGCCATTTTTCAATTCTATTTTAATATCTGATAGAATTTTAAAGCTCCCAAATTTGAATCCTCCCCAAGAGGGGTAAATTATAATTTGGCAGTTGTATTTCATATCTATGGTGAGTACACCTTACAGATATATCACTGTCAGAATTAAATGTGTCATCCTTTCTTACTTTCTGGTTTTGTTATTTCTTGGTTGCACTGAGAAGTTCATAAGGCTAAATCACTTTGCAGATTTGCTTTCTCTCATGTATCAATTCATACTTCCTAAGACATCTTTTTTAAACCTCAAAGATGTACAAAGTCTTACCAAAATGTAGGTTTGATAAGATCACGTGCAATTAATTTACCTTCCGGGAAGTAAAGCAAAAACTAGAAAGGCAAATGGCATATTTTTTTTTTTAATAGCTGTAATTAATTGTTGCTTGTATCTTTCAAAGGAAAGTAGCAATGCAGGTGCTAATTATAAATTATATATTTATTAAGTATATATTTTTATTTGTGGAAACAGGTTTTTTTTTAAGACTGGTGGCTGAGGCTTTAGTTAGCTGCTTGCACCGCTGTTGCTCAGTTTCTGAAATTACTCTTGTACACACTGATTAAGAATTCTTTCTGTCATAAAGTTCCAGCACCAATAGGATATGGATTTTATGTCAGTAAAATTCCTGCTGGTCTAGAGTTGAATGGCTCACATAATCCCTTTCCTTCTCCTGCGTGGTAAAGAGTCGTATTCAGACTATGAAAGCGACTAATTTCCTGAATATGCAGGTGGTGTGAAATACTAAGGACAGATGTTTCCACAGGGTACAGTGTTAGGCGTGCTTTTATTTTCTATCCTTCTTATTGATCTGGAATCAGAGAAAAAGAATCCATTATTTTAAAAGGCCTGTCCTGTAGGGTCTTACTAACAGGGCTAATTGGACGAAGTCCTGCCAGCCTCTAGTGGATAGCTTTTGATAGAGACGGACTATTTCACTCACAGAGGGTTCACAGGTCTGATGCATAATTAGCCAGTGTTATTAACACAGGGAAAAGGTTTAAGAAGAGGAATGACAGGAAAGCTTGCAGAAAGGCCAGACACATGATCTGGTAAAGGAGAGAATAAGTAGGGGAATAAAGAAGGGACTTCTGAGTCTGCTTCTGGCCCTGTTATTGATTCCTTCTATATGTCTGGAAGCACCCTACAACCTTTAGGTGTTTTCTCCATCTTACAGATGGTGAGCCTTTTTACTGTATTTGCCTCACAGCAGTATTGTGGTGCTTAAGCAGTTCGTAAAACACTGTGTTAGAATTAATCAGAATGCACAAAATGCAGAAAGTTCCCATCAACGATGGCATTTCCCTTCTGCCTCCACGCAGGGCTGGTTCAGACAACTTTGCTGGCAGAATTTATTTAATCATGTCAAGTTATGCACAAAACAAGGCCCACGCGGAAATAAAAGAAGAGTTGGGGGATTTAAAAATCCTCTAGCTACCTGGACAAATAATTATGATGAAAATTGTTTTAGTGGAGTGTAACCCGAAAATCCATTTAGTGCATTGCTATAAAGCAACGTGGGGCAATCACAGAGGGAAAGCAGTAGCGATGTGCATATATGGTACATAGGTTCAAAAATGTTGAACCTGGATCCTTTCCAGAAACATCTACTCTCCAGGAGGAATTGTTAATCTGGAAATGGTAAAGTCTTACTTACCCTTTCAAGTGACAAAATCAGCAAAATAACAATATTCATGAACGTAGTCTGCAAAATACTAAATAAAACTGGCCTTCAATTTGTTGAAGTAAGTTGCTGCAGAAATGGTGTCTGTAGAAAGCTCACATTATATAGATAAGATTACTCTTTCAACTGATTATCACTATCTTGTTACCTTAGGTGTGCAGAAATGGTTGAGTTACAACAGTTTGTTGTTAAATATTGATTGTATTTCTTCATGATTTTTTCCTTAATAGACAGTTGTTTGGTATAATGTACTAACCCATAGGGGTAAACTAGCAGCTATGGAGTAGGAATTACAGGGAGAACGGGTGACCAGGAAAACCAGCAGTTTGAATGGAGGGCTAACAAGTCAAGGCAAATCACGGGCGCAAAATACTAGTGCCAGCTGAAACACGCCACGGGTCTTCAGATTAATCACAGTGCTGAGGGACTGTAGGCTTTTTGAGCCAAACCGCCAGCTGGTAATTGTACAGTAAAGGCTTATCAGAGCCGAGTTACTAAGAAGCTTCCATGGCAACATCCGTGAAAGAGGACCTTCACCTAAAACCTGGCGTGCCTGCATGCAGCACTTCCAGCGGCGGTGGGACTGATCCTGCCCACAGGGCTGCGCTGAACAGCAGGGATGACCATGAACTCTGAAGATCCCAGGTTATTTTGTTGCCATAGACACGCAAAAGAAGAGAAAATCTAATTATAAGAACAGCTTATCTGCTTCCCCCCCCCCCCCAGACATTTATAGAAACCCAGGAATGTAACTCTTTGCGACAGCCTTAGGCTCATTCAGTTTTTTTTTCAGAGGCAACAGAGGTACAACAGCAGAGGCCTCTGTTCGATTCTGTCTGCTTTCAAATGGTTCATTCTTGTATTGTCCAGACTATATATAAAATTTAAAGTGTCACTCCTGCTGTAGAAGAATAGGTCGTCTCTCTTTCATCCTGTTTGGCTCCTAAAAGCTGGTCCTGTATTTTTGGTATTTCTAATAATGGAGGGAAAGTTAATGACAAGAGGTATCCTGCATTGCTCTGAAAAGCATAAAGAAGAACACCTCATCATGATCCTTTGCACTCAGTAGACCTGTCTATAAAACCCAGACCCTCAGTTATCTGGAACCAGGATTCATCCCTGCGATCATCTAAGATGTCTCTGAAACTCTCTTCTGAGATGATATGTGTTAAGTTGTGATTTCTGAAACAATACTGTGTAGGTCACTGCCATGCAGCATTAGTAGGATACAGATATTATAATGCTGCAATAGATATTTTAATCCTGATACACTTGCCTGACTATTCCAGAACAGTAGGATGTTGTTTATCTCAAAATTTTTCTTTATAAATTTTAGCCTCTTCCATATCACTTTTAACATCATAAATAATAAACCTATCTTGCTAGAGGACCCGTAATTGTGTCTGAATTTATTGCTGACTGCTAACAGAGTATACTTAATCTGAACAGTTTTTGAGACTTTCCTAACTCTTCATCAATTTAAGAGGTGGATTAAGCATTCTACAAGCATCGTGTGGCTTTAAACTGTATAACACCCCATAAACACTTGGTAAAATTCAAGGTAAATGTAAGTCAAAATCTACAGTCAAGACTTCAGATTTGAATGACTGAAGTAAGACATTCAGATTCATGTCTAAAAATTTAGCAAGATGATTTTATAATTTATATTGAAATAGTTCAATTTTATTACTAGAACTTACAGGCTACTGAAGAAACTGGCAATTTAAATGGGAATTTTCTGGACAAAACCACATTACTGGTGGAACACAATAAGGACAGGCTCACTTGGCCAGCATGGGGGAGATCAAGACAGTTACTTGATTTGGAACAAGGAAGTGAGCCTTAGTTTTCTACATGTCTAGAAAGACTTTTAGCTGCTAGATGAGACAGCAGTCTGTCTTTCCCTGAATATTTGTTTATCTACAATGGGCCAGCTCGAAGAGAAAAGGCTAAAGCCTCAAGATGGGTTGTTTCTGTAAACGTAACCACCAACCCATTTGCCAGCCTCAGCTGCTGGAGCTCCCTCGCTCTCACTCTCCCTGTATTTGTATATATGCATCCATCTTCCATCTTCGGCAGTACTGAAGTGCCATCGAAATAGTCAGTTTCTACAGAAATTGTGTTCAAGAAACTCGGCAGTCTCTAATGGGTTATTTGTAGATCTTGAGCTTTTCTGGCTTGAGGAAAACCTGCTATACAAGACAGTGTCTTTGCCAGCTGATCACAGGACAGTCTCAGGGAATTTGTGTTTGTTGTGCAAAATAACTTAGAGCCATAAAAAAAGCTATAAAAAAAAAGGCTATAAAAAGCTTTTTAAGTTCTGGTTACCTGTAAGTAAATTTTAGAAGTAACACCAGTTTTAGTTATGATGCAGATTTGCTCACAAATTGCATATCTGCGTGAGAAGCGGGTTGCTGGGCTCAGTCCCTCTAAGGTGAGCATTTCTTAGGAGAGTTTCTGTCTGTAGGATGCAAATGAACCAAAGGGTTACATGTCAGGAACATTACAGGCTGTACGCATGTATCGTGTTTTCTAAAGCTAATCAGTGACTTGTTTGTGTCATATGAAATAAGCACTTATATGCATGTTTAATACCTTGTCCTTCAATAGCCTGTGTGGACAAAACCCAGATTGTTCCATCTTTAACAGCCAGCTGTGTAAAATGCCTGCTGCCCAACTCACCCTGCTAGTAGAAAGCAGCAGTTTCTGTCACTTTGCCTGAGAGAGCAAGCAAGAAATCACAGGCTGTAAAGACATGCGGGTATCTTCACTTAAAGCATGCTATTGAAACAATGAAAATAAAACCGTTGGGCACTAAAATACTTTCTATTCTTGAGGTTTCAAAGGATATTTGCATTTGCTAAAAAAAAAATCCTTCAGTACGTAAACCAATTAGCAACCTAAAGCAATTAGTAATCTTCTTTTACCACAATTGAAAAGTACTTTGGAAAATTACCTGGTATGGGATTCTAATTTATTCAAATAAAAAGGAACTGCCTCAGTGCCATTGACTTTATGAATATGCTGATAATTTGTAATAATAGGCAGTTATACTAACAGTAAAAGAGGTGAAATCAGAAAAAAGGTGAGGACAACCCAGTCATGGGGTATACTTCAGTGTGATGTCTAAGCCTTTGGTGATTTTCTTCCGCTGCTGAAGTCTTAATTCACACTCGATGTTTCTTTTTGGTGCCACTTGCTCGTGCTAATGATACCCAGTCAACACTTTCTCCTTCTGTAGGTTTTGTTCAGCTCGGGTTGCTTTTGCAATTTTCTGGGCTGTACTTCTAGTGAGAATTTTCTTTTCCTTCCCCTCCTCTTGTCTTTTAGAAACGAAGTTTTTAGCCTGGTATTTTTACTCCATGAGCAGTATTACTGAATTTAGTGGCACTGTACACAGCAAGTAACGGCAATCAAATTGGGCTTTGGTATTTTACACGACCCACTTAGTACCCTTCTAAGGGAAGCATGAGTCTTCCAGTTGGACACACTACTCAGCTGTAAGCAATTGACAAACTGATCCCAGGCTCATTTTCTTCTTGCATCGCTGATTTAAACGAACGTCTCAAAAGGCTGCAAAACCGGCACGAGTTTTCAGATGCATATTCACACTTAGTAGTCTACAATTTAGTAACAGCATCAAACAATGCAGTGTTTGTCCCCTCTGTGACATTTTGTACGTGAGCTTAAAAGTCTTTTTGTCCTTGTCTTTTAACAAATGGTGCTACTATTTCATACGCTGAAGCAAATGGCTGCAAAAGGCTTCAGGTGTGGGTCTTTCTGTCGCTCGACGCCGCTGACTAATTATAAATATCACGAGGGAAAAAAAAAGAATAGGGGTAGGTGGTAGCGCCGGGCAGAGGGGAGAAGGGAAGGGCTGCCGAGGGCCTCACCCCGCGCCGCTTGCCGCACCTCCCGCCCCGCCCCGGGCGGCGGCAGGGCGGGGAGCACGGCCGGGGCAGCGGCCCCGCTGCCGGGCGCGGGGGGCGCGCGGTGAGGCCCCGGGCGGGCGGGCGGGCGGGCGGCTGCTTCGCTGGGTGGCGCCGCGTCGGGGCACCGGCACCCTCTGCTGTTTCTTCCGGCAACAGCGCGGGGGCCGGTACCGGCCGCCTCCCCTCCTCCCCGCCTGGTGCCGGCCTGGCGTTTTTCCGGGCGCTCTGCCTTAAATGGGCTCTCTGTGCCGTTCGGCACATTTTGGGCTTCCCCGCGACCCTGGTGTCTGAGTAATTGCTTGCCGGCTCTTAGCCCTTTGTTCGGTGGGGCTCCAATAAACCCAAATAACCTCGAGTATTTCAGGGTTTGTTCTGTGACCATCAGCGGTACGCGTGTATTTAATCCCTCTCTCACTTCACTCCTGCTCCTGCACTGAGGAAAGCTGTGTCCTCCTGATTTCTCCTGATACTCTTCACTCTCAGCATCACTATTAATATACTGCTCACTCCTGCAGCTCAAGTAGCTTCTCTGTGGTATCGACCGAGCAACTCATGGGACTCGGTTAGTAGGGAAAAGGGAAGGGGGAATGGCTAACTAAGGGAGCTTTAGCCTTCCCGACTATGCTGGAGTCAGCAGGGACGGGCTTAGTCAGCTCATGCAGGCACAACCCTTTATTCGGAGAGCTAAATTCACCCCTCTTTTCTCACAACGCTGTTGTGCTCAAGCAATCAATTATGTATGAACGAAGGTGCCAAAAACAGGAGGCAGAGGAGGTGGGAGGGGCGAGGTTTAGGGGTTGTGTATGTAGAATTTACTGTTCTCTAGCTTCAGCTACATGGCTTTTCAGTCTGATTCTTCTGCCGGGCATCAGAAAAAGCAACCAAACAATTCTAAGTTTGAAGCAAAGAAGATTAAGATTTGGGTATCACTGGCATATAATCAACACAGTTCTTACCTCCTGAAAATGAATCATCTTTCTTTTCTTGTCAAAAAGGTAAAGAGAAGGCTCTGCAGGAGCTTGAGCTCGTTGGAGAGAAGTCAGTACTTAACCCACACAATCCACTGGGATCATGCCAAAAAGAAACGACCAGGCTAATCTTAAAGTGGCTTTTATTTATTCCCATAAAACTTAGCAATGGCATCAACAGCATCTCGTACCTCAGAGCCAAAGCTGGGTGGAAGTTCGGGTTGTGTTAGCTGATCCCCATCCCCTCCCTGGATCAGAGTACCAGCTACCTGCAGAACCGGACTTCCGCGTGCTGGGAAGCCAACTTGCTGTGAAAGGTGATTAACTGATAGCGCCCCACAGGAGAACTAATTGTAAATAATAATTAGCGACACTTTGGGTTTTTTTGCTTTTTAGTTAAAAAAACCCACCTGTATCTGATGAGCTGGTCTGTAGACCAGATATCTGTTCTACAGATATCTGAGGAATACTACAATTTTGACTTCTAAAGAGAGGCACTAAAAGTTGTTCTTCAGCCCATGTTCAGGTGCTCTCAGCATCCTTGCACCTCCTCTGGGAGTCACAGCTGCAGCCTGCTCCAGAAAAGTGGGAAGATACAAAACTTTCATCTGGGGATCCTGATGAAATGAAATGCAGGGAAGATGGCAAAAAGTTGTGACCTGCTTTGACCATTCTGCCCCTGCTCCGAGGCGCTGGCCTGTGTGCCACAGCCATCTGGGGAGTGGCAGGGCGACAGCAGAGCAGAGCGGATGGCCTCCTGTTATGACCTGCTGAACTCCTTAAGCCCAGCCACCAACCTCCTCGCTGCCAGTTAGCTCCTGTCTGTAGAACAGCTCTCCTTTTTAAAGTCCTGGGATCAGAAACCTTTCAACACCCACCCCAGTCCCAAGGACTTTCCTGTGGAAGATGGATGGGTCTTGGGACAGGCCACAGAGGCAGTCCCGATGCTCAGGGTCTCATTGGGTTGGTTTCTGAAGGTGACAGTGGAGATCTGTACTAGCAATTTATTTTAAAATGTAACATGAACTTCTGCCATCTGAAAGTATTACTTTCCTGCCTCTCTTTTTCCCCTTCCTCTCCCTTGCTGGTCTTCGAAGAGGATAAAATACACCATTTCCCAAGAGCTGCATTCACACAGAGAGCTAACATTTCTGGATGCAGAGAGACAGGAGAACTTTGTTTCCCTGGCAACTGGAGCCACCAGAAAGCGTTTCCAGCATCTCCTCCCTTTACTGAGGTTCACTATCATTGTAGCCTTTGGTCAATCAGGTAGTAAAAACAATTATGAACCAAAAAAAGCATCTTGATAGCTCGCTCCACTTAACTCATCTTGCGTCCCTCCCAACCTCTAGAATAAAAAGTGACCCCTGCAAATGATCCCGTATCAAAATACCTAGTGTTACAATTCATGGCTGAACTTCAAGGTCTGCCCTCGTTTGAAAACGTAACTTAAACCTAGAAAGTGTCACAGTCTTCAGGGAAACAATATCAGCAACTAAGCAGCTTTCACTTGAAACCTGCATGTGCTGGAGTGATGGAGCTGGGTCTCTGCTGCGGCACAGCGAGCGGGTGCCGCACGGAGTCGTGCCAGTGATTCAGTGCGGTTCATTCTTACCTCTGAGTCAGGGCTGAATTAATGTCCCGGCACATTGTTAAGGCTTTGAAGCAGTGTGCTGATGGGGGCAGCTCTTTACTTTAGCTTTTGGTAATAAAATAGACAACGCTGAAGCCCTTCCCACCTCCTATTGTTAAATATCACATATCTCCCTCCCCCCATGTTCCTTATTCATTCAAAGAATTTGACTAGGATTGCAGATGAAAACACTTTACAGCTGCAAAATTCCCAAATTATGGTTGTCCTTCCACTTAAATGCAGCAATATTGTGTAGCTGATCTGTGAATGAGGGTGAGAGTCTGGGGAAAAAATATGGTAGTGTAAATGCACATGTATTGTAGTGCCTAGGTATTGGACAGCTGAATGTGGTATTTCTTTACCTTTGAGGGCCAGAATTCACAACTTAAACAATGTTCCCTAAATATAGAATCTGGTATATAGCTTTGTATTTTTACTGAAAAAAGTCCAGGTCATTTCTGTTGTGTCTCCCGAAGTCCAGTGAGGTGAATAATGACTCTACAGTATTGTAGTGAAAAATTTGGGGGCATGTGAGCCACCGGTTTGCAACAACAGTGCTGGAGGAAAGTTGCAGCTGGTGAGTGGTGAGACTCTGCTTTTATGCTGTCTGTTTTCCCAAAATCTTCCCTTGCTTTTCCTTGAAAGAACAGGGCCTTTTGTCTAATGGGAGCCCTCAGAGGGAACAGGGACTTCTGGCATCAGTGTGTGGACAGATCAGGTTAGGTCACCTGCAAACCCTTTCTTTCTCTTCCCTTGTGACTTCATGAGACTCCTGGCCTTTTCCACAGGACCAGGGGGAAGGGTGCAGAGGCACTGAGCAGCTATGAGTTGAAGAAGAGGAAGATGGTGATGGAGCATGTTTCTTCCCCTGCCCTTGGTTTTTCTGTTGATATCATTGAAGGTGTTTCCAGTGCCTGCGGTGAGACCAGTTTCTGCTGATAATATAGATATTAAAGTTTTCATCAAGAAAGCAAACACAAGACAGGAAAAGATTATTTTTAACAGTTTATATGAATTTGACTTGACTTTCAGAAGAAAAGGCATTTCTCTAGCCCATGTGCTTCCTTCTACTGAATTACAAAAGCCTACAGCTACCAAGAGCCAGAGTTGAGCCTCCAACGTGGAGCACACACAGGCGGAAAGCACCAGGCAACTTAAATGTTGCCCCTGACTTGCTCTATAATTTGCAGTGTTCTGGTCAAACTCCCACCTCATTCCAGTACCATGTAGTTGCAATGTACACTCCATTAAGGGTCAGTGGCTGTAGATGTGAGCACATCTTTTTTGTGCTAGCTCTAAGATCACTGGAGAGTTTCAGCACAGAATTTAGCTAGAGAAAGAGTAGCTTACTGTCCAGGCACTCATACTTGAAAAAGCTTTGAGTCTGCTATTAATCTTACTGAGTTTTTTACATCATCTGTGCTTTAGATTTATGCAGAGCAATAATAGACTTTTCTTCCCCATATAGAAATTTCTGATCCACTGTAGCAACTGCAGTGACAAACTGTTGCTTCTTTCTCCCTCACTTCAGCTGAAACCTTAGAATCCATTTTATTATTATGCAGCTGTATATGCTCAAATCTAAGGTGCTTATAAAAAAAATGATTGCTCATAAGAGATGAATTATCAATGAATGCTAAAACATTGCTATCTTGCAGCTCTCTGGTATATTTTAATTCCAGAATGTGGAGAAGTCCAAGGAAAATGTTAACAAGAAGTTGAAAATTGCCAAGGAAATCTATATATGACAAGGAGTAGCAGTAGCAATTCCCTTCAGTATATTTGCAAAAGTCCACGGATTGCAGAGGAGAAAATCAGGATGGAGGGTACATTTTACGTTAGGATCTCCCTTTGTCTTCCAAGAAATTATTATTGTCCCAGGTCTGTGTTCCGTCCTTAAAATGTATTTGGCTTGGGGGTGTTTTTGTCATGTGTTTGCTGTTTTGCAGTTTTTTACATCTTCATTAAGGGTTAAACTTTTAGACAGATTATAGTGAGCAGATGCTGATGTTCTGGAGAAAACAATGACTGGAGCCAAAGCCATCACCATGTTTGCACAAGCCTCAGCCTCTAAGAGAGAAGATTCTGTACCTTTTAAACCTCCTTCATGACTTTTGACTCTAGAGGTGACATATTTTCTCCTCTTGATTATAGGTCTAGAAAAAAAATTTTTAGAAACAGAAATCGCAGCCTGGTCACAGACACTCAACAAGAGGAACAAAAAGTGACGTTTCAACATTAGAAAAGGATGAAGGAAGCCCACAACACCTTTCCTGGACATCTAAGCTTCACCAAATGCCCAGAGAGGCATGACCGTCTGCTGTTGCCAGCAGAGACCTGCTATCCTGCTGCGCACTATGAGATGCAGCCAGCCTGTCTGTTCCCCACCTCTTCCAAGGGAGTGGGAACAGTTCAGGGTCTTGCCTCACCTCTTCAATTTGCCATTTAGAGGGACTCCTGGTAGGGATTTCAAGGTCTGTGTGCAAATTCAGGGATATCCTGAACACAGATTGGTGCCTTCCCAACCCCTGCTTGATGGACTATATTAGGGATAAGCTCTGAGGGATGTGATTTCTGCACATACCATCTCTCCATCCTTGGTTGCAGCTGGAGCCTGAGGAGAGCAGAGCTCTAGCAATGCTACAGGGAATTCTTGTCTTCACTCACAGCGTGGGATAGCTTGAATAAACTAAGGAGAGTACAGTAATTGGGGTGCCTCTCTCTGCTTTGGTAGCCAGCTTCTGACTTTCCTCTTAAGTTGCAGGTGTAAAGGAACAGGGGCACAGCCACAGAGTGAGAATTGTTTTGGATGCACAATTGTGGACCTGAGGCCCGAAAGAGCTGATGGACCAGGCAGGCAAGGCATCTAAACTGGCAGTTCCTGTTTTATTCAGCATCTACTAGTCTGTAAAACATGTGGGATTCAATAAGGCAGAGAGGATCATTGCTTGAGGCCTGGGTTTGCATGGCGAATGAGGAAAGGCAGCCTGGAAAAGTGTATTAAAAATAAGCATTCATTCATTGCAGAACTTATTTCTTGCTTTTCTTTTAATTTATCTGCCTCTCAGTGTTTAGATAGAAGTCATGTGAGCTTCTGAGCTGCAGGGACAGAGACAGAGGAGAACGTGTGCATCAGTGCAGAGTGCTGCTGGAGCCCTGGCAGAGCGAGAGGGAGGCAGAGGGAGCCTGAAAGGGAAAAGGCGAAGTGGTGGGAGCTGGAACAGCAGCAACTGCTGCTGCCACGGTCGCATCTTATGCCCGGGAATCAGCTCCGCTGCCAGCACGCCTCTCCAAAAGCGCAGGTGCCTCAGGTTCAAAAGTCCTAGAAGGTGAGTGGTACTTCCAGGAGCCAAGCGGAGCTGCTTTACTTTTTTCTTTTCCTGCAAAGAACATCTGTTTGAGGACTCTGCTCCTTTTCCTGGGCTGAAAGAGGTATTTTGTGTCATTGATGTGTCTCTTCTTTGAAAGCAGGTATGGCATCGGGAAGAAAATAGCTGAGGGCAGGATGTGAAGGGCAGGATGTGAAAGCAGATGTGCAGAGGGGTGGTGAGTTTCTCTCTCTCTGCTGCTTTGTAGTAGAGCTTAGGCAGCAAGGAGCCCCTGTCATTAGGATACTGTTTAACTTAAAATATGGAGGATGGGAGAGACAGGGTTAAAGCGTGGGGGTGGATCTGAGCTGTTTCCTATCTGATTTGTTTCTCTGTGCAGTCTCTGAAAGTGGAGGAAAACTTTCCCTGTGCACCTGGAGGAACAGCACTTACCCATTACATAGTGAGATGTAAAACTTGTAATTATTTAATATGAATGTGGTTTGCTTAAATCTCTGCTTGGCAAATTACAGTTCCTGTCACAGCAGAGCTCCCCTTCACACGTACAAATTTTGGACGTCTTAATGTCCAGTGGCTGTGATAGCACATCTGTTTCTCTCCCTCTCTTCCCTCTTTCCAGCGTACTCACCTCCTGCTGTCTGCACTCTGCTCCTGGTCTCCCTCCTGCCTGTGGTGGCTGTGCCCCTATGGATGCCCCCGTACAGATTTTCCGGGAGGAGTCGGACTCCACCTGCTCCCCAGGGCCCTGTCGTCCCCCCAGCACCAGCAGCAGCTGGCTCCTGGGCTGGGCGGACTACGACAGCAACACCACCGGGGCCTTCGGGGATGCCCAGCATAACCACACCAGCATCTCCCCTGCCATCCCCATCATCATCACTGCTGTCTACTCAGTGGTCTTCGTAGTCGGCTTGGTGGGAAACTCTCTGGTCATGTTTGTCATCATAAGGTAAGGGGCTGTGGAGTACCTGTTGGAAGAGGTGCGAATGGCCATCCCTAAATTTGGCAGTGGAGGGAGGGGGGTAGTTTGTGGAAGCTCTCTGGGAGTTCTTACATGAGGAGCTGGAAGAAAGTAACTGGAATCACCCAAACCTTTCCAGTCCCAGTGGTTTGCCTGGATGTGCAGTTAGAGACAAAAGGGAGAAGCTGTTTAAAAGTGATAAATCCTGCAGCCTGCGGGAAGGCGCTTTGCGCCCCGGAGCTGCGTTCATGGGGTGCCCTCTAGGGATGAGAGGCTGCTCGCATCTGGGAGAAAGCTCCAGTGGAGGAAAGAAACTTCTGCAAGGCAGCTTTTTTCCCCTGTGAGGAGTCCCCGAGGGATGACTTATGTGTCTAGTCATGTGGACACTGATACATTGCTGCCTTGTCATCCAGCGGCTCATTTAACAAGGTGGGGAAAAAAGGAAATGTTAAAAATATGTGGAAATGCTTAATGTAAAGCAAGGGATGTTGTTTCTCTGTCTAGTGGTGTTTAACTCCAGTTGTTGGTGTTGGCTTGAAGAAAGCAAAGCAGATGCTGAGAGGGGTCTACCTTTCCTAATGTTTTTCTGGAAACATGGGAAAGCTGTGTTAGTTAGTTTTTTGTATTACACTATTGGTGAAATGCACCAATACTTGCATTTGTACTTACATTTGTGTATTGGTGTGTATTTTAGCTTGCACTGTGATTTCTCTCTCTTTTTGTCCTTTCCTTTTGCGAGTTATAAAAACGTCTGGACAGTGCAGATCGGCAGGGCCATAATGAGCAACCAAGGGGACTGAAATCATGCAACTTTTTGGACTCTTGCTTCACAGTCCATCTGAATCCTGCAGAAAATTCTGAAAAAATATAATTGTGGAGTATTCATTGCTCAAATTAAATCAGCTTGTACTCAGAAGGAAAAAAGGGAGGTATTGGAAGGGATCTTGTTAGTAAAGCGTGCATGATAAGGGTCAAGCAATTGCAGAATGGTGAAATAACTGTCAGACGATATAGGGGGAAGTTAGAAGCAGTGAAGTTGTTGATGAGGTACTTTATGAAAGATGAGTTATAACCAGGTGAATACTCTTGAAAGATCGAAATAAATCCCCTTTAATAGTCAGTGCAAGAAATAAAGGTGCCTGTGGTGAATGTGGAGAAACTGGTTTGATCCAGCTTTGTAATGCTGTAATTTTTATAACCCTTTTTTGTCCTTCATTCAGAGTAGAGATTTCATTCCTTTTCGTATTTATCTTTCAAGAAGAGAAACTCCATACTTGACACACACACACAGCTGCAAAGGCAGAGGTTTTCTAAGCCATCAGTCACTGACAATGATAGTTGATTAACTGGCCTGGGCAGTGGAAATAAATTCTAAATTAGCCAAAGCCCTGGAAGTTAACATATATGGATTACACTGGTGCATATGTATTTCCTTTTTTTTCTCCTTCTGTTGCCCTCCTAAGATTATTTTTGTGAGGGTCTAGCTAGCTATGGATCACTCTCCTACCGGTTCCTACATTAGCCTTTTGCTTCAGTTTCCTCTTGGTCCATCTCTTGATTACATGATTAAAAAACTAAATAAGTATGACAAAACACCTGTTGGGTTTTTTCTTCTTTTTTCAGTATTCGCCTCTCCTAGGTTTTCTCTGTGGCAAATGCTTTAAACACGGCTAGAATCATTAGCTGAAGTGCATGTATACCCCCACCTACAGTTTCAAGCTTTTCTTATGATTTTGAAATATTCAAAATGTTCATGCAAGAGGGGTATTTTTTTCATTTTTGTCCTAACCTCTCATCTCTCTCTCTTTCCCTTACATCCATTCTCTGCATGGCTGCATCTCAAGAGGGGTTTTTCATGACCCATTGAAAAATGTAGCCTGCAGTGATGTCCTTTTGTGTGGAAAGCCAATGTCTGTGTGAAGTTTGTGAAAGAAGGTGGCAAGGGAGAGGGGGATTGTGTTCTCCAGCCATTCCACGTTGCCTCTCATCCAGCTGCCACAACTCTAAAGGAGGCCGGGGACAGACTGCGGCTCTTCTTCGCCCTCCAGCTGAGCACAGGGTTTGTGTGAGGCCCCTTGTTGCTGTTTCTCATCTCTCTGAACCCCAGATCTGCTCTCCTCCTCCTAACCCCCTCTAGACCAGCAGGCAGCGCAGGCCCAGCTCCTCCTCCCTTTGCTCTGTTAAACAACACCTGATACTGTTGGAACAGTTCAGTTGGAAGGCACCTACAATGATCACCTAGTCCAACTGCCTGACCACTTCAGGGCTGACACCGAGTCATCTTTTGGGTGACACAAAGAAGACCTCTTTTGTTCTGAGACTTTCAGTGAAACTGTTGAAGTGTCAATGCTGTGGTAGATTCAGGAGACTCCAAATAGTCTTGAGATGTCTCAGAAACAGGCTCAAATTCAGCCATAAGCTGTGGCGTAGGCAGGCCTTGGCCTATTCCTTGCTTTAATACGCCCACAGGGGCAGTTTTGCTACTTCTGCACAAAGGCTGCTGAAGAAGCTCATGGAGACCAGCGAGTCAGCATCTCAGCAGCTTGCATGCAGAGCACTGGGTGTCTGAAATCTCCGTCAGGTGTGGTGGGGTGTTTCTCCTGAGAGGGAAAACCCCTTCAGAATTCCCTCAGAGGGAAAAATAACAGGAGAGTGGCACTTTGACGACATGTAAAATCTCCTGAAAGAAAAGTAGCTGAGTTTGGTACAGGTCCTGTAAATAGAGATTTCTGTTGAAGGCAGAGTGGGAATGGTACTTTAGTACGGTGGTGGCAGCATGGCTTGTTAAACCATGTCTCAGGAGACCTGCATTCTTCTTTTGCTTTTACTACCAGGCTTCAACACTTTGTCCTGTCCTGAGAAGGTCACTTCATGGCTCTGTGACTTGGTTTCCTCACGTGTAAAGGGGAGATACTGGTATTCACTGTCTTTAAACACACAGAAACTGTTAGATTTAAAAGCCAAAGCCCAATCACTAAAAATCCTAACAGAGCAAGACCAGGACGATTGTAAGCACCCCAGACTCCTTGGGCACATCAAGAATGGTTATTATTAACGTGCAGAAAGGGCTTGGTATTGAGTATGCGGTGCAACCTGCAGTCTTTGCATGCCCGCTGCAGTTGGGTCTCATGGTGTGGGTGGTTTACAGGAACTCTCCCCATGTTCAGATCAGCTCTGAGGCACGTGTACCAGCCCCAAGGGATCTGCTGTCAGGCCAGTGGCTGGCCAGTGCCTCGCTCACCTCAAGCCATGGCACACGGGATGTAACGCTCTCCTGTGGCTGCTGCTTTTTCTGGGGAGAGAGTGAGAGAAAGAGGTCATCACGTCGCCTCTTGTACTGGTGGGAAATGCAGATACCATGTGGGAAGCACACTCCTCCCCCTATGGAGGAGGAGAAGAGGCATGAAATGCACTTGTTGAAATTATCTGACCTCACCTTAGTAAAGTTATACAGCTATGTGTGTCTTGGCACGATCAGAATCTATCTCAACCCCAAACCTTTTCTTTTGAGATTAGCTTTACCTCTGAGGTCTTAGAAGATATTTCTGGAAATGAAATAGTTGGCTGAAGTTGATAAATAAAATGACTTGTCTTTGGAAGCAAAAAGTCATTTTCTTTCCTTCCTCCTGCCTCCTGACTTTATTTCTCTAAAATTTCGTGCTGACTTTAAAGAAAATAGTGCTTTCTTGTGACAGCTGGAGGGGAAGAGAAGTCCCCTGACTAAAGTTACAACTTTAACTACGGATTTGCTCTAATCAAAACCATAAACTTACTGTGTTAAAAACTCTGGGAGATGCTGTCTCTTACCCACTCCAGATTCACTTATTCTAGGTGCTCTACCCTCATTGTTCCTGAAGTTATTTACTGAGAGCTATCATCAGGATCCTAAAGAGCCAATCCTGTCTTTCTTTTAAAATTATCTTTTAAGCTTCCAGTGAACTGAATAATTTTCTACAATCAAAAAGAGTTTTAACAAGAGGCTGTGTCACAGATATGTAGATTCATTCCTAAGGGAAAGGAGCTTAGTCTAATGTTGAAGAAAAAATATAACTAGTAATAGGTTTTTGTTCTTATATTCATTGAACCGAGTGTCATCTTATGTAACAGGAAGAGTCTATTAAGCAATGTCATATAAAATCGACTCCTTTCCAGATTGTTTTTAAATCTTCTCCATCATTCTTTCCAAATGAGAATGAAAATACAGAAAAAAGTATACAAAATTGAAATTGATTCAATATATTGGTTTAAATCAATAATAGATTTTGATAACATAAGAAGATTATTTGTTAATTTGCTTTAAATTATTGTTCTGATTTTATTAAATTAAATTTGGAAAGCATATTGTTCTGAAATGAAAAATAAAGCTCCAGAAGAGTCAACCTAACTGAATTACCTGTTCCCTATTACTTGCAGTTGGTATGATTTCATTCTTTTATGAAGTCAAGGGTTTGGATGCTACAAGTAAAGGCCAGGCTGTACTATACTTTGTGAAATTTATGGCTTTTTACCTTTTTTTACCAGATCAAACATTTGACACCTTACTACTATGAGTACAGAGGTGTCAAATGGATTAAGAGTAATTCATCACAGGACCTCAGAGCATCTGGGCTTACCTCACTGGATGGAGGTAATTTTGGTGGGTTCTGCAGGGTTTGGCCAAACTTGGCATAATTTTCATCACAACTTTGAAGACTGATCATTACCAACAGCTTTTACAGATGGCACAAAGACCAGGGTAGCAGGAAACATGGGAGAGGACAGGTTTATAAAACAGTATTGGTAGTTTGACAAGCACAGCTCATTTAAACAAAATTTGAATGTTTCTAATGCTTTTAATACCATGCTAGCCAATGACTAAGTGAGACCTGGGGTTTATAAGCAGACAAGAAACTCAACATGAGTTCCCAGTATGATGCTGTGATAAGAAGAGCTGATACTGAAAAAGCAGAGAAAGCAGAGGAAAGGGTTGGAAGAAACATTTACTAGAGACAGTATTAGAGAGAGGCTATAGCTTATAGTGAGTAATTTGTTTGCCTTCTGAAAAGTAATTTGGTATCCACCCGGACACTTCCACTGGGCTAGCAGCCAGGTAGTCATTTATTTCAGAGAAAGGCATAACTGGAATCAATGTCTGGAAGCAAGACAAATTACGGGGAGCCCTTTTGAACTGGCAGAAAGTGAAAACTTACAAGAACTTCCCAGTTTAGCTGCTGGCAAGGGAGAATGCTTGAGATATCTTGCCTGTCCTCAGCCAGGAGAGTGGTTGGGAAGCTTATGCTCCTGGCTGAAGCCTGGGGAGGGCGCACAGCATGGAGATGGTGTTGGGGGGGGGCGGGGGACAGGCTGGCTAAGCCCTTTTAGTGAAGGGGACAGAGCAAGGGAAGAGTGGGGACCCTTCATCTGGTGTTTCCCAACAGAGGATTTTGAATTTGCTGAAAGGGTGTTGTGGCAGGAAATTCTTAACTTGGTGACTTTGGATGGCCTGGGATGCACTAAGATCAGGGGAGGATAATCATCCTGGCTTGCCTACTCTCACTGTCTAGTCAAACTGTGATTGGTTTGTCCCTTAAGTGAAATTCTCTGAAACAGATGAGTTCCCAAGTAGAGTTTTGATTTCAGTTACATACTGCTTTCTAAAGGAAAAGCATACAGAAAAACTTTGATAAACTCTATTTCTAGCAAGTTTACTTCATGTCTCTGTTTTGGTCCTCCCATCTATAAGAATCAGGTAATTCTTGCAAAGTGTGAACCCTGTGCTCTTCTCCTCAAGGAAGACTTTGTGCCTTATTTAGTGTTAGTCTCTTTTGTGGAGTTTGAGAGACATGAGGAAATGGCAGTATGAATGTCATTTTGCCTACTGACAGATGTGAGCGCACAAACTGAATTAGCTGTGGGGAAGGGGTGTGTACAGATAAAATGAGGACATGGGAAGAGGAGTGTCTGACCATGCCGGCATTCTGCAAAATGTAAAAAGAATATAAATAAAGAATATGTAAATGTGCACAGCATTTCCATGGTCCTATTGGGAAGTTTGCATGCTAGCCTGTGTATCATCTTTGAAATATTTATTTTGTCTGAAGCCAGAGGGTTCAGCTCTCATTAGATTCACCTTCTAATCCCTAGGGAAGTGAAAATTAATTCTAGGCAGTTTGTTATTTTCAGTTTTGAGACATTATTTACAAAGAAACCTCTGCCTTCTCTGCATGACTATGAGAGCCTAACATGATTTACTTAAGTGCATGAGTTTCCACTAATACATGGCAAGAATATGTGCAGAACCTTTCTGTTTTCTCTGCTCCTCACACCAGTCCACCTATGCAACACACAGTGCTCTGCCTGGCTGCACGTTTTTGCTCTAAAAGTCAGTGCCATTCAGCAGTGCATTATGTGTGAATATCTAGGGTTCCCAAACTTAGCTACCCTGCACCTGGAAGACAGATGATTTTATATTTGCTGACTGACTACATACATAGCTAAATCCACTTCCCACTGCACTGTAGGTAGCCTAGCCACCGTGGCTACTGTAGGACAGCTCAGAAAGGCCTCCTTGAGTAGTGACAGATGGGAATCTGCATGGTAGGATTAGTTCGGACAAGCTATTCAGTGTTCATTTAGTGTTCACACCCAGAAAAATTTTATTGCTACACTGCTGGCTGACGGACAGCATCAGGACTTACTCTTACACATGCCTTTCAGAATGACTGGCTTGTTAAAGTGCACAGGAGAAGATATTTTCACCATGGAAGCTATCAGCTGTGCTGTTCAGTTGACTGTGTCTTAAAGTTTCCTGCATTTCACTTGTATCTTCTTCTTTGGGAAAGTGTGTGTTCAGTTGGTCTGTGCTGTGGACTTCTCTGAGGCAGGTGAAGAAAACAGATGAATGGTCAGAGTCCAGAGAAAGCCTCCCAACTGCCTCCTATGAGGGACTGATGACTTTTCCCTGAGCTGGCTCACTACTGATATATGCCTTTGTTGACTTACCGCATAATCCTATACTTGTTATAAAGTGAGGTCCCTTGTCTCCTATTTAACTTTATTACAGGAGTGCTGACCAGAGATTCAGGTCTCCACACATCCAAGTGTGTAGTTGTCCTATAAAACACTCCCAGCAGTGGCAGTTATTATTCATCCCTGTGGCAAAATGGAGACCAGGTGCCTTGTTTTGAGAACAAGATTGATACCCACACCCCAGGACCCCTGCATGAGAGATTTCTGAATTCTTTCCTTATTTGCCTCCTGGAGAAACATCTAGGAGAAGCAAACGTTCAACATTTGGCTGCTTCCAGCCAGCTTCTGCATACATAGCTACCTATGGAGATCAGAGTCTCTCCAAAGAATACGAAGGAAAGTAAGACCCTGAAAAATCTTCTGCTGGAGCTGCTATCCTTATCCTCTTGAGCAATGAGATTTATTCTGTTTGCCAGGCAATCTCTGTTCTACTGACTTCCCTCTCCCACAGGCACATAGGAAGCACTTTGCTCTGCTAAGGGAGCTCATGTCCTTCATGAAAAAAAAAGTCCTTCCAAGAGAGAAGAACAATGGGAAAGGTGGATGTTACCAGAGGCAGAGACTCAGCTCTCACCAGGGCAACATACCTGTGGCAAGTAAGAAGTATTAGGACGGGCTGTGTAACACACTGGGAACTCCCCGTAGCGTGACTGGTCACTGAAAAGCATCTGCAATAGCTTAAAGTTTCTCAAAAGACAGAGTCAGCTGCTTGACAAGGTCTAGATTCATCTTACTTACCAATAGAGGTCAAAAAAATCAGGGACATAGTCTAAGCTAATCGTCTAGGCTCTCTAATAATAATATTAGACATACTGGTTTTGGATAAAGTACTGATTTTGTAAAATTCTGCTTTCTCACTATTTCAGTTTAAGCCACAATAAATCACAGCACTTTGACATTTTTCTGAGCTCCCCTAGCAAAACCATGGAAGCACAGATTTCACAGTATTGGTGTTTCTAACATTAAGCATATTTCTTCAAAAAGAGAGTCTTAAGCTGACATAAAAATATTGAAAGACCTTATCATAGAAGGAAGAAAAAAAGTGCATTTTTGTTAAGCAGAGTGAATTTTTCTTCATTTTGACCATATACGTAGACTTGAACTTCTCTTCTATAATTCAGAAGCTGGTTCTTTAGGTCAAGAAGGAAAGCTTCCACACCTAATCTAAATCTGCAAGATCTTGTTCAGGCTCAGTTTATGGCTAGTTCAGAGGAGTAATGGTAGTGGTAAATTGTAAGGATTTTAATGATACCTTCTGACATTCAGGTAGATTATGATCCCTGAGGGGAGAATTAAAGACTTTCTTCTTTAAGCCATTTAAAAATAGGTACCTAAAGGTGCTTATTAATAAAGAGAATTCCACTTTAGGATTCTATTTTGTAGGCAAAAGGCACAATTTTTTTGTAGGCTCCTAACAATTTTGATGCTAAAGACAGGCAACCTTTAAATGTGTGCAGTAAGAATGTTTGCCTTTATTTAAAGTGTTTTCTGAGGTCCTATCCCCTGCTAAATTCTGGCTGTCATTCAAAATGTGGTAATAGCATATAACCCAATATGAACATGGAAACTGCCGCATATTGATTTTTACATTCTTTAAATGACCTCAGTCTTAGTTTCATATTGGCATAAGCCTTTTATATTGACTTATGAAGATCTAAAAGATAGCTGAGCCATCCTTTTGGCATGGTATGTGTTTGGAATAGATCCTCCCGGGTTGGTTTTTGGGTTTTGTTTTTTACCCAGCTCTGACGCAGTAGGATATTGAGTGTGCCCTGAATATAGCCTTGAGAGTTAGAGCTTTCCTGACTAAGCTTTTCAGCTGCTTGATCTCCATATACTTCATTCAGAGGCACCTAGTGGAACAGAGCCTGCATCCTGCTGATAGGTGTTCTTGCAATTTGCTTTTAGATGTGCTTTATCTTTCATTTTCATTCACTGACTCAGGTATCTGCCAAAAATATGTGTTTGTTATACCTCGTTGTATTTCATGGTTTTGTACTTTCACTCTGCTGCTGGAGAATGTTGTTGTAGTATGTTTGTTAGTCTTGCTCCCTTCCCCATCCCTCATTTCATACTGCATGGAACATGTCAGCCTATTAAAGTTACATGAAAAAAATGTGACCAGAGCCTCCGTCTCAGCTTTTATTAGCTTTACTAATGTTACGGTGTACTTTAGAATCAAACTCCTCTCCTCTGCTTGAGATAGTAACTTTAAGGGGCTCTACTAGCACATTTAGTAATGCATTTTGATTTTTTTCTGAAAGCATACCAACTTCTTAATAGCATGCTTTCTTCTTCTGTTACCACAATTTCATCGATAAGCTTATTCTGGAGGTGTGATTTCTTCCTATTTACTGTCTTAAAAAAATGTGCAAAGTAAATTCTACTCCAGAAGGAAAAGTACAGTAATGATGAGTCAACTGAAAAATAGGGGAAATTTTCTAAGGGTCAGTCTAAAGTCAGTGTCAAAGAACTTTCCACTTTTGGAAAGTGGACTTAGCCTAAGTTGTGATAGTTTTGTGAATTTTACTTTTGACATGGAAGTAGACATCATTTAAATCTTGCTCCTTAAAAACTCTCATCACATATTCATCAAAAAAATACATCCAAACCAAGGTTTTATTTTTCATCTTGACTATTTTTCTGCAGGAATACCATATATCTTCCAGTTATTTAAAGTCTACAGAGGCATGAGGCTTGCTTATAGCTTGACAAGCAGTCTTGAGATCCACCAAATAGCTTAAGTCATCAGAGGTTTTTCTGCCTCTTGAAATTAGATTCTAGCACCTGATTTAAGAGAGGGACCTTCCATTCCTATATAATATTAGAAAAGCTGTCATCTTATTATGAAATCCCAGTATTTAACAAACCATTCTCTAGACACAGGATTTCCTATGAACAGTTTATACAACAATGGTTAATAAATATTTTAATGGTCTTTGAAAGTTATATCTCAAAGACACTAAGAAAATATTTGTCATTAATTACCACTGTGCCATTTATGCTGTAGTTATGTCCAGGTTTCCCCTATCTGTTCTGCTAGACTAATTAAAACAGAGAGCAGTATTTTTTCCTCAAATGAAATTCAGGTATTTGATCAATAATTTTAATTTTGCAAAGGAAGTCAAGATTTCCTCATTTGATCACTGCTTTGATCTTGTTCAAGTTCAGATTTGGGTGAATGGAGGGTATGGTGGGAAAACCCCAAACCACATAAAATATTGCCTCCTATATTTTGGTGCAATAGAATGAGTTGTAGAAAAGCAGTTAAACCCCTCATCTCGTGTTTGAGTCAAGATTCTATCAGGGTCCACTTCAAAGTGTCTGGCAGCAACAGCGGTCACTTCAGTACTTTAACTGGACATTGGATTAAGTCTGCAAGCACATATCTTCAGAGGCATGTAGGCATTTAATATTTTTTAGGTGTCTAATTAAAAACACTGAAAAGAGTTTGGATGATTGAGTCCAGATTCTCAAAGGCATTTCTGAATTTTATGAACTTCTAAATGAATGTATGATTTAATCTATATTGCCTAACAACTTTAAAGGCCAACATCTCATTTACATGGAGGCCAATGCTTTCAGGTGAAAGTAATCAAGCTCTTTACATTACTAGTGTGAGATCAATCAGTTTTAAGTTTGCATCAGTAAAAAGTGCTTGCACTTAGCATTGATAAGGTTAACCAGTGCACCTTTCATCCCTGAGTTAGGTATGCATGATCCTTCTGCAGTGCCTGGGAGAACCAATTGCCTAAGTGTAATAAAGTATTTATTGGAGCAGTATTTATTGGTCTCCCACCTTCTTGTTCGAAGTCTGGCAGAAAAGGGGTCAGGTGCCTATTCTGGCTCAGAGTGAGTGGTGCAAGGAGGCATCTGTGGTCTGTGAACTGGAGTGGTTTCGCCAAGGCCAGCTAGTCATGAGACTGCCAGGCTGGTGAGCTGTGGGGAAGCACTAGATGCAGACCAGGTAGGGTTATCAAAGCTGGGATTGTTATGTGCATATGTGTCCCTGAAATGAGCTAAAGCTTTCACAGAGCTTTATGGGATGAATGCCACACTGTGGGTTTTTCTTTTCCTCATTATATTTTCACTCCCATATACAGCTTTAATTTGGTTACATTGGAAGTTGTCTAAATGCTGATGGTGGGATGACTCTATATTTCTTGCTGCCTGGGAATGACAAGACATCCTTCCTGTTTCCTGTGAGGAAGATTAATTTTCTTATATGTGCATATGTTGCATAGTCCCCAAAATCAAAATTACTCACTTTATATGTATAACATAAGCAGTACACATACAGAGAACATGCTTTATGTTGCAGCTTTAAAAATTTGAATTTTGAAATTACCTAAAAAACTAGTTCTGTTTTACAGACGGTCTTTCATATTCTGCCACTGGAAGGCTGGGGGGAGAAGGGAAAGAGGTAGTGGGAAAATATGACATGTATGGTCACAGTGTCACACACAAGAAAGAATTGAATTAAGGTTGCAAGGAACAGGAAATAACAGATACAAAGTCTTTCAGATATTTGATTTTTCAAAGCTAATAAAATCCTCTCAGTTATTTTTCACAATTTTTCTGATTTTCTATAAGGAAAAAAGGTCAAACTAATTCTTCTATAAGGAAAAAAGGTCAAACTAATTCTTCTATATGTGAAAGCAAACTTTCCCTATCCAAACCCTTGGGGAAGTTTTTAAAGATCTACAGAAGTAATGATTCAGAAGAACTTCCCCTCTGCTTATCACAGGCCATTGCATTTCATTTAAATATTCCTGTATTGAGTCTAGTATCTTGTATTAGACTGAAGCACACCCTTTGCAAAGCAGCAGACATTGATTTGGGGACATCAAAAGAAGGAAAAATTACTCCTTTCTTGTGTAATTTGTTCCCAATAATAATCACCTTAGCTGTTAGGAAAAATCTGTCATTGTTTCTAAGCTGAGTTTGTCTGGCTTTGACTTTTACGTATTTGTCCTTGTTATGCTTTTCTTTGCAGTCTGAAAAAGCTCATCAGTACCTGCTATTTTCTCCCTGTGGAGGTCTTCAGATACTGTAATCAAGTCACCTTTCCGTGTTCTTTTTGATAAACTAAATGTGCTGAGCTCTTTAAGTCACTCACAGTAAGAATTTTCTCCAGTCATTTCACTTATTTTTGTGGTGCTTTTTACGTATCCTTTCCAACTTTTCATGGTCTTTTTTTGCAATATGAACAAGACAACAATTCCAAATATCATCAGCAATGTCCACAGAAGTAAAATCACCTTTCTACTACTCCTTTTCAGACATTTAATGGAAATTAGTCCATTTTAGCACTGATATGTAGGCTGAGTGTTTAGTGAGTTTTTGTTCAGTCCTTACAGCTGAGATCCACTTGGAGCTACTTTGTTTTTTTTACTGGGAGGAAAGTTCCTAGTCTGTTAATGTGTCTTATATTTGTTTGTCCTATCTTTATACTCTCATATTTGTGTTTGAACAGTGCCTTATGGGCTATAATGCGACCTACAGGACAGACTGCCTCCTCTGCTGGAGGGCCTGTTGAGGAGATTGATCTGGGAGGGGGCAGAAGCCCAGCTCTGCCTGGTGGGTGCCTCCTTGCTCTGCCTTTGATTTCAGAGAAGCTCAAACCAGGGCAGAGAGAGTCTAGCCCATGGGGGTCACGCCATCGGTGTAGAGCTTTTGTTGCTGCTTCCTTTTGGCTGTCTTTGCTCAGATATTTCTAATGCTCCACTAGCTATGGCTTTGTTCAAGATGTGAGTCTGGGTTTGGTATCTGGGTGAGAAGGCTTTGCTTTCTTTTCCCTTGCAGTTGTCTTTTCTTTGCTTCGAACCAGCATTTGGTTTTATTTTCTCAATGAGTCGTAATTAGAGCGTTTTAGAAAAACGGATATTATTTTTAACATTTCCTGTTGGTCATACAATGACATTTCTGCCCATATTTTAATTAATAGCTATTTTATTCATTGGGCATGTTTTGTCAACACTTTTTTTTCAAATTATTTTTTATTTTACATATCAAAGTTTTAAAGGCAAATAGACACATTGCCCTATATGTTCGTTAGCTGGACTGATCAAATCTTGTATTTCCACTATAAATTATTAATGATACATATAAAAATCTAGCTAGACATGTTTCTGAGTGTGTTGCATGTGCATCTTTTAGCTTGGATACACATTCAAAATATGTGGGTGAAACAGTTTTGAGAAGGAAAATCTGTCTTTGAATCTCAAAATAAATTAATAGCAATGAGCAAAAGTAACTAGGGGGAGGAAGCATTTCAGAAAGGAGAGTTAGGTATATCCCTGTGTTAACAGGCTCTTCTTCATCATCTGTTGTGTCTGTAGCAGAGCCAGAAGCAGTCCTCTGCACCCTGGGACACAGGCTGTGCCCCAGAGTCAGAGTGTCATCAGGGCAGAACAAAGCAGGGTCCTGTCTCAAAAAAACAGATCCTATTCTTCTGTGTAGGCTGAGGTTCTTACTAGCTGGGCAAAACAAATGCTTTATTTTGGTGTGATTAAAGGATGCAGAAAAAATGCTATAGTAATTTCTTCCTCACTGTGGTATCCTACTTAAACAATAGTCATCTTTTACATTAGCAGTCACAAAGGTGAGGACTGGGAAAAGCTGAGGATAAGAAAGGAGGAGAAATTGGAAATGAAGGAGCAAAGAAGTGAAATGACTAAAACTTGTATAAGCTGGCATCGTTGCAGTGAATTGAAGGAAGAGAAACTTTCATATAAGAGGCAATCTGGCCCAGCAGATGCAACAGTTAACATGGATTCTTACCAGAGAATGGGATAACTATTCCTTCCACAAAACAGACCCAGAAGGCTCACAATCACTGACATTTAGCTATAAGAAAAGGAAAAAAACTCCATTTTGATCACTTGCAAATGTAATAATGATATTTTCTTGCAGAAAGAATTGAGAAGATAGAATTGAAGCCAGCATTTGGCTAATTAGATTAAATGTTTTCATATACCTGTTTTTGGCTATGGTGACTAGTTCTAGCTGCTAATGCAGGTGCTGAGAGACTGAGTCAAATGTATTTACTATTATACCAAGAGTCTCGCATTTGTGTGCACTTCTGCCATAAATTAGAAATTACAGAAAAAAACCCAACTATGGCAAAGCCTGACTGAAAAACTGTAACATATCTGAATGTGCATAATCATATTTTGAAATAATAAAACCTTACTTTTTTTGTTCTTCAGGTACACAAAGATGAAGACAGCAACCAACATCTACATTTTCAATCTGGCTATGGCAGATGCACTAGTTACCACGACTATGCCTTTCCAAAGCACTGAGTACCTGATGAACTCTTGGCCCTTTGGTGATGTGCTGTGCAAAATAGTTATTTCGATTGACTATTATAACATGTTTACCAGCATATTCACACTGACCATGATGAGTGTTGATCGATACATTGCAGTGTGTCACCCTGTGAAGGCTCTGGACTTCCGTACACCTCTCAAGGCGAAGATAATCAACATCTGTATCTGGCTATTGTCCTCATCTGTTGGTATATCTGCGATAGTTCTTGGAGGTACCAAAGTCAGGGAAGGTGAGTGTGAGCATGCAAAATTGAGTCTCTTTGTTTCTCAAATGACATAAAATGTAGATTGGAATATTGACTAAATCTGACTGATTCCTTTGTCAATAATTTGTGCACACTCAGAATGTTCATCCACTTTCCTTTGTTCAAAAAGTATGTCTAAATTTCTGACATTTTGAAATATGTTGTGGAACATTACAGTATGACATATAAATCATTTAAGCTCAGATGCCTTTGCCAACTAAGAGAACAAAATGCACTTTGAAGCATTGTCCGTGCTAGAATAAGAGCATTAAAAACTAGTAGCAGACACCAGGGGAAAAGAATCAGGAATTCGATTACAGTGGACAGATCAAAGATCAGTTTAGGATGACACTTGAAATGTGGGCTTAAGGTGCATTTTTGTAGGTGTTGTAAGAGTAGTTCTGCTGAAGTTCTGAGAGCAGAAACTAGGTTGCTTGTCATTAGTATTAATATTAAAACTATCATTAGTATTAAGACGTGGGAGCTTATTATCGGCAGCCATTTTGCAGAACTTGAAGGTGTGGTGAAGAAAGGAAAAAAGTCAGTAGCTGGAGAGAGAAAATGAAGCTAAATTCTATGAATATGACAGTGTCTCAAATTCTTGTTTAAAAGGGATGGGGATGTACATGGAGGCTTGGAAAGGCTGAGAATAAGGATCAGCAGAGGAACTGGGAATACAGACCGTGGTAGGGAAGCAACCGCAAGAACATGAAGTCAATGAAATCTGTATGCAGACCACGTGTAGGCTCTGCTTGAAATTTATAATACATGAAGGACTGCAGATTTAGCCCCTGTAACTGGCGAATTATTACCAAAATGGCCTTGCTATGGAGTTAATCTTGTTTTGAAATCGTCCTTGAGAAGGAAAGGGGAGAAGCATTCTCACACACATATACTTCATACCCACAAGCATGACACTGGTGCAGGAGCACCTCAGTGTCTTCAAAAGTCTTGAGGCCTCTAATGATGTCCTTGCGTTGGGGCCATCTGTTATGGATGGCTCGATAAAATACAAGACATGCATACTTATTTGGTGGTAGTCTTGTTTGAGATGTAAATAATCTTTTGAAGAATGATTAATAAGTTCCTGATTAACAACGTTTTTTATTAGAAAGGCTTCACTTCTCCCAAGAGAAATGGTGAACTTTACATAAGGACACTGTTTTATCTGGCAGAGACAATAAATGCGGTGTGTTAAACTGTTTGGCATAGATCAATGCAAATAAAATATTTCAGTAACAGCTGCTCAAGGGCTGATCGTTTTGGCTGAAGATGTATAGATTTTGTTCTTGCTGTTGGTCTTCTGGTGGGTAGGTGACAGAAGAGTCCTCTGGAAACTCTTTTTTTTCAGCCCTTTTGGGGGATCAAGTGTCCTGGTGTGCAGTGCTATAACTCTTCTCCACGGTAAAGTTTTGACAGGCTCTGTAAAACAATGTCTAGCTCAGGAACATTCACTGCCAGGCATCTTCATTTGGGAAGAATGATCGTCTCACTATGTATGAGATCTTGAAGGTCACGGGACATTGCCTTGGTCAGGTGTTTTGTTGGAGCATGCTTAACTAGCAGAATATTCCTGTCATTCACTGTAAGCATCACATTTAGAGCAGGGGGCTGCTCTGAGACCAGCAATGATTAAATGCCTTTTCCACACCACATGGCAGGCAGCTTTTTTTTTTCCTCCTGAAACAGAGACTAGTAATACACAGCTCAGCTGAGCCAAATGAGGTTGGAAATTATTGACAAATGCCTGTCAGCCCCTCTTGTTCAGCCCTGCTTGTCTGATCTAAGGTCTCTCTTGAGCATTTACTGCCAATTATCTTGTCTGGTGTGTTCATGAATTGCACTGACAAACGGTGAAGGGGAAAAGCAAGGATCCTTCCTTTTCCTGACAACTGGAGCTCAGGACTGAAACTTTATGATATATTGGTCAAAATAGTTGTTGTTTATATACTACAGGGCCTCTGCTGCATTCAGTTTTAAACAACAACTGAACACCAAATGGAAAGTGATTATATTTAAAGTTCCCACTCCATGCTCAGTTAGTCCCCTTTGTTCTCACAGTACAGGATTGCTCCCAGTGGTGTCCTTCTGGATAATTTTACATCTGTGTAAACATTCCTTCTCTGGCCTTAATGGAACCTTTCTTGCTGAAGAATTGTTCACTTAAAAAAAATTATAAAATTAGAGGTACTATTAGTATTCCCAGTAATAGTATGAAGGCTCCATTTGAGTACAGAGGAGTATGGATGCCTGAAGGTGACATAATAATGTATCTAACAAAACTATATTTCCTGTGTCAAGGTTAAGATTAATCTTAAATGGTAGCTTATTAAACACATGTTAAAATGTATTTACACTAAAATGCCATCTAGAATGCAGTATTTTTCCTTAAATATATCAATATATTTGGACTATTTGGCTTTCAGAGTGGAAAAGGTCAGTATGAAATCTTTAGTACTCTGTTGTGACACTGTACTTAGTTCTGCATATTTTCATGCAACAAGAGTAAAATATAACTTGGATTTTATTCTCTTCCAAAGTTCCTGAAAATTATTATGATATTGTGCATTATGACAAGGATCTTTGTTGATTGTTTGCCAGTTGTAATCTGGGAAAATATAAAAGAGTTCCATACAATTCATAGCATTATATATATCTAGTAAAACACAGGAATATTAATGAACTTAGAATAAGATTTTCCATAGAAAGTAAACTGTAATGAGATGTAAAGACAATCATTAAATTTGTATTCAATAATTTGGAATTCTAAAACACCATTTCCAACTACAAATTATATTAAAATGTAGGAAGCATGACCTAATAATTTTGATAAATATATGAAATTATGTCAGTAGATCTGAAGTGGCAGTTTCCTCTGGGAGGGGGATTCAGTGAGTAGCTGGATATGGTCCGAGCAGTCATCCCTGATCACACCTCACTTTTATCCAGAACTGCACATCTAGATGCGCCTTTATTAGTTTAGATATTTATAGCTGCATCCTGATTTTATTGCTGCTGCTAGGCCATGATCTACTACAAATAACAGCAATAATCAACGTGAAAACTTCTTTGAAGATGATTGTTGATATTTCTAGAGTAAAGTTAAGTAAAAGAAACTATACTTATGAAAACCTAGATCACAAAGGTTTTAGAAAAGTTGACTGAGTGTCAAGACCCTCTTAAGTCATACTTGTGCTCTCAGCTTAGCATCCTCCATCAGGCTTGAAAGATATGCCTTTTCACTTTCCAGCTTTCAGAATCATCCATTAGTTGTTATATTATTTGATTTCAACTTTTTTATTTAAATGTTTTAGTATTCGATAGCACTCAGTAACAGCTTTCTGATATGTAACCGCGGAAATGCCTATATGATACCATAATGATAACTTTCCTCCCTAGCTGTTTTTCAAAACAAATTCTCTGCAATATCACCTTGATTTGTGAAGCATTTTGATAGCAGGGAAATATGGCTTGATGGAATTTTTCTGACTAGTTCTGCTGGAGACAGGTATGAAAAAGTGATGTGCAAGGGTATATTGAATCATTCCACCCTTAGATCTGATTCAGTAAAAGCCAATACATAATAATTTGTAGAAGAATGACAAATTCAGTAGGGAAAATGAAAAAAATCCAACGAGTAATGCAGTGCTCAAGAGGGTAAAATCTAAGCTACAATTCAGAGTGAAAAATCCCTGTGTTACCTTAACATATCTTCAGTAGAGTTTAACTGCTGGTAGTAGTTGTAAATTCATCCCTTCTCTTGCCTTGCCATTTATCTTGTTTCTTGGTTTTCCATATGGTTTATATGCTAGAAGGCTCCGATGAGGTCAGCAAATGAAACCTCAAATATTTCATTCCTTAGCAGCCTCCTGTCAGATGAGATATTTCTGGGACATAAAATAAAGCGATAGCCTGTGACTCTGAATCCTGGCATGGGCAATCAGAAAGGGAGTGGGCTGGTGTTGGTGGTCCTGATCCTGCAGCCTCTGTGCAGGCTGAATTTTCAATGACGTGATCTGCAAAAAGAGCAGCTTCCATTTGACTCCACGCACACACATATTTTATTTGCTTCTATTTAACTGAAAAGAAGCTTTTGCCAGGAAATAAGTTTTTCTGAATGCAAGTGCTTACATGTATTCCATTTGCACTGAAGAAGGCACGTGGAAAAAGATAATTTCGCAATCATCATACATTGGCAAAATCTTCCTATGATCAAAACTTCATTCGGCTCCCACCATTCATGATACCAAAAATCTGTCTCCGCCCACAGACAAAAACATATGTAGCTTGATAATAATGATGAGATTTTTACTCCATTGAACTCAGTACTTGTTCTGGCTTTAAATCTCAGTGAGACTCAAATGGCAACATCTTTACAAATTTTTATTTTTCTGCTCTGAATTTTTAGAGCCTCCCATGGGAAACAAATTTTATACAATGCGTTTTAAAAAGCCCCTATCTCTCTAAGTAATTTCTAGAGACAGCTGCATAAAACCAGTTTCAATGGTAATTGAAAGGTTTCCTGCATTTATTAGTATCACATTACATGATAATCACTTTTCCTAGCTGATGCTATGATAATTACATTGTTTAGAATATCTAATAATAAAGCAATTTTCTTCTTCTTGCTTCTTTCATTCCCAGATACTGCTAGCACTGAATGCTCCTTGCAATTTCCAGACAGAGATTACGTGTGGTGGGACATCTTCATGAAAATCTGTGTCTTTGTCTTTGCATTTGTAATTCCAGTTCTCATTATAATTGTTTGCTATACTCTCATGATCCTGCGCCTTAAAAGTGTACGGCTTCTCTCAGGGTCTCGAGAAAAAGACCGAAACCTGCGCCGCATCACCAGGTTGGTTCTTGTGGTTGTGGCAGTTTTCATTATCTGTTGGACTCCTATTCACATTTTTGTGCTGGTTGAAGCGTTAGGGGATGTGTCCCACAGTACTGCTGCTATATCCAGCTATTACTTCTGTATTGCTTTGGGTTACACCAACAGCAGCCTCAATCCAATCCTTTACGCTTTTTTGGATGAAAACTTCAAGAGATGTTTCAAGGACTTCTGCTTCCCCTTTAAGATGAGGATGGACAGGCAGAGCACCAGCAGAGTCAGAAACACTGTGCAAGATCCGAGTTACATGAGGGAAGCAGATGGGACAAACAAACCTGTATGACTAGTCGTGGAAATGTCATCTTTCTGTCCTCAAGAGAGAGAAGAGTCCAACGACCTAGGACTGACACAGATTACCACTGCAGTTTGAACTAGATTCATCCAGACAGACATTTCTGGAATATTTCAGAAATCCTAGTAGATTGAACTAAAGCAAGCTAATTATTGACAAACAAGAATCTCCTGAAAATAAGCTCAAATGAGAAGGACCTGGCTGATGGTCAGGTTTTGGTACCATGTTTGCTGTAGTTGAGTAGGTACTAATACACACTTTTGGGGAGACAGGAGATAGTGTTGTGCCAGCTGATTCTGGATAAGGAAAGTTCTGTCTTTTCTCTTTACAATACGTAAGGTTATATTAAGCAACATTTGGTCATAACACTGAGTTACGCCGGAAACTTCTGCCCCAACAGTGATTGCTTCTGAACTATGTAGTTTGACAACTTGATTTGTCATACTCTTTTACAGTGAAGAGTGTTGTTCTGCAGAACAATGCCAGAGCTAAAATCAATATTGTCTTCAAGTAATATATCTGTAACATTTGTCTGTGCTGTGGAAATCCGATTTAAGCATTATCTGCCTACACACCAAAGTGATTTTTTTGTGTCTGTGTATGGTAAAGCATTTTGGCATTTAAAAATATTGGGATTTAAGGACAATTGTTAGTATATTTTTAGTGTGTGTTTAATCACCTGTGTGTAATGTTTTCTATGTGTGATTTCCCAAGATGATTGTATATTTATTGATTGTGAATAATATAATATGTGTTTTCAGAGTGTATTTTGAACAAGAGGCTAGAAAACTTCAAATACTTCACTTGTTACAAAACTGATGAAAAACCATGCCACATTCATTACATGGGGGGAAATAATTGCATTCCATTTTCAGTAAAGGGACAAACAGACATACTTAAAAATAGTGCTGTACTTGTTTTCCTGGACAATTTCTAAGTGACTAAAATAAATATTTGATGAATTAGAAACTAGTGAATTAGCACATGGATTAACTCGATTGATACAAAGGAAATGAAGATTAAATTATCTGGATGCTTTAATGGCACTTGATTGGAAAAATTCCTATTTTATTGATGATGATACATTTTCGTTGATACAGTCATATGAATTCAGTAAATTTCTCTGTTTTCCTGTGAAGATGGAGATGCCAAGGCACAGCTACACAAGTTCCTGGCTTGCTGAAGGTAAGTTTATGATAAAACTGAGCCTAACTTTCAGTCTGTAGTCTTTTATCTTCCTAATGGTTATATATTATTACTCTTACTTCTGCTATTGGTGAAGTTTGGAGGAATGTTCTCATTATCTTCACTGGGAACAGATCTGCTCACCAGACATCTTCCTGGTAACTTTGTCCTTTATGCAAAATGATGAATAAGGTGGTGCCTTCATTGCATGGCAATTTTTCTCCAAACTAAACACAGTCTGGTTTGGTCCTAGTGGACCAAAAATCCTTTATGCACACCAGTATAAATCATGAGATTTGCTCTTGTGGCTGGCAGTACAGTTCCTGTGGAAATGGTGTAAAGATTCATCCCTCTGCATAACTTCCACATCCTTTATTGTTAATACAGTCATGTATGTCAAATATTTTTGATATCAGGTTGATGAATGCAGTGCTCCTATGTTCGTCTTGCAGCACCAAACCAATCCCGAACAGTCAGAGGTGTTGACAGCCTTCCAGTGGTGCTGCCGTGTGGAGCAGAGCTGTGAGATTCAGGCCATGGAGTCTGGTACTTGAGAACTAGCTGCTCTAATGCACTTATCTTTGTTAATGAAAATATTCAAGATAATCCTTTCTGGACAAATCTAGCACTTTCTGATTGTTTCTACATGATGAGTGACTAGCTGACCTCAGGATACTTGATTTGTCTGGGGAGATGAATGATGCTCACACAACTGATTGAGTGAGTCTAACTTCCTACTCTGTCCCTCTTTCTTTTTTTTACATGCATACACCTTTCTAAATAAAGTTCTGACCTTTAAACCATCACAAAAAGGGAATGTTTAAGGTAAAAATTGACAATTCAAGGTATTTATCAAGTTGGGAGCAAATGAACTGTGAAAGAACTAGGCCCTAATGAATTACTTTCATTCCAAATAACCTGTGTTCTTGTTCATGATTTACCATTTGCATATGTATATCTGTGTTTCAATTGTTATTGCTTTATACATTATGTGCAGTGCTCCTCATTGTAATGAAAAATCAATGTACTTAATTTGTAAAAAGGAGCTTTACAATCATAATTCTTTTTTGTGATCATGTTTTTAGCAAGGAGACCATCTTTCCTATTCACAGTGGGAGGAAAATATGAGATCCTAGCAATTTTTTTGTGGTATGGAAATATTAGGCTTGAAAAGTGGTATAAGAATGTGTTCTAAAGATTTATTTCTTTCATGGAACATTAACAGCCAAATTAGTGTGGATGCAGCAGAAAGGAGTCTTGGAGGTTTTCTTGTCAAATTAGGCCAATTACCACACTTCATTGAACAGCAAAGGAAAGTTGGCCAAGTTTTTTTGTAGCTGAGAAAGTGTATTAAATAATAATATTATGGTTTTGCTCACAGAATCTGCTTCCAGATGATTAAATTCCCGTTGTTTGTTCAGCAGTTCCCAGACTGGAATGACTAACAGGCAAGACCAATTATTCTCACAGGAACATGCACGGTGACTTTGGAAACCTGTATTTAAGCCTTGTAAAACATGTCACTTTCTGTGTAACTCCAGACAAATGACTTGCCTTCACTCTTGTGTAGCCGCCTATCTCCGGGAGGCAGCGAGAGGTGGAGGCAGGGGTGAGAGCTGCCCGGCCCAGCTGTTGTAGTGCTGGGTAGGGAATGGGGCAGCAGGGACAGGCTGTGCTGTCCCATGGGTCCTGGAGGAAGGCAACATGGGGCAGACACATGCAGGCAGCCTGGGAATCAGCCGTACTTGCTGCAGCCAGTCTCACCTCTCTTCCTTTTGGAAGGTTCCAAAAATTCCTTATTGCAAAAGTATGATACATGGTCATTTGACCTGCTTGTGGCGTTTCTTTCCAATGAACTAGCGTGTATATTAGGGTGTCACCTTCTGTGTTCCCTGCTTGGGTGCATGAGAAATAACTTTTCTTCCCGTGCAGGTGCACATGCATGTGGAAAAATGTTCAGTGCCTCACTGCTAGTGCATTCAGGGTGCATTGAATTGAAGAGGAAATAAATATTTGGCATTATGTTTTCTAGCTACATGGATACATAAAATATTAAAGGAAGATTATGCATCGTTACTTTTATACACAGAGCATGTATCCTTAGCACATGAAATTAAAGGCCACGGCTCAGTCATAGTCCAAAAGAATTATGTAGTTGAATCAGAAAGTTAGGAGAATGAAAACCTTCAAGTTTTCAACCACCATTTCAGACATTAAACTAACACCAACCTTGCCAGGAGTATAACACAAATTCCAGGTATTTAGGAGACATAACAGGTGTTAACACAAGGGAAGTTGGTGTCCATGTTTGTTCCAAACCCCTGCTTAGCGCAGCAGGGCATTTGAGTAGATGTTGCTCTGGGAAGGATACCCAGGAATTCTAGGCTGAACTACAGTGTCTGATGGGAAGGGAAACTAGTTATAAGAAGCAGCTTTTCCTTAGGACTGAGAAACTACAATTTTAAAATAGAATCTAAAATGAGAGCTATTGCTTAGGAAAGGAATAGCTGATGATGTACTTTGGTGTATGTGCCAAGGCATTCTGTATCTGCTGGATAGTAAAGAAGTGCTATTTTAGTAAGTTAAAAAAGAAAAAATGGACATTTTCATAAAGTACATTCTAGGGAATAAAGAAACACAGCAGTGTTTGACCAACCAGCTGAATTTAAGAGCTAATAATATTTTCCTTATATGTTTCTATTCTATGCTACATTTTGATCTATATACAACTTTTTAAAACATTGTTACTATAATGCCAATGCTCTATTATGCATGAAATGATCTAATTGTGAAAAATAAAAGAGGTGAAAACCATGTTTTCACCTTCAGTATCTGCAACAGTGCTTTGCATGTGTGACATGGGGATAATTGACAAAATAATCCTGTTTTCAAAAGACATGCGTTTTGTCCACATCTTCAAAATCAATACAAGTATTTGTCACAAATTACTCATGTGACTGATTATAATGTAACTGGGAAAATAAACAGTTTCCTCCCTCCAGCTGTGTTCGTACTACATGCAAACAGCAGGGTACGTTGCTCAGCATTACTTGATACCATATTTGATGAAAGTATCTAAAGAGGTGAAGCTTTTTTATTGTGATTGCAAGTAAAATGCTAAGGCTGAAACTTTCTCAGAAAGCACGTAGTTAGAGATGACGACATCAAGGAGGTAGAAGATAAAGATTGTTTTGTCTGTATGACTTACCACGTTTTCAGCCCTGATTAGAAATTCTGGGGACCTTGCTGCCTATGCCTCCTAAATGGCGATTTGATAGCTTTGAGCATGTCCTTGGAGTAGATCAGGACTGTGAGGCATTTGATAATTAGAAAGCTAAGATTTAGTATCTGTTTTGAAGTCTTCTGCTCACATTAACATTTGGGCTCTGACTTTCCTTGCTTTTCTAGCAAGGAAGAAAATATTCTCCTCTTCTGAAGGGAATTGTAAAATTCTAAGCCAATATGCAGCAGTTTTGGTAATTCAGAGGCATAATGATATCTTTCTTCATAAATGATTAGTTGTGGGGGCAAAGTTGTTTTGTAACAGTCCAGAAAACTACAAGCTTTACCTGCTTCTTCAGATATCTGAGCAGCTGTCTGATGGACTGTGTGTGGCTCAGGAGCGGCTGTTGCATAAAGCACTGATGGGCAAAGTATTCGTGGTCTCTGACGGCAAATTTTGATCACTTAACTGAAAAGCGTTTTGACATCCAGAAATCATCCAACTGTTTGGTTAATGCAAGAAAGGTGGCGTGCAAGCACTGAGAGCTGCTTGCTGGAGGAAAGCGGCTGGCGCAGGAGCTCAGGCTGTTGTCATGAGCCGCGCTGCTGTGCTGGGAGGCCACCGGCTTCGGCAGCTGCTTCGGCTGCTGCCTTGCGTAAGTCCTGGCCTGTGCCCACTTACCTGTCACAAGCTGTGTGCAAGGACTGCTCAGCTTTAGGTTACACCACTTACGGAAGGTAATCATGGAAGTAACCCGCCTGTTCAGCGTGCTTTCCCTCCAATGCTGATTTTAACTTGGCAGCAAATACAAGCTCTCTCATCCAGCTCCCAAAGCTGTTTATACCAATGGCAACACCTCAAATGGATTTAGGGAGTTTCAGAAGGGAAATACCCATCTCCCTTGTAAGAAACAAAGTCCTGGGGAAGGCTGATGGCTGTAGGGATCTAGGTTGCTACTTCTCTGCTAAAAGGAATATTAGAAATATCTGTTGATTTGCACTCCACTGCAAAGTTGCACCAAAACCTGTAACCTCCTGGAGGTGTTAGTGTTTATTAGTGATTTAATGGCATGGAAACTTGGTAGTGGGTACACAGTTTGAGAAAAGTGTATTAACAGTGACAGCAGATGCTTAGGAAAAGAGTATAAAAGCTAGGAGACATGAGAAATAGGGTGTGTGAGCATGTGTGGGTGTACAAGATCTCTCTTTTTTTTTCCTGATTAAAAACTGTGTCTGTTTTACATGGGTTACATCAAAGAAACAGCTGACTTTACCATCTGTTTCTCAGAATGGAAATACTCCACAAGACTCCAGAATTAAACATGGATTTAATCTTGGTCTGGCTTAGAAATGAAGACTGCAGGTAAATTCAGATTTCATAAAGCATGAGGGTTAAAAGGTCTTAAGTTTTTGTGGATTCCTCTCTGTAACTCTGTAATAATGTTCTTCCTAATGCTTGTTGTAAATATTTGGTTGTAAGTGTTTCTTCATTCATTGCAGCACAATTACCTGCTCATCTCTCTGTTGAAGTAAGAGTCTGGGAGTTTGGTAATGGGAAGGCACAGAACCCTGATCTCACAGTTTTAGAAAGCTACTATAAAGCATAAGTCAGTAGCTCTGAGTAAAAAGATAGTTATTGGTAGCATCACTACGGTGGAGCTGAAGCCCCAGGGAAACATAAAAATGCCAGGTAAAAGTGGCATCCCTCTGACTTATACAGGTTGGCAGTACGTGCATAGATGGACATCCTGGACAACTTCTGTGTGCAAATCCTCTTCACAAACCAGCTCTTAGCAGAGTTTGAGTGCTGGATCTCTGTATCTGTCCTAAGGCAAATTTTACTAGTAGAATAATTTTGTCGTAAAGTAGTTAAGTGCTATAAAATGCTGTTTTGTAGAAGACTGGTCCTGGAATATTGAGTTTTAAGATGAAGTGTATGTATTGTGGAGAAGCTGTTAATGGTCATCAGCACTCAGTAAGACTGGATGAAATATTTTGGCAATGGCTGAGCTAACGATTCTGTAAAATAGTGCATGTTTGCCATTCTGAGTTCTAGTCTACAAAAAGGAAGAGAGATGTATAAAAAGTGGAGAAAAACTATTACCAAAGGAAAAATGTCAATGTGGCTTTGAGGACTAATGGTAGAGACGGGATGGCATGCCAAAGTGCTATTTATATCTCATTTTAAAAGATTTTAATAGAAGAAGGATTTTATATTTTGATCTGAAATGAGAATTGTTTAATTTGCATTTTCTCTTATGGCACAGACAAAGAAAAATAAAAATATTTCCATTTCAAACAAACTCAGAATTGAAGAAAATTGTATTTGAAAAATAATTGCTTTTCAGAAAAAAACTGAAAGAATTGTGTCTATTTTCTGGAAGGTGGAAGTCTGTATTTCCTCCTATCATTTCAATAGAAAAGCAACCTCTCTCTCTTCAAATCAACTGAAATATGTTCTAAAAGGTTTGAAAACATAAACAATTTAGAGGACCTCAGTGCATGGCAATACAGTAGAAAAGACGGGTACTGAAGTACAAAAGTAAGGCATGAGATTTGGTATAGTGGGAAAAAGGTGCAAGGTAAAAACGGAGTTTGGAAACTTCTATGAAATACTGCAGAATTTCTTGGTAGAGGCCATCATGTCTTGGAAGAAGACACATCTTGGAAGAAAACTACTTATTACTGCTGATGCATTTTGTTCCAGACTGTCTCCTGTCAAAGCAAATACTTAGCTGGCTATGTCCAAAAAATCCATGACATTCTTAAAATATTTTGCTGTACAAGAAGCTTTTCAAAAAGCAACACCAGGAAGCAATCATGAAGGCAGTCTGATGATAGACCTGGGACTAAAAGTTGCTCTTCAGTTATTGCTTACAGTGGGCAAGAAACCTGTTGAATGTATTTATTTTCCATTTCTAAAAGTCTGAAACACAGCATTGAAGTTCTGCATCTGTTGGACAATTGTTTGCTTGATCTGTGAAAATACTCTTGTACTGTGAAATTACAATGTACTTGGCAAAGCCACTGTTAATTAGCCAAGAAAATAGCAGGACACATTTTAGGGATACATACCTACCTTCTGTCTTCCCTTTCTTCTAGAAGAAGAATTTTATATGGCCAAAGATGCCCTTATTTAAAAATGCCTTTATTCAGCTCAAAAATAGCATTAACATACTACCCTCTGTAGTAGGTAAGCTGGTATTTTGTGCTCTCAGAGCACATTTTTCCTCCTCAGTCTGGTGATGTTTCTTGTCTCTGGTTTGTTCACCATGCAAGAAGTGTCCAGGGCAGGATGGGGAGAAGCATGGGCTGACTGATGCTCAGCAATGTGTCATGGTACCAGCTGAGGAAGGAGGTGCTGCTGGTGTTGCCACAGGCAGCACAACTCCTGCACAGGGATTAGGCTTACCTAGTGTATCATGCCCCCCTCTTCTTTCCGCTCCTGCTCCACCTCCTGACTTCTTGGCTGAAAAAAAAGATTTAGAAATTTTATATGTAGGCATAAAGCTGTTATTTGTACATCCATACCCTCTTTTTTTTGCTTTTTTTTCCTTCTTTTTTTTTTTTCCCATCTTAGCAACTCCTATATATCCCCAAAATTCAGTGAGTACCTCAAACTATATGAGTCACCTTAAAAATATAGTGCTTTGGCCTTAGGTGAACTATGGCAGGTGTTACAGTTCTGCCCTGTATATAAGTGCTCCCTGACAGCTGTTTCTTCATATGGAGTTTATCTTTTCTTATCTGACAAGGCAAAGTGAAATTTAGCCACTGTACTGCACCCTGTAGATATCAGCAACATATGATGATATCGATGGCTCTTAATTGCATTTTTGTTTGTGCGTTTTAAAAATGTTTTGTTGTTGATTGCACCATAACCCAGAGGTACATATAAATTGATTCTTCAGTGTGACGGCCATAAGAGTGAGTAATAATAATAATAATAGTAATAACAAGTGAATCGTATAAAATGTTATGAAAGTATTTGAAATATTTTTCTTGGCCAAATGAGACTTTTGAGACATTTCATTTGTTTAATGAAAAAATGGATGTACTGTCTCTGGGACCAGGGGGAGAACAGGACTCCTCCTCATCCCCCGAGAACTCTTCAGTTATGGCCAATGGGCTTTATTTGTTTTTATACGGTGGAAAAGCTTTCATTTTCCGTAACTTCAGCTTTCAACAAACCTTCTGCAACACAGAGGAGTTTCCGTGTGCATTGTTGGGGCACTTTCAGCTGAGTGAGTGATACAAGTTAGAACGTCACGTAGTAGGTCTCAGAGCTGGATTTGAGCATGGTGTAGACTGCTCTGCCCCCACGTTAATGCTGTTACTACAGTGTTATTTTCACCTATTTGAATGCCAAATGATGGCAGCTGCAACTGCACTTTATGTTGAAGCCCAAGAGACATGCGGGAGAGGTTTCCAAGCCACAACTGTAAGGCAAAAGCATGAACTAGGCAAGGAGTTGCTTGGGTTTGACACAGGCTTGGCATACAAAAAGCAAAAATTTCGACATGTGGAAAACTTCAGGAACACATATATGCCTATAGGTTTCTGTAATGTTAATTGGCAGCTGGGTAAGATATAGAAAGTATGCTGCTGGCCTACAAAATTCTGTTAAATTCTACCTATTCTTTAAAGAGAATCAGACCTTTCTCTTCACAGGCTTTGTACTGAAAGTAATTGTTCTGTGGGTGACAGAAACCACATTTCTGCTTTCACTCTGATAAATGCATTTTAAACAGAAAATAAAATACACTTAAGTCACATAGACCTAATGATAACCCCATGAACATCATAGCTGCCACTCAGACCCCATTAACATCAGATGACTAATATAGAGCTCTTTTTGTGAACTTGCAAGCTTAACTCTTCATATCAGTTCTGGGCAGAAGCACACAAGTTTTGAATCCTACCTATTCAAGTAATATTAACTGGTGTCACATATGCAACATGTCACATTAAATTCCCTGATACAACCACTGTACAATACATGTATAACATTTTTATTCATTTCTTAACCGGTATAGGAAAACATAGAAAGTTTTTATAAAGGGATATTTCTCATTTATATGGCTTAAAAAAAATCGGATGATAGTCAGGACAAGCATCATGCTGTTCTGTAGGAAGCATTTTGGTCTTATCAAACAGCATAGAGCTTACAAATAAATTAAAATAATAAAACTGTATTGTTTTATAGCCCTTTTCATTTGGAGGGATCCCAAAGTACTTCACAAAATACATACAATGAATAAACATTTCTTTCCTGCTGAAGAAATGCAGAAAGCTATTTAGTTATTGAGGTGAATTGCCAGGCTTATAACTGGCCAGCCCCTTGGAAGGAAATGCTATGGTTTTGCAGAAAACAAGCAGATATGGTTTCCAGCCAGTCTGATGTTCTGTACAGCAGAGATGTTCCCAAAGGGCAAACAGTGGCTCATGACAAGGGAAAGGGATTGGTCTGACCAAGTATAAGGAACCAGGCAGGAGACAGGACTGGAGGATATGTTGGTTGGAAAATACTTAGTCCCTCAGATGATACTCTGAGGACCTCCTGTTTTACAGAATAACTGTATCTTGTTAAGGCAATTCAAAGGCTGAGGCATCTACACAGAGGTATTGCAATGGCATCTTCTGGCCCTGTAGCCATCACAGGAAATGCAGCTGAAAGCCTTGGTTTGTACTTCTTCCTACTCAAAAAGCTTTGATTCCTATGCTCCATCCCAGTGAGGATGAGTTTCAGTGTTGGGTATCGCTGATTAAGAAGCTGATATAGGTAGGAGTACCTTGGGTACATGGATACTGCCATGCTCAGGTAAAAAATCAGAGTAATAGCATTTGTATCCTAACAATCATCAAGATTTTAGTGCAGGCTTTTGCTTTAATTGTAATACATTAATCCACCTCACCTTGTCCTTTGTCATCATAATGTTCATAGATGCTATAAAACTGCTGTTAAGCTTATATAATTGCTAGAATTAAGATTTTTTTTTTTGTTTGCGGGAGAAGTGTAGTGAAGTAATAGAGATGACTTTTTCATCTGATCTGGTCTGTCAGTATTGGCTCTAGTCATAAGTCCTTGAACATTACACACCCCAGGAACACTTTATTTTATTTATTTTATTTCGTTCTATTTTATGGCAGTCTAACAAACTTTGTGGCACCTCATGGCAAGATACAAATGACATGTGAACATGCACGGAAAAGACTATGCTGTCTCAACATGCACTGTGAGCAATTCAGTCAACTAAACTGAAAAACATTCCTCAGAAGCTAAAAAATAGTTACACCGCTCTTTATCTCAAAAACCTCTGGTCTTTTAGCAAACACTTAGAAGACACTTCTTGGATATTGCTTTACTCTTTTCACCTTTTATCTGGTTTCCTCCCCAAACAAGTGATATATGGCAATACTTTTGCAAAAATGTCTTGAAAGAAAATATTTTTTTCACAAATTTGTTCTCTAATTTCTCTCATTTGGGTAATGAGAGATTAAAAAGTGCTGCCTTTTAAGAGATTTTAGCTCCATCCAGAGCCAGACAAAGCACTGATATCGATGGGGACACTTGACTATTTGCCAGCTATGTCACTGCATGGTTGGGAGCATATGCCATGCTGGAAGATTCTATAGGAAAGATTAGGGCGGGCCACAGCATTCACATATCTGTTCTGTTGCTGCCTATCCACTATTTGCTAAACATTTATTTTCAGAATAAAACACAAAGTGTGTTCTGTTTCAGCTCCACCACTTACTTTTATTACTCTTAAAGGCTTGGAATAAACTCAGGCAGGGCCTAGAGAGTCATATTTTTAAAGTGACTGCTTGGGGAAAGAGGTCTTAATGAGATGAGCGTTGTCGAATGAGCTTTCTTCCCCCTGCAAACACAAACAGGGGTCAAAATCTGCCAGTGAGAAAAATATTTGTAGATTACTATGATATTAACAGCTTTTTATGAATTTGTAAAGTGTCTTGCGGCTTGGTGTGATATGAACATTTCACACATCCTGGGTGCTTCAGCCTTACAGGAACGCTCCGAAGTATAAAATAAATCATCGCTTTAATAAGTGGAGGAAAGAAATGGAAATATGCTGCTTAGCAGGGAAGGAGTTGCTAGATGAAGCTGCCTTGTTTATTAATACAGCTCATCTGAATATGGAATTCCTTTCAGAAAAACATTATGATGGATGGAGGGGGAAAAACGGGATAGGAAATCAGAATCTTTTTTCTTCTTTTCTGGGGAAAAATAGCGTATTGCTATTGGCCTGGTACTCTGATCCCCAGCCCCTGATGAGGCTGGTAGTGGGCAGATGTTGTTGGAGCAGGAAGGAAATGGCTTGTGAGCTAATAGTTGCTCAAGGAGCTAAACTGGCATCCTGAACAACTTTCTGCTTGTGATCAAGACATTTTTGTAATATTATAAAAGATGGTACTGTTAAGTATGCTTTTTTGTCTTGTGATTGTAGCTTGTAGTTTTAAAAAGTATTTTTCTGCTTCTAATTACAATAAGCATTATCACAATTTTTAATTTTGAAATACCTTCTTTACTCACATATTCATAAACATTTTTTCCTACTCTTGAAATATATTTAATCAGCTATTAGCCTCCAATCACTATTTAAATTTTTTTAACCTGACATTCGTCCCTACCTCTGACTGTCTGTAAACCTGTCCATATCTTCTTTTGGACTTTTATATCCTTGGTGATGGAGTGGGAGATTAATCAAACGAGACACTTGCTAGCAGGCCCCTTGTCTACTGGAAACAACAATGTCATGGTGGTTTCTACTTATTCTCATGCGTACAATTGTGAAAAGCTCTTTATACACAATTTGCATAGCAAACTTTGTCCCAAAAGTAAGATCATACCTTTGATAATGTCTCTCCAGGCTACATAGTGTGAAGATTTCTTATTAAAGGGAAATGATTCAGGTTAGTCGCAAAGCTGGGACTTTGCAAGACTAGATGCAAATCGAGGTCTGTCCTTTTTATTGTGGAAAATGGGTTACATCAGAAATCTCTCTACTACCAGCCTTATGCTTCTCTATGTATGTCCTCTAAGGAGTTAATCTGACAGCATTTTCTGTTTCATCTAAGAAAATTTTTTGCCTCAATGCCTTTGCCTTTCTCTAGTACCTTGTTTCAAAGTTGGAGCTTGGCAGATTGACAGATCTCATTTACATGTGTTTATTTTAACCTTTAAATGGCTTAAGTAGGTCAATAACTTTCTGCTTTCTAACACAGTGTTAAAAAAGGGCATTGAGGCTTTTCACTTCAGATGTTATGGCAACTTGTCTAAACACTGAATAGAACTCCCAGTATCCCACCCCAAAACAGGATCAAGTAGACTTGATATGTTCCCCTACACTGTGCTTGGGGGACCTGTTCATACTCTGTAGGCAAGTGATTTCAGACTTTCACTCTTCCTGATGTTGGTAAGTTTTATCTACATGTCTAACAAACTACCTTGCCGTAATTTAATCTCATTAACTGCTTGTAATAGAATATCAGAATAATTCAGGTTGGAAGGGAAATCTGGAGGCCATCTAATCCCACCCCTGCTTAAAGGAGAGACCATTATGTAGGGACCATGTCCAACATAGTTTTGGATATCTGTGAGGATGGAAATCCCACAGCCTCTCTGGGAAACCTTTTCCAGTTTTTGACCAACCTCCTGCTGAAATATTTTTTCCTTGTACCTTACTGGAATTTCCCATGTTTTAGCTTGCGCCCATTATTTTTTCACCACGCGCCTCCAGAATAAGCCTGGCTGCATGTTTCTACACCCTTTTATGAGGCAGTTGGATGAGGTAATACAGTCAGTCCTGAACCTCCACTCTGCAAGGCTGAACAAACCCTGCTCTCTCAGCCCTTCCTTGTACGTCCTGTGCTCTCCCTCTTGGTGAACATGAAAAAGAATATATGCACTTTGCAACTAACTTTCACCAACTTGAAAATTCCTTTGAAATCTTTTTAAAAATTGTCATCACATTTGACTAAGCTCTGAAAATGCATTTTGCCAAGCCCAGGTAAAGCACCTATGGAGAACGTTGTTCCTGTGCCTATTGCTTATTCAGATACTAGTACTTACTGAACAGCTAAGTTTTTAAGAGCTTCATTTTCATCTTGAAAAACACTATTCATTTCCTAGACTCATTATATTGCTCCCATGCTGAGGGTGCCTCAAAGGAATTTTCAGTATTTGTGGGCTGCATATGAACAGAAAAATTTTGGGTCAGTATAACTCCATGAAAAGCTGAATGAGATAGTCCAGAAGAAAGTATTCATAGTAACCTTCTCCCTAGAAACAGCTAACTAGAGAGGGTGAGACAAGTTGAAGTTGTTATAGGCAAGATGGGCATTTGAAATAGCCCATCTAAGCAATGCTGGTTTATAACCTCTGACTGGTAATATGTACTGGTATGGCTTCTAGGCAGTTTCCTTCTCAAGATAAGAAAGTACTTTGGAAGCAGAAGTTTAAACATGAACATTGCATTTGACACAGGTCCTGGAGTCTTAAGGGTGGTGATGGGGAATATTTTGGAAACAATCATCTGTCATCGTGAGGAAGACAATCAGCCAGTTGGTAGGCACTTGTGGGAGCTGCCCTTTTGGTTCCCTTATCCCACCCCAAGATCCTTCCAGCTGCTGCCATTTCATTCTTGGGCAGTAGTAGCTGATGGGTAATGGAAATATTTTCCCTGTTAATTTGTCCCGCAGAGGGGCATCCATCCTTGATGTGCCTTTGGGAACCATCAATATTGCCTGTATCTTTAAAGTTAAATCTGAAAAGCCACTCAATCTAGCCTTTGAGGCATCACAATATTATTTTGAGGGATGGAGAAGAGCGCACAGATTATCAGGGTTAGACAGTCAGTCTTCTCCCTGGTGATATTTTCCGTGAATAACATCCACACTGCAAACTAAATGCACTACTCAGGAAATTTCTTCTTTATGGTGTTAGTCTGATATGAAATTGCCAGATCGTTCCCTCCTTGCTTTGGACATTAAAGAAGGATTCATATGGGAATATAGAGGGTATTTTTCTTTATGAGGGAAGTTTTTCTACTGAAGTGCGGTAAGCAGCTCAAAAAAGCTGTTAGAGTAACCATGTCATTTCTTTTAAAATTATCTTGCTGACTCAATACATAATCTCCAAATACCTCATCTTGCATGTGTCTGAGATGAGAGACTCTCCATTTCCTGACCCCGCCCTTCTGTATTCATCTGGCAACCCTTCTCCCTCATCTCAGGGCAGGCATGGCTTGTCCTGTTCCTTGTTACAGCCCTGCCAGTAATAAAAGTAGAGTTGTATAGCCCTGAAGTGGTCTTAGATTGCTTTCATCTGGATTGTTATTTGTAAGCCTTGCATATATTCCTAACATGCTCCATACTCAGTGTGAAGGCTCTATATAGCTGTTCTTGATGTAGTTACATATGCTAGAAAAATAGTATCCGATATCATGCTTCAAAATATTTATCAGTGGAGTTAAAAGTCAATGAGAAATTAGGAGGTTAAATGCCAGTTTGATATGTAGTTGTTCCATTAAATCTGGGTTCAGATATGTTGCATTTTTCCCTCTGCCAAGTCATTTGTCACTGTCTCTATGGTAGTAGTACACTGATCTTGCTAGAGCAACAGGCCAATTTGACATGGTGAATCCTACAAACTTTCGTGGCTTTTTGGTTAAGTCTTTTCCAGTTCAGCATTCTTCATTGTCCTCAGTGGAGATAGAAACACTTGTGTAGCAAGTGTAAGGCAAATTCCCTCGGTAGATATGCAAAAACGGGCAGATAAGGAAGGGCTTCTACTGTAAGCTATATCCAGAAATTTCCAACTTAGTAAACAAGATAAATTGGATGCTTTAGACCTTCCTGCAAATTCCCATAGCACTTTTCCCCCTGTCAGCTAGTCTCTTCCCTTCCTTCTCTCTCAACAGATACCCGTTTCTGTTTGGTTCCACCCAACGCAGATCAGCTGTTTGCCGTGAAACTAAGCCTTGCATTAAGCATGCTTAAATGCGACACTTGTTTTTTCAAGTCTGATAAATGTTCTCTTTCTGATTTTCAATTTTCTGGTTGGCAACTTGCCAGAAACTTTCTTCAGTGAACACCAGCTTCTTGCTAATTATGACAGCTGTCAGAAAGAGTTCATGCCTATGCTTTCATTTTTGTAAACAGCGAACAAAGCTCACCACATCCCAGTAATTAGCACACATTGCTGCTCTAGTATGCAACCGTGAGAGTTGTAGTTATCACTAGCAAGTATTGTTTTGTCAAAACTGAAATTCTTTGCAAATGTATTTGTGCTGATAAAACCTTTCTAGGGGAGGTTTCTTAGGGAAGGGTGTAATTTTTAGTGAAAACAAACACAACAGCCTCCAGAGGGGCTGCAGTTCAGGTGCTGTGTGCTTATGGGGGATACAGGAGACTGAGTTTAGTACAGCTGTAAAGGGGTGTTCAGGGCCTGTAAAGTGGCTTTCCCATGTCCTAGATGGTGGCTTCATCCCTGGACTAAATGAAATCTTTTGGCAGTCACTTTCCAGTTGTGAGGACCTCTCCTCTGGAGGGGTGCGAGACCCAGGAATGGCTCATGCCATGGGAGAGATGACCTGCATGGGGGGGTTCAGAGAAGCTATGTTATCGCAAGGGGCTGTGAAGGCAGGACGCTCAGACTTTTTGCTGGGCTCCTTGGAAAGTGGGCCCTGCCCAGGCAGTGTCAGACCTGCTGTGTTAGACCCAGATACCCAAGGCCACGTCTGACACGGAGTGGGAGAGAAGCCATAACACTGTGCTGCAAAGAAGTGGGACACAGCTCTGCTGGAGGAGGAGCGCGAGATGGGAGCCAGCTGCATGAGTGTCTTGCCAAGTGTGGGAGGCTTGTCAGGTCTGTATTTGAGGATTTTTCTCTCTCTCCCTCAACATTTTCAAGTGGTTTTGGTTTTGTTGCTACAAATTGAATTCTCATTTTTCAGACAGCCTGAGCAGCTGCTTTCAGTTGAAAAGAGAGTTCTCCTCTTTTTCCAGTTATTTCCTTACTCTCTGCTTTGTTAGCACGAGTTCATGCAGGCAATGCTTTGACTGATCTGAGATTTGATCATGTAAGAATCTGTGTTTTGGCGTATCATATGACAAAGCACAATGTGTTGGGCATAAGTGAATGTGCAGATGCTAGCTCTGTTCCACACCACATTATTCATTTGCTTTCAACAAGTGGAGCTAAATAGTAACCATGGGAAACTTGCATTGGTGGAAACTGACTGGGAATTCCAAATTCCTTTTAACAAAGCTACTGCTTGCAAAAAAAAAAAAAAAAAAAAAAAAAAGCTGGTAATGTTTTGCCCCTTACAAAGCTCCCAGTCTAGCTCTTCAATTAGCAGCTCTGGGAGTTTAAGGATGATCCTGCAGATATCCTGAACTGAGACTTGGGAAGCTGGACCTCACTCCCAGACACTGTCACAGATACTTGTTAGAAAATCAAGGAAGTCAGGTGGGAAAATTTTGCAAGGCAGTTTCAAGAAAGATTACTTTGGAAATGCTAAGGCAGCTGACTCCCCGAAGGAGCTGGGTGCCAGTATGTTTTAAAAATAACACTGGAGGCGTATCTGCATTTTCAGATACCTTTACAAAGATGGGCTATAGGATTTAAGTAATTTCACAGCTGTAATGGTACCACCTCCCGCTGGCTGAAGAAACTGTCTTGCTGTAGGGTCCGACTGTGATGAGGAGGTCTGGACCAAGAGTCCTCTGCCTGGGGTATGTAGCTGCAGACAGAACTGGTTGGGAGCACAAAGCAAGACCTAACTTGAGAGACCTGTAGAGACTGAACCACGAAAAAGCCTGTTTCTACATGTGACAATCTTGCGTGACTTAGGTACTGTGGTGATGGGGTGAGGGTAAGTGGGTTCCTAGAAAATAGATCTGATAATTTAAAAGCCTGATTTTTTAGTAACCCATTTCACACTAGAAGTGAGTGTGAGGATATAGCTAGCATATGATGGGATAAAAAATGGTGAAGGATGTGTTTGCATGACCTTAATTGTGCCCAGAAAACCTATGGAACATGAATTCCCTGTGTAGGACAAGTTGTGGTTCAAAAGCATTAGAAATACAAAAAAAAAATCTGTTCTGTAATTCATGCTTGGGACTGAAATGGTGCTTGAAAATAACAGCAGCTTATGCAATTTTGGTAATTGTTTGAGATAAAAAAAATATCATTTTATTCCTTTTAAGAAATTACTGCAATCAAATGACCATGTGTTTATCATGCAAGTTAGCTACCTTGATATTTGTTTAAATTGCAGTAAGACACACATCTCCTTGAGGGTTCCTTCTCGTGTTTATTCTCCCAAATGCTGATGTATTATTTAGTTTGCCATAATTCTTTTTTTTACAGAGCTTCAAAACTGCATAATTTTATACAATTTTTTTGCTCCTTTGGAAGAGTTTCTGCTGTATGTTGTAGGTGCATGCAACAGTTCAGGTGGGCCATATGTTTAACCCTTGACCTTTCCAAGAACTGAGCTGGGCATAGATGTATTTTAGGTAACCCTGAAGTCTTCTGCAGGCATGGTATGAATCTTTACTTTTTAGTTTTATATAATCTCTCACACTTGGCTTACCTTTTATACGGTATATGAGAATTTTGAGATAAGAATCAGAAGCTGGCCATTAGATATTGTGCACAGTTTCTCAGAGAAACCTTCCTTAAGACTGAGGGCTTTGAAACACGTCTTGTACTCCTTACCTCACCATCAAGACGGGTAGATGCAAGTGTGGAGATAAAGATAGGGGTAAGCTGATGAAAATCATATGGTTTAGAAATATTGTAGAGAATTGAACATGGTAGAAACACCTATATTTGCAGCTGAACACCTTATTTTCATTAAAAAATATATTTCTCGAGGCTCTGTAGTCTCTACTGATCTTTAACATAAGAATATAGCGATTAATGCTTTTTAAATATGGGAAATGCACTCTTTTAAACCAGAATACAGTTTTCACACTTACAATGAGCTGTTTCCACATATCTCATACAGAATTGACTCTACCTTGCCTTCTTTTTTATTGTTTATTTGCTTTTAAATAGTATACCTGACTGGGGAACCAAAGGATTGTCAAACAATGATTGGCAAAGTCTCAGGACAGCTTGTCAGCTAAGCAGAGCAAAGACAACAGCTACTAACACCTTCAACACAAACCTGTGGTTCAGTTGCAGACCAAAGATATTGAAAACTAGGATTTTTTCTCTACCAAACTATACCATCATGAATCTCCAGTCACGAAACTGAAATTAAAGTAATATGTGACATGTTAATAAAATTAATTCAAAACTGCTTTAAACCCACTTGCCTACTTTGTGCTGCTTTTTATAGATTTCTGAGATTTATCAAAGTTAGAGGCATGTCAAAAGTGACCTCCAGAAGCTGATATTTAATGACAAAATAAATGTTTATTTTTTCAGTCCTGCCACACAGATTTTACATTTATCACTAACTTATCCAGAACACTGGAAAAAAGTTATCCTGGTAATTTTTTTCAGTCTTCTGTCTTTCAAATGATATTTTATGCTGAATTATATATATCATGAATGTAATGACATTGACTCATTTCTTTATTCAGCTTCTATGACAGAAAGTTTTTTCATTTTTATCCATTATGATAATTTGTATCTCCTGACAAACATTCCTTACTCAAATATTTATTTATATTTTGGTGTAGGAATTTTTTTGCTAAAGCTTGGTACTGATGTCTACAACCTTCCCTGACTATTCTCCTATTTCTATCTTGGGAATAGGGAAGGAAACGTTTGTCTTAACCTTTTCATGCTTTTTAGTTATAGAGCTCCTGTTCTTCACAAGGACAAATGTAAAATCTCACGAAAGCCAGAATGAGGCCTCTAAATAGGCAAAGGGAGTGGAATATGAGGGAACAATATAATTAATGTAAAAGAATATTACAGGAGACAAAGTCAGTCATATCTCCAGGGATTTTTTATTTTGGGGCAGTAGAGCTTATCACTGACTGTGCTTGTGATATTTGTGTTTTTATTGAGGATCAAAATGTCACTTTAATTTCTATGAATTATTAGTCTGTTAGTTAAAAGTTCTGGACTGAAAAAACAACCCTCAGTCTTGTGAGAACACTGCCAACATAATTCAGGCTCTAAACTCTTTGTCCAGGATTTGAGAACTTCGCTGATTTTTTTTCCAATAAAATATGGAATCTAATTTAATTTAATATCTCCAAAGAATAATTAAATTTTAATCTCTGTATTATAGGGTAGTTAATCTTAGATTGCTGTAATTCAGTACTGTAACTTGTTAATTTAAATTTATGTGGGATTTACCCTGACTGTGGGTACTGAATGCTAATTTGATAATGCAAATTAAAAATACAAACATAACCGCTTATAGCTGGGGGTTATTCTGAGGGTAGATTACATCCACAGTACTTTTTTTTTTGGCTTGTTTTTCCACTTGTCATTCATTCCAGGCTTATCTTCTTACTTTTGTTAAAAAAGTAAATTTTAGCTCATACTTTTGCTATTGAACACTGTAGAACTCTAAAAGTAAATGATTTGGATACTACTTTTACTTCTGCAAAAATCCTAAATACATAAAAGTACTACATTCCTGCTGAAAATGGTTATATCTGTGCAAACACAAAGGTAAGAGACTATGAATGCCACACTGAAGACCAAGATATTTCATGGATAAAATTGGTATACATCAGAGTGTGGTATATTAGCCAGTGCTCAAATCTGCCCCTGCCTGATTAGACAGTTGTGATCCTTTACTCAACTTGACTCAACTTCCTTGGGTAGCTATTTGCTTTTGTCACTTAAATGATTATTGTCTGGATATACTTTTAGAGTACAATTTAACCTTTTATTAAAGATGAGATGGAAAGAAATCAAGTTGGCCTTCTTGTTGCTGGTTATGTATAGGTCTAAAAATCAGAGGAAGTTTACTTGTAAACTAAACACATATTGACATGGAAAATATTGCAGTGGTGAACATGGAGTGGCACAGAACTGACTGTGTTATCAGTTTTCAGAAAAACCCTGTAATTTAAGGTTATGCAAACAATCTTCCCAGTTGGTTTTCTTATCAGCGGTTGCTTGAGAATGGACTTTTGGAAAAAGCTTAATGTGGTAAGGAAAGCTTTAAAATCATCATCCCACATTTAACAAGCCATTGGATTAAGAGACATGCATGATGGGTTTATCGTAATTTGCTTGAGTGGAGACCGGGACATATTCACAAAGACTGACTTTAGTCTGTTTGGGCTCACTGGCTCAGGTTTCCTCAAGAGGCAACAGAGGCACAGCCACCCTCACCCATCAGTGGGAGGAATACATCTCCCTCTTTTGCCTGCAAGGGCGATATAAGGATACCGAGGTCATAAGGCTAGCGTTAGCCTTGGCCAGCTTATGTACACAGGCTGAAGGTAAGGGTCAGAGCTGCCAACTCTAGAGAGGGCGATGTACCATATGGATGCAAGGCTATCATCTGCTGCTCATGCCTAAAGAAGAAAGAGATTAAGTGCAAGCTGCCAGAGCCAGTATCGCTGGAGGATTTCTCATGTCTTGAGTAGTTATGCAGCTTGCCTAGGCAATTTTCAATTATTATATATGTAAGAACAGCTGGCACTTCGATGAAATAAAACATTTAGTTTTAAATTATGGGTTCCTTTTATTAATACCAAGAAACCATGGGTGAGAAAGCATGCATTTATCAAGGTCCAAGTAAAATTAAGTTCTCAGAAAAAAACCTGAGCACACATTTCCCAGCCAAGTGGTTTAGCAATACGTTTTTGTGGTTTTTGTAATGTATATCTCTCAAGAGGAGGGCATGGCAAGGCAAGGAAGTCCTCCTCTCTTAAGGATAATAGATCCGAGCACCAGATAATTCTGAAAACTTCCAGCTGCCATGTGGTTAAAATACTGTGATTTAACATCTAGGGCCAGTACGTGCTTCTGCTGCATGTGTGTGAAGTGAGGAACATGAGTAAAAAGCCTTTAATAGAAGTGCTAATGATTTGTTGATCCCTCTGAGACCAACAGTGATGGTATTGATATTCCTGTGACTGGATTGCTGAAGTACCTCTTCACACATAATACAGTACAATGCAACCTGGGAAACGTCACTTTCACAAAAATTAGAAATTTGTCTACCAAAATAAAATATATATACGGTCCAGAAGGGCAAAGGGGCCCAGGAAGGCTGGACCTTCTTCAAGAAGGAAACTTTAAAGGCGCAGGAGCAGGCAGTCCCCATGTGCCATAAGAAGAGCCAGCGCGGAAGATGACTGGCCTGGCTGAACAAGGAGCTTTTGCTGAGGCTCAGGGAAAAAAAGAGAATTTATCACCTTTGGAAGAAGGGGTAGGCAAGTGAAGAAGAATACAAGGACCTCGTTAGGTCATGCGGAGAGGGAATTAGAAAGGCAAAAGCCCAGCTAGAGCTCAACCTGGCCACGGTCGTAAGGGATAACAAAAAATGCTTCTATAAATACATTAACAACAAAAAGAGAGCCAAGGAGAATCTCCATCCTTTACTGGATGCGGCGGGGAACATTGTCATGAAGGATGAGGAAAAGGCTGAGGTACTTAATGTCTTCTTTGCCTCAGTCTTTAACAGCCACACCAGGTATCCTCAGGGTATTCAGCTCCCTGAAATGGAAGACAGGCATGGAGAGCAGAACAAACTCCCCGTGATCCAGGAGGAAGCAGTTAACGACCTGCTATGCCACCTGGGCACTCACAAGTCTATGGGGCCTGATGGCATCCACCCAAGGGTGCTGAGGGAGCTGGCAGAGGAGCGTGGCAAGCCGCTCTCCATCATTTATCAACAGTCCTGGTTAACGGGGGAAGTCCCGGACGACTGGAGGCTTGCCAACGTGACGCCCATGTACAAGAAGGGCCGGAAGGAGGATCCGAGGAACTACAGGCCTGTCAGCCTGACCTCGGTGCCGGGGAAGGTTATGGAGAGGTTCATCCTGAGGGCACTCACAAGGCATGTGCAGGATAACCAAGTGATCAGGCCCAGCCAGCACGGGTTCATGGAAGGCAGTTCCTGCTTGACCAACCTGATCTCCTTCGATGACCAGGTGACCCGCCTAGTGGATGAGGGGAAGGCTGTTGATGTTGTCTACCTGGACTTCAGCAAAGCCTTTGACACTGTCTCCCACAGTATTCTCCTGGAGAAGCTGGCGACTCGTGGTTTAGACAGGTACACTCTTCTCTGGGTAAAAAACTGGCTGGATGGCCGAGCCCAGAGAGTTGTGGTGAATGGGGTGAAATCCAGTTAGCGGCCAGTCACAAGCGGAGTCCCCCAGGGCTCAGTTTTGGGGCCGGTCTTGTTTAATGTCTTTATTGATGATCTGGATGAGGGGATAGAGTGCACCCTCAGCAAGTTTGCAGACGACACCAAGTTGGGCGGGAGTGTTGATCTGCTGGAGGGTAGGAAGGCTCTGCAGAGGGATCTGGACAGGCTGGATCGATGGGCCCAGGCCAACTGTATGAGTCTCAACAAGGCCAAGTGCCGGGTCCTGCACTTGGGTCACAACAACCCCATGCAACGCTACAGGCTTGGGGACGAGTGGCTGGAGAGCTCCCCTGCAGAAATGGACCTGAGGGTGCTGGTTGACAGCCGGCTGAATATGAGCCAGCAGTGTGCCCAGGTGGCCAAGAAGGCCAACGGCATCCTGGCCTGTATCAGAAATAGTGTGGCCAGCAGGAGCAGGGAGGTGATCGTGCCCCTGTACTCGGCACTCGTGAGGCCGCACCTCGAATACTGTGTTCAGTTTTGGGCCCCTCACTATGAGAAGGACATTGAGGTGCTGGAGCGTGTCCAGAGAAGGGCGACGAAGCTGGTGAGGGGTCTGGAGCACAAGTCTTATGAGTAGCAGCTGAGGGAGCTGAGTTGTTCAGTCTGGAGAAGAGGAGGCTGAGGGGAGACCTTATCGCTCTCTACAACTACCTGAAAGGGGGTTGCAGAGAGGTGGGTGTTGGTCTCTTCTCCCAAGTGACTAGTGACAGGACTAGAGGAAATGGCCTTAAGTTGTGCCAGGGGAGGTTTAGGCTGGATATTAGGAAAAATTTCTTTACTGAGAGAGTGGTAACAGAATGGAATAGACTGCCCAGGGAGGTGGTGGAGTCACCCTCCCTGGAGGTATTCAAGGAGGGTGTGGACGTGGCATTGTGGGATGTGGCTTGATGGCCATGGTGCTGTGTGGTGTGGGTGGTTTTTTGTGTGGTGGTTTTTGTGTGTGGGTGTTGTGTTTTTTTTTTTTGTAGTGGTTGGACTTGATGATCTTACAGGTCTTTTCCAGCCTTAGTGATTCTGTGATTCTGTGATTCTGTGATCTCAATGCTGTGAGTTTTTCTGGGAGGAAATATTAACAATTAAACAATTGCATATGTATCTTTTCTGTTGTAATAGAAAAACATTTTTTCTTGTGATAATGTGGATATAAATAAGCTTACGTTTTGCCTGAAGAAAAAAATAAGTGAAATTTTCTGAAAAGTTGTAGTTTTATTCATACAGTACTCAAATATGAAGAGACTTTGCATAAGAAAAATTAAAAAAAAGACATACTTTAAACAGATTTTTTCCCAAGCTCGTGTACCAAAATAAAACTACTATAAAATAAATACCAAAATAAAACTTCAAAGAGAAAATGAAAAACTCTATGTGAACTTTGTAACTGTAAGGGGAATTTCTAAGCTGCCGTGGGACATCTGGGGACGACATGGAGTCCGCACCTTTGGAATTCATTAGGAACAGATTTTTGATGAGCAGTGACCTACTTGCTCATGCTTCAGAAAGGAGGTCAACTGAAGTCCCTTCCAGCTTTTAATTAAATGATTTCTACACAGAAAACTGGTTTTTAAGGCATCATGCAACATTACACCCTCAGTAAGTTTGCAGACAACACCAGGTTGGGCAGGAGTGTTGATCTGCGCGAGGATAAGAAGGCTCTGCAGAGGGATCTGGACAGGCTGGATCGATGGGCCGAGGCCAATTGTATGAGGTTCAACAAGGCCAAGTGCTGAGTCCTGCACTTGGGTCATAACAACCCCATGCAACACTACAGGCTTGGGGATGAGTGGCTGGAAAGCTGCCCGGTGGAAAGGCACATGGGTGTGTTGATCGGCAGCCGGCTGATTATGAGCCAGCAGTGTGCCCAGGTGGCCAAGAAGGCCAACGGCATCCTGGCCTGTATCAGAAACAGTGTGGCCAGCAGGAGTAGGGAGGTGATCGTGCCCCTGTACTCGGCGCTGGTGAGGCCGCACCTTCTAACTCCAGTAGTTGTTAGCTCTCCTATGCAATCTTGTTTTCACCAAATCTGTGTTCACTGCTGACTGAATTCAAGGGGAGTTTCTCAGTGCATGAGAGGCCCTCTCAATCCATCTGTTCCTCAGTTTCTCCATCTGCAGAGCTGGAATAAAAATTCTTTGAGATTCTGGATCTTGCTGTTTTAAAATATCTCAATGCTCTGAAATCGGCAAAATTTCCTTCCTTCTTTGCTATGATTTCCCCAAATGTAGGAGGTGAACTAATTCAGCAAATTAAGCAATTACATTTTGAGTGAATTTGGAAAAAAGCTTTGCTCCACATAAGAACAAGGATGTCCGTGTGTTTGCTGTTCAGCCATCTGTCACATCTCTTGGCTATCAAATTTTCAAAGATCCTGATGATGTTTAGTTGATTTGTTGATTTCTTATGCCTCTCCATATTGTGCTATGACTATGGTAGGGTTGGGGAGTGTGGGCTTCTTTTTGTAAAAAATTACTTTTACTGATTTTTAGCAGCATCCTTGCATTAATTCCATTTAATTCAAATTAATTAAATTTCTACTTTACTTTGCCATAATTTACTTGCTTCTGATTGATCTTTATCCGCAGCCTTCAAAGAAACATGAATTTGCAAGCACAGATCCTAGCTTTTCTCCTGCTGAGTAAAGTTTCTGAAGTCTTTTTAAATCATTTATGCATTGTAGCTTTCTTTATATGATGGTAGTTTAAGTTCCTCTAATAGTAAAATGGTAATTTCCTCAGGAAATGCTGTAACAACTGACTGAACAACATATGAAAGAGTTTATTTCAAAACTCTAAAATTAATGGGAATCTTCCCTTAGGTTTGTGGGTTTTAGATCAGACTCATTGTTGATCACCTTTTCCACGTACATCTTGATTTTCCAAGCACATCTCTGGTACAAAAATGTAAATATAACAGCTGGTTGAGCAATCCTGTTTATCTGCATTTATAGACATGTATACACATTTTTCCAGTATAATCTACAATGCTCTGTCATCAAATACAGAAGTAGGCTTGGTCTTTTCCCAAGTTAAAAATAGCTGTAAACCAGAAGAACAATGGTGACATGGAAGAACAAGATAGTGAAACAAAAAATATTCTACTGACTTTCTAAAAACAAACAGTGCACAAGACACCCAAGACCCTCCTGAACTGGGACAACAAGGAACTCCTTCCTTTACATCACAGGAGAAACTCTTGCAGAGTGACGTCACCAGTGGAGAGAATGCAGGGCTTGTGGAAGGGCTTCTGGATGAGTGTAGGCATGCTGTGCATGCAAAATGGAGCAGAGGCGTAAGAGAGCAATGTATGAAAATTATAAAAAGGCTTGCCAAAGAGAGGAGCAAGGTAAATAGGCTGGCACATGGCAAAAAACTTGACATGGGTAACTGGAAACTATTGTGACTCAATATACAGATTAATGTCTTTTAATTGTCTTCACTGATTTTTTTAGTGTTTTTAAGACTGTAAGACTTCATTAAAGACCTGCAGTTACTCTGTGTGTTTATTACTGTTAGTTGTTTGTAGTATGGTGTGATTTCTTCTTGCTCAGTTGTTAAAGTCGTCAGAAGATTATAGATTATATGGGATTTGTTGAAAGCTGTGGATCTGTAATAAGAAATAGGAATCTCTTTACTGCTTTCTTTCTCAGGGAAACATATCTTGAAAGTCCAAGTGAAAAACATTTTATATTTGTCTCCTGGAAGGCCTTTTGGAAAAGCGAAGTGCATTTCTGCTTAAAGCTCTGTGAGAGTCATTATTTGCTTCTGTGGGCTGTGAACGAGGCAACTCAGACTTGTGGATTTTCAGGAGATACATTCAGTTGTGAAAACCCAGAAGACAATGGCCCTGCAGAACCGGCTCCGCGGCAGCCTGAGTGCCATGCTGGAGAGGCTGCTGCTGACTGTCATCTGGGGTTGGGGGCATTCCAGGTTTCAGTCACATTCCCTGAAAACATGTAAGTACATTACTGTATCGTCAGTGATATGCAAACCCATTATGAAGACAATTCTGGGGAAAAAATTAGAAAAACAAGCCCTCTGCTCTGAGTCTAGTATTTAGTACACTGTGTTCTCAACAGTGTTAAAAGCTTGCAGTCAATCTCAAATGCTGTTCTTTTTTCAAGGCTGAAACAGAAGTTGAGGGTCTTAAACAATTGACCATTGTGGTTTTCCCCAGATTGGTGCATGGCCAGGCTGAAATGAGAGGTGTTGAAAAAACAGAGTTAAAAAACTAAAAACATGTCAGGGCAGCTGTTGGTGGATGAAGTTATTGCTCCTAAAAAAATATACAATCCTATTTCTATGTGCATTTATATCCATTCTTCAAGAAGAAAGTCTTAAAGATGCAGGAGCAGGACGTCTCCATGTGCCGGAAGATGAGCCGGTGGGGAAGAAGTCCGGCCTGGCTGAACAGAGAGCTTCGGATGGAACTCAGGAAAAAAAGGAGAGTTTACGACCTTTGGAAGAAGGGGCAGACCACTCAGGAAGACTACAAGGATGTCGTGAGGTTTTGCAGGTGTCGTGGTTTAAGCCCAGCTGGCAACTAAGCACCACACAGCCGCTCACTCACTCCCCCCAGGTGGGATGGGGGAGAGAATAGGAAAAGTAAAAGCGAGAAAGCTCGTGGGTTGAGATAAGAACAGTTTAATAAGTGAAATGAAATAAAATACAATAATAATGATACTACTAATAAAAATTGTAATGAAAAGGAAAATAACAACAACAAACAACAAGAAAGGAAAGTGATGCAAATGAAAACAATTGCTCACCACCCTCCGACCAATGCCCAGCCCAAGCAGCGGTTCCTTGGCCAGCTTTTTCACTAGTTTATATACTGATCATGACATCATATAGTATAGAATATCCCTTTGGTCAGTTGGGGTCAGCTGTCCCAGCTGTGTCCCCTCCCAACTTCTTGTGCACCCCCAGCCTACTCGCTGGTGGGGTGGGGTGAGAAGCAGAAAAGGCCTTGACTCTGTGTAAGCACTGCTCAGCAGTAACTAAAACATCCCTGTGCTATCAACACTGTTTTCAGCACAAATCCAAAACACAGCCCCATACTAGCTACTATGAAGAAAATTAACTCTATCCCAGCCAAAACCAGCACAGCAGGGAGAAAATTAGAAGGGCCAAAGCACAACTAGAACTTAATCTGGCTTCTGCCATAAAAGGCAAGAAAAAATGTTTCTATAAATACATTAACAAAAAAAGGCAGTCTAAGGAGAATTTCCATCCTTTACTGGATGCAGGGGGAAACACAGTGACAAAGGATGAGGAAAAGGCTGAGGTACTTAATGTTTTCTTTGCCTCAGTCTTTACTAGTAAGACCAGTTGTTCTCTGGGTACCCAGCCCCCTGAGATGGTAGATAGTGATGGGGAGCAGAATGAAGCCCCCACAATCCAAGAGGAAATGCTACACCATTTAGACACCCACAAAGAAGTTCAATAAGGCCAAGTGCCGGGTTCTACACTTTGGCCACAACAACCCCAGGCAACGCTACAGGCTTGGGGACGAGTGGCTGGAAAGCTGCCTGGTGGAAAAGGACCTGGGGGTGCTGGTTGACAGCTGGCTGAATATGAGCCAGCAGTGTGCCCAGGTGGCCAAGAAGGCCAACGGCATCCTGACCTGTATCAGAAATACTGTGGCCAGCAGTAGGAAAGAGGTGATCGTGCCCCTGTACTTGGTGCTGGTGAGGCCGCACCTCGAATACTGTGTTCAGTTTTGGACCCCTCACTACAAGAAGGACATTGAGGTGCTGGAGTGTGTCCAGAGAAGGGCAACGAAGCTGGTGAGGGGTCTGGAGCGCAAGTCTTATGAGGAGCGGCTGAGGGAACTGGGGTTGTTCAGTGTGGAGAAGAGGAGGCTGAGGGGAGACCTTATCGCTCTCTACAACTACTTGAAAGGGGGTTGCAGAGAGGTGGGTGTTGGTCTCTTCTCTCAAGTGACTAGTGACAGGACAAGAGGAAATGGCCTCAAGTTGCTCCAGGGGATGTTAGACTGGATACTAGGAATAATTTCTTCACAGGGAGAGTGGTGAAACACTTGAATAAGCTGCCGAGGGAAGTGGTGGAGTCACCCTCCCTGGAGGTATTCAAGGAGCGTGTGGATGTGGCATTGTGGGATGTGGCTTGATGGGCATGGTGCTGTGTGGTGTTGCGTGGGTTGGTTTTTGCTGTTTTGGTGGGGTTTTTTTGGTTTTTTTGTTTTTTTTTTTTTGGTTGGACTTGATGATCTTACAGGTCTTTTCCAACCTTAGTGATGCTGTGATTCTGTGAAATCTATGGAGCCACATGGGATCCACCCAAGAGTACTGAGGGAGCTGGTGGAAGTGTTCACCAAGCCACTTTCCATCATTTACCAGCAGTCCTGGCTAACCAGGGAGGTCCCAGCTAACTGGAGGTTAGCAAATGTTAGCAAATCTTCAAGAACAGCTGGAAGAAAGATCCGGGGGAACTACAGGCCTGTCAGTCTGACCTTGGTGCCAGGGAAGATAATGGAGCAGATCATCTTGAGTGCCATCATGTGGCACGTACAGAACAACCAGGTGATCAGGCCCAGTCAGCATGGGTTTATGAAAGGCAGGTCCTGCTTGACTGACCTGATCTCCTTCTATGACAAGGTCACTCGCTTAGTGAACAACGGAAAGGCTGTGCGTATAGTCTACCTAGAATTTAGTAAAGCTTTTGACACCATTTCCCACAGCATTCTGCTGGAGAAACTGGCTGCTCATGGCTTGGATGGGTGTACTCTTTTCTGGGTAAAAAAAAGGCTGGATGGCCGGGCCCAAAGGGTTGCAGTGAATAGAGTTAAATACAGTTGGTGGCTGATCATGAGTGGTGTTCCCCAGGGCTCAGTGTTGGAACCAGTTCTGTTTAATATCTTTATCAATGATCTGGATGAGGGGATCAAGTACACCCTCAGCAAGTTTGCAGATGACACCAAGTTGGGCAGGAGTGTTGATCTGCTCGAGGGTAGGAAAGCTCTGCAGAGGGATCTGGACAGGTGGGATCGATGGGCTGAGGCCAATTGTATGAGGTTCAACAAGGCCAAGTGCCGGGTCCTGCACTTGGGTCATAACAACCCCATGCAACGCTACAGGCTAGGGAAAGAGTGGCTGGAAAGCTGCCTGGTGGAAAAGGACCTGGAGGTGTCGATTGACAGCTGGCTGAATATGATCCAGCAGTGTGCCCAAGTGGCCAAGAAGGCCAACGGCATCCTGGCCTGTATGAGAAATAGTGTGGCCAGCAGGACTAGGGAAGTGATTGTCTCTCTGTACTTGGCACTGGTGAGGCCACACCTTGAGTACTGTGTTCACTTTTGGGCCCCTCACTACGAGAAGGACATTGAGGTGCTGGAGCATGTCCAGAGAAGGGCGACAAAGCTGGTGAGGGGTCTGGAGCACAAGTCTTATGAGGAGCAGCTGAGGGAAATGGGGTTGTTCAGTCTGGAGAAGAGGAGGCTGAGGGGAGACCTTATCGCTCTCTACAATTACCTGAAAGGAGGTTGCAGAGAGGTGGGTGTTGGCCTCTTCTCCCAAGTGACAAGTGATAGGACAAGAGGAAATGGCCTCAAATTGCACCAGGGGAGGTTTAGACTGGATATTAGGAAAAACTTCACTGAAAGGGTTGTCAAGCATTGGAACAGACTGCCCAGGGAAGTGGTGGAGTCACCATCCCTGGAGGTATCCCAAAGACATGTAGATGAGGTGCTTAGGCGTTTAGTGGTGGACTTGGCAGTGTTAGGTTTACGGTTGGACTTAATGATCTTAAAGGTCTTTTCCAACCTACAGAATTCTATGATTCTATGATTCTCTACTATCTGTGGGATCTTCAAGTGTTACAGTGGTTTGATACTCTAAGTTAAAAGGGAAACACTATCTGGTCCATGCTCATTAGGGCTTCTTCATGAAGCTGCGTTCTAGATTTCTCATTCAGCAACTTTGCAATAGCATAACAGTCCACCTCACCAAGTCTAAATTATGGTCCAACCTTTAAAACTAACTCTGGGAAAGGCTTAGAACATATTTACCAACTCTTTTTAGGAGAGGAACATTTAAATAGTGTCACTGCATGATCCCTTAGTTCCTTCTTAGGGCAAAGCACGACAGACCCCTCAGCTACCACATCCGATTTATAACCTAAATGAGGTTAATTTTTTTCATGTCATCTCCTGGGCAACTAAAAATGGGCTTGGGCATTGCAAGGCTGATCCTTGCACCCATTATTTTTAGTTACTTACCTTGCACAGTGAAATCTTAAGTCCTGTGGAGGATAGTTATACTTTCTGTGGTGTATGGAAAGCAGAGTAGAGAAAACCAGCCACAAGAAAACTCTCTGATGTTGGGAATAAGTTTAAAGTCCTTCCTATACTCCTATACAGAGCTCAAGTATCTAAACCTGGGGTCCATGGACTTGTTTCCTCCTTCAGTAAACTCCCTCCTTAAGACGAAGGTCCAAATCAATTCACTTTTAGGAAAGAACTGAAATGTTTCATCCCTCTTCTCTCCTGGGTAAATCATTATAGGGATGCAAGTATTACCAAAAACGTAGGACTCCCTGTTTTATGTTTTGCCATTGCCTGAGGGGTCTGAAACAGCTCTCAACTCTCAAGTTCATGCAATAGGCAGTAAGCTATACATGGGATTCTTTAGGCATGTTTTTACTCCAAGGACTGCATGTTAGCTAATGATTGAGTAACACAAGGGCAGAAATAGATTTTAGAATATGGATGGACAATGCATTTTGCCCTTTCCCAAGAGAGCTGTCTAATCACTAATAATAGTCATGTTGCTTTTCTTTTATTCTTACTGACCCTTTCTGACTGAATCTTTAAAAGACAATATTTTTAGTTTTGTTGTGTGGAGAGAAGTCCAACTGAGTCTTTGAGTTCTCTGATCAGAAGGCTATTGAAGAAAAACTGTGGGAGGAGAGTGTGTGAAAACACATATTTTTGCTCTCTTTGAAGACAACAGTCACCACCTGTTTTTTAGGTGAACTTCTGAGCTTGTCTGGTAAATTGGATGCTTTACAGTAGAAGGCCCAGTTGAAGGCATGAAGTAGCTGCTGAGCATTGAAAACGAAGTCTTCTGGGTATGAGCAGAAGCAGGGCTTACATGCTTAAGCGACTTACCTAGTGAAAATACAGGTGCTTATGAGTAAAGGCAGAAGCTCTGAGGATCATGCTGGCTCATACTTCAGTGTCTTAATTATGCCTACATTAATTGTTGGAATACTTCTGTGAATCTTAGCGTTCATCTACTATGCAAGGTTGGTAAAGTAAAGTGATATAAACACTAATAAATTCAAGATACAGCTTTTCTTTTGGCGATTTTTCTCTCCTGTAACCAGCTGTCTTACCTCATGAAATCTGTGGGAATGTCACACTTTTGAGAAGCCAACCCTTCTGTCATATTTGATTGACATTTGATCAGCAGGTTTAAAAGCCATTAGGAAGAAATGACATTCAGAGGCACATGTACATGCACAGTGATTTCATCTCTTTTCCTGGTATATGCTGGCCTCTCTTGTAACGAATGAATCACAGCACACCATTGAGTTTTGCAAAGTTACCAAAACTCTTTCAACAACAAGTGCAAAGCTTAGCATAGGAAGCATTCATAAATATGGAAGGTGCTTTGTAGATGTACGTGACCATTAAATGCAGGTTTCTTCAGGCTCGGAGTTTTTGTTACAAAAAAAACCCAAAGGAAAATGTTTCAGCGCAATGCACTTGAAGTCTCACTTCTGAGATACTCAGTGACTAGTTGTGCTTATTATGGCATTTAAGACCATCTGGGCTCCATGTAAAATAGGATGATTGGCTGCTAATGAAAGGGAGAGGACAGTAAGATAAGAGTCCACAGTCTAAGGGCAACGGAGGACTGAAATGAGCAATGTATGACAGTCATGAAAAGAGTAATGTTCCTCTCCAAAAACAGACAGAAAAGAGTGACTTCAGATCTGGCAGAAGTTATTTCAGCTGCATTTGGAACTTGGCCTCCTATCTTTTGTTTGGAAAATCTTCTTGGAAGATTTGGGAAGTCTTCATGTAAGAATAGATGCGATAGTAATGAGAAAGGTTCCAGGCAGGAAGAAAATAGTTGCTTATACATTAATGAACAGACAAAATTACAGTTAATAACTAAAAACATAAGCTTCTAGAATTTCTGATTGGATTTTGAGCACTGGCAAGATAGGATGTGAATAGGAAGAGAAAGAGAGGAAAAAACCCCTCATATTTTAAATACTCAGTAGCATATGTAAGGAAAATTCAGTATATTTCTGTGATTAGTTTGTAAAACCAGACACAATTGTTTCCCTCATACTAACAGATTAGACCTCAAATAAGTAATTTTGGGAAGTCAGTGCTTTGCAGAATGTGACGCTGGAAACAAAGGAAAGGAAGCAAAATGTTTAAATCCGAATTCTGCCCTCGGTAGATGGCACTGTGGGGCTGAATTCCCCCAGCAGAAGCATCATCCCTCAAAGAGATATATAACGTGTGGTGCTTCAGTTAAATTTGAAAATTCTGAACCTTGATGAAGATCCTCTAAGTTACCAGCTGGAGATGCCACATGAGAACCAGACTTTGGGAGTCAGCACATGCTTTGAGCAGTTGTAGAGTGTGATGGCAGAAGTAAAGGAAATGAAGCGAAATGTGAAATCTGACTTCTCCTCTAGTAGGCAGGTCCCTTGATTTCTGAGTATCTTCTGCCACATTTCAGCTGAAGCAATTACTTTTTCTGAGACAGCCATTTTCCAAAGTGGTATATTCAGGAATAATAGACTTATACAAGCTCTGATCTATACATTGTTTTTTTAAATAATCTTTCTACATTTATTACTATATTTTTGTGAAAGGTCATCTCTGCTAAGAAAGGCAGAAATGGTAGGATCAAATAAATGGATACCAGCATGCTTGGTTTAGAAATGAAGGCTGTCACAGTTCAAGAATTACAGCACTCAATTTCTGATGTATTTTATAAAAAACCATCACCTTGCAAGTTTCCAAACGGTGGCCTCACTCAAAAAGCAGTTGCATTTCTGCTATGATTATTCTTAGTAACTATAATTTTATATAAATTACTCCTGTTGAAATGTGTTATTTGTCTGTAACTACTTAATAATTTATATAGAGCAAAGACAGAACATGATTAGCAAGCACTTTTTCAAAGCTGTTAATAAATTAGACTGCCATTTTCAACAAATCAGTAGAGAAGTGCACAATAAAGAGGAATTAGAAAAATTTTCTTTTGATAATTGGATGTTGAAACATTCTAGTTTGTCATAATTTTTTGAATACCCTTGCATTTTATGGCTGCTATTATGCAGTCTAATTGGCCCCAAGGCCCTTTCCTTCCTCAAAATGAGTTGATGGGAGAGCTGCAGAGGTTGTGGCTGCTTTAAGAACATGGGATTGTGTGGTCACCACCATAAACATCTTCTACATGTGGTGATGGGAATGAATGTGGCAGGTTCCTAGGAGCACGTCCTGTCTCCTTCGGGCAGTAAAGGCATTAATAGGCTTGTTAAAGCTCTAGGTACTAAAGCATGCCTCTTAAATTTTTACAAAGAAACAAAACTTGCTTTATGGCCATATTTTTATTTCTATCTATCTGCTTCAAAGTGTAATACCATCATAAACGAAAGACAGCATTCGTGTTAGGGTATTAGGATATTCGTGTTAGGGTGTTAGGATATTCTTGATAGGCTGAAAGTAATCACAGTAATCGCTTTCCCTCTCTCTTGGGGTAGGTGTGAGGAGTAGATGATCAGGGTCACACCAGTTCCAGGGGACTGCTGTAAAAAGGAGAAGGTGCTGAGGGGTGGTGGCAGCCCAGAGGCAGCTTTGTGGCTCAGTATTGATCCCACAGGGTTTGTCACTACCATTTCTGTCCTCCTACTTGGAGCTATTCAGGCCTACCCACACACTGTTGGCTACAATAAAATATGTATGCCAGGCATGACAAACAGACAGGATTTAGCACACTATGTGAGAAACAGATTTTGTGTACTCTTTTCAAGTGACTGAATTACTGGAAGCACAATAAGCCATGCAATACTCTAGTTTGATGTAAATAAATAAAAAGTCTCTTGCAGAGCAATAGAGATGGGGGCTAATTTTACATCAGTGAATCTCATAACCTCCGGTAAACTGGGTCCTGACATGTAGGGTATAGATATGTAGCATGCCACAGATCAGGAATGAAAAACTGAATTTCTGATATGTTTCATAAAAATCACGATCGTCCAAGTTTTCGGGTTTAGGCCTGCCTCCAAATGCAATTGAGTGCTAAGCAGCTGAGGAGGGTGGAAGTTGCAGGATTTTGTCACTTTGAGAAACCAGGCCTGGTAAGAAAAATCAATGACATTGTTTTCATTTAATGCCATCTTGGTGAAATCATGTTAAGAAAACAAATTTAGATTCCCTCATTTCATAAGCCATACTGAATATATCAACAGAAAGGAGTCCAGATACAAGTTGTTTCTATAGCCTCCCTGCTTTTGGAGTGTGGAATTTAAAGCAGGTTCTTAAAACTCTGAAGGACCCAAACAATTAACTGTTGCTGTGAGATAAATGAATAGTTTAGGTCCAAGCCCCAAATCTACTGTGTTTTAATGTCTGAAGTGAACCCGAGTCTGATGCAGAAACAGACACAAGCCTTTTTAAAACTGGTTCAAAGGTGTCAAGCTCTTGGACCTTGTTTCTGGAATGAGGCTGGAAGGAGAATCTTGACATGTAGCATAAAAATATGGCCAAGAAAAAGTCCTGCCTGCTGCAAACTGATCTGCAGAAAGAGGACATAGAGGATAAGAAGCTACTTTCTTTCATTTATTATTTATTCAATAACAAGAATTTTAAAAATGCTGAAAATACCCAGAGTTAGAAATTAATTGAGTGAATTTTAGAAATGACATCTAATAAAAATGTTTGTGAACCATCAATTTCTGTAATGAAAAACTATATAGCATTCACTTGGAAGGACAAACTTTGCACAGCAAGTTGTTCTAGCAATTTGAAGAGATGTTCTTGATACGGTATTCTACCAAATACTTTAAATGACAAAAGAAAAATATCTTTCCCACAGATATTCTGTGTTTTTCTTCCGGCAAAGCAATTTGGCATTGAGAAATCTTAACATTGCATACCTTCTGTTTCCAATGATTTAGAGAGGCTGTCTCAGGAGTATTTTTTCTGTGGATTATAATTTCCCTGAAGTTTGTGCAATCCAAGAGCTAACAGACCTCAATTTGTAGATTAAAGCCCATTTCAAAGTTAAAGCTATGGCAACGTGAAGAAAGAACAGGAGAATAGGACAATCTTGAAAAAGACAGGTGTGATGTACCCACAAAAGTTCTTATTCTCTTTGACAACAAACACTGTGTCAGCTTTAGGGTTTTTTTTTGTGATGATCATAGACCACAGAATAAGTTGTTGCAGTGTGATTGAAAGGTGACTAAACAAAAGACACTGTGAGTAGACCCAGACTCAGTGGGAACAAATTGCTTATGTGTGTAATGGAGAAAATGGTACCTATGGATATGGCCTGTCTTGTCATTTTTCTTGCTGTCCTTTAAATTCGTGATGTTAGTAAAGTGGGAAGGGTGTGTTATTGTTTTCTATACTGGTAACATGATTTTGTCTTCTCTAATTTGATCTCCATTCATGAGCTCATCTCATCCAGAAAATAGGAAGGACCTGATGTTTTTAGAATCTGAGGTATTGCAAATGTGCTGAAATTAAAACAGTAAATATGCCTTGGCCTTTGGCAAAGTGAAATATTTTATTTTTCCCTTATTATTTATGTGATCTTCAAAAGAGAACAAGGATTTACAAGAGGTACCTGAAGATACCAGAAAGAGAAATGAGTTGACAGAATTTTAAACACTACTTTTCTAAAATGTAAACTGCTCACAAGGTGAAGAGACATGACAGAGAAGGAAAGAGAAACAAAACAGAAGCACAAAGAGGTGGAATAGTTGCCCTAAAAGCTGTGGGAAAAAGAACAACAAAACAAAACTAAAGCTCTTAAGTAGTATTGTCAGGAAAAAAAGTAATTTTGGTGAGCAGAAGAGGAATGTCTTGGTATGTTATACAAATATAAAATTAAATGCTGCTAAAATAAAAAAAAAACGAAACAACTGAGACAACATAATATAATGTTGAGATACCTTTTTATTGAAATATGAAAGCATGTTTCAAAGTGAATCATGGAAGGTAAAGATGTGGAAGAGAATCCTTAATTCTCTGCATGGGAAATGATTAAAGGAATTCTGCTGATAATGAAGGGGCTACTCAATGGGTCATAAAATTGTTAGTGGAAAATTGTTAAAAAATCTTAAAGTTTATGTTTCATATAATTGAAAATCTTTGTATTCTGTTATTAAGCAGAAATTCTTATTTTTCTTGCATTCCAGTGCAAAAAGTGTTTCACACAGCTAATTAACTTTGAATGGAAAAAACTAATCTGTAGATTAGTTATTTAAGTTATTAGTTATTTAAGAACAGCTCTTTTGTGAATTGAACATCTTATTTGCTAATACTGGGATAGCATTAGATGACATGAAACTGAAACGGCTTTCCATCTCAAAATCTAGTATTTTCTTGTGCCTGGAAGGGGTCACAGAATCACAGGATCACTAAGGTTGGAAAAGACCTGTAAGATCATCAAGTCCAACCATCAAACACCACCATGCCCATTAAACCAGCATATTCTGTCAAAGGTTCATCTACAACTGTAGAAAAAAATGTTTTGCTGAATTTCAAGAGATCTTGGAAGGATCAAATGACATTACTGCTAGAGGCAGAGGAATCGTATGCTTTAGATCCACTTCCATTAATTCTTACTCTGCCCTACTTCTCACTTATTTTAGAAAAAACTTCAACTCCTACTGTGTTTTAAACCTGGCTGACTTGTTTCCCATTCAGGAGTTCATCTTCCTTGCTTTCCTTCTCCTATCTTTTTCTCAAGCTTTTTTGACTTCCACTGTTTCTCTCTTATCAGGTGGATGGTTTACCTGACATTAATAGCAAGGTCTACTCTTCCAAGAGGAACACCTCCTCCTTAACATAGTCTTTCTCTCTTCCCTTCAGGACCTTCATGTCCTATGGGTGTTTGGGCGTTACTTCTTTTCTAACTACTGCTCTCCGTGTTTCAGGAAAGGAAGAAGAGTTGCTACTGCTACGGGCAATTAAAGATTGCATTATCTAATCCCTTCCCGTGTTGTAATCCCAGATCCTTGGCCCAGAAAGACATTTGCTGCAATGAAAACTTTCCATAAGTGATTAAAAACTGCTGAGTAGGGAGTGAAGGAATATAAGCGTATTGCAGATCTGTTGAACAAGCAAATCCTTTTACATTTTGTTCAAATGCAAAGAGAACCTCCATGCCCATTCATAATGGACAGTCATTTTTAGGCACGTATTCCTCTGATTTGGAATAGTACTTCTATTTTTCAAAAGCTTAAGATGTTCTCTGCTACATTTTTATTGCAAAGGCAGGTAAGATAGCCTGAAGCTAATACACATGCTATAGGTGACAGATTTACTTAATATTGCTGATATAAAGAGCCATTCAGCAATTTCAGGATCACAGTTTATTAACCTTGCTTTCAGCATACTGAGATGGCATAGTGCAATATACCATTCATTTTAAAAGAAGCGAGTTGAATCCATAATTTGTTGAAGTCTGGAAAGCCATTGTTTATCAGAGAGAAGGTAATTTTTTGTCAAGAATTGTTTATGATTGTATCACTTACCAGCAGTTGAGAAATAATTATTTAAAACTACATTATTAGACCACAGACATCTTCAGTGTAATTTTGCTATACCAATGGAAGTATACCTGAAACATATTTGGCTATAATGTTCGATATTTCAATGTAACTGCAAAAAAAGGTTAGTCGTGCACAGTTTTTAAAATAAACACATTTAAAGAAATGTTTTGCTTAGTTTCTAGGTAGTCTTCTAAATTAGATACTTAAGTTAGGAGTCTAGTTTGTTTGTAATGAAGGGTTATATTTGAGCTCTGGGTTGAGGTACTCTGAATCACCTTTGGAGCCTTACTGACCATATTATAGTTCAACTATTGAAATTAGTTTGTCTGAAAGTCTCCTCCCTCCCTCTACTTATTTTCCCTTTCCTGCTACTGCCTAATAACACCTTTATCTTCCTTAAGCTATTGCTCTTTCCCCTTACCCTTAGAATAATTCACCTATTTTACCAAAGCTTCTTCCTTTACAACCTTTTTAAATAAAATCAGGTAAAGATTAAAGAGACTGAATCTTTTTAATGCACATCTTTTAATATTCAATGAGTTTGCTGAAGGGCAAGCGGTTCTGGCCCGTTGGGTTAATACTGCAGTAACACCTTGTGGGCGGGAAGACACACTGTTAAAAAGAAAAAGGAAAAAGCTAGAGTTTAAGTAGCAAATACTAAAATCATTATGGCATTTTTTTTGTCAGAAGATGAAGGGAAAATGAAAAATGCAGTGAACAGAAGGTGTCAATGAATACTCAAGCTTAAAAGTGTCATAGAAGAGCAGCTGCATTTTGTTGGAAGTTCATATATGTGGTATTGATTAAGGTCAGTAATACAGAATTATAGTAACTTACACCTGGATCTATGGGAGGTGTTATGGACCTAATTCTCATCGAAATTCAGTTGGAGATGGATGTGTAACATTCATGTTCTCTTTTTTAAAACACATTTTTTCAATTTGATAATGAAGTGGTGGAATTCTTTTTTCATCTTGTGAAAACAACCTGGTGCTCAAGAAAAGAACCAGCTATTATTAAAATAAACATTTAGAAAGAGATTGTAAATAGGGACTTCTAGGACCTATGGCAAATTATCCTAGCTGTGGAAATACTGCTTCTATTAACTTCAAGTGATTGCTGTCACTGTGCAAAATACAGTAATCCAAACAGTCTTTTCTGAGGGCAAAAGGGAACACTGACTCAAGGAAATGTCCAGTCTCTAAGCTTTACAAACATATCTGTTAAGTCAATCTCAAGCTACTACCGCAAAATAAATAGCTAACATGATGATACACGCAATCTGCGTATTACTGGGATCAGTACATTTGGCTGATGCAGTGACTGAGCTGAAGTCTATTACCAAGCACCTGCCTTGGGTTTCTGTGGTTGTGGGGGGGTCTCCACTCCCCGTAGTGACTATGATGCTGGCTGTGGGTCAGGAGCCTTACCATCCTGCCTGCCAGCAAGGTACCTCATGTGCTGGTCTTGCTTTTCCCCCCCGGCAACATTAACCAGGAAACAGAACCACGCTGTAAGGGATGTTTGCAGCTTGTGTTGCCGAGGTGGAAGGAGTAAGGAATTTTAATGCAATTTATATTACTGTTATGTGCATCTATTTATGGTGAGGGACTTTGAAACATCAGCAGGGATGGCTGAGTCAGTTGCTTCCAATTAGAAACTGTTATTTTTTACTGAATGCATGAACCTTTCCAAAAGACCCAAGCCTTTCCCTTTTTTCTCCTTTACTCTTTCTGTGAGCAAGCAACCGATAAGTGGAAATGCTGCAGTAAGAAGACAGGGCAGCAACACATTCAGGCTGTATTTATGCAGGGGAATAATAATGACAGCAGAAGTCAGAGAACAGAAAGTCCCACCCCAGAGCAGGGCTGCCTGGCTCTGTTGTGCAGTTTAAAAGAGAAAAACGACTCAAGGGTTCAGTTTTGCAGTGGTGCCTTATTCAATAATAAGCGATGACTCCAGCAGTTTTACTAATAGACTCCAGCAGTTTCCAGTCTCAAAAGACAAATAGAAGGCAAGGATGGATTTACCTGGGGAGAAGGGGACAGCTAAAATTAGTGCCTTTAGCCTCCTCTGCCAGTTAAAAGGAGTGGCCATGCCTTGCCGCTAGCCCCAAGTGCTCTTTCTCTTGTGGTCAGGTAAAAGCAGTGTCTTCCTCTATTAAGGGAGATGGGATTTTGTTAAAGGAGAGAGCTACTCTCAGCTTAATAGGTTAAAATAATTGTTACGTTTTTATCTTGTAAACCCATCAGTTCAGGAAAATGAATCAGCTACAAAGTAAAAATGAAATGGAAAAGGCAACATCACAAAAGATGACTATTTCATTAAACCAGGGAAAAGCCAGCAGTGTTACACAAGATTAATACTGTCAAAAACTGAATTCAGTCTTCAGTGACCTGTGAATTCTAACTGTAATAAAGTCAGTTGAATTATAGTTTCTAGTCAATCTTAATGATGACTTTACTTAGAAAACAGACAGAAAAGGGGAATGTATTTTAATTGTTAACAAGCTGATTTATCTGATGATCCCAGTGATTTTTACTTTTTTATTTCCCTTGCCAAGTATTTTACGATTGGAACTATACAAAAATGTGAAATTTTGTGGTGTTTCATAGCTGAAAAGGAGAAAAATAAGTGGGTTAAATGTACTGTCCTAACGGAAACTAAATACTGTGATAAATTTTCTGGTTGCATAAGCACTGCCATTTTTTTAAAAGAGATTTATAAATATATTGGCTATCTTAAAGAAAAAAAATACACCTTTCATAATGTTGATACTATTTGGGTTTTAGATATTTTTGCTCTTTTTTACCAGCTGAAATGGTTTCATTAAGGCAGTGTTAATTTGCTATAATTTCTAGTCATTGTGAATATACATTGCTGGTGAATTTATTTTTGCGCAGCTCTATTTTTCTATCAGTTAAAGACCTATTATGTGGAATGGTAAGAGAAAATTGAAACTCCCTGTTACCAGAGAGTTTAGTGTCCTCAGTAACACAGCAAAGCTAGTTTGAAAGAAATCTTTTGGCTGGGGAAGGGGGATGGAAAGCCCTAAAACCAGCTCTCTGTGTGTGTGTATGACTGATAGATTGAGCCAAACAATGAAATCAATGGAGTTAACCTGAGATGTGAATTTATCTCAGTTCATTCCAGGTTCTCAACATAAATACAGTGGAGTGTGGTGTATCCTGGCCTAAAACTGCAAGCTATGCCCCCACAACATGGAAAAGATGAGGAGCACCTTGAAAACCTCAGCAGGAAAGCATGTGGGAGTACTGAGAAAGTTCAAAGGAAACAGCGTGCAGCAGAGGGAAGGGAGTGCAGAAGGATAAAATTGTCATTACACCTTCCTTCAGTCAGCAGTGCTGCTTCCCTGAGTCCCTGCTGTAGCAAGCCATAGCCAGCTATTGCTTCGAAGCAGTGATTTCACAGGTAGTAGGAGTTTCTAGGCATGGGAAAAGAAGAGACGTTCTTGCCCAAGAAATGGGAATAGTGTCTTTTCTGCCAAAATACAGTGTTGGAATAAAGCTATGGCAGAGATGAAAGGAAAACATGCACGTCTTACCATTGGCCAACACTTTCAACAGATGTTTTAGCAACAGGCCAGAATATGTGAAAGATTGTATAGAAAGATGAGTTTCAGAGACATTTTTGAACTGAAGTGGGATTCGAAAAGTTAAGTGAGAAAATAAATAACATTAGACAAGAACTGATGGGCTGCTATATAGATGGGAATCTATCAATCTATCAGGATTGACCCAGTAAATGCTGCATGTTCAGGACTACTCATTATAAACTATAAGTGCCTTACTTTAATGACTGTCAAATATCTGCCTAGGAGATAAAGTATATAGAGAGATTATGGTATCCTTATGTAGATTAAGGATTTAGACTGATTTCAATGGCATTTAATCTCCAGAGCAGGTGAAAGGTATATTTTCCTCTACGCTAGTAGAGCTATTTTATATCATGATGCTGTAAAGCAATAACGTAATTGAAATATGGGTAAAATTGCAGTCCACTTTGACTTAAATTAAATAGTTATTTATTGACATTAACTTAATCTGAATTTTACCACTCCTAATAGGAAGTAAGGGTTAAAGTTGGTGCTTGTGTCAATGTAACTATATTGTTTCAAATTCAAAGATTAGATAACATTAGATTATACCTTTCAAGAGTCTACCTTCAGTTAAGACAGAGCAAATGGGAGAAAGGACTTTTGTTCCTGGTCTTGTGTCTAATCTTGGAAGTTGTTAATATGTTTTTTTTAATATGCTTTACTTAATAATTTATCAAATAGCCTGCTAGCATGCTGGCAGGCATAAGGTTAGCTCCAGTTCTATCCAGATGCTTACAGAAAATCAAATGAAAGCTTTGTCTGCTTGTTTTGTGAAGGTGATGAATTTGTTGTAAACAACATATTACTTTCAAAAGCACTAAACTGGAAGTATCTTCCGCTCTGTCCAGCCTGGTGTGGCTTGGGCTAAACGGTTATTGTAGTTGATGAAGAACACCTCCTTCCTGTCAAGGGCAATATCCTGAGTACAGAGGCATTTCTGGGCATAGACAGAGACATAGAGGCATTTCTGGGCATAGACAAAGACTTTAGGTTTTGACCACCGTGTTCCTGAAGTTACCTGCTGCTGAATGCTGCGAGGATTTTTAGGGCTGCAATTATGAGAGGCTGCTCACACGTGCTGAGATTGCAAATTGAAACTAAGAATGGTAAGTGGGTAAAACTGGGAGATTAGCTTCAAAACTGAAACCCTGATTTGAACTAAATGTTAAATAGATGTACACTGAATACTTTATCTTTGGCTCCTGTTGCTTTTGGAAGAACTTAAGGGCCTGTCTGCTGCAAGAAGTATGCTTGTGGGACATGATCCCTAGGTTCACAAAGGAATACGTGGGTTTGCATGATAGCTGATGCTGTTGCCTTTCTTGCTAGGAAACACATTTTCTTTTCATAAAGTCATTCCTTTTGGTCTAGGTTCAGTTTGCACTTTCAAAGCCATATGGACTAATCAGGTAGAGATATGCAGGTGGTGGGGCAACAAACTTCAGCCCTTCTTCCTTTCCCCATCTTCCTCTCCTGTGGCACAACCTTGAAAATTCTTCTTAGCAAATGTTATTTTACTTCTGTTTCTGGCTAATCATTGCATTAAGTTTGTTATTGGCCAAATTAGGAATGATTTACCTTAGGATATTTTTCGCTTTGTTTTGAGTTTTGAAACCCCTTTTCTTAGAATGCAGCAGCTGGTAGATGTCAGCTTCACTACCAAACTGCCCTCCCAGTCATTCATGGTGAAATATACTTTTGCATGGCATCTGCTTTATTTGGGGTGTACTTTCCTATTACTACTGTACAAAGTAGAAACATGCAAGTAAAAAAACCATGAGACCATATCCTATTTGTACTTTGTTAACTTGTTCATACTTCTTTGTGCAAAAGGAGCAATTCTTCTTTTCTTTGCAAAGAGATGACATACAAATGTAGTCCTGGTTGAAAAAGAGCCACTTGAAGTAATTGGGATAAAAGTTTAAACTATTTTGAAACATTCCTGAACTGTATGGGTAAGTCCCATTGCTTTAAATCAAAGCAAACCCAAAAGTTTTGTCAGAAGCAACTTCTGATCCCCGGATTGTGAGGCTTGCTCCAGCTGGTCACTGTTTTAGACGCAAAGTTCTTATGTAACTTACATGAATGCAAGTGTTCAATTGTAGTCACTGAGCTCCACCTTATGACATGAGAAAATATCTCAAAGGCACTGGGCTTTTAATGTGTCTAACCACTAACTGTTCAGAGAAAAGACCTCGTTTAAGAGGGAGAAATGCTTGTCCTTAATCACTGTAAACACATAGCTCCACAGCGTGTTAAATATACTGAGGTAAAATAAAATTTTGTTATTGTTATCAGCTTGTTATTGTTCTCTTTAAGAGGTTAGAAATGATACACGGTTTTGGAACAAAAATAAGAGAAGAAAAAAATTATTCATTAATGATTAATTAAACCTGTGAGCAGAGACAGAACCCTTCATAGGCCAAACGTTCCTTCATAGGCCAAATTCTGCAGTTCTTTGGGCAAGCCCCCAGCTGAAATGGTAAATCTCATGGAAGGATGCAGGATTTGCCCAGAATTTGCAGGCAAAAGAGTCATTTGTTGAATACTGTGGTCTGTGTTGAAACCTGTCAAGTTTTTATGATATGCCATAAACTGAATATACAGTAATGGATAGCTTTGCTATTTTAGTCACAGAAAATCTGTTCTTCATTGCCATGAACTTGCAAAAACTGCTGAAGCTGTGGAAAAGTTCCTTTAAAGCTGGCTAGCTGAGCAAAACTTGTAAGTCATCAGTGAGGCTTTTGAGCCTGAATTTTCTCTACAGGTGAATCACAGAAACACTTAAGTACATTTATTTTGAACTTTCAGTATATGTAGGGGTTTTTTTTTTGTTATGTCAGGCATGGTTTTCCAAAGGAATACAGCAGGTTCACCACATAATAAGCTATCACTTCTGATGTCTCATGTTACTGGCAGACATTGCCTACGTGAAGGCGGCTTCATAATTACACATTTTTCCCTGTTAAATTTGCTGGGTTTTTTCTTTTTTTTTTCAGTGTCTATTGGTACTTCATACTTGAAAACAGATCAGTGAATAGAAATGCCAGCTGTCTGTAAACTCTGACAAATTGGTTCTGTGATAATATTTAGTGGTTTCAACACAGTAAATGAGATTTCCTTTGGGGTTAGAGAAAAATTGACTTTGAAGTGCTAGCAGAGAAAAATTTCAAATGTGGGGCTTTAAAACATTAAATCTTTCCAACACTTCAGATCCAGATGCTTGGTGGGAGCTGTAGTCTACTAGGAAGACTCTCATCTGGATCACTCTTGAAGGTCCCTTGTCCCTACAGGACTGACGATCTGCTGTGATGGCAAAAGGCATTTCCTAGTCACTCTCACATCAGGTTCATAGCACGTGCATTACACATTATGTGCATAAATCCTTGCTGCTTGCCACAGCAGACAAGCTGAGGTGAACCTCATGGATTTCCTTGGTGGTGAGCAGATGGGGAATTAAACTGACAGGATATACACACTGAAGGCATGACACTGCAAGTCCGATGCTTTCAGAAAGGAGTGAATTTAATACACACTTGCAGCTGGACTGTGCTGCTTGCATGCACTTTGACTGTGGGCATGAAGCTCAGGACAGGCCATCTACACCATTAAAGGTGGGCTATGTTTCCTGTCCAGCTGAATAGTTTGGGCATCACTGATCATTGTAAACGTTTTCTCCTTTGCTCACTTTTCTCACAGCTGGAGAACTTAGAGATTGCATGAGCTGTGGTGAAATTCGCCAACCTGTATGTATCACAGCCAGGACAGTAGGGAACTCAGTGAAAGCCACGAGTGGTCTAAAAAGTTGCATAAAGACTCCTGTGGGTAGCTTGTGCTGAGAAAGAACTTATGCTGAGCAAAGACTAGGGTTTTTTTTGGAGCTAGTGTGATGCTATCTGTCTCCACAGCAGTGTAGTTTAGATGTGTATGGAATTCCTGGAAGAAACCTGAGAACACATGCAGCCTTCCTGGAGGCTGGAGGGCTTATTGCCTTTGGAAATGTGTGAAGAACTGTAGGGACAAACATTTTGCTAGAAACCATTTCAATTTGACACTATGCATATCTTTTCCTTGCTCCTTCAGAAAAAAGTTGTGCAAATGGATGTTTGAGGAGAAACTTTGAATGACACGTATTCATGTATAAACATGAATTTATATACGTCTGCAGTCATACAAGGGGGGGTGCACCGGCAATACCTAGCAATTCTAAAATCATCTTTCACGAGGGGGAGAGGTGAAAAAAATAAATTGAAAATTCTCCAACCTCCTCTCTGTGACAAGTGGCTGTCCCTTCTCTGCAGTGAGGCTGACCTACTGGCTTTTCAGTGGGGTGGATGTCAAGGGTTTGGGCTTTGTAGTTATGCTCTGGTAGTCTTGTTTCCCTTGTGTGGAGCTGAGGTATGCCTTTACCTTAGAACAAAGGTGGTGGGATGTGGGGAACACGAACAACAGACCCTTTTGGCATACCTTTGTACAGGAGCCAGCCAGGAGTGAGATGTGATGATAGAGCATCTCTCTCAGACGTACCTCTCTTATCTTCCCTGACACTTCATGCAACAAATGCCAGAAGCAGCATGAGCTCCAGATGCTGGAAGCCCATCAGGCTTGGGGTGCTTTTGTCCAGCAGTATGTCCATGTTCTTTGGGATATGTATCTATGGTCCTTGGCATGTATGCCAGTACCTTGGAGAAGAACAGAAATACATCCCCTCTCTAGGAAAAGACAGCAGTTCTTTTGGAGAGGATGTGCACCCCATCTTTTTGTATTTCATTCATCACAGTGCTTGGTAGGTCCTATGGCATAGGTTTGCAATGATCAGTACAAAGAATTGGGACAATGGAGTTCCCACTGTTCTTTGAAACTTGCTGCCAAATGGCTACTAAAAAGTCCTCAGGCATTGGCAAGTTGACTATGGGGTTTTACTGTGACTTCTGAGATGTGTGGGCCCTGGACTCTGCTGCTCTTTGAACTAGTTCTTCCCCTCTCATGCAGGAGGGCCTTCTTTTACCAAAGGAAAGAGACTTTCCCAGTCCGAGGAACTTGTCGGGAGTTTCCCGAAGATGTCGGGAGTTTCCCGATGCCAGGAGTTGACCGACGGTTCGCGGCTGAAGGAACGGATGCGTCCGACTCAATATGAGTGATAAAGCATAGTCCACTTTATTATTCAAGCAACACATATTTATACCGTTAGACCTAATACGCACCTACTTGTTAGATCCTAATTGGCTGAGCCTAAAACATACGTCTACTTGCAGTTTGAGCCTAACAGTTACTTTTGTTTATGTTCTTCTACTTGCAGTTTGAGCAGCTGTATAACTCCCTTCTACTTTGATCATAACTACTTGTTATCTACATCCTCATTTCTCAAGGACGCCCAGTCCTTGCCACGTAGCCCTTATTTATTGCTTCGCTTGTAATTTTCCACAGGCCCGTCTTTGTCTCTCTCAGAACAAGCTCTGATCCATCAGCTGCACAGGACCACCCCAGGGGCCCGCATCCTGCCCTACACAGGACCACCCCAGGGGCCCGCATCCTGCCTTCCCACAGGAACTGGCACTGAGTATTGCTCCTCAGAGCAGATTATGAACTTGCAGGAAAGGCCGTAACACTAAAGAGTTTATGTTCTGTGAACGTAATTCTTTTAGACCTATGAATTTCTGGGCTGGAGCATCTTTAACAACTTTTTATCTGACCTGTGGCCTCCTCCACCTGTCGTATGAGGACTGTCTGCCACTTGTCTTCTTGTCCCTTGGTCAGGGAAGAAGTTTGACAAGATGGATCATAGATATCTCATGGACACTGTGGAGGTGGTGGGTTTGGACCTCTACTTACTTGGTTCTTCCAGGCTCTCTGTGCTGCTGCAGAGTACTTGGTGAAGATGGATCCTGAGCAGGCCTGTTGATGAGGCATGTGCCAGGGCTGCCCTTTGCCTGGCCAACTCTATTTCATCACCACAAAGTCCTTCCTTTGCCTCCTATGTTGGGAGTTGAGGGTGTTGCTGCTCACTGAGCTGAACTAATATGTTGTCCTGTTGGCTGGAGCTAGCAGCCTCACATGGAGCATCCTGGCAGGCATCTTCTTTTGCCAGTCCTGAGGGCTGTGATATGACTGTCACATCTTTCTATTTGAGGGGCTTCTCCAGAGGCACCTCTTAGATGCCAATGTTTTGCCAAGACCTCAGTGTTATTAGGAGAAACCATGACTCTTCTGGCCCCAAAGTGAGTGGATTTCATAGCAGAGACCCTGTTGCACAACTTCCCTCTCTTACCACAGGTAGGTGGAGATCCACTGGTGAAGCAGGGGTGATCCTGGTGCACATGGCCAAAATTGCAGACCCCTAGACTACAGCTGGCAGATAAGGTAGACCCCACACTGCTTGCCCAGTGCATGGGATAGCCCAGCCAATTATTCCATTTTGCTCCACAAGTGAAGTGCTCCTTGAACACCACAATACTCCCTATCCACAGGGGGTAGCCCCCACCCAACCCACACACCAGCCTGGCAGACCTTCTGCTTGAGCCTTTGGTCTGTGAGCCTCTCTGTCCTCAGCTCCACTTCCGCACACCATTTTTGTATGCTGTGTGACAATCTTTTGGACAATCCCCAAATGGTGCCTCCATGCTCTGCTAGCTCCCTTACCTTTTTTTTATGCCCTGGCAGGCTATCTTAATGTCACAGGAGGATGAAGAAACATGGTGGCCCAGCTCTTACCTTGAGCTAATTCCATTGCAGGCTGGGGACATAAACTGGAAAATCCTTCATAGAGGATTGAGCACAAGTGCTTTTGTAGTGTATTTCATGGGGTCCTCAGACTCGCAATACTTTTGTGGTGAGAGGAGGATCCTGGAGCATGTGAACATTTGAACATCCCTGGTTGCACTTCATCTGCTTTCACCTTAAAGACCTCTTGTTAAAGTCTTTCCTATTTATATCCTCCACATGTGAGGCATGACCAAGTCACAGTACCTGTTTGCCAACTTCCCACTGGCCACCCACAGGACCAGGAGAAGAAGTTTTCAATCTTTTGACCCTCTCCATTTATCTCTCTCAGTTTTTGTCCTTCAAGTCTTCTGATATTTGCTTATTCCTTCTGTGGATTTGCTTTCAGAACAGTGCTCAAAAGCAGGTGTTCCTGGCAAACAGTAAGGTGGGCATCAGTATCAGGCATGGAGGAAGAGGGACAAACCCGTACACTGAAAATTCATAAGGAGGACTAGTTTACTTCTGGTGAATGGCTGAAAACAAACAAGCCATGGCATGAATTACAACAGTGCAACTTCTCTGCATTTCCTTGCTTAAGACATGCATGTTTTTCTTTGCCTTAGAACTGACTACTGAGCAGTTCAGTCTCTTTTTCTTATTTTCCCAGATGAAGTTGCAGAAACTATAAGATACAAACTTAGATACAAACCATTATAATTCTCTAACTATCTAATATATGTCCTAATATTTCTGGCGTTTTTATCACCACTGTTTTCAGATGCTAATGGTAATTAGCTTCACTGTGTGTGCTTCTTTAAGGTCTTGGTCCATTAGATCATAATGATGTTGGGTAGCTCTCAGCAACAGATAAATGTCAAAAAATTGCTCTCAGGTGTTGTTATGAAATTATAAATTTTGATTTAGAAATTGGCCCGAATATTCTCAGCTAAATGATCTTTAAGAATTTGGGTAATTTTTTGGGGGCACAGGGGGGCTTAAGGTGATTCACAGAATCACAGAATCACAGAATTATTAAGGTTGAAAAAGACCTGTAAGATCATCAAGTCCAACCATCAACCCAACACCACCATGCCAATTAAACCATGTCCCACAATGCCACGTCCACACGTTCCTTGAACACCTCCAGTGAGGGTGACTCCACCACTTCCCTGGGCAGCTTATTCCAGTGTTTCACCACTCTTCCAGTGAAGAAATTATTCCTAGTATCCAGTCTAACATCCCCTGGAGCAACTTGAGGCCATTTCCTCTTGTCCTGTCGCTAGTCACTTGGGAGAAGAGACCAACACCCACCTCTCTGCAACCCCCTTTCAGGTAGTTGTAGAGAGCGATAAGGTCTCCCCTCAGCCTCCTCTTCTCCAGACTGAACAACCCCAGTTCCCTCAGCTGCTCCTCATAAGACTTGTGTTCCAGACCCCTCACCAGCTTTGTCGCCCTTCTCTGGACACACTCCAGCACCTCAATGTCCTTCTTGCAGTGAGGGGCCCAAAACTGAACACAGTATTCGAGGTGCGGCCTCACCAGCACCGAGTACAGGGGCACAATCACCTCTTTCCTACTGCTGGCCACATTGTTTCTGATACAAGCCAGGATGCCGTTGGCCTTCTTGGCCGCCTGGGCACACTGCTGGCTCATATTCAGCCGGCTGTCAACCAGCACCCCCAGGTCCTTTTCCACCAGGCAGCTTTCCAGCCACTTGTCCCCAAGCCTGTAGCATTGCATGGGGTTGTTGTGACCCAAGTGCAGGACCCGGCACTTGGCCTTGTTGAACTTCGTCCAATTGGCCTCAGCCCATCGATCCAGCCTGTCCAGATCCCTCTGCAGAGCCTTCCTACCCTCGAGCAGATCAACACTCCCGCCCAACTTGGTGTCATCTGCAAACTTGCTGAGGGTGCACTCGATCCCCTCATCCAGATCATCGATAAAGACATTAAACAAGACCGGTCCCAAAACTGAGCCCTGGGGGACTCCGCTTGTGAGCAGCCGCCAACTGGATTTCACTCCATTCACCACAACTCTCTGGGCTTGGCTGTCCGGCCAGTTTTTTACCCAGTGAAGAGTGTACCTGTCTAAGCCACGGGTCGCCAGTTTCTCCAGGAGAATACTGTGGGAGACAGTGTCAAAGGCTTTACTAAAGTCCAGGTAGACAACATCAACAGCCTTCCCCTCATCCACTAGGTGGGTCACCTGGTCATCGAAGGAGATCAGGTTGGTCAAGCAGGACCTGCCTTTCATGAACCCGTGCTGCCTGGGCCTGATCTCTTGGTTGTCCTGCACGTGCCCTGTGAGCACCCTCAAGATGAGCCTCTCCATAATCTTCCCCGGCACCGAGGTCAGGCTGACAGGCCTGTAGTTCCTCGGATCCTCCTTCCGGCCCTTCTTGTACATGGGCGTCACGTTGGCAAGCCTCCAGTCGTCCGGGACTTCCCCCGTTAACCAGGACTGTTGATAAATGATGGAGAGCGGCTTGCCACGCTCCTCCGCCAGCTCCCTCAGCACCCTTGGGTGGATGCCATCAGGCCCCATAGACTTGTGAGTGTCCAGGTGGCATAGCAGGTTGTTAACTGCTTCCTCCTGGATCACGGGGAGTTTATTTTGCTCTCCATCCCTGTCTTCCAGCTCAGGGAGCTGGATACCCTGAGGATACCTGGTGTGGCTGTTAAAGACTGAGGCAAAGCAGGCATTAAGTACCTCAGCCTTTTCCTCTTCCTTGGTGACAATCTTCTCCCCCACATCCAGTAAAGGATGGAGATTCTCCTTGTCTCTCTTTTTGTTGTTAATGTATTTATAGAAGCATTTTTTTGTTATCCCTTACGACCGTGGCCAGGTTGAGCTCTAGCTGGGCTTTTGCCTTTCTAATTCCCTCTCTGCATGACCTAACGAGATCCTTGTACTCTTCTTCAGTTGCCTGCCCCTTTTCCAAAGATGATAAACTCTCCTTTTTTTCCTGAGTCCCAGCAAAAGCTCCCTGTTCAGCCAGGCCGGTCATCTTCCGCGCTAGCTCTTCTTATGGCACATGGGGACTGCCTGCTCCTGCACCTTTAAGATTTCCTTCTTGAAGACTGTCCAGCCTTCCTGGACCCCTTTGCCCTTCAGGACCATCTCCCAAGGGACCCTCTCAACCAGTGTCCTGAACAGGCTGAAGTCTGTCCTCCGGCAGTCCATTTCTTCCACCTTCTAATTCATATCTTCTACCTTCTAATATCAGGAACCACAGTCAAGGGCAACACTGGAGGTGTGAAAAGTTAGACTTTTTTTCTGAGCTTCTGAAATGAGTTTATTATTTTGTTCAGAACATCATGAGATATAGCAGCCTTGATACTGTGAAAATATGGTCTCGTATGTCCATGCTGTGGAAAATATTAATGGAATTAATGAAAGTCTCATTCTATTAATAACAAATAATACAAGGATTAATATCACAGGAATTACTTAAGTATCCAAGTCCTCTTGAATTTCCCATTTACACATCTATGTGCAAAGCTGTCATGATTTAAAAAAAAAAATAAAAAAAAATAAATTGAGATGTTGTCTGACCATAGGAGTTCCTATTTCTCACAGATGCTTATGTTCCTTGGACTCCCAGGTTTCAATTTCAGCTTCTGGGGACTACCTAATCAGTACAACGTTTGACTCCTTAATGTATGTTTTGTCCCCATTAATTGACAGAGTGCTTTAACTTGTGCACTTCCTTAAGGTCTTGATCCAATAGGCATGTATAAAACATTAGTTCAGTTCTCCAGAAAGTAATGATCCTATTTTGAAAGAGCAAGCAATTTTGTCACCCTTCTCCAGTAAGATGCTGCATTACAGCGTAAAACCTCCACACAATATGCGAGACCTGACTTTAAGAGGTTCTCTGCCTCAGGAGATGCAAATGTACATCAAGGCAAGTACTGCAACGAATGGGCTATACATTACTTAGATTATACATTATTCTGTGAGATTAGGTTGGTATCAGTCCCTACCAGTGAGGTAGTTTTGTTTTCCTAGAATACTTAAAGCCCCAGCAAAAGGAGGGACGTGATTTCACAGGCTAGTTATCAGAGGTTTCACCTATAAGGGGAAATAGATGTCTGTGTCTTTCTTCCAGTGACACCTTTAGGACCTTTCTGCCTCCAATCTCTGTCTGTTCAAGACTACCAAACTCTGTATTGAGAAGCTGTAATGAACTAAAGTTACCCTACATCAATAGTTATTCCCTTTGACACAAGGGAGGATGGTTAGGTTCCCAAGCAGTGAAAAACATTGGACAGGAGGAAAATCAATCACATTTGAAATTTTACAAGCAACATGGGGAATTAGAAGCTGCATCTCCTACTGATGGGAAGAGGGGGGATACTCTAACCATTGGGCTGCTGGAGCAGGGGTGACAGAGTGCTACAGTCTTCTTTGGAAAAAAGTGTCTGGTCCTATGCTGATTTTGAAAAATATGAATTGTGTAGCTAACATTAGCAGAGATTACTGAGTTATGAACTGTAAATTGTGGGAGCTCCCTACCAGTGGACTAGAGTAAGCATTCCCTTCTCCTCAAAGGCTTATACTAGTGTGTCCCTCCCAGCTGCTCTGTATTGCCTGATCTGACTATGAATGCGTAGGGAGCCCCAGTGCATAAGTGGATTTCCTGTAGGATGAGATGTGTAAAGGCCAACTGTAGCAATAATGAGCATGAAGTCCCTTAAAGACCTAACTTAAGGCCTGTTCAAGTTTAATGCAAAGACTGTTGACATTAATAGGATTTGAAGAAAAGCTTTAGCGGTGCCTCTTCAAATTCATGAGAGTGTCGTGGATTAAGTCAATAGTCCCACTGAGGCGAATTTATCACAGGGTCAGGTTATTGGTATATAAGAAGGACACAGGATTGGTTCCTTCTCTTTAAATGTCTGGATTGTGGTAGTGTTGAGGTATCTCTGTTTATTTAGCTCTAGTTTTGCCTGGCTTTCATAAGCCATACTTACGAAAATATGAATATGTTATCTAAGCCACAAAAATTTGAGCTTTACTTTATTATCTGACAGTTAAACCTGCAAAAACTTGAGTCTGGAAACATTATACTCACTTATCCTTCGATGCAGTTAGTTCAATTTTCCTGTCAAACTGAAATAATTATTTTCCTTGGAGAGTCAAATATCCCTCCCCCCCCTCCCAGCCTTGATTTTCAGTTTTTTTAAAAAAAAAAGACAAAATGCTGTTCTCCTTCTGTGATTTTTGGGAAAATGCATTAATGCCAATTAAACTGTAATTTTAACTCACAGCTGTCTTTCAATGTCTCTGAACTAGGTAATATTGAAAACAATCCATGGAGTTTAGTTGTCTTGAAATTTTGAATTCTGCATAGAACCTATTTATTTTACTCTTCATAGCTTGTCTACATGCCATACATAGTTGAAAATGAGCTAAATGTAAATTGCATCAATCTTTGTTTTTTCCAAGACCTTTGCAAACAAAATTATACAATGCTTCACGATACCACTAGAGAGAATTTCAGGACAATTTTAATCATGATTTTAGCCTTATGTTCTGGTTTATAAACAGCTTTTCTAATCTCCCAAAATGCAAAAGATATATATATGTAAATGTCACATTTAGCAACAGATTGTGCGCATTGGCTGGGCCAGGCACATATTTAACAATTATCTATTGGCTTGAATCCAAGAGCTCACTTAAATTACTCATGTGCTTATGACTGGATAAGTGTTTAGTGGATTGGGGCCTGGAAAGGGAAGGCTTCTTTTTTTTTCCAGTATTAAACTTGCAGTGCTTGCCTAGTTTTTATAGTTCTGCAAGTTGTATCATGAAATGTAATTTACTCTGTAATTCCTTTCTTTTTTTCAATGGGGCAGGACAGAGAAAGTGGTAAAAAGAACAATGTGGTACAGAGAATTAAGACGAAGCTAAATTAATTATGAAGAATAGAGTTCAGTTGGTTAGGAGGCATTTTTGTCACTTCGAATTAAAAAAAAAAAAGAAGATGTTCTGGTCAGATTCTCCCGGCTTCCCTATATAAGATTCATTTAATATAACTTGAAGAATTACAGAGTAACATTGTTTGAATCTTCCAGTTTACTCCATGTTTCTACACAAAGACGTTAGAAAACTTTGAGTTGCAAGAGAATTTCTGAAAAAGTGGTTACTCAGCATGTAAGTCTATTTTAATTTTAAACAAGTAAAATAAAATCCAAGAAAAATTATTAGAGTTTCCTTTCTCTGCATCTACACTTTCTTTTTAGATGGCTAAGTTTTGAGGCAGAGACGTCTATGCCCAGTGTAGAGAGCTACCAGTGTTGAAACGATCTGCAAACATCTTCGCTTACGAATGGAAATACATTCCAAATGCTATGTCAATGTGTGAGAACAAGATGCGAAACTAGAGTAAAGGAACAATGTGACTCTTCTACTGGCAGATTACACGAGTTCAACAAAATAGAAACAAATGAAAGTCTTTGATGGGCATCTTGCACTAACCATTCTCAGCTGAAGAGGGACAGAGTTTGCTGATGGACTTCAGGGTGACCTTGGCTCAAAGGGCTGGTGATTAGCTGAGACCCCTTCTGCAGGGGGTCCTTTCTCCCCTGGGGTGAAAGCGTCTCAGTAGCAGGGCCTGCCATTTTGTGTCATTTAAATTTTTTTTTGTAAAAGTGAATTATGTATATGTGGATGAAATCTGTAATTCCCCCCATTTCTGTAGCCACGCTGATGGTTTCCATAGCAACTTGCCTAGTTTGGAAGGAGACACACTGCCTGCAGGAGGGAGAAGGCATAAAGGTGATGGCTGCAATGCTAGAAGGAATCTCAGCACATCTTTTTTAAAAATTATATACACCTTTTCTTTTTATTTTTTTACTGTCATAGTCATCTCTGTTACCCGAAACGCAATGCGTGAAATACTCTTCTTAGGCTTTTCCCTCTAGTCTGCAGTGCATGAAGACTTGTCACCCCCTTTCATTGTAGCTTAGTTTCAGGGAGCTGCTGCTCCACGGGCACCAGGTCTCAGGGTGTCCTGGTGCTCTTTTCTCTCCTCTTCCTGAACGAGGTCTGAGGGCTTTTGAGAGGAGGCACTCCAGCCAACAGGTTGTCCAAATGGTTTAAGTAACTGCTGACACCAATGCACCAATATTTGGAGGTTTGACTGCACTTAATGGTAGTTTTCTCCTTTGTCCAAAAAGTCAGGTAAGGTGAGGAGTGGATGAGCAGCAGAGGGCAGGTTCAAGGTGCTCTACAGTGCAAGCCCAGAGGGCAAGGTTTGAGAAGTACTGCGAGTGTACACTACTGAGATGGCAGGAAATGTTCGCCAGAGAACAGCATGATTTTAATTCTGCTGCCCAACTTTATCCATACTGATTAGTCACTGAAGGAAAACATACATTTTAAAGACAGGAATGAAAAAACAAGGACCCCTGAAAAGAGGAGATGACGCTGCTAGGAGTAACTAGATAACTACTCCACTGTAGTCTCAACCCTTGTTTAGGAAAAAGAACCAATTCCAAACAATGATCGCTTGGCATTTCTGATACACAAGCCTTTCTTCTCTGTATAAATTTGGATTATGAGGGCTTTTTTTTCCTCCTGCTCATACTAGCTGGGTTTCAGTGCTGTCCATTTTGAACTTAGACTTGATGGACTTTGTTTCTAGATTTTAGGCGGAAACTATCGACCAAAGGCACTACTGAAGCTTTCAAAAAGGGTAGATTTTCTAACCGGGAAAACCAAACTAGAAAAAAGAAAACAGAAAATCCTCCCTGGAGGTAACTTTGAGAAATGCCAAGTTTCTTTTTGTCATGAAGAAGCAGTTAGTGATCATCACGAGGTTACAAATGACCTAGTACTTTTAAAAAAGTAGAGAAATGAAGAGCTTTGGAATGTTAGATTTGTATCTTGCAGAACAGAATCTGCACAACGCAATGAACAAGTTGAAAATACTCTTCTGAGTGGAAAGAGGGACTGTGACTTTGTTCATTTGCCTTGTTTGCAAGACTGATATTTCAGGATGGGCAAAAAAACCTTGAGACAAATCTGTAGGTCTAGTTATTTAAAAAGTGATTGAATGGACATTGAAATGAAATTGAGTCCATGGCTTTCACAATAACAAGTTTAATAAGTTTTGGTAGGATAAACGATTTGTCTCAAACAATGAACAATGTTGTTCCGGGCCTATGAATGATGCCATTATTATCCACAAAGAGTTCACTGTATAATATAATGTAGCCTATACCCTTGGTGAGGTAAGAAGCTGTACTTACAGACTAATTATTGTATCTCAGTCTCAAAACTCATCACTGGTGCTGGCTGTGCTACAAGGGAAAGCTTAATATCAGCTATGGTCTCCACAGTGCAAAAAAAAAGAATTGTAGGATATGTGCTCATAGCTAAGGGTATGGTTTGAATGTGATATGCCAAGATCCTTTAAAAATACTACTGTCCTCATGAAACTGCCATGAACTTACACTGTTAAGGAACTGAGCAAATGCCATTCCTCATTAACTCTTCAGTATTTAAATTGTCTGTTTAACAAATTTGTTCTGAGAACCTGAAGCTGATATACCTGCGTGGAGAGATTATTTTACACTTATGCTATTTGAGATGTTGCACAGGACTCAGGCAGGACCATGAAGTGAAGACTCTAAAAGGTAGCACAGCAGCTCAAGAGAAGATTTTTTTTTTTCTTTTAATCCTATTTTGATACTAAAATTGGATTGTGAAAATCCACCCTAAATTCTAGAGGGTCAGCCTTTGAAGTGAGAAGGCAAACAGATGTGGAGGTAGTAGGGATGTTTTGCTTCCAAGGAAGTAAAATCTTATAAAAACAAAAATAGAAGGAGTACAATTACCTACCAGTACTTCAGATAAGGAATTACTTATAAATCATTCAAATTCAAATTAATGGAGTGAATATGGAGATCTGTTTTATCAAGATTTAAAAAGATAGTAGAAATTTATTTGAAATTTAGACTCTTACAAATAGATGCTGTAGAAACACTCTTGAAGATATTTCAACTAATATTGTTCCCATATGTTGATCTTCTGGTTACTCATCTTCATCCATGGTGAGACAGCTTTTGAATTCAATTGCTGAAGTTAGTTCATGAGTATTTCAGATCAAGCCAAATATTGGTTGCCTCTCAAAGCATACAGTCTTTCCTATTTAGGTTTTGGCCTTATGAGCTTTAAACAGTGCAATTTTGATTCATAGCAGAAAAATATCAGCTCAGCGGGTTAAAAGTCTGCATGTGAACCAGAACAGTGCTGGTGGTCTAGAGGAGCTCTGACTTGGGACAACACACCTTGATGACTTGGGACAACACACCTTGATGACTGACCCCAAATGACTGTCCCTGTCAGAAAACTTTCAGAGGTGTAATTCATTCTTTTAGCCCGACACTTAAAGAAACATTGCTTTATCGAGCTCTTTTGTTCCATAATGAAACTTGTTCACTTTCACTGGAATGAGACGCACAAACCTTTTCCCAGAGAGGATATTTCTTCATTAATGCAATCAAGACAGCTAAAGCATCCCCTGAATCGTCAACATCCATGCCGCATTAAAAATCTTACTTCCATATCTCAATTCTATTGGTACCTTTTCCTTTTCTATCCCTGTAACAACCAGGTGAAAAATATTACAACTTTATAAACTTTGGGCCAGCTGGTAGGGGCTCTCACAAACGCTGTTGCAAGAGAATCCAGTATTCTGGACAGTGTATTAGCTCAGCTCCCCTTCTCTCTGAAAGGCAAGGATCTGTACTGTGAAGGTATAGTTCACCTGGAGGTCAGCCTGACAAGGACCTGATCAACCGTTTCTGTGCCTGATTTAATATAAGACCAAGTCTTCATCTTTGCTTAGTGACTGAAAGCTTAAGATAGCTTTCTGCCTTTCAGCTGTGCCTGACAATGTGATGTGTTCTTAATTACAGTGAAGTATCAGACAATCTAGGTTACACAAATTGACATTAATTTAAACATTACAGTGTTAGTAAAACAAAGCAGTTGAATCGATTTGGACGTGGTGGGGTTTCTGTTTGCTGTCTTGGCAGTTTGCTGAAATGGTTAGGCTTCCAATAATCCAGTTTGGGATTGATGCTGTTGGTATTTTTTTAATTGACAATGTTTGAAAAGGAAGAATTAATTTCTCTCTCTCCCCCATATGTTTTTTGGAGCTGTGATCTCACCCAACTGCTGCCTGAGGTCCATGGCCAAAGGTGGTTCTGTGTTATTGCATGAGGAAGAAGAGTTTCAGACAAAATGTTGTGCAGAACTAGAGGAACCCTTCAGACTATCACTTCTGGTTTTGCTTCTTTTGAGGGACATCACTTTATCTACCTTTTGGGGAGTCTGTGCCTGTTGTTTTGGGACAAGTTCTTGTGACTATAAATTAGTGGGAGAGGTAGAACTCTGCCCATTGAAGATGGTGATGAAACTCCCAGAAACTTGCAGAGACACTGACTTGTTTTTTAAATTTTTACCCCAGTGACACTTAACATGTTCTGCATTGTAAGTGACAAGATAAGACTTTTTTTCCTTGCATTTTCCTCACCACTGTATTGATATGAAGGTCTTCATGTGTACAGAAGTGGAGAAAACAGTGAAAAAATGAGGCCATTGGTGAGACAGTGATTCTTATGGCTCAACAGAAACTTTTGGGAAACGGATGAAGTGCTGAAGCTGACAGAGAGAGTCTCACAGGATACATGCCCAAGTGTGACCGAAGAGGACAGCAGCACCCTGCTGCAGGACCTGGGTAAAACCTCTCAGCATGTGTTTGAGTTTGCTCTGAAGTGCAGATCCCTCTCTCTTACCTAATTCCACAAATAGACCTGTGCTTCCAGACACTACCCCTGGTAATTATTGCCATTAAACTAAAAGCTCCCTTTGGTACCTTTGTTTTTGTTCGCTGACATTTGTTGCCTGACAAAGAACAGGCTGCTAATTTGTTTTCAAGGATCTTTTTTCAACTTCTGGATCAGAAACTTTTTCAAAACAGAGTGTTCCCCTTATGAAAGTACAGCCAAACATATGCTTGGGATCTAAATACCTGAGAGCATTTGTATGTGGAAGCGGGAGGAACAGAAGTGTCACTGTACTTTAGAAAACCCCAAAATGACATTCACATCTGTTCCTTCTGGGCACCAAGGCTCCAGTAGTCTCTTGACCACCTCCATTGGCTCTAGCAAGTTCACTTGCTTGCTGGCTTCTGCTGCACCACTCCTGTTCCGGAGCAGAACATCCTCCTCCACAGCGTGAGGGATCCTGCTTTCGCCTGGTGTTGGCACAGCAACACCAGCAGCCCCAGGCTGCTTGTGGAGCCCCACTCACGTGTTTATTCAGCTCTCTCCCACCCTCCGTGTAGCTGGGCTCCATCTCTCAGCGCTGCTTGTTATTGCTTTGGCAGCGCGATCCCCGCTCAGCAGTGTTATTTCTGGTACACTGGTAAAGATTGGGGTTCTCTGGGGGTTACAGGCATTCATTACAATGCTGCACTGTGGGCTGCTTCATTTATCATCTTGGTAATTATTCTGTAATTAATGGGGTGAGACTATTTGTGATTGCACTTCACATGATTTCAGTTCCTATTAGTACTAAACATTAGAGAGATGAAACAGCACCCTATATGTGTATGCCCAAAAATTTCCTGTGTGTAGGGTATTATTTCTGCATCGTTATAGCTTTTTCTTAGAACTAAATCCCAAACCAGAAAAAAGTATTGTCTTTTGGATTAATTAATCCTTATGGAAACTGATCTTTTTCTTTTCATGCAAGATTTTTTGATCCTGCATGAAAAAGCATCATCAAAAATAAATATGTCTATTTTATAGACACAAGTAGCCCTCTAGCTTATAGTAGTGACAATAAGCAGGACTTTGAAGAATAATCAGGTCTGTGGAAGGAAAAGAGACACCAGAACAAGTCTGAAGTGTGGAACAACAGAGAACATGAAATACAAGATATGACTCGATGAGAGCTCATAGATTACTGTATATGAAATTCAGTTGCTAAAAAGTTATAGATCAATGTACTAGATATAAAAACTTGATTTTTGAATTACTGGCAAAACTCCTACAGAAGTCAATGTCATTTCCATTTAAAATAAGGACATTATTTTGCAGGTCTATTTTGTGAGTTCGGATAATGTCTTCTCTTTCACAGAGATAGTGTGTTACTACGGGACTATTGATTATACTACTAGCCTAATCTATAGGCCTGCATAACTGTGGGATGATATACCTGGATGAAACTAAATATATATAAAGCCTATATCCAAGAAAACATTAGGAACTATTAAAAGTCAATGGTATTTACTTTGAACAAGACATCATTATTTTTTCCCTAAAGAAAAACTGTTTCAGGCACCCAGCTGCTTGGATAAAGTGATGTCACTTGGAAACTTCAGTGAGAAAATAGTTCCTCTTGAAGGTGAACATCCTGACACAAATGGTGAGTAATCTACTTGTAACAGCCATAATGTGACCTGAAATGCCTTTCCGACAGCGCAAAGACTCTTTTTCCTACTTACGGTTTTTGAACACTAGATGACTCTTTGGCTTTTATTTCAGGAAAGTACAGTCAAAGACCTTTCCATCTTCAGCTCAGCTAAAGCAGGTTGCCAGAATCCGGTCAGATCGCTGTATTTTTGGTCAGGCAGAATTCCCTCCTGAGGAGCTAGTTGACGTAAGATGGCAAAAGCAAGCTCAAGATTTGGACACACCTTAATCAAAGCAAGTTAGCAGTCCTTTTTATTTATTTATTCCCACTTTGCCAACCCTGAACGATAGTTCTCATTTGAAATATGCTTCACGGTAGTTATAATTTTACGACATACGCTGCATTAGATTTTTGGCACGCATATCTCCATTCTCACCTCATTGATTTTTGAATAGGTATCAGTGCTGGTTTTGGCTGGGATAGAGTTAACTTTCTTCATAGCAGCTAGTATGGGGCTGTGTTTTGGATTTGGGCTGGAACCCATGTTGATAAAGCAGGGATGTTTTAGTTACTGCTGAGCAGGGCTTACACAGAGTCAAGGCCTTTTCTGCTCCTCACACCACCCCACCAGCGAGTAGGCTGGGGGTGCACAAGAAGTTGGGAGGGGACACAGCGGGGACAGCTGACCCCGACTGACCAAAGGGATATTCCATACCATATGATGTCATGCTCAGCACATAAAGCTGGGGGAGGAAGAAGGAAAGGGGGGACATTCGGAGTAATGGCATTAGTCTTCCCAAGCAACCGTTACCCGTGATGGAGCCCTGCTTTCCTGCAGATAGCTGAACACCTGCCTGCCGACGGGAAGTGGTGAATAAATTCCTTGTTTCGCTTTGCTTCTTTGCGTGGCTTTTGCTCTGCATATTAAACTGTCTTTATCTCAACCCATGAGTTTTCTTACTTCTACTCTTCCGATTCTCTCCCCCATCCCACCTGGGGGGAGTGAGCGAGCAGCTGTGTGGTGCTTAGTTGCCGGATGGGACTAAACCACAACAGTATCTCTCGTAATGGGGGTAATAAAAATCACATGTTAGATCACATAGAATCATAAAATAATTTAGGTTGGAAAAGACCTTTAAGATCATCGAGTCCAACCGTAATGTTCTCAGGAATATTCTTTGTTTGTGTTATTTCTCCAATTTAGCATATTTTAAAAGTGCCTGATCTGTGTAGGAAGAAAAAATCAATACACTGTTTGACTAGGATTTCCCTGGGAAATAGAAAGGTGTGTAGGAATAGCTTCCAGATGGCAATGGTTTTTCTCTTAGAGAGTTCATCTACCTTTGCAGAAAGATATTAAGGTGTTCTAAGTGGTACCATGGTAGTGTGTCCTGAAAGAGCTTTTGAGCTGACGTTGCTTTGGAGACAAAAGCAATAAAGTGCATATAGATATATACAATACCAATACTTACCCCACTTTTATGGTAATTCATATGTATTGTAACTAGTTTATTTTGGACACAGCTGCCTCAGTAGGTTGTTATAGATATTTACTGTTTTGAAAAGAGTAAACCATACAATTGTGTTGTAAGGCAAAGCCATGTTCTTGCAGGAGATCACAACATATTTGTGTGATACCCAGCATAAGCTGACAAACAACAGTGCAGCAGGGGGTTTACTGAGGTAACTCTTTTCCAAAGCACACGTTGCCTTTGATTATAACCTGACTTCTGAAAATACCTGGCTTCTGTTACAACATTCATGAGACACCTGCAAAGTGGAGCAAACACTCACTGTGCTCACTCTTGCATATCTTTTCCCACAGAGAAATGAATCTGTCCCTGCAACGCTTCTTTACATACCCTTTAGTGCTTCAACCTTGTTGCTCAGACCCATTGCCACCTGTCAAGTTTCTGTTAGTGACGATGTATTGGCAAACAATCAAATCCGTAAGGTGTGACATGCTATGTGGCTCTTTTATCTCTGTTCCCATGTATGCCAATAGTAAGAAAAAATAAAATTGCTTTTAAAATGTCCTTGAGAGAGACAGTTGGAAATACTTTGTCAAAATAATTTCTTAATAAGTGAAGATTTGTTAAGAATGGGTTTCTTCACTCAGACATGCCAGCTGCAGTGAGAGCAAGGGAACTCTTGGGTCCCCATTAAGCTCGGGTTAGATTGGGAAAGATCCATTTGTACCCTGGGAAAATAGTTAATTTAGCGGTAGATAAACATGGTCCTTGGTGAAGAGGACACAGGCGGGCTTTTTATAAGCACATCCCTACTGCAGCCAGTCTCTGCTCTAAACTGGTACAGAGTTTGGATTAGGCAGCCTTTGGACAGATGACTGAATGAGACTGGAAGGAGGATCCCAACTGCACATCTGTTTCCTTGCACTTGGAGTTTTTAAACAAAGCATTTTTTATTCACTCAAAGGTAAAAAGCAAACATAAAAGGATAAAACCATGTACCCCTATTTTGGGTTTTATTCTGGCTTTTTGCCTTTGCTCATCACCCTTCCTAAGCAAATTCTGTCCTGTTGCTCCCCATTCCTCCGAAGACTTGATTTTTTTTTTTTCCTGATCCTAAGCTTAGAGCTGGAAAGAGCAATCATCCTTAGTCTGGCTGCGGTGAAGTAGCTGCTTCCAGATAAACGTTGCCAAGGTTTGCACTTGAGATTTCAAAGTTCTGTTTTTTCTTCCACATGACATTTAATTTTAAGGGATGGAATATACTGAACAGGGCTGATTTGATTTTTATAAGACAGAGGTGCTCTAGGAAGTCTTCACAAACTTACTCTGTTTAAAATATCATTATTATTATGTTAGAAGTTTTGTGAATTCTTGGCTATTCTTTTCTCAGCTGAAAGCCTTTATGAGCTGTGTAGATCTTTACTGATGACCCAAGTGATTTTCTGAATCGTGGAGTTTTTTTGTTTTAAATCACTCTGTATACTATTTGCTGAATATAAAAAGTGCATACAAAGAGTTCCTGGAAATGTATTCCCCTGCAAATCAAATAGCAAAACTCTACAAAAATCCTCACTTTGGAAAACCTACTAACTTGTTATAAAACAAAGGAATAAATCATCTTAGATGAAGTAATTTTTAAAATAAGAGGGAAGAAAATGAAAAGCTTACCCCTTATTAAAATGTCTATAATCGTAGTTCTAGTACTTTGTAATTACACAGTGCATAAATTTCTCAGGCATCTGCAATTACTTTTAATTTTTGTAAGCAGAGTTCTAAATACATAAAAGATTCATTCTTATCTGTAGTTTTCTACTTAGTGTATTATAGCTACAGTTTTGTATATGTAACATGCAATACAAACGCCAAACCTGACAATCAGATTTTTTGTTTATAAACAATGATAAATGCAGTGTATTAATAAAATACTTTATGGTTAAACTTTGTGTTAGAAAAGGAATAAAAATGGAGTACAAACTCTGCCATTTAACTTTGGAACAATTTAATTAACTATAGTGTGAACAGTGTTGGAAGCACAGTTGTTGGACCCAGTCATTGCAATAAAGTTTGTGGAAAAGTGGTTGGAAAGTTTATGTAAGATCTGGATGTTTTTCATTAATTTAGTAAATTATTTAAGTTGGCTGATTTCTTATGCAGATTAATGTTATAACATTTAGTGCTTAGCCACATATTTTTTGTTCATGGGATTCTTTTTTCTCTGCAATTTTGCAAAGAAAGAAATAATATGGTTAAGTCCATAATTTCCTCATCTAATGTTATAAATTACTTCATTTCTTTAATTGTTTAGTAGTGATTTTTTTAAGGACAAGGAAGGTGAGAGTTGGTAGCACATATTTATGCTTGTAGTAAATTATATAGAAACACTTCTCATTTTATGAGGCAGATGTGTTTTACCAACACTTAATCAATCATGCAGTTGCTAAAGGTAACAAAATATGCATTTTTCAGCCACATATATTTGCAAGTCCAGCATCTGCTAATTTTATCATTGCATGTTAAGAAGGCTCATAACCTTTGTCTGAGAATTGCATTGGGTCCCTTGAACCACGTGCAGCATTCCCAGCATGGGAACATCTGAGACCCGTTCTTCTCCCCATTCCTGTTAACTTCAGTGAACTTTGGGTCAGATTCTCTTCTAAGAGTTTGTTGCAAGATGTTTTTCTGAGTACAAACAGATTTTAACAGTGAAGGAAGCAGAAGTTCTTCATTTATGCCACATTTTCTTTTTTCATCCTTGAAGAATTAACATTTCTGCTGCCTTGCTTTGCTTTTCTTCATAGCCCTTGACATCTGCTTCTTAGTAGGTAGATGTTCCTAAAAGCTTTTGCAGCACATCATAAATGAGAAATTCCCCTTGCAGAAATAGTGGGAGGTATTGTTGTGCAGATAGTGTTGAAGTCTCCTAAAAGTAGACAAGAGAGGAACAGAACAGCTGACAATACAATAAAGAACATGTTGCTTTCATTGATCCCATTTTAGCGGTAGCATAAACTTGATTGAGGCAGTCCAGAAGACAAGAGGACAGTGCAGTCTGACAGTCTGACGTAGACATGATAAAGACCCTGACAAGGTAGAAAAAAATTAGTTCTGCAGAGCATTGAAAAGCTTGTAAAGAGAGACTGATGGGGTACAGGTGATGGGGCAGAGATAAGGACACAAGGAAAAGAAGGTCCTAACCTAACATCCTCAGTGATTAACATCTGCACCTGAGAAACAGCACCAGAACCTGGACTCCTCCACAGCAGTATGTGAGAGCTACCTTAACTGTAGTGTTGCTTATTTGTAGTAGATGTAGAGTTAATTTAACCTAGCATGTGGGTGCTGATAATAAAGTCACCTATTGGGTGACTAATGGCATCATATATCACTCTATTTGTCTTTCAGGTGTTATGGTAAGCTAGAATAGGTGTTCATCCTTGCTGTAGGGATTTCCTTACCCACCTCCTTTGAATCAGCTAGTGAATGGATGGAAAGCATTGACTCCACTGGCAGCTCTAACTGGTGAGTGGAATGGGGCCCTGTTGACATGCAGCAGGTAGGGTTGTCTGGTCACCTGTTCTAGCTTGCTAGAGAACTTCTTCTGTTCTTCCCTTCTGTAATCTTCTGAATTTTCAGACCATCATTTGGAAAGAAATCTAGCTTCATCCACAATTGCAGAGATGACCAAACTTTGCAATTCCTGTGTTTGCTTTGCTTTTCCTACCCCTATGATGTTTTAGAATGTCTTCCTTTGTCCACTTATTACTTTGTCTTAAAGAGACTAGATTTAATTTTATTCATGGTCAAACTGTTTTGGTCAGTGTTTTGCAGAACGGTTAGCCCAGCAGAACCCTATTGGGGCCACAGCTCTCATTGTACAAACAATAAAAATAATTGTAAAAGGTTTCTATTTCTGCTTTGCCAGACTTAATTCTGACAGGTAGCGATGTATGCCACCCACCCACACACATGGTATAATAATGTCCTTGGAAACAGTTATACATCACCATATCAAGCAATAGAATATAAGGCCTGTTGGAAACAGACTACTTGACAAAACAGACTGTTGTTTTGATCCAGAATGGTAATTCGGAAATAGTGAATTTGTTCTGGAAATCCAGCATTTTACAATGGATTATTTTTTTTTCTTGAATACTTTTAGCTGCAGTAATGTGACTCAATGGTGTGGAATAATTGCTGGAGGTAACTTAGAAATTAAATTTATATTAAAGGTACAGCACTGAAGAAATCTTCAGGGTGGAGTGTGGTAAATATGCATGGAATCCATCCCACAGAAGTTCCCTAGGCAACCTTAGATGTTGGCAACACCAGGGGAGCTTGGTGCGCTGACTCTAAGAGAAACTACACGGCAGGTGGAGCGGAGTGAAGACACCGGGGCCAGGCTCTGTGATAAGACGGGAACTGGAAGGTACTATGGAACTGACAAGCTGCATATTTACCACCCTGAGCCAACAGTCTGTCACTTTTTGACAAAATACTATCCTTTGGGTGAACTTTGCTCATTGTAGTCTCACTATAATACTAGAAAACACACCTCCATCCCAAAGCTACCCACCTCCAAGGTACAACCACCCCTCACCGAGCTTGCGCTCTGGATTTTTCTTAGTCTATACCTTCAAAAGCAGAATGAGAAACTTTTACACCAATTATAACAGAGGTATGTATGACTAGAGTCACTCAAGCTCCACCTGTAAGGACAAATAATATAAAAATGGCTTAAGGGAGGAGGGATGCCAGGGAAGATACCATCGCAGACCACCTTTGACACCTGGGATCAGTCCATGGGCTGAGCCTCTCTTCCCCCCGACAGGGACGCCTTTGGGTGAGATTCAAACACTTGGTTATACCGAGTGCTTCCCCGGGAAACTTGGAAATCTATATAGAGTTTCTTTATAACTTAATGCATTTGTAGCCAGGCTATATTACTCATATTCTTGGTATTTGCACATGCTTTGCAAGCAGTAATGTTATCACCGGCAATCCAAAAGAACTTGTGTATCTGTTGCTTCAATAAACTGCACTATTCACTAATCTAGCCGTGAGAGTTCTCATTGAACGCCACCAAATCCCTTAAATGTGGCTGTGCTAGTTCATGGAACACGACTAGACTGAAAGTGTGCAGTGTTACGAGTGTATCCGTAATCGTGAGAGTTCAATACATATATTGAATGTCACTGGACTTGTAACACAGAGAATTGGGCATCACCCAGAATCTACGCCTAGCTGCCCCCAGTCCCTCTGATATCTGAGGACAAGCTGGAACGCAAGGGGTTTTTTTTTCTGCCAAATTGGCTTGCCCTTTAATGCGACAAATGGTAGCAGTTTTTCAAAACATGAAAAGTTTAACTATGTAATATAACCACTGAGTGCCACTTCATTTCTTATCTAGTCACAGAGGGATGGAAATTGACCATCTCAGATTTAACCAGCCTTGAATGAGAGTCCAGTAATCAATACAGCAAAAATTCAAAAGATGATTGCTAGCAATGGTAGGGCCTATTAGAATGATTTCTGCATCGATGCTTCTGTCTTATATTCCATCTTGGCCTGGTTTATTTGTGTTCTAAGTTATTTATGCCAGGATTAATTTCTCTGGGTAACATTTCTTGATGCCTTTTTGATTTTAGTGGAGTTTAAGGAAGAGTCAGCAGAATGCTTCATCATACTAAAAAAACTTGTAAACAGGGTTGAAGAACAAACTGAGTTTTTTAAGAACTTTGTTTTTTGAGAAGGCTTCTAACATTTTGGTATTCTCTTTACCACACATTGCCTGTGTGAGTGAACAAGTATATCAGATGAGTATCAAAGAAGAAGGGAGAGATTACTGTACTCTCTTGAAACTTTTCCTTTTAATCCTGCAGTGCTGCTTAGAAAATAGGTTTGTTGGGGTTTTTTTTCAAACTGCTCAAGGTATCCCCAAAAGATGATAGCAAGCTGCCTTCTCCCATTATATGAAATTTTCACAGTTAGTTGTCCAAAGTTCCCATTGCATGTTGCAGCACCAGAGGTCAAAAATTATCTATCACACTAGCTCTTGCTGATACTTGGGTAGCTTTAGCTCACTGCAGAGAACAAATGTCAAACTGTAAGGCCCATCAAATATGAAGACAATAGCTTCTATAGGTACCTAATATAAAGCACATGGGAGTTTTATATAGTATATTGCTGCTATGTCACTATGCCAACCAGAAATGAGCCTTGTTATTTCTTTAGCTGAAGATCCGTTTCATAATGCAGACTCAGTGACTGAGGCATAGAAGCCCACGTGCAATTTTTCAGAATTAGTTTTAAGGTGAATTTAATGCAGAAATGAAATGTAGACCTTGGAAAATACATGCCTCTTCTGAGGCATGGAGGGGAGCAGACTCACTCTCCTCTCAGGCTTTCAGGAGACCCGTGTCCCCAGGAAAACAAGACAGTGTTTGTCTCTTTTAGATTGCAAATTCTCTTGTGCAGCTTTTCATTTTCTGTAGGTGGGTAAATGTCTACCACAATAACCCAGACTGGTTAGAATCTCAGTGCTACCATAGTATCAGCAGTAAATAACAATAATCAGCCTTCAGGTCCACTATACCAGCATTTTTCTACTGATTTGACTTAGCCTCAATAGGCAAGGATGTAATGCAGAAGTAATGCACCTCAGAGCTAGAGCTGAGGAGTGCTTACTCATCAGGTGCCAGGTAGTGTAGCCTAGATTTCTCCCTGAAGAAAAGGGATCTGCTACCACACAGGCATGTTGTAGGACTTCCATCCAAGAAGAAACATAAATAGACATGACAGTATTTAAGGGGACTGTAGTAACATCTGAGCCTGTAATAATTTATAAAGACAGATTACATTGTTGGCTATTCATATATTAAAATACATTGTTGGCTATTCATATATTAAAACAATACTGACTTTATCCAAGCCCATTGTACTACTTACAGCTCCCCAAAGTTCTGCCAAATATTTAAATTATTACACTCCTTCCTCCTTACCAGAAGCATATAGATTTTTTTCGCAATATACACCTTAAAAAAAAAAGATTTTGGACACACTTCCTTTAAAGAAAATCGGCGTTTTTCTTTAAGGACTGGAGAGTTTTGGTTGAGAATCTCTTGCCTTACTGATCTACCTAGTGTCTGAAAGGAGAATTTAAATTTGGGAGTAAAAAGGAGTTTTAATCTAGATTTAAACTAAACTACCTCTAAGATTTCAGCAGACTTTGTTCAACTGTTCAAACAATACTGCTTAAAAAGTACTAATCTCCAAAATTTTTGAATGCATATGCATTCATGCCATTTTATATATAGTTTACAATAAAAAATCCCGGTATTTTCTTGTTTCCCCTGGCTAATTTGTATTAGTTTTGGCACATCCTATAACACAGCGTCCGAATTAGCTCTCGGGAGCATTTTTTTAGTCTTTTTAACTCCGGTTTGGGAAAACAGTAATGGCTTGTCAGTGAAGAACCAGTGCCATCTAGGGACTGAAAGCTGAAAGGGGGGGAAGTGGCCAAAACACTACAGGCAGTCCGGGAATAATAGGAACCAGGGGCAGGAAAAGGGGAAATAATGAAAAAAAATCCAGCTAATGAAAATAGTGGGAAGCACAGTACAGAGCCACCCAAATCCTTGCCCAGAGACAGCTTGGGCTCCACAGGGCTGCCCTGGCTTGGGGAATGGTGGGGAGGAAAGGTGGCCTCTGCCTGCCAAACCTGCCTGTGCTTTGGGTCAGTGACACCTGCCCATGCTCCCCCAAACCCTTCCCTCCATGGGGCTGATTGACCGGGAGTGCGAATGTGCAGGCGGAGATGGGTCCTCAGCTGCATCCAGACATCACTCCTCTTGGTATTTAAGAGTACTACACATTTGAAGAGGATGCTTATAAAAAAACCAGAAAAACACCAAATAGCTTTGTGATGGCACCTTTAGAATATTCTGCCCTAAACTGTTTTTTATATATCTACACACACATGTGTTTTATTCCTTTCTTAAAGATATTTTAATATCCTACTTCTGTTTATCATGCTTTCGAGTAAAATTTGAGGAAAAGACACCTTACATAGAAAAATGCATGCTTCTATGTCGGGCACCACAGCAGAAACTCGAGTTTCCACTCAGTGTATTGGCTGAGTAAGTTGTCTTTGAACTCCCTCTGGTGGTTTAAAGGGTTTGTAAGTAGAAAAAGGTTTTGGAAGCGCTTGTGGAGCCTCAAATTACATAGTTATAGCAATGAGTTGATAGTTTGTGGTTTTTCTTCACACTTTCTAAAAATGGCTATTGAAGAAGATGGGGAAAATGGCAAATATATAAAACTTATGCAGAAGGGTTTTTTTTTTTTTATTTTGTAATGCAGAAAAAGGAGTTGGTGGTTTTCTCTCACTCTAGACACAAATGCATAGAGTTGCCTCTGGTTGTAATCATGCTTTACATTGGAGAAGTAGCACAATTATAAAACTGTCTCTATTGTCCTCAAAGGAGCTACCTTGAAACAGAAAGAGGCCAAACAAGTTGAGGGGGCTGGGGACCACTCTGACTGGAACGGGCTGGTGTGCGATATCCTTACTCGTACTGGTGAGCAATTAACCCTCAGACACAGTTAATTAAGGAACCATTTCTTTGGCATGACTGAGCTGCTCATGTAAGCAGCTGCTTACCAGAATGAGCAAAAGAATCACAATCTGCTGCTTTTTTAATGAAAATTTGTCTACATTGCACATGTGAACATACACGGGGTTTGCCAGCTGGATGTTGTGCTATGTACATTAGACAGCAATGTCAATATTAGACCAAATGTTGGTTTGTTAAATTCAGTCTGTAAACTTCAGCTTCATATGCTGTCTGCACTGGGTGAATGTCATATACTTTTTGCCCTTTGACTAACTAGCAATTAATTTAAGTACGTTTTATTTCTAAGAGATTGGTTGTTATTCTGTTGAATTATTTATAAACTTGAAATTGCTGGGGCCCCATAGGAATGGTCTCTGGAAAAGGCATTTTTCTGTATTTCCAGGCTCTGGAAACTCCAGAATTTCTGAACTATTGAGGAAAACTCCATCTGCTCAAATATAACTAGACAAAACTCAGTGCATTCTTCATTTAAGAAGAAGTCTCTATGGCAAAAATGTTTCTAAAAATACTGGACCTAAAAGTAAGGTATTAATCTGCTTTAGAAATGGGAATACCTCGTTTAATTAAGCACAAGAAAACTGGAAAATTTTGCTTTCCAAAGTTTTATTAGAAAAAAATATCATTTAGTTGATTAAAAGGAGCAGAAACTAGAAACATTCTTAAGAAAGAAATAAAAGAAATTGATTCTTAGAGACTTCCAAGAATTAGGAAAATATTTTAAATGGGTTTACTTTAGCTTGCAGAGTCAATCTAAACAAAATGTTATTTCATGAAATAAAATGCTCCTTTCTGAAGATGGACTTTTCCATGCCAGATGTGCCCAACAAGAGACACCTCCAGGAACCACCCAGATGTGCTACACGGATCAGAAATCTGACCATGTCACAGTCAGGCGCATGGAGAGTGTTTTTAAGACTTCAGCTTTTTATGCCAGTGACAGGCAGCCTGAACAGCCAGTGAGGAAAGAATTGCATGACCTTTCACATCCCTTTGAGTACTATGTACTTATATATTATAATCAACATATATGCTCTAAGCATTTGTACTCAGCCTGTTATCAACTATTCACAACTAGGAATCAGGGGGCAGATCCTGGATTTCCTAGTACTGCTCAGAGTGAGAACTTCTGGAACCTGGATGGTGAAGTTTCATGATGCTATGTGGATGTGTGCATGTCAGGACCTCAGTTAGGCCAGGAAAGTGGTTTTGAAGTAAATCTTCTGATCATTCCCCCTTACCACCCTTTGGCCCATCCTACAGAGCAGCCTACGAATGTGCCAGCTGAAGTCCTTTTGGATAAAATTAAAGCAGCACATGCAACCTAGGAGCACAGCTAGGGTGTTCCAACTGCTAATGCATCTGTGCAGTCAGATCATAGCTAGTCCAGGGTAGAAACTGCTGAAATACACTCAGCATAGACTCTGGGCTCTTAACACCTGTCGTAAGAACAGATCTGTTCTTATTGCACTTAGTGTTAATATAGACAGAGCCCAAGATCTCCCTTCCTGGACCCAAACACAGGGATCCCTTTAACCTGGCATCGTATGATTCTCCTCTGATGCTGTGTACTCCCCCTTACATCTGCCTGCTCCCTGCTGATATGCTGCTCCTGACTTCAGGGCAGCTTTTTGGTGTGGAACAAATAATTGGGGAGATGCTCGAAAGCCACTAAAGCACAACTGATAAAGATGCAAAACTTAATGGGTAAGTGATGTAGAGATGACAGAGGAGGTGTATGTTTTGAGGGCTGCTTTGGCCACCCAGTGCTGCAGCGTATCTGGAACATGAAAAATGGCATGGCATGATGTATCCTTTCCATTATGCCAGCTTTCAGGGCTAGAGGGGCTGCAAAAGCCCATATGGAGAAAATCACCTTGCCTGAGCTGAGTGAGAAACTTGCTTAAATACTCTGGTGTCAGAGCAGTCTGCTGAGGGAGCCCAAAAGAGCACAGGGATTGGTGGTGGTCAACAGCAGCTACAGATCTGGGGTAGTCAGACCAGGAATGGCCAGGCAATTGTGCTGTTGCTGGGAAAGTATGCAGGGTGATTTTTAAAACAATTTATAGACAACTCATGGGTCTGAAGGAATATCTGGTTTTCAGTGACCAGAGCTCCCAGAATGTGTCTCAGCCACCGAGGGACATGTGCACTCAGGGTTTCTAGCTGAAGAGGTGCTTGACAGCCACACACAGTGTTACTCTCTAGGTCTCTATAGGTTGGTATATATAGACTGTAGGGAAATGTTCACGAAAAGCAATGCATGTGTGTCAGAAGCCAAGGTGTTGAGGAGATCTGGTGCTGACAGCCTACAGTAAGCTGGAGGCTTGGCTCTGTTTAATCACATTATTTTGTGGGGAGGAAAGCTGAATATTCACCTACACAGAAAAGATGACACTGTTCTCTCCTGCCTTGGCTTATGAGGCCTTACTGCAGTCACACCAGCTCTAGGTAAAGAGTATACACTATCAAGCTTATGGGTCTCAAGATTATATCAAGGTATGTACCTTGCGGATTGTGGTGGGTTGACCCTGGCTAGATGCCAGGTGCCCACCAAAGCCACTTTATCACTCCCCTTCCTCAGCTGAACGGGGGAGAGAAAATATAACCAAAGGCTCATGGGTCGAGATAAGGTCGAGTAATGGTGAGATCCCTCACCATTACTGTCACAGGCAAAACAGACTTGACTTGGGGAAATTAGTTTAGTTTATTACCAATCAAAATCAAGAGTAGGATAATGAGAAATAAAACCAAATCTTAAAAACACCTTCCCCCCACCCCTCCCTTCTTCCCAGGCTCAACTTCACTCCCGATTTTCTTTACTTCCTCCCCCAGAGCGTTTTTGTTTTGTCTAACAATTTGATATTTTCTCTAAGTTTGCATCATTAATAACCTAATTAGGCTGAACAGAATACACTAGTTTATACACTGTATAAACAGAATATATAGTCTAAATGCTATTCAAGTTTATAATGCATTAATGTGCTGTGATGCTTTGACCCTGGCTAGATGCCAAGTGCAACAAAGCCACTCTATCACTCCCCTTCTTCAGCTGGACAGTGGAGAAAGAAAATATAACCAAAGGCTCATGGATCAAGATAAGGACAGGGAGATCCCTCACCATTACCGTCATGGGCAAAACTGACTCGACTTGGGGAAGTTGGTTTAATTTATTACCAATCAAAATCAGAGTAGGATAATGAGAAATAAAAACTAAATCTTAAACACACCTTCCCCCCAACCCTCCCCTTCTTCCCAGGCTCAGTTTCACTCCTGATTTCTCTACCTCCTCCCCCTGAGTGGCACAGGGGGACGGGGAATGGGGGTTGCGGTCATCTCATCACACGTTGTTTCTGCCGCTCCTTCCTCCTCACTCTTTCCCTGCTCCAGCGTGGGGTCCCTCCCACAGGAGACAGTTCTCCATCAACTTCTCCAATGTGGGTCCTTCCCATGGGCTACAGTTCTTCATGAACTGCTCCAGCGTGGGTCCTTTCCATGGGGTGCAGTTCTTCAGGAACAGACTGCTCCAGCGTGGGTCCCCTGCGGGGTCACAAGTCCTGCCAGCAAACCTGCTCCAGCGTGGGCTCCTCTCTCCACGGGTCCACAGGTCCTGCCAGGAGCCTGCTCCAGCGCAGGCTTCCCATGGGGTCACAGCCTCCTTCAGGCATCCATCTGCTCCAGTGTGGGGTCCTCCACGGGCTGCAGGTGGATATCTGCTCCACCGTGGACCTCCATGGGCTGCAGAGGGACAGCCTGCCTCACCATGGTCTTCACCACGGGCTGCAGGGGAATCTCTGCTCTGGCACCTGGAGCACCTCCTCCCCCTCCTTCTTCACTGACCTTGGTGTCTGCAGAGTTGTTTCTCTCACATATTCTCACTCCTCTCTTCTCTGGTTGCTGTTGTGCAGTAGTTTTTTTCCTTTTCTTAAACATGTTATCCCAGAGGTGCTACCACCGTCACTGATGGGCTCAGCCTTGGCCAGCGGCAGATCCGTCTTGGAGCCAGCTGGCATTGGCTCTATTGGACATAGGGGAAGTTTCTAGCAGCTCCTCACAGAAGCCACCCCTGTAGCCCCCCCACTACCAAAACCTTGCCAAGCAAACCCAATACACAGGCGAAAGGCAAGGTCGTACTGCTGACTAAACCACCTGTTGCAACTCGCACCAACACCAATGGGGCTGGATGGCGGTATTTCACAGGGTTCTAGGCACCGAGGGTTCCCCTTTACCTGTCCATGCTGCCACGTCTGGATAAACAGGATGCAAAGGAACTTCTGGATGCCTTATGTTCTCACATGCTGATCACACATGTGCAGTCACTTACTTGCATTGCACATACTGCCCTTTCTTCACCATGCTTTGGTGTATGTGCTGCTCTATTAATTTTATGACTACTTTGTTCTTTTCATAGTTTAAAGTGGATTATATTTTCCTGCTGGTCAGCTTTAGATGTTGTACCTGATTAGTTTTATGGCCTGTACTGGTTATCTTCTTTTCTCAATTTCCATGTGTGGGTTGCCTGTTATCAGTGTAAGTGATAATACTTTGAATATCTCCACTTTACAGGTCGCTGTCAATTACTGGAGCGCCTGGGCTCTGTGCTTGAGACTGTTAGTGGAGATGCCTGTTTGACATCCTTCGTGCTTCTGCTGCATCAGAGGCTCAGCCCCTTCTGTGTCCCAGAACTTTGCCCATCCCTGCTCTCCGCAGAGCAAGGCACCTGGTATTATACAGGTGTATCATCCTGGTACTCCAACTAATCACAGTCCTGAGAATACAGGCCTGTCTACTCCTTCCATCTTGCTCCCCCCAAAAAATCACACATCCACACAAAACTTGCTGCATGCTTTTAGGCAGCGGCCAACATGTCAAAATGCTGGGTTTAACACCAGTCAGGGAGATACAAAGAGGGTGAGGATAAGACACAAGTAGTCAGAGGATGCCTCTGTGGGACTGGCTCTACTTATGCACAGGTACCTGCAGCTGTGCCCCAACTGCACGGCAGAGTGGACCAGAGCAGGATGATCTGCTCTGCAGCACTTGGAGGCAAACCAAACCTGCAAGCTGCAGATGTGGTGGCCTGTATGCACCACAGTGGGGAAAATGGCTTGGGCAGCTGTGTGCATGGCTGTGAGCCTCAGCACAGGGGCCAGTTATTTGTGGTCAGGATGTCTCAATCAGGAGAAGGCTTAGCCTTTCATTCCTGGACTGCCTGGCCTACCAGGGAGCCTATAAAGTAGTAGCTGTTAGATAAAGTAGTAGGCTGTAGCAGGTCGGGTGTTGTCTGCCTTGTTACTCGCTGCATAGTTTTCTTTGCAGAAGTATAAGCTATATTTTCTTGGGAAGCTCATACCCACACTGACGGTGCCACTGCCCACCTGGATCTGCAGGTCATCCTGGATTTGCTTCCATCTGGAAACGCAGGTACACTTGAGAGTAAAAGTTATAACATAATGGGGTCAGTTACTTTGCTTTTGTTTATGAAACGGATTAACTGTGGATCCAAAGCAACTTCCATCACGCAGGGTAGTGATGGCCTGATGGCAACTTCTCTCACTCCCACTTCAATACCATGAAAAAATTCCACCTTTTAAAAAAATTTTAATTCTATTATATTTAATTATCTAATCTCTTTTACTATTTTCTCTGTTTCCTCCTGAAAGTCTATATCTAACATCTGGAATATCAGGTGCAGGTTACAGTTGTGCTATGGGGAAAATGGGTTTATTTTTATTTTACTCATTTTCATATATATAAAATACTTCTTCCTTACAGCAACTATACTGTCTCAAGATGTGACACTGTTAAATTTCATTATAGCTGGTTAAGCATGGGCTGAACAGGAGCATAAATCCCGCCTCTGGAATAGAAGTAGGAATGTTTAAGGGGAGAAAATTTGTTGACATATTATCCTCTATTTTTGCTCTGGGAGCCAAAGTTTAGCTTCTACAGAGCACCAGGTTGTCTTTGCTGACCAGCAGTGTTGAAGATCAAACCTCTCCCTCTCCTGCTGAATGCTGGTTTTGGTCACATTTGGACTCCCCAGAATGTTCTGTTTCCCAAACAAAAAAGGCATATGATGGAAGAAGAAATATGTATGCCTGTTTTAATGCTGAAGTTGTGCAAGATCAGAGGGGGCCTTACTCACCACTCAGCACCCTCCCCAGGCTGTCCAGGCTCATCCTACACATAAAAGCCTATCTGCAATGCTTACAGCAGGACAGGCTCCAGTTCCACCTCCAAGACATGTCATGGACACTGAAGACGGTACAGCCATGCAAGGGGAGTCCTGCCCAATGCATGAATTTGAGCTGAGGACCCGCATCAGAACTGGGCTGTTGGTGAAGTCTCAGCCTATTCTGTGATTAACAACCATGGGAAAACTCCAGGTGTGAGAAACATTGAATTCTTCGCAGATATTTATCCTACTATGAAGAATGGGTAAGATGTAGCTTCAGAATGAGAAAGATTTTAGGGAAGGATTGTGTTTACCACAGGTGATCTTCTGTTTGCATTTTTATGTTTCTGATACAAAAAAGACAAGCAGCACAAGATACTTTGAAATGAAATTTTGTAATGGATAGCACTTCTCATATTTTTCCCTATGGACAACAGGAATTGAGTATGGGGAAGACAAAGGGATGAGACACTGAGTACGAGGAAGGGCATACTTTAAAATGCTTTCCTATTCCCTAAGAAATAGGAAGATTTGAAAGAAATCTCTTTACATTGATCTAGATTAGAAAGTTGTTGGTCTGTTTGTCAGGGATTTTAAAAATCTTGAACCAGATTATATTGTTCAGAAACAGTTAAAATTTTGGTATTCAAAACTAGATAATCATGAAATACAAATCAGACTGTTCTTATAATCTACTGTTAATATCAATAGAGCATCTCAGAGATGCATTTGATGTACAGGTACAGGCTAGGTTTTGCAGAAGCACAGTAAAGCTACTTAAGTGTCAATAACATTTCTGGGGTAAATAGAAGCCCTGACAGGTGATGAGACAAACGTGGCTGCATAGCATCTTGATCAAAATGTTCAGGTAGTCGCTATCAGGAGCAATGCTCAAATCTGTGCCACTCTCTAAGGTGACTCTTGGACAGAGAATCATATTTCACCGGCATTCTTCAGTCTACAGGGAAGGACCAGCAAAGCAACAAAAGGACAGTGATCTTGAAAATGCCTTTTCTGAGAATAATACTATTCATTTTTAAAACTGTATGCAGTCTTTACACAAGTAATGTTGTTGTGGACATGATGGCTTAAAGATACAAGAGAGGCGGTGTATAGATTAGCAGCCCAAATGGAGACAGACTTTGCTACTTGGCCCACACAGTGTAACATCTTTCTCCACAGCAAGTGACTGACCACAGAGAAACATCATTACAATTTACAAGCCCAGCTGAAACAGCAGGCAGTTGGTGGGAAAAGTTAATTACCTTTTGTTTCAGGCAGAAAGATGAAGTGAGGGACACCAGTTCCTGCAGCACTCTTGTACGTGATGTGGAACAGGGTACTCAAAATCTTCTGGGCTTCCTCTTTCAAAGGCCAGCTTCTGTGTCTGATGGAAGTCAATCATACACCCTCCAGCGAAGAAGAGTTAGACACTGTTGTCCCCCAAAGAAATCTTTTCATTTCCATGACAGCTAGACTGGGTGTTGAAATTAGCACTGACTGTCTCAGAGAATATTAATGGCTTATAAGGAGAAATGGTTTAATCATCAACCCAGTTATATGGCATTATAATGTACCAGGGTTTGTATAATGGCTAAAATCTGCAAGTAAAATTTTTATTTGGAGTTTCTTTGGAAGGATTTAGCAAACGAAACTGCAGCAGGGGGAAGGCACCTGGTGCAAGGGCTCTCAGGAGGCACCTGCGAACCTGAGCATGTGCCACATGAATCCTCATGCACCTCCTGAAACCTATCATCCTTTCCTGTGTAAGTGAAAATGCAATTCTTTAACTGCATTTCCCTATATCTGTATTCAGTGGAGGGGGAAATATGTAACAAAATTTATGTTATGCTGATTTGGCATCTACTGCAGGGAAGAACAGGGAAGACCACTAAGATGAGAAATGTTAAGTGACTGCAGGTATTTTCCCAGTCTTCCACATTTTTTCCATTTTCCTTAAAGGGCTAAAAGAGGAGAGAAGAGGAAAAAGCCTCCTCGTGCGATGTTTGGACAGGTGAATTCTAGTGAAACTTTCATTATTGACCCTCTCCCCCCTCCTCCATATAAAATTAAGCTAAACTTTTGGGGTTTTTTTACTTCCTTTGTCCTTCTTAAGAGAAGTATTAATAAATGTCACCGGCAAGCAGAGCACAAGCGTGTGAGAGACTGTTAGAAGTAACCTAACCGCTGCATATGTTATTTATGATTTGTAAGGAAGAAGTCAGAATATTCCCCAGGTCTTAGCAAGTCCTTTTCAAACCCTTAAAAGCTAACTTGTTCTGAAAATACCTTCTGATTCTGTTTTCTAGGCCCAAAAAAAAAAAAAAAAAAAAAAATATCCGTATGTGCAAGGAGATTGCCCATAAACATATGATGAACTGATGAACAAAAAAGTAAACACCACTTCTGGTGCAAACAACAGCTGAAAATTTTACAAACTACAGCTACCAAGTACACTGTTTGGCTATTTTCCACAGCAAGTGGTTCCAAACCCGTATCTGTGTATTTTATTCACTAGAGAGGGCTTGCTCTTTCTTCCTTAAAGCCAGACTGAGGTCTCTCTTGCCTGCTCTCAAAGATTTTGACTACCTTATCTCAGTCCCTGCTGAAACGAAATGAGCTCAATACCTTGGTTTATTCCTTATGCTTTGGAGCTGTGCCTTTTTCTATATTGCTAAGTTTGCAAGACTTTTTGTAAGCAGGTCCTGTGGCTATGAAAGAGGCTGAGGAATCATTAAGCAAGACACTCAATAACACACCTTTATTGGGCTTCACGAATCACCAGTAATAGAGACAGTCGTGTGGCTTGAGTGCAAAAAGTGATACCTTTAAAAAGGGAAAAGGGACCTGCTCCAGCTCTGTGAGCTACAAACCTAGGACAGAAAGCACATTAGAGAGAAAGGATTAAAAAAAAAAAAATCAGGGCAAGGGATGGAGAGCAGTGCTGAGGAAATGAGTGCAGGAAAGTTGAGAATACTCTACCTGTCCCCAGTTTGTGTCTTGGGTGTCTGAAGCCCTGTTAGCTGTCGCAAGGAGGCTGGAGAGAAAGCACTCTCCGGGCTGGAGTCACCCAGGAAGAGCAGATGACAGTGAGAGGGACACAGGAGGGCACAGAGGGTTGGCTCTATGAGGTGTTTCTGCAATCTATCAGTTTGCGAAAGCTCCTCCGGAAACTGTCATCCAGAAAGGCATACAGGAAAGGGTTGAAGCAGCTGTTGGCATAACTCAAGCTAGTGATGAAATAGGAAATCCCAATGATCAGTGGAGTTTGCGGGATGTCTGTGGTGAGGGCCACCACTGTGCTAAGGTGATAGGGCGTCCAGCAGAGCAGGCACACAGCCAAGATAACAACAACCATCAACGTAACTTTTTTTTTGGCTTTGTCCAGGGCTTTTGCATTGCTATGGAGGTGCACACGTCTCAATCTGCACAGCATGGTGGTGTAGAGGATGCATATGGTGGACACTGGGATGGCAAAGCCTAAAATAAGGGTGTAGATCCGACTGCCTTTCCACCACACACTCTCAGGGTGGGGGAACACGAAGACGCACTGGGAGCGCCCCTGCTCCTTGTGTATCTTAGCAAAGACAGTGAAAGGCAGGATGATGACTGTGACGAAGGACCAGACGCAGAGGCTCACAATCTTGGCTGCTCGGTAGGTGCGGTAGGACATCTTCCTGGACTTGGTGGTGGCCACCACAACTAGGTAGCGGTCAATGCTCATGACAGTGAGGAAGTAGATGCTGGAGAAGGTGTTGTACTGGTCTATGGAGATGATGAGCTTGCACATGAACTCTCCAAAGGGCCACTGCAGGAGCAGGTAGTCAGCAATGTTGATGGGTAGCACCAAGGTAAAGAGCTCGTCAGCAATGGCAAGGTTGAGGATGAAGATGTTGGTGACTGTTTTCATCTTTGGGGCTCTAAGGATTACATAGATGACAGCGGTGTTGCCTGTCAGCCCCACGGCACAGATGATAGAGTAGACGACAGGCACCGTGATGTAGAAGCTGGGGCTCACTGGGGGAGCAGACATATTCAACCCCCCATCCCCTCTGCTGGCGCAGTCCGTGGGCCCATCCGCACATGAGGAATTGCTCTCCGGGAGGGAGGATTTCTCCATGGCCACAGGAGAGGGTGGCCAGGCCCACTGGTGGTAGGAACAACTTGGAAGTGGGGGAAGAAAGGCAAGATCCCTGCTCTTCTCAAGCCTGTCTCCTTCGGTGTATCCAGCCACTAAGGTTTCACGTATGCTGCCCACCGCTGGCCTGCCGGGAGCAAGGGGAGATCACCGAGGGCTGAGCCAGCAGTAAAGGGTCCCGCCATCCCCCCAAAGTGGAGATGGTCCCCCACCGGCTGCCCCTTCCCTCCTCCTGCACCGATGGGCACAATGTGGGGTCAGCGCCCAGCCTCGGACTCCCCCGAAGTGACCACCCCAAGGTGGCAGCGCTCACCTGGGAACCCAGCGGTCTGCCCCGGCCGCCGCCCCTCCCCGGCGCCCAGAGGCGCCCAGAGGCGACGGGGAGGGCGGCAGGGGCGGGCCGCGGGACTCCTGCCCTCGGGGGGAGCCGGTGTCTTTGGGATGCTCCCCAAAACGCAAGACACCCCCCTTCCCGACGGGGCCGAGCCCTTTGGAAGAGGAAGAAGGATGCACTGACCTCTGCCAGGCTGGCTGCGGTGGCGGGGCTCCCGGAGGGGCGCGGGAGCGGGGGGTGGGATGCGGGTCCCGGCTCCGTGCAGGCGGGGTTGCCGGTGCCGCTTCTTTGCTTGATCCTGAGAGTTAAGTGCGTGCCCGTCTCGATCTAGGTAGCAACAGGTAGGTAACACGAACCGCAGAGAAGATGGTTTAAAAGTCGGGAGCCGGACCACTGGAAAGAGATTTGTGCAATTGCCTGAAGTCCCAGCTCCTGACGGCAGCGGGGTATCGCAGCGCAGCAAAGGGGAGAGAAATCCCAGCTCTGGGTGGCATCTGCTTGTCGTGCCGGGTCTGAGAGCTCAGCATCCACCGCCTGCCCGGTCCCGGGGGCCGCCGGCGGTGCGGGGCGTGGGAAGCGCCTGGCTGTCAGGTGATGCTGCTCATCTCGCCACGAACAGGCGTGTTTCACGGGGTGTGGGTACCGAGCTGAAGCAGAATGCAGGCACGGGACTTCCTCTACCTCCGCCCGACACTTTCGCTCCTTCACGCTGTGATAACGGTGATAAATTGTTTAATATCTCTGAGCTAACGCCATGGAGTGAGAGATAAACACAGTTCTTTGGCTCTGATTGTCCCATACCCTGATGTGTAATTACCTAGATTAGCAGCGTATCACAAATATGAAAATCCAAGCAAATAAATTAATGAGTAAATAGCTAGAAAACAAATAAATAAAATTAGATTTAAAAGGTACAAGCAAAGAAAAGTAGCTTTGCTTCATTGTGATGATGCTTTCTAGTCCTCTGTCTTACTTTATTATATACTACTAGCTACAGGATATAGCAAATAACACTTCACCGTACAGAGTACCCCTGTACAGTGGTTCTTGACTTCCTCTACAGAAACATTTGGGAAGAAAAGGTGTTTACACACCTGTGTACTCCCATGAAAATGACGTAAGTACTATGCTGCAGGCTTATCATAGAGTTTTGATCCCCTTTCTGCGTACTTTATACTTTCACAAGCCAAAGAATTAAAATATCACCTTCGCTATGAAATCTATTAGAAGCTAGCATTTGAGTCATGCTTTCTGACCTAAAGACTTAGGCACAGTTGCCCCAAAGGGAATATAGCTTTGGAAACGTTCTTTAAGAATTACATTTTTAATTTTGAATGTGATCAAAACTCCTGGTGACCATCTTTTCATTTGGCCTTTTATTTCCAGTGTTTTAGTGCAGATAGTACCATGACCCCCCTCTTTCCCTTTTTATCTACCCAAGTAATCCCAATTAGAAAATGCAAATTTAATCATGACAAAACTGATTCAGCTAGTTTTAATTGTTTTCACATATGTTTCTCTGGAGAAGCTTTGTGACATTCCTCTGTTTTAGAATTGTTTTGTTCTCTCAGAAATCCTACTGAAACAGGAATTTCTGCTGACGTCTACTGAAACTTTTCATAATATTTCAGCTTTGTTTTAAGATCAGCCATGGCATAGTTCAAACAAAAGAGAACACAGACATTGAGCAACACCATAATAGCACCAGTACAGGAAAAAAATGACTACAATTCACTTTCTGGTATTCTAAACAGGCAGAAATATTTTTATGTAGAGATGTTATTGGAGGATCTCAGCCATAGTGTGTGCTTATTGTAGTAATATAGTAGATAACCTAAATAAATAAAATCTGTGACTGTCTACTCATGGTCACTGGGGAAGACCTCTGGTGACTGCAAAAGGCATCTCTTGCAGAAATGGCAAGGAAGACAATCCAAGGAACTACAGACAGGTCTGCCACACCTCAGTCCCTGGAAAGACTCTGGGAGAAATCCTCCTGGAAGCCATTTCCAGGATCATGAAGAACAAGAAAGTGTTTTGGAGCAACCACCATTGATTCTCCAAAGGCAAATCATGCCCGACCAACCTGGTTGCCTTCTGGTATGAGATGACTGACTCAGTGGATGAGGAGACAATGGTGGGTGGTGTTTACCTGGGCTTTTAACAAAGCCTTCAACACAACTATATTGAATAGGTGGACTCAAAGAGTAGCAGTCAGCAATTGAACATCTAATTGGTGGTCCGTTATTAGTAGCATTTTTCAGGGGTCAGACCGGGGCGGATACTTTCTAGTGTCTTCTTTAGGGACCCAAATGATGGGATGGGGCACACCCCCAGAAAAGTTCACAGCTGTTACCAAATTGGGGAGGGTGGTCAGTATGCTGGAAGGCAGGGCAGCGGACAGAAACCATGTTAACTTCTAGAAGGTAAAAAATTCATGTGTCTGAGATGGAAAAAACAGATGCAAGAGCAGAGGTTGGGCACTGCCTCACTAGGGAGCAGTTCTGCAGAAAAGGATCTAGAGTACCTGGTAGAGAACAAGATGAACGTCAGTGAGCAGAGAGCCCTTGCAACAACGAAGGCTAACCATGTCCTGCACTGTGTCAGCAAGTGTGTAGTCAGCAGGTCAAGGGAAGCAGTTATTCTCCTTTTTTTGGCAGTTGTGATACCACACAATTTGGGCTCTCTGCTAGAAGAAAGGGCATTGAGAAACTGCAGCTAAGTGCAGTGGAGGGTTATTGAGGTGGTTAGGAGGCTGGAGCACGTTACAGGTGAGGAGATGTTGAGGGAACTGGATTTGTTCTGCCTGGAGAAGAGAAGGCCTGGAGGCTGGGGGAATCTAATTGCTGTCTCCAGCCATCTAAACGTGGCTTCTGGAGAAGACAGAGTCAAAAACTTCTTCCAGTTGCAAAACAATAGGATGAGTGACAACAGTTGCAAATTGCAGCAAGGTAAAATCTGACCAGATGTAAGGAACAAAATTATTCACTGTGAGGATAATTGAACTTCTGAACATCTCTGCATCCCTAGAGATGTTCAGAATTCAACCGGACATGGTATTGAATAACCTGATCTAATTTTGAAGTTGGCACTGCTTTGAGCAGGGAATTGGGTTAGGTGATCTTCAGAAGTCCCTCTAACCTAAATTATTCTGTGATTCTACCATGTTCAATTCTTATTTTAAGCCTTTGAAATCAAACCTATCCCAACAGATTACACAGTAATAAAAAAAATAAGAATTTTAGAGGAAACTACACATTTTTGATACAATTGCATATCAAACCTTGACCAAAAATGATGCTTTCTATCAATGCTCTGTAGAAGAGGAATTTCCTTTGAGAGAGCACAGACTATCTGGTGAGCAACTCATGGCTGGACAAATCATTCAACAGAGCTGAAAGGTGATGTTTACAGCAAGATTATGTGCATAATGTGATCATTATTAATGCAGTTATGTTCAAAATGCTGTGGATTTCTGATCTGACTGATAGAATCCTTACAGTGATTTACTTATTCTCATTATTTTCCTCTCTTGTAACTGGTCCCTTTTTATGGAAACAGCTTCAAGGGTTAATTATGTAGGAAGGAAATCTCTAAGAGTGAAGCAGAAAAAAAATATTCCTTTTAAGTTTTATGCAGTGATAAAGAGAAGCCTAATAATTAATTACATTTTTATATTCATATTTTATCCCTAGACTTTAACTGGACTGATGGAGCACAGAAGCTGAATAGCAATGGGTGAAAAATTAGATTTCATTTCTTAGAATATATATTTCAAATTGATTTCTATCCTACATCCAAAAGCTGCCAAGATTATTTCTGTATTTACTAGCAATGTTATATAGTTTGACAACTCAAAAGGAGGATATAACTCTATAGGATAATCTCAGACTTTATCAGTATGCTGGGTGTTGTCACTTCTTTGGTTATTTCTCTAACTAAATAAATGAGAAATGTTTAGTATATGGCATCAAAAAAAAAAAAAAAAGCCACAATAAATCCAACCAGCATTAAAACTGTCATAGTGATGCATGTCACATTTTACAGGGAGAAGGAGTTCTAGGAGTCAGAAAACAGGTGCCAGAGATCTTATTTCTGTAGCAAGAAGATTGATAGCATACATCTGCACTAATTTAAGATATACTAAAAATGCTCTTTTCTATAGTATATAATATGGGAGTTGCCAGTGATTGAGACACAGAAACTCAGAAAAGCAGGATTCATATCAGAAACCAGGACCTTTTTCTCTCTTTACTTTAGGAGTTCATCTTCAATATGTGAGTTGCATTAATGTAACTCTGCAAGATACGGCTAGGTATACTAAGCACTTAGTCACTTACTTACTATACGGGCTTGCTGCACCATGAAATTAACTGGAACTGTAAAAACCTACTGTTCATGCATTGGTCCCATACAAGTCTTTCAATGTATCTTTTGTTAGGAAATAAAAATGTAAATCAAATACGATATAAAGAGAAATGGTTCCTTGTGAAACAATTAGAGTCTGTAAAGTTAGCATGCATTAAAACTGAGCAATCTAAAGGACTACAGTATACAACTTTGTTTCTATGATAAATGAATTCTATTCACAAATGAACTTTCATTCTGGTTTAGCATGGTTTTGTTGAGAATTGCAGTAAATATAGCCATGCTACTTCTGTCAGTATGTGTGTTCACAATTTTGACTGATTTGAGATAGGAGCAGAGGTCATGGAGATTTGGATAAAGGAGTTGTCTAGTGTGGGGGAAAAATCCAAACCAGTATTAATTCATGCCAGCTGGGTTTGATTATATTATTCCACAGGACAGGAGCTACGTTGACAGAGATTTTTTTGACTGCTGCAAAGGCAAAGAGAACTGCTCTCAGAGGTTGTGTATGATGCAGCTGGGAGCTGTCTGCTATGTGTTAGTGAGCTATTTACTCATATTACTACTTCATTCATTTTTCTGCCCAATCAGTTGTTTTTCAGGGTTTTTTTTCCTCATTAACACCTTTGATTTGGTGTCCACTGCCCATCAAAAGAATTTTCTGTGTAATAGAGGTGAAAGTGGAAGATAGTTTTGTCCTTTCTTTCTTGTTGTTTCTGCCTTTTATGGTTACCACATTCTTCTGTCCAAGCTCTTTCTGGCTGATTTTGCATGATTGTGTGTTTGTTGTTTTTTAGGAAGCTGGCTGGGTTGCTCCTGATTTAGTGATTAGGCTAGGGAAACAGGGGCTAATTGTACCAATTAGTACTGGAGAGCTGATTGTGAAGATTGAGAAAGAGCAGATTAAAGCAGTTGTCTCAGGTCCAGATGAGAACGGAACTGGTAGTGACTGGAATTGTAAATGTCTTGATATCTGTTTTATGTAATTTATTTGTATTTTTCATTTTCAAAAAGAAGCACATTGCAGTCTCAGAACAGGGACTTGTGGGTTCAGATAAGCTAAGTGACTCACAGATAAGGGAATGTTGTGTAAACACAATGGCATAAGGTAGTTTTTTCTCCAGGATTGTTGAGTTGATTTCACAGGTGGCAAACACCCCTTGGATCAGTCCACTTAATTATTTTCTTCTACGCTCAGCTGTGTGGTTAAAGGTAAACTCAAAGAGAGGGTGCCTGTGTTGCTGGATAAAGCACTCCTGCTCTCTCAAAATGTCATGTACGAACAGAATGTGGCTCATTCCTTCATTGATACATTGCAAAACTACACCATGGAGAAGAAAATCTGGTAGTCTTCAGTTGTGATTTATTTAAAAGCTCCATGCACTTCAACTGCTCTCTCACATAAAGGGCAGGTCTCCCTCCTCATCTTCCTATCCTGTCCTTCCTAAAGAGCCCATATCCCTCCATTGCGACACTCCGTTCATGGGTGCCATCCCACCATGTCTCTGTGATCCCAATAAGATTGCAGCCCTGCAACTGCATGCACCTCTCTAACTCAGTGTGTTTATTCCCCATACTGCATGCATTAGTATGAGAGAGGCACCCCAGCTTGCTGAGTTCCTAGAAAGGGCTAGGGAATTTCTCCGTAATGGTGCCTTGTAGGCACTTCCTTGCTTATGTGCAAGGGCTGGAGGTGACCTCACCTAAACGTGCACAAAAGTTTTGTCATAATCCTTGTGCTGTGGCGGCTATACCCACTCCCTTACTTTCAGCTGTATCATTGCCTGGCTGAACTGCAAAACTTCTTCTCCCCAGCAAAGATCCCCTAACTCGAGCAATAACTTTATTCCGGGGCATGAATGTCCTGTTTTTTTGACTGTGCAAATTGCAAATATGCAATTTTAATAGGAATCTGACCAGTAGGAGGAATCTGCCCATTTCCTTTCTCCTGGCTGTTGAAGAAATAGATTTTTAGCCTAATAAATCTCTGATGCTTTTATGTGAACTGCTGTCATTATTCAGGGAATTGTAGCCGTCTGTACAGCATACCAATAAAAAACTTGCCTCTACTGTCAGGTGTTCATTGTAGTTATTGCTGTAGTGTTTGGAGGTATGAAAAGACATCAGGTCTCACAGACAGCCATCAAAGTTTTTTTTTTTCCATTTTAGAACATCAGTTTCCCAGAAAGGCAATCAAAGATGGGGGGGGGGGAGGGGGATAGGAAACCCGGAGAAATTAGGCGACTTGCCCCAAGAGAGCACTCCAGTTATCAGAACAGTGAATAACATGTGGAACATAGGATTTTGTAGTACTTCAATGTTTGCCAGGGTCCTTGCAACTCCACCCTGCAAAAAAAAAAAAACAAACCCAAAACCAAGAAAAAAAGAGCCTGTGTTGTTTCTTTCCTTTTCATACTCGTGATACAGAGGTCTTCATTTCTGTTTCATGTGAGGCTGAGATAGGAATATGAAGAAAATAAAAAATAATGCAGAGACTTTAATTTCAGTATAGATACATTTGAGTCTTTACTGCTGTCTTCTATAAACGTAGAAATTCTGTACTTCTGTTCTTGTGTGGATATGTTCATGTCAGAGCACACATCTCAATGTTTCAGCCAGTGCACAGAGCATCTTCCTTTCAGCTGAAAGCAAAGAAAAATGAAAAGTGTTAGGAATAACCTGGTCACCCCTATAAGGCGAGACTTTCAGGATGTGGAAGTCTGGACTAACAACCACAGCAGGTCCTCAAGGAGCCATTAAAACCTGTAGGCCAAATTCAGCTCCTGGTCAATGAAGTATGACCCCATTATGGGTGGTGGAGCCGTGCCTGCTGATGAACAATTGTACCAGCCCGTCATTAGGCATGCTAACACCATATGCTCATGCTTTGGGAGGACACTAATTTATAATCATTATCTGTGCATACAGAATATCTCTGACCGTGTTTTCTTCTGAATACTTTAAGTAGTTCATGCTGTCCGAGTCAAGAAAAGGTCAGATGTCTTTTTCTTTCAGCAGTGTAAATCATGATTGCTTCTTTGTTAATCTTCAGTATCATTATCTGATGACCTAGATGAGTAACAAAGGAATAAATGACTTCATGAATTGCCACTAAGAACTGAGATTTCTTCATAATGAGCTTACAAGTCTTGTACCTTCTCCATTCAATTAATCCATGTCTGAATTTTAGAATGTATCCCTTCTTCCTGGTGGCCAAAACCACGTGAGAGAGATCCTGCTCGCTGGTTAACTGAGTCAGTCTTGAAGAACTCCAACCATGTCAAGTGGGGAGAAAAAAGCCAAATAGCTTCTCTTTGCAGGAGTGCCTCATCAATCAGTACAGAAGACAGGTCCACAGCAGTGGACCTAGGATGTAACTTCTGAAGTAAGAAAACACAGTGATTTTCTATCTTTGGGACTGACTTACTTGCCAATACAATGTACAGATGTGGAGGAGTGCAACAATATTCAAGTGAGAGGATCCTTTTGTGATTCCTGCCTTCTAGGGAGGGGAGATGTTGGATTAATAGATGTATTTATTAGGTGCAAAGGAATAAACTTGCCTGCATGCCAGGTGACATCAAGACCAGCCTATCCTATACTGATCTTCACAAACATTTGCATAAATTCTTTCAAAAAACATCTAGTGATTGCAAGCCACAGCCTCCCCAGATAATCTGCTCCAGGCTATCTATTCTTCAAACCCTGACTTTTTGCTATGATTTTAAATCCTTTGGTTATTTTCCTTCCCAAAATGGAAGCTGAGAATGGAATGTTTTCTGCTCCTGTGATAATGCTCCTCAATGTCTGAATACTGTGGTGTCTTTCCCTTAGCCTTTTCTCTAGGCTGACAAACACAGTTCTTACAGGCTTTCCTTCTGGGTCATCTGCTCTAGATCAGAGAAGAACAGTTATTTCCATTTGGTCGTGGCTTTTGTGTGGTGTCTTCTATTAGGTTTTTCTGTATTTATTATTTGTCATATCTTTGCGATAGCATCAAAACAAAGTTGCACATCAGTAAATGAGGCCTGTGGGAAAGCTTCAGGTGGTTGTGATTTAGACCAGGGTTGGCAGGCTTCTACATGGTCAGGATTTGGAGAAATGAAGAACCCTGCAAGGCAGGGCTGGAGGGTTGGGAAGCTGTTACGGGAAGACATGTGCATGGTGTCTTTTGCACTGCATTACTCAACAAGAAATCAACCTGTGTCTGTCACATCTTACTGGTTTCAATTCAACATCTCCCCAGTAAGATGAGCCTGCGTCCCACAGAGCAAACTAATCTCCCTGCCCTGTGCTCCCCACAGCTGCAGTCTGTGGGAGCAGCTGAATTCTGGCACTGCAATAGTGTGAGTAAGTGCTAGATCTCGGTGTGCTGGAGGGGCATCCAGGTGGTCAGCAGCTGAACTGTGCAGGCCTCAGAAATCAGTTCTAAACTGGTTCAAAACATGATTGGTATCAGTGAGCTTTTTTAAAACAAAAGTAAACCAAATGGCTCGCCCTGCAACCAAGGATATATATAACGTATTTTGTCTTTCTGTCAGAAGCAGGAATCAAACTATGATAAAGATCAGAATATCCACAAAGATTTGGGCTGTATAGATGTAAGGGTTAGGAACAGGAATTAAAAATAAAAAAAAAAAAGGAGGTTAATTAGTACAATATGAGTAAAGCATTACAAGGGTAATGGAAGAGAAGCAAAAGCAGTTGCTGAATAAAAAAAAAAAAAAAAAAAATCCAACCAGAAACCCTCTGTCTGTTTTTGTTGTCTTTGGGGTTTGGGTTTTGCGTTTTTTTGGTAATGGAAAACTCACTGTACTTCAATGTATTCCTCACATTTCTTAGTCTTAATGTTCCATTTGTGAACAAGAATGTCCTGCTTCGTCAGTCTGACAAACTCTTAGCAATGCTTTTAAATTCATTAACTTCAGTAGGTTCTTACAAACTTATTTAAGGGCTTAAACTAAACTGTATACTTCTTGCTGTATTGGAGATTACTTCCATAAATCCCTCAATGGCTTTGTTATTCTAACATGAGACTTTGAAGGGCATTTAAGTAAGTTGTTAGGGAAAAGGAATCCACTTGCAGGACCAAAAATAAGCAACAGAACAGCAGTAGCTGGAACACAAAATGCAGCTGTCCAAACTTGGTCAAAACTCTGAAAGACTTGAGTGCTCTCCAGCCTACCAAAACTCAAATACAAATGCCTGTGCTTTGTTATTTTCCTTATTACAGTGGCTAAGTTATGGAATTATTTTTCTCCAAGATGGATCTTTAATAAAAACCTAACAAAACTGAAAGACAGTTAAGATCTCCTGAATAACATTTTTTCTTCTCCCTGGAAGGTTTGGTCTGTAACAAGTACTACATCAGGGTTTACTGAAGGAAACTACAAAGGATATCATGAATCAGTTGGTGACTCAGACTGGATTACAACTGTTCCTGACCGGGGTTGTTTTGCATACAGAATTTGAGAATGGCTTCTGAGTCCCTTGACACGTAACTGACCAGAACATCAGAACTTGATCCTTAACTTCAGGAAATGTGGTTGTGACCGCATGATTATGGTGTTTCATTCCATGGCTGTAACATCTGCATTGAAAGTTTGAAACCTTCCCTGCAGAATGGAGAAAGGAGGAAGGGGAAAAAATGACAAAAAATTCAATCAGTGCTGGGATTCTAGAACTTTTTTCTTATTATTAGTGTGTGTATTTCTCCTCACTTCCCCTGACTGAATGCTAATCCACATCTGCATGTGGAATAAGCCAGGACAGGAGGATGTACTATGAAATTCACCCTTTTCTGTGAAACATCCCTCAAGGCGAAAGGACTTGATTGCACCAGATGTGACATGAAATGGCACCTATTTAATGTCTACATTCCCATAAGAAGAAGTCTTAGCTTGTTTCTCCAAAACATGATAACTGGGCACTGGGGGGAACAGTCATCCTTCCTTCCCTTCTCCAGTGCTAGTAAAACCACCCCCTGCAGCATAGAACTTTTACCTCCCTTATCATGTATAAGCCTTCATAAAACCATAGAATTTAGGTTGCAAGGGACTTTCAGAGCTCGCCTCTGCAACCTCCTGCTCAAAGCAATGCCAGCTTCAAAGTCAGATTAGGTCACTCAGGTCTTTGTCCTGTTGAGTTTTGAATACCTCCAGGGATGGAGATCCCACAGTCTCATTGTACACCTCTTCCAGTGCTTGGCCACCCTCGCTATGAATAGCTGTTCCCTTATTTCTCATTGAAATATTTTGTTTCCTGTTAATTTTTTGCCTCACAGCCTTTCATTGTGTACCTCCCAGAAGTGTCTGACTCTGTTTTAGGTAGGTGAAGGCAGCATTTACACTCTGAAATTTGTATTAGGAATAAGCACTTGGGTTTTGGCCATTACGTCAAAACCCTGTGCAATAGTTTAAAAAAGAATGAGATACCAGAGAGCTGTAATGCAGAAGGCACATAGCAGAATGACTCTCATTGTAGCATAAAGCTGCTGGTGGTGGACTGTCAACGCTTTTCTGCTCCTACCTTATCCTGTTGCAACATCACACAATAGTACCAGCTGCAGTCATTTCAGTCATCATGTCCAATAACATCTGACTGCAATTCATCTGCCCCTATGTCCCTTTGAGTGCCAGCCTTGCAGAGTTTGGCACTGTTTTCTCAGCTGAAAGCTTATGGAAACTATAGCAAATTAGAGCCTAAATCAGTCATATATGTGTCTTTTCCCCATCTGTGAATAGTGTCTGTCTGTCATTTGTTATCAAACCTGGCGTATCAGGATTAAGGGGGGATATGTTTCTAATGTTCAGTTTCTGAATCTTATCAATGCAAGACTAGTCTACAGAACTTTTGATATCTCAATCTTAACTAGAACTAGAAAGCCTCACTCTGCCTCTTAATCCTTTATACTTTCTAGAAAAACCTACAAGTGACCTTCTACTTCAATATATTAAATAAATATGTTGGTACATTATTTTTACTATACCATTTTACACTAGTTTGGCTTCTACGAAGGATGCCATAAGGACAGCTGTCCCTGCCTGGTTTTGTAGCAACAGAAACTCCTCCATCAGTGTAGGCAGGCCTTTCACCTTCCTTCCATGCAGTAACCACAAACCTTCAAGTACAGGCACTCCTGTGCAAGCTCCAAAAAACTTGTTCAAATTTTTAGCTTTGCCATGGTGAGACCTCATAGTCAAGTTATAGTCCTAACTCTTACTGTTTTCAAAAGACAATGAAGGCTCCCTGGGTAAGCTCTCTGAAGTTTAGAAAACATTGCTGGGCACTTTGAGGTTTCTTTGCTTCTATCCTCTGCCTACCATGACGCCACCCTCCTCTTACCTGGTGGAAACATAGTAAATTATTTTGCTTTTTCCTTCTGTCAGACTTGTCATTGCATGCAAGATCGCACTCTTAAGCTGTTTCTCATCTGCTGCTGGTTTGGTTAGCTCACTATTAAAGCTGTCAGTTACTTGATTATAGGACTGAATTACATGTAATTGTCACTTAAACTTTGTAGTTCTCCTAAGAGGAATTTTATGACTGAGATGTGGAAGCTATCTGATAGTATTACACCAAAAAGGTTATAAGCTTGTTAAAGAGGAGATTTATCAGCAGTTGCTGAAGTGCAGTTCATTAATTGAAAGCATACCAGATCTTCTTTTTCAACATACTGTTTAAATTTCCGTAGCACGCTGTTTGTGCTGATTTGTCTGACGTTATTCATAGCCGGTGTCTTCAGTTTAGGGTTCCACATACATCTTCTTGGTTTTTATCTTGGCTTTTATTCCAAGGATGTCTATATTAACTTAGTGTATAATATGGTACAAGGACAAAGAAAGCCAGTATAGTATATTAATTAAATCAGTGTCACATGCTTTGGATTCACCTTTTTGAAAGAAATCTGTAAAAGTTAAGGTAAAAGGCAAAAAAAATCTGGAGATGTTCACATTGGGATGATGATCAAACATAGGAGACGTATTTTTCTGTACATGGGTGTTACTATTACAAAGATTGTTCTAAGGTAATAAGTCAAAAAAAGTGGTAAGAAAACACAAGAGAGAATCCTTTGGTTCAAAAACACCCTTTCAAAGACAAGGCATTAAAGAATATATTGAATGTAACTTTCACAATATTTAGACTTCAATTTTCTTTATACAAATATAAAAAATTTTCTCAAATGAAAAAAAAATTGTTGGGACTAGGATGGAAAAAAAATTCCGTGGAAATATGTGAAGCTTGCTAAAAAGCATAAATAAAATTTTGATAGGTCAAAAGGATACAAGTGTATCAAATGCAAATGTTGAGCTGGAATTCTTACCAACTTTAACAGAAATTGTACACAGAGCTGATAAAGATGTTGAAGAACTGTTGACTTGAGTATTTCTTTGTTGTCTGCTGGGCTGGATTAGCTAACACACTTTCCATTAAAGAAATTTTAGATACGTAGCACTCATTCTAGTGATCTGGTGAAAGGTATATCAGACACTAGGAGGACCTCTAAAGGAGGAATTCAATGTGGTGATGATGGTTAATCTTCCAAGGGGTATTTTTGAATATTTTACAATACTTATTTTATTACTTACAGTGCTGACTGACTTTAAAAATCAAACAAACAGAAAAAAAAATTAACAGTTTTCTCTATTACTCTGTGGGGCAAAACATCTGCTGGTGTAGAAGCTCCACTGTCACAGAAGCCATGAAGTTTCACGTCAGCCAAGAAATAGAATTCATTAGCTGGCAAGAATCACACACTTATTTCAGTAAAATAGCTGGAATCTTGGATGAAGTATGGAAAACTGCAGTCTCTGTTTTGCAGTTTTTACCTTATCACTTTGCTCCTGATCTTGGAGAGAACCTGTAGGCAGCATTTTCTTCCTTCCCACAAGGAAGTTCACGTTATTTTCATTGTCTTATTCTTAAGACTAGAATAAGAAAAGGCCAGCATCTCCTCTCTTCCTTGAAATTGCAAAGAAAGTCTTTTCCATTTATTTCAAATGTCTAAGAATAGTCAAGTTTCAAAGTTTCATGACCTTTTTTTTTCTTTTTCCTCCCCATAAATTTCCTGAGGCTCAGTGACTATCAACCATTGAAAGCCTTACACTTAAAATAAGACTTTTCCACACTTACCTGTCTACCATTCTCTTGTTAGCTGCAAAAGGCTCCTCATCTCTTTTACATTAAAGTTACTTAGGAGATCTAGCAGGAAGTCACTGTTTCTGTTAGAAACCATGTGTTCAACATTGGTTTTTGTAGTTCCTGTTAGTAGTAGATATTCTTCCATCACAGTGCTATTGCTTAAACTAAAGCTGCTGCTACCGCTGAAAGCTTGTGAGCACTTAGAAGCAGGTGGATTTTTCTGACATTGTGTAAAGCTGCCATTCTGTATCATTATGTGGCACATACTCATGTCACAAACTCCAGGTGTGAAAAGTACCATATGGTTTTCAGAGGCTTCTGCATTCCTCTGACTGCTGACAGCACTAATGAACTTCATCTAGCTCCGAAGACATTAAGATGTGCCTAACAAGCTCAATTGCTTGGAGAGATGGATCAGATGTGGATTTTTTTTTTCATTCTTTCTCATAGATTTCTGAAGTTTCAGGCACTTTTAGAAATGGGTGCACTGATGGATGTATTGATTCAAGGTAGAATGGTCTGGTTTGGTTCATCAAATGCAAATGCTTCTATTGAAGCTTGTCCAAAATGGAATGAGCAAAGCGAAAGAAATTCTTATCCAACAACAACAAGAAAGAGCCTCTGTGCATGCCACATGTTCAAAGTTTTTCTGCAGTTTATATTAAGGTGTGGGGGCAGATGACTAGGTACAGCTAACTGAGAAGAACATGAGAAGCTGCTGAAAATGACATGAAAATTTGCTGGGCATGACAAATAGCAGTCAGAAACTGGCAGAAACTACAGCTAACACAGAATCAGAATCACAGAATCACTACGGTTGGAAAAGACCTGTAAGATTATCAAGTCCAACCTGAAAAAAAAACAAACAAACAAAACAAAAAACAAAAAAAACCCCCAAAAACCCAAAAAACAAAAAAAGCAAAAAAACCAAAACAAAACAAAAAAAAACCAAAACAAAACAAAAAAACCCCAAACAATCCTCGCAAGCCAACCACCACACAACAACAACAAGGCACAACATACCAAAAACCAACCCACCCAACACCACACAGCACCATGTCCATCAAGCTACATCCCACAATGCCACATCCACACGCTCCTTGAATACCTCCAGGGAGGGTGACTCTACCACCTCCCTGGGCAGCCTATTCCAATGTTTCACTACTCTCTCAGTAAAGAACTTTTTCCTAATATCTAGCCTGAACCTCCCCTGGCGCAACTTGAGGCCATTTCCTCTAGTCCTGTCACTAGTCACTTGGGAGAAGAGGCCAACACCCACCTCTCTGCAACCCCCTTTCAGGTAATTGTAGAGAGCGATAAGGTCTCCCCTCAGCCTCCTCTTCTCCAGACTGAACAACCCCAGCTCCCTCAGCCGCTCCTCATAAGACTTGTGTTCCAGACCCCTCACCAGCTTCGTCGCCCTTCTCTGGACACGCTCCAGCACCTCAATGTCTTTCTTGTAGTGAGGGGCCCAAAACTGAACACAGTATTCGAGGTGCGGCCTCACCAGCACCGAGTACAGGGGCACAATCACCTCTTTCCTACTGCTGGCCACATTGTTTCTGATACAAGCCAGGATGCTCTTGGCCTTCTTGGCCGCCTGGGCACACTGCTGGCTCATCTTCAGCCGGCTGTCGACCAACACCCCCAGGTCCTTTTCTGCGGGGGAGCTTTCCAGCCACTCGTCCCCAATCCTGTAGCGTTGCCTGGGGTTGTTGTGGCCAAAGTGTAGAACCCGGCACTTGGCCTTATTGAACTTCATCCGGTTGGTCTCAACCCATCGATCCAGCCCGTCCAGATCCCTCTGCAGAGCCTTCCTACCCTCAAGCAGATCAACACTCCCACCCAACTTGGTGTCGTCTGCAAACTTGCTGAGGGTGCACTCTATCCCCTCATCCAGATCATCAATGAAGACATTAAACAAGACCGGTCCCAAAACCGAGCCCTGGGGGACTCCGCTTGTGACCGGCCGCCAGCTGGATTTCACCCCATTCACCACAACTCTCTGGGCTCGGCCATCCAGCCAGTTTTTTACCCAGCGAAGAGTGTACCTGTCTAAACCACGGGCCGCCAGCTTCTCTAACACCATGAGGAATGGCTGGGGGTAAGGGGAGAGTTAAGTGAAAGATGGCCAGACTTCACAGCAAATCAAGGGGAGCACTGGGGACCTTTCAAAGGAAGAACTTGCAAGACAAACAGCGCCCAGATAACCATGTCAGTAATACTGTATAGGGCAGAGGTTAACACTGAGGTGACAGTATCAGAAATAACATATTTGGGTACAGATACAGCAAAAGTGGGACTGATAAGGGAAAAAGAAATCAGGCGGTGAGGAAAGAAGGGCTGAGAAAAGAAGGAGACAGGTTAGATCACGGAAGAATAAGCCCGGGGAAATAGAGAGAAGGGGAGATGAAGGGACTAGTCCCATGTAAGCAAGCCTCTGCTCAGTGTGCGTCTCTGCTGAAGTACTGAACCTGGTCATCACAGTCTACTCTATCTTCTTTTTAAACTCTATTCCTAATTATTTTCTGTGTTGCCATACTTTCTGTTCTGTCTACAGCTGTGTGTGTCTCAGTGTGAGACACTAACAGACTTCAAGCTGGACTAGCCAGTGAGTAGGGCGAGAGGTCTGGGAGCCAGCTACCAGAGGCACCACAAGTCCATACTGTAGCGACCAGAATCTGAGAGCTGGCTGCTGCAGAGACCATAGATCAGGACCATTGTGGGTACGTGTGGATGTAAGAACTGCCAGCAAGCTTTTAGCCTAATCAGCTGGTGAACAAAACCCCAATCAGGCCATTTTTATGGCTCGTGTTTCTGTGAGCGCTGTTTGTGTGCATGCAGTGCCTGTGGAGGCACTGCTCTCCTTTTTGTGCTCTCCACAGACATGGCCAGCCACCAGCAGCGTTGGGAGGGCATGCCTTGCTACTAGCCACATGTAGGATCTCGGAACCACAGCAGCCGCACTTATCATGCTGGGATGGGAGAAATCTTCTGGGTCAGTGTGTAAACTGCCTCCCCCCTCCATCCCCCTGCAGCCAGCGGCACTGTGGGGATGTGTGTGTCTCCCATCCCAGTGCTATCATACCCTTCTGCCCTTCTCTCCCATCTGCCCTCAAGACACAGCACTATTCTGGGTGGTTTTAGGTCATTCCCTGCTCTGGACAGCAGCAACAATTTTGAGGGTATCTATACCCACTGGTGGAGGACAGGGCTGGAGGAGGGGGAAAGGTCTGTCCCTGGAAAGAGCATCTCAGAAATCCAGCATCTGCAGAGAGGGCAGAGGGGGCTGTCAGACAAGGATGAATTGTGCAGGAAACTCCAGATCTACCATAGCAAGGCCTGTACCTCATTTCTGGATCCCATTCTAGATTGTATGAGCCACCCAGGACCTCAGAAACCTTTACAGTGAGTACTGGTCTCAGCTGGAGCAGGTTGATACCAGAAACTTCCTGAAGACCCATTTCTCTCGCCACTGCCCATGTGAAAAAATTTGCTTATGGCTGGCTAGATTCCTCCTTGTTTTCCTACCCTATGTCCAAGGGCGCTATAGACAAAACAACCAGGAGCCTAATGGAGCTATTTTGTCACTTTCTGTAATTTTCCATCCCAGGCAGCTGCAAACTTTGCCAATGTCCTGTGCCAATTCAGGGTGGAGGAACACCTAGTCTTGGGTAGCTGGATGCATAGACAGCACTCATTCAGTAGATGTTGTTACTGACACCTTTTTATTTGAGACAAGCACTCTGTATATAAGCATTTAAGGTCATGTTCAGAGTTTGTTTGCCCTTGGTGTTCCTAGCGTATTCCCTATAAATATTCTCAAAAGGCAACTGCCTGAAGGAAACATTTCCTGAGCTGGCATTGGGATTTTTAAATAACTTTTATAACACTCTTCCCATCAAAAAGGTGGAAGGTCTTTGTGAAGATAAGCACAAAGGGTTTGTGTAACCTTTGTAGAAGCTAGAAGTGGGTAATCAGCTTGTCTTTCGGTCTGTGCCTAGGATCATGCTTACTGGAAAGGATTAAGAAGGGTTTTTTGTTTACTTGGTTTTTTTGTTTTGTTTTGTTTTTTTTAAACAGAGAGTATATGGGCCACTTTGTGAATTGTGTGTCCTTATGGCTTCTAAACTGGCATGACCAATAACTGCACCTACATGCCTATTGCATGTGCTACCATGTAGTCCTGTTGATGGCCTCAGGCTTTTTACATGGTGACCCCAAAAGCATTTGTGAAAATGTGTATTGGTTTAGGAGCTGATAACCTGTTTCTGTAGTCTTATCTTGTAACTCTCAGCCCATCAGGATTTGAATGAATCCAGCACTTCTGCTCTAGGCGTTTCCTTCTGCAACTATGGGGACAGTGGTAGGAGACATTGGAAGATCTTTGCCTGGAGCAGCTGCTGGGCAGTGGGTCTCTGCAATGGCAGCTGCACCACAGCTGCAGAGAGAGCAGTTTCACCGTTGTCTCTTCTGCTTCATGCCTGCAGCCTGCTAGAGGTGAACTTATTCTCTGTCTGAGGAGATAGATGCATATCTCTAACATTGTCGTGTAGGTCAGCCCTTACAATGGCGAAAGTGAGAAGTTAATAGTAATCTTTTATAACTCACTGGTGCTCTGATTACAGTTTTTCTGGAAATCTGGTTACCTGCCTTTCCCCCCTAAAAATGCTTATTTGCTCTGACATGTCATGGTGTCTTAACAAGCACGTGTATTTAACTCTTCCTGTTTGTGTACCAAAGTGCTTCAGTGACGCTATTGTGAAGGTCCCTCGCATTTACTTTGTGATCTGGAAGTTGAGATGGAAGAGTCTCATCATGTTTTTCCCTTAGAGCCTTTTTTTAGATACTAAACAGTAATAGAAAGGATTAAAGTGGTAGCCATGGCAATGAGATGGTGTTATAAGCTTGTGAATAAGCTTGGTCAGCGTTAAATGGAGCTTTCCACTGAGACAGGCTATAAAAAGCTGTTTATTGTCACATTGCTCATAACTATTAAACCCACTAAGCTGAGCTAATATTTTAGCATACTTATAGACAATTTTTCTTAATTTGGAAAAATTGATTCACAAATGCAATTTAGTCACTGGCCATTTAACACTTGTATACAGCTTTTACTTGGATACTTTTGTGCTTCATATCTGCCTGATGACAGAAGCAATCAATTAAATAACTTCACTGTGATTTAAATGGAGGAAAGGGAAGGGGAGCACCTGTTCATGCTCAGCAATGTGCCTAACAGAGTAAATCTTGAAAATAAAATACTCATTACTTAACTAAACTTGACTCTTTGTTAAAGAATTTTTAATGGCTGGGACTCAAAATACCAATGTAAAACTTCTTTTGACAGCAAATCAAAACTTTTCATCAGCTTGACTTCTTTTCCCTTTGAAGAAATCGTTTTTTTTTTCTCCTCAGGGAAATGTTTTGTATCAAACCTTCTAGCCAGGACAAACTAAGAATAGGGTTTTTTCTAACCTGTCGGACAAGGGAGGTAGCTTCGTGGCCACTAATCAGCTGCTTGGAGATGTTACATGGTGCTGCTCCACATCACTTTCCTCCCTGATAATATGGATATACTATCTTTTGCAGTGTCTGTTGCCCATCCTGCAGCCAAGGTGCTGAAATGCTGGGCTAAAGGGTTTGCCTCCAAGTATGACAATAGAGAAACAGTGACAAGTGTGACTTGTTATGTCTGATCCTTTTTTCCTAAAGCTGAGACTTCCAGGTTTCATAGTTAAGTTGTGCATCTTAAACAATCAGATTTGAAGTTTCAGTTTAAGTTGTTTCAGTTTTGCTTTAAAGCCCAGTTTTTAAAGGGTGACTATCAGTGGATCAACCTTTGTCATATGAGGTGGATCAAAGTGTCCTAATGTCCCCTTTCCAATGACAGTCCACAGAGGTCAGGCATTGCTCCACAGCACCTTGCACTTCCCTTCAGCTATGAAAGGGTAGCAACCCCTAGTTTCAGTAGGACTGTGTTGAAGAAGCACAGGGCTTTACATCTGCCTAGTTTCGAAGCCTGCACCTTGCCAGGTCAAGACAAGAGAAATGAATATTTGCAAAGGGAGATTATTTTAGAAAGACTTGAGGAAACTTGGATTATTTCCCTTCTCAATTTTAACTTTACGTGCATTCCTTCTGTATTTTCTTTCTGTTTCTCCACTTCTTCTTTTTCTCCACACAGAACTTAAACTGTACATATAAACCCACCTTATTTCTTGTTCCACAAGCTTAAGTGTGCAGCCTTTATAAAACACCTTCCTGTATCATGTCTGCCTTGGCAGGCAAGGGAAGAGAAAATAAAACCGATACTGACAGCAATATCAGTCTTTACAAGAAAAGTGTACGAAAATGAATAAATGTACCTTGCCAGCCTTGTAAACTGTTGCAGCTTTACAGAATCAAAGAATCATTAAAGCTGGAAAAGACTTGTAAAATCATCAAGTCCAACCATCAACCCAACACCACCATGCCCACTAAACCATGTCCCACAATGCCACGTCCACACATTCCTTGAACACCTCCGGTGAGGGTGACTCCACCACTTCCCTGGGCAGCCTGTTCCAATGTTTGACCACTCTCTCAGTAAAGACATTTTTCCTAATATCCAGCCTGAACCTCCCCTGGTGCAACTTGAGGCCATTTGCTTTCGTTCTATCGCTTGTCACTTGGGAGAAGAGACCAGCACCCACCTCTCTGCAACTCCCTTTCAGGTAGTTGTAGAGAGCGATAAGGTCTCCCCTCAGCCTCCTCTTCTCCAGACTGAACAACCCCAGTTCCCTCAGCCGCTCCTCCTAAGACTTGTGCTCCAGACCCCTCACCAGCTTCGTCGCCCTTCTCTGGACACGCTCCAGCACCTCAATGTCCTTCTTGTAGTGAAGGGCCCAAAACTGAACACAGGATTCGAGGTGCGGCCTCACCAGCACCGAGTACAGGGGCACGATCACCTCCCTACTCCTGCTGGCCACACTGTTTCTGATACAGGCCAGGATGCCGTTGGCCTTCTTGGCCACCTGGGCACACTGCTGGCTCATCTTCAGCCGGCTGTCAATCAACACCCCCAGGTCCTTTTCTGCAGGGCAGCTTTCCAGCCACTCTTCCCCGAGCCTGTAGCGTTGCATGGGGTTGTTGTGACCCAAGTGCAGGACCCGGCACTTGGCCTTGTTGAACCTCATACAGTTGGCCTCGACCCATCGATCCAGCCTGTCCAGATCCCTCTTTACCTTGCTGGACACGATGATGTGATTGACTACTTCTGGGGTTGTGCATCAGAGACTGTGAGACTGAGCAATTTATACACCTCACTTTATAGAGCATATGGCTGCATTTCAGAGAGCTTCATTGTGAGATTCAGTGCCTCCTTTTCTGGTGATATTTCTGGTGCAGATCCCACAGTCTCTGCTCTCCTACTTAGCCACTGAGAGAACCAGCCAGTTATCTGTTGGGCCCTTATTTAGGCAATGGATAAATAAATAATTATAATGTTGCCTAATTTTGGGTATTGTTGGGGTTTTATGTTTTGGTTTTTTGCATCTACTGTCTGTTATGGAGAGAAGAACTAATTTGACTGCTATTATTGAGTTTGTTCATGAATTTTGGAAACAGTTCTGATATTAGGCTTATCACCTGTGCAAAGCTTGCATTTACATACTTAGTGCATTTAATGCCTTTTTTCTGTGTGATTACACAAAACCTTGTTTAGTGAAGGTGACACTGGAAAAATTACGGTAAAGAGAATAAGTGTTAAATAGGTTTACTCTAAGTGACAGGTCAAAGGGCTGTTCAGGCTGCCACAAACCATCTTACTGCCAGGCATCATCCCTACTGTTTGAAGTGAAGAAGGAGGCACAGTGGAGATTGTGAGTTTCTGTTGTAGCTGGGTACAAGGCAGAAAGTCACACCATCTACTACATTTGAGTGCGAGTAGACTTCTTTGTTCACCCTCCTGCAGATGGTTCAGCGGCTTCTTTATACAGGTATAAAGTGAATTGAAGGAAATAGCTCTGGAAGGGCAATTTCTAGTTTCAGAGCCTCCGCTGTTGTAGAAGGATCAATATCCAGTAAAGTTTTACCAGTTTACACAAATTTGAGATCTCAGTCAATTTGTAACTCTAAATAAAATCTATCTGTGGAAAAACGATCTTCCTCCCTTCTTGTTCAAATGCAATCCTGTAGTGAAGGAAAATACTGTGTTAATAATAGATAAATGCGGAGACATTTTGAAATTAATGTAGTTTTTGATTTTTTTTCCAATTTCTTTTTCTTGGAGCTGTACACAGATGCTCTCCTCTTCGTGCCACCCCCCTTCCCCCAATGCTGAATTTTCTGCAAATGTTCCAGAAACTGCATTTACAGTCTTGTTGCATCTGACTTCTTCCTCCACATTGCAGTAAGCGTCCTTCTGTGTTTGTCCCTGGAGTTCTCTTCAAGCTGAGGCCTCCAGGAAAAATAGAAGTAAAGGAAGTGAATGGAGGAAGGAAGGGGGAGTTAATTATAGATGACTTGTTGCCACACAGGCTTTGCGGCAGTAGCTCATTTTAATGTAAACTGTTTTTTTCACAGGTACACTGTGCAGTATCAGCAGTTCTTTAAGCTGTTCTCTGCTCTGCCAGAGAAGTAAAATAATACTCTGCACTTCAGGAAGTATTTTGGTTTTCAGGTGTCCACGCACAGACTTCAGAGTGTAGTTTGTGTTTGGATTTGACTTTGAAATACACTTAAATATGATTTTACAGGGTGTTTCTTGAAAGCAATTGACACTTTAGTTGCATGAAGTCTGTATGCTACTTACAGGATTAACCTTAACAAAAGAAGATCAGACTTGATATTCCTGGCCTGAAAAATTAAATTACATGAAATCTTCAGTAATGGCTACTCTCCAGAGCTCAGCTGTACTGAGAGAAGGACAAATATTCTTGAAAATACATCGTGTGTCTTTGCATTAACAGTTTGTTTTGCTCTACACAGCTTTTTCTCAACATTAACAACAGTGATTTAGAAATTGGATGCTTGGGAGAAGGAAAGATGGAGACAAAATGAAATGGATGGAGACAAAATGAAAATATTTTGCATAGGCCAGAGGACTGTCTGTCTATAAAGGCGAGGGGGGTGCATCAAGTTCTTGAGGAGTGTGAGTTTATTACCTTGAAGCTGAAAATAGTTTATCTGCTATAGCTCTCATAATCTCTATAAGATTCATAATAAAAATTGAGATTAAGGTCCATGTCCTGCCCCAGGACATTGAAGCATTGATGATGTGATGTAACTTAATCCCAGCTTGTGCAGTTTTGGGACTGGAGACAAGACCTAAGAAATGTAGACTTGCCTACTATTAAAAGTACATGGCTAAGTGCTGTGATATCTGGAGAATTTAAAATTAAAATAACTAAATCTTAGTCTGAGGTACTTCCTCAGGCACTTTTTTTTTCATTTTAAGGAAAGTTTAAAAAAAGTACTTGGAATAGTTGAGGCAAAGGGTCTGTGGAGTTGGCATGTAGTTGCAGATCATGACCTACTGAATGCTTAAGGATACAAATGGGTACAACCTGCCCCCCCCGCCCCCGACCCCCCCCCCCCCCCAGCCCTTTGTATCTAGGATATACAGGTAATAGGAAATCTCCACACTCTTTCTCTAGGAGGATCAAATTGAGATATCCTGAACCCAGTGAAAATTTAAACACACTTCAAAGCTCATAGTAGAGAGCTATTGCAAATCCTCAGTGCCTAAACGTAAGAACTGAACATAAGTTCTTGAATGTACTTTACAACCTAAATGATTTTAGTGGGGTGCTTTCAATACAGCAAACATATGCTCTAACAGAGGGTCCATTTATCAGTAGTACAGTACATTTCAAACAAATCCTTATTTCCTAGTGCAGTAGGATGTGACTTCTGGGGATGCCTGGCTATCCTTTGCTGTTCTAAACAAACCACCCCAAAACACATTTGCACATGAATGGTCATAGTCAGGTATCCCCTGCATGGATAAAATCTCCTTCTTAGTCTGTCTGTATCTCACATTTTCTAGTTTTTAAAGTCCCTCACCATGAGTTCAAAGGTTTGGCAGGAGCCAGCTAAGACTTTCTGCTTGTTAATTGTTGCTTTCTATAGTCTCCTAATTTGTCCATACATCATACATACATTATTCCTGATGACCCCACACATAGTCCAGTAGGTATCAGGTTACACCCTGTCTCTGGGTTTGACTGTTCCCTGTTCCAAACAGGGCATTTAACGCTCCATTCCCTGTAGGACAAGTACACAGCTGGCTATGAGGAAAGCCATTTGCCTCTCATCAAAACTATCTAGAAACTATTCATAAGCCTCCTAAATAATGTGTTCCTTGCAAAGAAGCTCATATAACTCGAAGAGGTAATGTGTTATCTCAAGGTTTACACTGTGGTGACATTGCCTTTAGGAAGAAAGCCATGTTAGGTGGTTTGCAGCTTCTCTCTTTTGTCTCCTTCCAGTTCTGCAGCTGTGGCTGTTGGTTATCTTTTGGTTTTCAAGTGAGTTTGCAGTGTGGCCCCACAGGCTCCCACTGCCAAGCTACATCTTCTTTAAAGGCAAAACAGCTAACTTTGGTCTTTGGCAACTGTGGTATGCAACTACACCCTAAGGAGAACTGCTGGTGAGCCTTTATGCTTAACCATTGACTCATTGCATTAAACATGGAGTAGGAGTAGGGAGACACTAATACTTCGTATCTGAATAAGCACTTTGGCAGGAATATAATTTTATTCTTGGGGATATTTCTTTAAGAAATAGTGCAAATTATGAATATAATTTAAATATATAGTCACCAAGGAGATTTAAACAGAAAAAGTCAATGGACTGTTTGGGGCTGAATATGAAAAAAACTTACTCATTTTCTGCTGGGCAGAATAGCAAATACCGTTTACTGGATATAATGATGAAGCCACATGGTGTGGGTTTTCTTCTTTACAATATTTATCGGGTCTAAGTTATGAGTCTGGGAGAGTCAGGTTTTCCTGCTGAGCCTTTCATGTCTTTCCCACCCCACTGCTTTCCCATTGCTTCTCCTTCTGTGAAGTGTTCAAATAAAATACTTCCAAGCTTTTTTAGTCTGTGAACCACCAACTTCTGGCATTTGGTGAAGTGAATTGTTTTGTTCCCTTTCCAGAGGCAAAGCCAGTCATCTGTGAGGGGGTCTGACCAGCTCTAGTCTTGAGGCTGCTGCTTAGCCTTCATCTCCCGTAGCTATGATGTGTTTATCACCGTGTTCAGGCTACTAAAAGCATTCCTAGAATGAAGAACATTGTCAGCAAGCACATGCTGTTCAAATCATCATGAAACATGAAGAACATGCACATGTACTTCTAAAGCAAGACACTAGCTATGTAAGGACAGAAGAGGAAAAGCTCTTTCCTGCTGCCCCTTCCCTTCTTTTATCAACAAGCCTGACCTCAGAGATGCTTGAAAACAATCCAGGGATTTATCCTGTGAAAAAAGCAATGTATAGGCAGACAGAAAGGGAAAAGGCTAGGAGCAAAGAGGACTATGAAGATAAATTATCACACACAGTCTGATTTTTGTGGAGTGGGAAAGGAAGAAGTTAGACCTTGTAAGGGACATCTACTAAAAAGTCTTTTAAAGAGTGAAATAAATTAAGAAGGAGCAGCTATAACTTCCACAAAAGTAAAATGAGAGCATAAACAAGGAAGGAAGCTATGCTGCTTTTATACGTATATAGGGGGGCTTTTATATATGTATCTAAATATATATATATATACATATAGTCCCTATTTCCTCCGTAGCTTACTGCCTAGATGCTGGCTAATGGAAGATTTCTGTATGTGAGCTGGAATACAAAGACTTATTGGCACTTTACACAGAAAATGAAAATCCTTTCTTCTAAACACTTCATGCTAACTTTGAGCTTTGTGCAACACAAATAATGAGCAGAGTACTCTGTTTTTCATTCTTTGCTTATGCATGTGCTATTTATGACCTATGTTTCCAAGACTCCTTCTGAAGCTTTGGAATACTATTACCTATTTTGTGATGAACACCCTTGCATGAAAATTTTTCATTGCTTCCTGATTCCAATTCACAGAATCACAGAATCACAGAATCATTAAGCTTGGAAAAGACTTGTAAGATCATCAAGTCCAACCATCAACCCAACACCACCATGCCCACTAAACCATGTCCTGCAAAGCCTCGTCCACACTTTTTCTGAACACCTCCAGTGATGGTGACTCCACCACTTCCCTGGGCAGCCTGTTCCAGTGTCTCACCACTCTCAGTAAAGACATTTTTCCTAATATCCAGCCTGAACCTCCCCTGGAGCAACTTGAGGCCATTTGCTTTCGTTCTATCACTTGTCACTTGGGAAAAGAGACCAACACCCACCTCTCTGCAACCCCCTTTCAGGTAATTGTAGAGAGCGATGATGTCTCCCCTCAGCCTCCTCTTCTCCAGACTGAACAACCCCAGTTCCCTCAGCCGCTCCTCATAAGACTTGTGCTCCAGACCCCTCACCAGCTTCGTTGCCCTTCTCTGGACACGCTCCAGCACCTCAATGTCCTTCTTGTAGTGAGGGGCCCAAAACTGAACACAGTATTCGAGGTGCGGCCTCACCAGCACCAGGTACAGGGGCATGATCACCTCTTTCCTACTGCTGGCCACACCATTTCTGATACAGGCCAGGATGCTGTTGGCCTTCTTGGCCACCTGGGCACACTGCTGGCTCATCTTCAGTCGGCTGTCAATCAACACCCCCAGGTCCTTTTCTGCAGGGCAGCTTTCCAGCCACTCGTCCCCAATCCTGTAGCGTTGCATGGGGTTGTTGTGACCCAAGTGCAGGACCTGGCACTTGGCCTTGTTGAACCTCATACAATTGGCCTTGGCCCATCGATCCAGCCTGTCCAGATCCCTCTGCAGAGCCTTCCTACCTTCGAGCAGATCAACACTCCCACCCAACTTGGTGTCATCTGCAAACTTACTGAGGGAGCACTCAATCCCCTCACCCAGACCATCGATAAATAAGTTAAACAAGACCGATGCCAAAACTGAGCCCTGGGGAACACCACTTGGGACCTGCTGCCAACTGGATTTAACTCCATTAATTGCTTCTGCCGTCTGTCTGTGGCTACCTGCCTCCAGCCAGGCAGTCCTAAGTTTGATTGTTATAGTAAGTGACTCATACATTTGTGGCCTCAGGGCACTCTGTAGCTAGGTCCAGGTTAGTTTTCACCTTTTTGACAGGTTCTAGGTCTATGCCAAAACTAGAAGCTGACTGTTCCTCTTCAGTTTACCATATATTTAAGAACATTTGCATTCCTAGCTGTTGGAGGCTAGACCAATGCAGCCTTGTGTGCATGCCACTGTCTTTAGGTAAGCTGTAGTTTACATAGTATACATTATTCCAACATGCTCTTGTTCCCACCATATGTGCACACAGAGCAGTAAGCTTGGTGATGGACTAATATGCCTAAATTGCTATCTGGACTACCCCAGCCTAGGAGTACTTCTATGTCCTGTGTCCTGTGACATAACATGTCCTTTCATTTTTCCTTGTTTCCTCTTGTGTTTGTTTTAACGTTTAAATGAAACTTAATAATTCCCAAGGTAGAGGGGAGAGACTTGAAATTAATTGTGAAAACTAAAATAATATGAGAAAGCCAGCAGAGTACATTTGGATCATTAGTGCTGTCTCTCAGGCATCTTGTTCAAGAGGCCCTGCCTCAGTGCCCCAGGGAAAAAATCAGTCAACCTGGGTGATACAGAAACAGGAGTCTGACAACCTGTATGTTGCCCTTTTCACTGAAAGCGCTTTTTATAGGATAGAGAAAGAGACAGTTCAAGCACTTCCAGCTCTGATCATGGTGGCACTAACACAGATGGATCTTCCCAAAAGAGGTTTTTTCTTCTCAGAAAAAAACTGAGAAACTCATAACATCTTCAACTCAATCTGGATAGTACCAGGCAGCCAGAAATTCTCCTGGAATGAATAGCTCACTGCTAACAAGCGAAGAATTTATTTAGATCTGTTCTTGGGACCTGTAATGCTGCCAGGTAGTATAAAGAGGCCAAAAAGTCAGGCTTCTGGCCAAGATTTTGAAAAATGATTGTGTAATTAACTATTCTGACTTGCAGCAGAACCAAGCATCCAGCCTTTCCTGCCTCATTGTGAATACTCAGGTATGCTGTGACTTTTTTCTTTTTTAAAGTTTTTATTTTGTTTTTCCACACCTTGATGCCTTCAGGGTAACCTGTATTTCACCTAAACCCACCTGCTGGTTGCTCTGAACTGTTGCTCTTCAGTGGTCTGTTTCTTTTCAGCAGCTCGCACTCCACAGAAGGAATGGACCGAGCCTCAGGTCCTGTTAAGAAATACTTGAAACCATATTGTATTTTGCTGGTTTCACCCAAGGGTATGTACCTTAAGTGAACTTTACCCCGACCTTAAGGTAGAGCTGTGCCCCATACAAAAGGTTTTACTACCTGTAAGGAGCTGGACGTAAGTAGCAGTGATGCTGTGGAGGAAACTGCAGCTGCTGGAAGAGGGGCTGACTCAACACCAGACGTGAGTGATCTTGGCTAAGGTGGGAAAGGGCAAATGGGCAGCTGTGCTCTCAAGCTCAGGGCACACTGACAGCTTCATGCATTTTTCCTGTTTGTCAAGCTTCTGTTCTTTCTGATCCTCAGTCCATGAGGATTTTATGGTGGAACTTGAGACGGAGTTTCTGGAAAAAACCTCATGGGTCTTGGCTCCTGCACCAGATACACTTTCTACCAGCCAGAACTGCAGCTTGGGGCTTTTTAACACTGCAGTTCCTTCTCCTGTCCCCAGGCATTAAATGGCCCTAATGAAGGTGAAGGTTCTCTAACCAGGTATCTAATTCCTACTTGCCTCACTTTTTTTTTCCCCTTAATCACTAAAATGTAATTCTTTGATTTGCAAAGTGCAGCAAAAGGTGTGCAAACAAAACTAATTTGGGATAGGCAGTGTGTAAGTTCTGTGTCTGTATGAGGAAAATTAACTGTTATCTGGCTTTCTTTCACCTTCCAAAAGGGATAATTAATTTTGGTGAAATAACTTTTCCCAGGAATTGTTTAGCTTACATGTGTGCACATGTGCAGACCCATAGTGTCTGGTGTCAATGTCTGCCAGCAATGAAGAATTGAATGCCAGCAAGGAAGAATGAAGAAGTGAGAAATCTAACACTGACAATCCTGGCTTTTTGTCAGCAGAACTATTGACTTTTCCTTGCAAATACCGATGTGCCATTTATTTCAGACACAGGGAGTGGGATTCTTGTATTCCTGGACTATATCTATGACATATTTTAACATTGCAAAACAGGTAGCATTAACTTTTCCTTTTCTAGAAGGAACAGCATAATAATTAAACTAATCTAGAGGTTGTTAATGGTGCATTGTTTAGACAATTGCAACAGCAAAATTTTTGTTGAGGTTACTTGATGAGGATGTTTGGGAGCTTGAAAATGGTATAGCGAGTAGTTAATGAGGGCAGCTTGAGCACTGAAGAACCAGGCTGGTTGCAGTGTGGGAAACAGTTGGGATTGTGGAAGAGGTGGTCTGGAAGCTTTGTCATGCCAAAAGCAGCTGTTTGCACTTTTTTACTGCAAGTAAAGCAAGTTGTTGTTTAGAAGGCAGAACTGCCGGAAGGGCTCAGAGTGGGAGGCAGGGATGTAGGGCAGGGAGGAGCACAACTGGGCAGGCAGCAGCATTTGTTCCACGTCCTGCTCTCCAATGTGTGCATGCTCAGTCTCACCTTCTTAACCTTCTGTATGAAATTTAGACCAAAGGACCATGGGAACAGTAAGCTGAGTTCGCCTGTGAAGCTGAGACTCATTGGAAATTTCCCTTCACTCTGTCAGTCCTGGGCATCTGCTTATCTTCCTTTCCTGATTTTCATTTTAGCACTTTTTTCATGTGTTAAGATGTTCTGCATTTCCAAGTCTCGAGTTTTTACATAAGTTCTAAAACTTTGCTCCAGCCCCCTCCAAGTGATGCTAGAGAGGATATTCCCTACTCTACTCCCACAGCATTGCCATATGAAACTCCTTCTCATTTTCTCTGGCTGCTAATTCTAACCAGTAAAATATACTTACGGTCTTTGAAACTTCACGGGGAGCATAAGAGAACCCTAGAGACTGGGCAGGCCTCTGAGATCCATCTCACCATTGATGAAAGGATATGGCATACCATTATAAATATTAAAGAAATTGTTACTTCATTTCTGCCACTTTTCAGCAATGTTTCCAATGAGCCGGAGCTTCCTGGGTGTGCTCAGCTTTCTGTTCTGATGGAATCTGAATCGAAGTTTCATAGAGAAGCCCTTCTTTGTAGTGTAGCTGTTGAGAGGTGGAAATAATACACTGCGTAGAAGCGTTTGTACTTTGGCTTGGCTGGTGTCCTACACAGCGAGTATCAGTGCTCTGACACTGCAGAATGTGGCCTTATGCAATTCATTGTTGCAGACATTACTTGTGGCTTTGCACATGTACTGATTACCAAGAGCCTGTCCGACAGAGCTAGAGATTAAATGGTATCTTGTGAACTTGAAGAAGTGGAAGAAGGCAGTGAGGGACTTGGGTTGAGGCCTGGAGGGAAAATGGGGAATGTATTCACTTTGGCTGAGGTTGGGGAGTTACTTTTAGGATAAATCAGATCTTAGAAAGGGAAAATTAAGCTAAGGTTGTAAATGCCAAGAGTTTTCTTCATTCCAAGACTGTGTCGGTTTTTTCCATGGTCAGGATGCCAGTTCTCAAGAAGTCTTCAAAAAGAATTGCTACTTAACATGTCCACTGGGGCATCAAATGTATCACACAGAAGCAGATGAAAAAATCCATTATTTTTTTACTTTTTGCCAGACTCACTATGAAAAGACATCTGTTCCATAAGCATTATCAGCTACTACACATTTCACATGTTCAAATTTGCCAGCTGCAGGATGAGAATACCAGTGAATAATCATGTTGTTGTCTGAGTGTGTCCACTGCATCTGTAAATTATAGCTCCTTTGGGAGTGTGTGAAGGTAGGGAGACAAAAAATTGTTGTTTAATTTAGTTTCATGCAAAAAACTGACTAATGTCTGTGGCTTCAGTGGAGCATAGATGAGCAGGTAAAAGTATTGTCCCTGAGCATCAGCAGCTGGGCAAGTACATGATTTTTTCATCTATCAACTAAAGCAGAGTCTTCAACATAGGCTGGTAGTGACCTTAAGGCCAACATAGACTCTTCTAGAGGACTTCTTGATAATATATTAGCATATATGTGAGAAGCATAAAGCTGTTACCAGCTGAAAAAATATTAATAAGCACTGGACAGTATGTCTCCACAGAAAATGGGTAATAATATGCCTTTTGAAGCTTAGTCCTAATAAACTGCAGTAATTCAAAGCTCTAACAAGCCTAACCTAAATCTATTCTTCCCTTTCTTAAGAATCTATCCTTATGCTTGCCAGTCTTTAAAAATAAGTACTAGAATGGATTTATACAATCCCCAGACAAGGGGAATAAGGAAGTGGTCTTTAATACTTGCAGGATTGTTGGCTAGTGGTTAAAGCTAAATGTTTTCCTGTCTTATGGTTTTGATGAAATAATGCTATAAAATGCAGCAAGACAGTGTCTGAGAAGCAAACCCACAAAGATACATTAATCTTTGCTTGTAATACAATAACTTGTCATTTGAGATGGAACTGTTAATGTGATTTCTCTGGAGATGAATGATTTGGCTCCATTCTCTTCACTTGCTATGAAAGAAACTTCTGTATTGAACGAGATGAGGGCCAAGCCAATTTGATGAAAGGGCTACAAAAATGCTTGTAAGAGTAAATGGCACAGATTTGGACAGTCCTTCTTGTGCACAAAAGACTATGCAAAACAATAAATGACAGATGGAAGTAAATAATTTCATTATTTCAAATACAAGAAAAAAAACAATGCTTTGTTACGATTTTTCCTAACTTTTGATGGTGATCATTCCTGCAGCAACCCCCCTCCCCCACCAAAAAAAACCTCAAGAACCCCCCCAAAAAGAACCCAGTGGGGATCAAATATGCTACTCTCTCTCTCCAAAACCAAGGAACTGGTGCAGGAAAGATCCTTAGTCAGGTAAACATTTATCTAGCACTTACCATCCCTTGTGGTTAACAACATTCAGTTTCTGATTCAGTAGCAAATTTCCAGACAAAAGTCATTTGAGTTCTGGCTCTTTGCCTGTATTGTAGGGATTTGGATGTCTTTTTCCCTGGCTTGAGTATCATAGTAGAAAAATCTTCAGAGCAGTAACTAACACTGCATGTGTGTAAAGTCTCAAAATTATGGGGTCCCAACCTGGTGAGGTAGAGTCTATTATAATACTAATCCAATATTAACTGCTATAGTCTGGAACATCCATATTCTCCCCAGATGAAATCTAGGTTAAATTGTTTATGACTTCAAAAAGATTATAGATATGCAATCACAGTACTTGTGGAATTTAATGACCTTGTTTGGAATAAATAGATGTAAGAAATATTTTGTGCAATTACCAGGGAACTACCATTATCTTCAAAAACTGTTTGTGTGTAGTCAGTTTTCATCTTATTCTCAGTCCCTTTTTAGAAAGAAAATAAGATCTTCAGTGTTAGATGTGAGATTTGTGTTTTTCCTTATAAGAGTTTCCTGGGGCAGTGGTGGTGATTTTCTTGCTGTAGCTGCTTTGAGAACCTCGTCCTTTAAACATTCAGTCGTACTTGATAGATAGAGGAAAAATAGGTTTTAAATAAACAGGTTTAAAATTTAGTAATGAATGAGATTGATTGATGTTAAAAGCAGGTATGTTAAGCAGTGGTTTTAGTTATCAGTTAAGCAGTTCATGTACTTCAGATACCTTAAAAGAAGGGGGGAAAAAAATCCCGTTTTTTCTGGGTTTTACTGTCTGTTTTAGCTCACGAAGTTCCTTAATGCAACTTGTTGGAAGCAGAGCAATACAATTGCTCTGCTTTTAAAATCTTCCCTATAGCCCTCTTCCCGCCTGCTGTAGGACGTTGGGACTCATTTGATATATCTGTTTTATGTTGTTCTATAGCTTTTTCTCATTATTCAGTACTGACCAGCTCATTTTCTTTTATGCATTTTCTGCCTTGGATGAAAAGCAAGGCCCTTGGCTTTTTTCTTTTCCTTTTTTTTTTTTTTTTTTAAAGGCAGCTGGAAGCCTGGGTCTTCTAGTATTTTCTTCAGATGAAAGCTAGCTGTTTGTATTGCTGTTCTACTCTTTTTTTTTTTTTAATGCAGAATGGTATCTCTTGCAGAGCAGGTGTAGGCTTCAGGCTAACTCTTCTTTTGTTTTGCCTCTGAGATTTTGGGGTGGATTTTTCCTTTTAAGTATATGAGATAGATAAACACAATGGCACCCATTACATAAACAAAAAAAAAGAATTTCTAAAGTTAGGGAGAGATTTCTCATTTATTAAAAGCTTTTCTTTCTGTTAAGTTTTCTTATAAGATGTGCTTGATAGGCAGCTGCCATAGAATTTACATAATCAACATTCCTCCTGGAAAAGCTTTTCAACCTATTCCTTATGTGATTTGCAAGTGCATCTGACCTAAGTCACTTTACTGTGTTTATCAATTCATGTTCAAATGTCCAAGGGCTCTGAAGAACTTTTACTCTTTCATACTTGATATGTAATTACACATTTGGAAATTAAAAGATATATACAATTGTGTCTTTTCTACTGTGATTTATTCTGAAATATAGAAGAAGGTAATTTTAATGTTATGAATATGGTCTTAGAACATACACAAGGACACTGTTAACTAATGTCAGATGGGAACCTTTCAATTAAAGGGTGATTTGTTGGGAAATCTGGAGGAGTTTCATCTAACATGTATGCCCATGTATAAAATTGGACCTCACTCAGCCTGACTGTGGGTTCAGGCATCCTGGAATAATCATTGTAAATTTTGATCACAACCACAGATGCAGATACAACATATAACAAGAAAAGATGAAATGGGAAAAAATTACCATGGAGATAAAATTTTTCACTATGGATTTAGAGAACTCTTGGGGGCTGGGGGTAAAGGAGCAAAACTCACGTGTTTTCTCTGCTAGTGCTTAGAGATGCACTTACATGCACCAAGTTGTATTATCTGATGTCAGTGGTGGAAAAAGAGACACTATTAATCAGATTGCTAAAACTTGCCATGTATGGCTATTAATCACTTAGTATATTAGATCTGTTGGAGATACTCTGGGATACATGCTGTTTGGAATATTTTGAACTAGGTTTTTTTGCCACTCTCTTTACAGTAATGATTTACATGTTAGGAGGCTGGTAGCATGTCAGTCTCTTTTTGGCTAGATGTAACAAATGTTTCTTCAGCCTTATGCATTCCTATTCTCCAGACCTTCTCTTCTTGGTGTTTTTCTCTGAACTCTTCTGAGTTCAACTCATAGTTTTATAGAAATGGGATGTCCGAAACTGACCATCAATGTGCAGATCTGCAGTTTAATCTCTTTTACCTGTAGAACACTCTAAGCCAGATGCTGCTTCAGTCTTGCAGCCTTAACATGTGTTACATTGGATAGCCAGGCCCTCAAGTGCTTATTAAAACTCGTACAATTGGCCTCGGCCCATAGATCCAGCCTGTCCAGATCCCTCTGCAGAACCTTCCTATCCTCATGCTAGATCAACACTCCTGCCCAACTTGGTGTCGTCTGCAAACTTGCTGAGGGAGCACTCGATCCCCTCATCCAGATCATCGACAAGGACATTAAACGAGACCGGCCCCAAAACTGAGCCCTGGGGGACTCCGTTTGTGACCGGCCGCCAATTGGATTTCACTCCATTCATCACAACTCTTTGGGCTTGGCCATCCAGCCAGTTTTTTACCCAGCAAGACTACACCTGTCTAAACCACGAGCCGCCAGTTTCTCCCCGAAAATACTGTGGGAGACAGTGTTGAAGGTTTTACTAAAGTCCAGGTAGTCCGGTCGTCTTCCCCGCTAGCTCTTCTTATGGCACATGGGGACTGCCCGCTCGTGCACCTTTAAGATTTCCTTTTTGAGGACTGTCCAGCCTTCTTGGACCCCTTCGCCCTTCAGGACCGTCTCCCAAGGGACCCTCTCAATCAGTGTCCTGAACAGGCCAAAGTCTGCCCTCCCGAAGTCCATGGTAGTGATTTTGCTGACCCCTCTCCTTACTTCAGCAAGAATTGAGAATTACATCATTTCATGGTCGCTATGCCCAAGATGGCCTCTGACCATCACTTCTCCCAACAGTCCTTCTCTGTTTGTAAAGAGCAGGTCAAGCAGTACACCTCCCCTGGTAGGCTCACTTACCAGCTGTGTCAGGAAGATATCTTCCACACACTCCAGGAACCTCTTGGACTGGATCTGGACAGGCTGCAGAGGGATCTGGACAGGCTGGATCGATGGGCCGAGGCCAATTGTATGAGTTTTAATAAGGCCAAGTGCCGGGTCCTGCACTTGGGTCACAACAACCCCAGGCAACGCTACAGGATTGGGGACGAGTGGCTGGAAAGCTCCCCAGCAGAAAAGGACCTGGGGGTGTTGGTCGACAGCCGGCTGAAGATGAGCCAGCAGTGTGCCCAGGTGGCCAAGAAGGCCAACAGCATCCTGGCCTGTATCAGAAATGGTGTGGCCAGCAGTAGGAAAGAGGTGATCATGCCCCTGTACCTGGTGCTGGTGAGGCCGCACCTCGAATACTGTGTTCAGTTTTGGGCCCCTCCCTACAAGAAGGACATTGAGGTGCTGGAGCGTGTCCAGAGAAGGGCAACGAAGCTGGTGAGGGGTCTGGAGCACAAGTCTTATGAGGAGCGGCTGAGGGAACTGGGCTTGTTCAGTCTGGAGAAGAGGAGGCTGAGGGGAGACATCATCGCTCTCTACAATTACCTGAAAGGGGGTTGCAGAGAGGTGGGTGTTGGTCTCTTTTCCCAAGTGACAAGTGATAGAACGAAAGCAAATGGCCTCAAGTTGCTCCAGGGGAGGTTCAGGCTGGATATTAGGAAAAATGTCTTTACTGAGAGTGGTGAGACACTGGAACAGGCTGCCCAGGGAAGTGGTGGAGTCACCATCACTGGAGGTGTTCAGAAAAAGTGTGGACGAGGCTTTGCAGGACATGGTTTAGTGGGCATGGTGGTGTTGGGTTGATGGTTGGACTTGATGATCTTACAAGTCTTTTCCAAGCTTAATGATTCTGTGATTCTGTGATTCTGTGAATTGGAATCAGGAAGCAATGAAAAATTTTCATGCAAGGGTGTTCATCACAAAATAGGTAATAGTATTCCAAAGCTTCAGAAGGAGTCTTGGAAACATAGGTCATAAATAGCACATGCATAAGCAAAGAATGAAAAACAGAGTACTCTGCTCATTATTTGTGTTGCACAAAGCTCAAAGTTAGCATGAAGTGTTTAGAAGAAAGGATTTTCATTTTCTGTGTAAAGTGCCAATAAGTCTTTGTATTCCAGCTCACATACAGAAATCTTCCATTAGCCAGCATCTAGGCAGTAAGCTACGGAGGAAATAGGGACTATATGTGTATATATATATATTTAGATACATATATAAAAGCCCCCCTATATACGTATAAAAGCAGCATAGCTTCCTTCCTTGTTTATGCTCTCATTTTACTTTTGTGGAAGTTATAGCTGCTCCTTCTTAATTTATTTCACTCTTTAAAAGACTTTTTAGTAGATGTCCCTTACAAGGTCTAACTTCTTCCTTTCCCACTCCACAAAAATCAGACTGTGTGTGATAATTTATCTTCATAGTCCTCTTTGCTCCTAGCCTTTTCCCTTTCTGTCTGCCTATACATTGCTTTTTTCACAGGATAAATCCCTGGATTGTTTTCAAGCATCTCTGAGGTCAGGCTTGTTGATAAAAGAAGGGAAGGGGCAGCAGGAAAGAGCTTTTCCTCTTCTGTCCTTACATAGCTAGTGTCTTGCTTTAGAAGTACATGTGCATGTTCTTCATGTTTCATGATGATTTGAACAGCATGTGCTTGCTGACAATGTTCTTCATTCTAGGAATGCTTTTAGTAGCCTGAACACGGTGATAAACACATCATAGCTACGGGAGATGAAGGCTAAGCAGCAGCCTCAAGACTAGAGCTGGTCAGACCCCCTCACAGATGACTGGCTTTGCCTCTGGAAAGGGAACAAAACAATTCACTTCACCAAATGCCAGAAGTTGGTGGTTCACAGACTAAAAAAGCTTGGAAGTATTTTATTTGAACACTTCACAGAAGGAGAAGCAATGGGAAAGCAGTGGGGTGGGAAAGACATGAAAGGCTCAGCAGGAAAACCTGACTCTCCCAGACTCATAACTTAGACCCGATAAATATTGTAAAGAAGAAAACCCACACCATGTGGCTTCATCATTATATCCAGCAAACGGTATTTGCTATTCTGCCCAGCAGAAAATGAGTAAGTTTTTTTCATATTCAGCCCCAAACAGTCCATTGACTTTTTCTGTTTAAATCTCCTTGGTGACTATATATTTAAATTATATTCATAATTTGCACTATTTCTTAAAGAAATATCCCCAAGAATAAAATTATATTCCTGCCAAAGTGCTTATTCAGATACGAAGTATTAGTGTCTCCCTACTCCTACTCCATGTTTAATGCAATGAGTCAATGGTTAAGCATAAAGGCTCACCAGCAGTTCTCCTTAGGGTGTAGTTGCATACCACAGTTGCCAAAGACCAAAGTTAGCTGTTTTGCCTTTAAAGAAGATGTAGCTTGGCAGTGGGAGCCTGTGGGGCCACACTGCAAACTCACTTGAAAACCAAAAGATAACCAACAGCCACAGCTGCAGAACTGGAAGGAGACAAAAGAGAGAAGCTGCAAACCACCTAACATGGCTTTCTTCCTAAAGGCAATGTCACCACAGTGTAAACCTTGAGATAACACATTACCTCTTCGAGTTATATGAGCTTCTTTGCAAGGAACACATTATTTAGGAGGCTTATGAATAGTTTCTAGATAGTTTTGATGAGAGGCAAATGGCTTTCCTCATAGCCAGCTGTGTACTTGTCCTACAGGGAATGGAGCGTTAAATGCCCTGTTTGGAACAGGGAACAGTCAAACCCAGAGACAGGGTGTAACCTGATACCTACTGGACTATGTGTGGGGTCATCAGGAATAATGTATGTATGATGTATGGACAAATTAGGAGACTATAGAAAGCAACAATTAACAAGCAGAAAGTCTTAGCTGGCTCCTGCCAAACCTTTGAACTCATGGTGAGGGACTTTAAAAACTAGAAAATGTGAGATACAGACAGACTAAGAAGGAGATTTTATCCATGCAGGGGATACCTGACTATGACCATTCATGTGCAAATGTGTTTTGGGGTGGTTTGTTTAGAACAGCAAAGGATAGCCAGGCATCCCCAGAAGTCACATCCTACTGCACTAGGAAATAAGGATTTGTTTGAAATGTACTGTACTACTGATAAATGGACCCTCCGTTAGAGCATATGTTTGCTGTATTGAAAGCACCCCACTAAAATCATTTAGGTTGTAAAGTACATTCAAGAACTTATGTTCAGTTCTTACGTTTAGGCACTGAGGATTTGCAATAGCTCTCTACTATGAGCTTTGAAGTGTGTTTAAATTTTCACTGGGTTCAGGATATCTCAATTTGATCCTCCTAGAGAAAGAGTGTGGAGATTTCCTATTACCTGTATATCCTAGATACAAAGGGCTGGGGGGGGGGGGGGGGGTCGGGGGCGGGGGGGGCGGGTTGTACCCATTTGTATCCTTAAGCATTCAGTAGGTCATGATCTGCAACTACATGCCAACTCCACAGACCCTTTGCCTCAACTATTCCAAGTACTTTTTTTAAACTTTCCTTAAAATGAAAAAAAAAAGTGCCTGAGGAAGTACCTCAGACTAAGATTTAGTTATTTTAATTTTAAATTCTCCAGATATCACAGCACTTAGCCATGTACTTTTAATAGTAGGCAAGTCTACATTTCTTAGGTCTTGTCTCCAGTCCCAAAACTGCACAAGCTGGGATTAAGTTACATCACATCATCAATGCTTCAATGTCCTGGGGCAGGACATGGACCTTAATCTCAATTTTTATTATGAATCTTATAGAGATTATGAGAGCTATAGCAGATAAACTATTTTCAGCTTCAAGGTAATAAACTCACACTCCTCAAGAACTTGATGCACCCCCCTCGCCTTTATAGACAGACAGTCCTCTGGCCTATGCAAAATATTTTCATTTTGTCTCCATCCATTTCATTTTGTCTCCATCTTTCCTTCTCCCAAGCATCCAATTTCTAAATCACTGTTGCTAATGTTGAGAAAAAGCTGTGTAGAGCAAAACAAACTGTTAATGCAAAGACACACGATGTATTTTCAAGAATATTTGTCCTTCTCTCAGTACAGCTGAGCTCTGGAGAGTAGCCATTACTGAAGATTTCATGTAATTTAATTTTTCAGGCCAGGAATATCAAGTCTGATCTTCTTTTGTTAAGGTTAATCCTGTAAGTAGCATACAGACTTCATGCAACTAAAGTGTCAATTGCTTTCAAGAAACACCCTGTAAAATCATATTTAAGTGTATTTCAAAGTCAAATCCAAACACAAACTACACTCTGAAGTCTGTGCGTGGACACCTGAAAACCAAAATACTTCCTGAAGTGCAGAGTATTATTTTACTTCTCTGGCAGAGCAGAGAACAGCTTAAAGAACTGCTGATACTGCACAGTGTACCTGTGAAAAAAACAGTTTACATTAAAATGAGCTACTGCCGCAAAGCCTGTGTGGCAACAAGTCATCTATAATTAACTCCCCCTTCCTTCCTCCATTCACTTCCTTTACTTCTATTTTTCCTGGAGGCCTCAGCTTGAAGAGAACTCCAGGGACAAACACAGAAGGACGCTTACTGCAATGTGGAGGAAGAAGTCAGATGCAACAAGACTGTAAATGCAGTTTCTGGAACATTTGCAGAAAATTCAGCATTGGGGGAAGGGGGGTGGCACGAAGAGGAGAGCATCTGTGTACAGCTCCAAGAAAAAGAAATTGGAAAAAAAATCAAAACCTACATTAATTTCAAAATGTCTCTGCATTTATCTATTATTAACACAGTATTTTCCTTCACTACAGGATTGCATTTGAACAAGAAGGGAGGAAGATCGTTTTTCCACAGATAGATTTTATTTAGAGTTACAAATTGACTGAGATCTCAAATTTGTGTAAACTGGTAAAACTTTACTGGATATTGATCCTTCCACAACAGCGGAGGCTCTGAAACTAGAAATTGCCCTTCCAGAGCTATTTCCTTCAATTCACTTTATACCTGTATAAAGAAGCCGCTGAACCATCTGCAGGAGGGTGAACAAAGAAGTCTACTCGCACTCAAATGTAGTGTGACTTTCTGCCTTGTACCCAGCTACAACAGAAACTCACAATCTCCACTGTGCCTCCTTCTTCACTTCAAACAGTAGGGATGATGCCTGGCAGTAAGATGGTTTGTGGCAGCCTGAACAGCCCTTTGACCTGTCACTTAGAGTAAACCTATTTAACACTTATTCTCTTTGCCGTAATTTTTCCAGTGTCACCTTCACTAAACAAGGTTTTGTGTACTCACACAGAAAAAAGGCATTAAATGCACTAAGTATGTAAATGCAAGCTTTGCACAGGTGATAAGCCTAATATCAGAACTGTTTCCAAAATTCATGAACAAACTCAATAATAGCAGTCAAATTAGTTCTTCTCTCCATAACAGACAGTAGATGCAAAAAACCAAAACATAAAACCCCAACAATACCCAAAATTAGGCAACATTATAATTATTTATTTATCCATTGCCTAAATAAGGGCCCAACAGATAACTGGCTGGTTCTCTCAGTGGCTAAGTAGGAGAGCAGAGACTGTGGGATCTGCACCAGAAATATCACCAGAAAAGGAGGCACTGAATCTCACAATGAAGCTCTCTGAAATGCAGCCATATGTTCTATAAAGTGAGGTGTATAAATTGCTCAGTCTCACAGTCAGTTTTTTACCCAGCAAGACTACACCTGTCTAAACCACGAGCCGCCAGTTTCTCCCCGAAAATACTGTGGGAGACAGTGTCGAAGGTTTTACTAAAGTCCAGGTAGTCCGGTCGTCTTCCCCGCTGGCTCTTCTTATGGCACATGGGGACTGCCCGCTCGTGCACCTTTAAGATTTCCTTTTTGAGGACTGTCCAGCCTTCTTGGACCCCTTCGCCCTTCAGGACCGTCTCCCAAGGGACCCTCTCAATCAGTGTCCTGAACAGGCCAAAGTCTGCCCTCCCGAAGTCCATGGTAGTGATTTTGCTGACCCCTCTCCTTACTTCAGCAAGAATTGAGAAATACATCATTTCATGGTCGCTATGCCCAAGATGGCCTCTGACCATCACTTCTCCCAACAGTCCTTCTCTGTTTGTAAAGAGCAGGTCAAGCAGTACACCTCCCCTGGTAGGCTCACTTACCAGCTGTGTCAGGAAGATATCTTCCACACACTCCAGGAACCTCTTGGACTGGATCTGGACAGGCTGCAGAGGGATCTGGACAGGCTGGATCGATGGGCTGAGGCCAATTGTATGAGGTTCAACAAGGCCAAGTGCCGGGTCCTGCACTTGGGTCACAACAACCCCAGGCAACGCTACAGGATTGGGGACGAGTGGCTGGAAAGCTCCCCAGCAGAAAAGGACCTGGGGGTGTTGGTCGACAGCCGGCTGAAGATGAGCCAGCAGTGTGCCCAGGTGGCCAAGAAGGCCAACAGCATCCTGGCCTGTATCAGAAACAGTGTGGCCAGCAGGAGCAGGGAGGTGATCATGCCCCTGTACTCGGTGCTGGTGAGGCCGCACCTCGAATACTGTGTTCAGTTTTGGGCCCCTCACTACAAGAAGGACATTGAGGTGCTGGAGCGTGTCCAGAGAAGGGCGATGAAGCTGGTGAGGGGTCTGGAGCACAAGTCTTATGAGGAGCGGCTGAGGGAACTGGGATTGTTCAGTCTGGAGCAGAGGAGGCTGAGGGGAGACCTCATCGCTCTCTACAATTACCTGAAAGGGGGTTGCAGAGAGGTGGGTGTTGGCCTCTTCTTCCAAGTGACAAGTGATAGGACGAGAGGAAATGGCTTCAAGTTGCACCAGGAGGGGTTTAGACTGGATATTAGGAAAAATTTCTTCACTGAGAGAGTGGTCAAACACTGGAACAGGCTGCCCAGGGAGGTGGTGGAGTCACCCTCACCGGAGGTGTTCAAGGAATGTGTGGACGAGGCTTTGCGGGACACGGTTTGGTGGGCATGGTGGTGTTGGGTTGATTGTTGGACTTGATGATCTTACAGGTCTTTTCCAACCTTAATGATTCTGTGATTCTGTGTGATTCTGTGATTCTGTGATTGTTTCCTCTTGGCTATGTTGTATTTCCAGCAGACGTCTGGTAAGTTGAAGTCCCCCACAAGAACAAGGGCTTGCGTTTGTGAGACTTCTGCCAGTTGCTTGTAGAATGCTTCGTCTGCCTCTTCGTCCTGCTTGGGTGGTCTATAACAGATACCCAGTAGGATATCTGTCTTGTTTGCCTTCCCCCTCATCCTTACCCATAAGCACACGACCTTTAGTCACAATCATTGAGCTCTATACAATCAAAACACCCTGTAACATACACAGCTGCCCCCCTGCCTCTCCTTCTTTGCCTATCCCTTCTGAAGAGCTTATAGCCATCCAAAGTCAAAGTGTATCAAACACTGCGTCCAGCAAGCTCCTTTCATTCTTTGTAGAAGAGGACAGCAAACTACAGCAAGATTGAGCTAATCCCCTTGCAGAACAGTTTTGTTTCTCCAAACATAGGGTCCACCTGTGCCCTCATAGAAAGGAAAATTAGTAGTAAAGTGACCTTACTTCAGCCTCAACCTAGGAATCAAATATCTGGGTATGGTGTATTTCTCTAAGCATTAATTTAGAGATGGACATCATTCTGCTTAATAACCAAGTAAAATAAGAATATTCTGGAGTAGTAGTCATCTCTCAAATCATAAAAACTTATGTGTTTTTCTTGGACAATACCAGTTCCTATTGTTAATAATAATAACAACAACCCTAATATTACTGTCTTAAAGATGGACACTAGCTGTTGAGCACATCTAATTTGAACTAGAAGACCCATCAGATTTCAGGGAGTATGGCAGTCCTGCAGAACTGTGCAGTTGTGCAGCCATTTCTACATCTGGAAACTAGCATTCGGTGCACCATGCTGGCTCCTGCCAAAAAAGTTGTGAAGGAGGACATCAAACCCCTTTAGCTTCATTAGTAAATCTACACCTCTTCTGAAGCTAGCTACCCTACTGAGTAATTACACATTTCTAACTAGTTAAGAAGGACTTGATTTACATTTTTTAAAAACAAAAGAAAACAAAACATAACAAAAAATGGAACAACTTCAAAGGAAAAACTATTTAAAAACTGCCTTGTTTAGGAATTTGCTTCATAATAAGAAACCACAAACAAATCAAAACTCTTTCAAAACGTTCTTTTTTGCACTATTCAACACAAAACAAACCCTTAACAAACAAAGCTCAAGAACTCAATTATGGGGAGGGCAATTTTATGCACCTGTAAAAATCTCCAGTGAACTTCTTCAAGCTCCATATGCCCACTGAATCTCAGTGAATCGTATTCAGATTGAGAGAAAAGAAAATGAATGCAATCCATTCTTTTCCCAGCTTTCTATCATCCATTGCCCCCCCATCCATTGACTGTGTGCACTCTGTCATTGTCCATCCTTATCACCTTGCATGTGGACTGATGGAGTGTTTCTACAGTTGCCTCCCAGTACACTATTAATCCAGGAGGAGAACAGTAAAATGCAATGTCCCTTATGTCAAGTGATTGATAGTGGCTTTTGTTTACCATATTACTGAGCACTTTTTAGTATTCTGCAATTTGACTTTGGGTTTTTTAATGTCCTCCACTCTGATTTTTTAATTAATACTTTTGTTTACTCTCCTTGATGTATGTCTTCTGCAGAGGAAAATAAACAATAATGGAGACTTTAAGGGTTTCAGTGAGTTTTGGGGAGGGCTAGCATTAGATATAGAATATCAGAGAGACTTACTCTGACGCCTTTCAGATTTACCCCATTTTTTGTCTCATTCACCATGCACAGATGCTGCCCAAGTACAGTCTCTTTTCTATACCAAATGTTATGGAAATGAAGTTTACCTGCCTTGGAATGCACTGTGATGTAAAAGACTGTATACAGCTGGTAAAGGTGGTCTGTGGAAATCTCTTTGTATGAAGTAGCTATCCATACCACGCATGCTGGGATTGGTATTTCCAGGGTTGGAAACAGCAAAAGTCCTGGAATTAGGTAGGTGACCTCGTGTAGCAGCGCATTGTAAAACTTGTCCTTGGCACAAGGCAGCATGAGATCTACCTTTTAAAAATTCATTTTACAGTGTGTTGTACTGCCCTTATCTTTCACACATCTACTTTCTGTCCTTTTGTGAATAAAATAAGAAAGTATTCATGGCATTACTCATGCCCAGACACAATGCTGTTTACTCATTGCTAACAGGTTCTACTTCTTTTTCAGTTGGATAATTTATACTAGAAATAAATCTCTTGTAGTGAAAATATTACCAGGGAAACTGTCAGATGCTAAAAACTACATTATTCTTTAGCAGGAAGAAAATGTCTATACCTACTTACTGTTGGTTAGGACATGGTTGGGTTTTTATTTTTGCTTCTGGAAATTTTTTTTTCCTGCTGAAAAATTTGTCATCTCTCATGTCCAACTGTTTTCCATAAACACGTCTTTTTTAACATAAAATCTTACAGTTTAGGAAACTCTACAACTCTCTTCTATTTACACATTTACAAATAATACTGTATTCAAGTGAAGTGTTTCTGTTTCTAGATCATTCGGATTGCCTTTTCCCAAAAGGAGCAACACTTAGCTCTGATAGTATGATTGGACATAGCTAGCAATGAGTACAGAGATTAAAAAATGGATTCACTATGTTAAGGTTAGCTTTTGACAAGTACAGAGGGATCAGCTTGTGAATGTATGGAGTGGTTAGTAAGAAAGAAATAAAAATGTAATATTAAAATATTTGCTCAAGGTCCAATTCTTTCTGAACTATACCTGTTTCAACTCAGGGAATGTAATTCTGATACTCTACATCCTTAGATTGAGACTCTCTTTGCATTGAAGTTAACAAAAAAAATTGCAGCTGGCATCAACAGAAAGCAAAAATTCCTGTTCCCATCAGTGCAAAGACTTCAAATGTCAAGTTGTTCAGATATCAGAAAAAGAGAAACATTAATTGTACAGAATGTAAGGTCCTGTTGACATGACTGTTAGACTTGATTTCTCACTGGACATGTAGTTTGTAGCTTATATCAAAGCTATAAAACCATACTGACCTCAAAGAACTGAAGATCTGGCTCAGAGAATAAAGTCCATGAGTGCTGAATTGATAAGCCTGCCCCGGTAAACCATAGTTACCTGAGAAAAAAGAAAAGTTTCCATTTCTCCATTGATGTGCATTCGCAAAACGAGATCTGCTCCGTGAGAGAAAGCTAGCAGCCTGAACTGTACCAAAGTGTGAACGAGACTGAACAGACACCCTACAAAAAGAGACTTTCAGTCAAAGATGAATAAAGTGCTGGGCTGTGCGATTTCAAATTACTTCCATAAACTGCACTGTGAGCAGAGGAGAGCTCCACTGGGGAAGATGATGACATACTCTTCTCCATGGTGTCCAGCCCGCCCCAAATTCAAGCCACAGATCTGCTACCCCTGTGTGAGATGTTCTCCTGCCTCTCTTGCCTTTGGGACTTGCTCTCCTAAGCAAGTGCTGTGGTGGTGCTTGGATTCATGTAGTGTAGTGGGGTTGATCTGGAGCAGGGGTCAAGCCACCTTCTTTGGCATCCAAATGGGAGATCTGGCCACCATACAAAACATTCACTATTTTGTAGTGGATCTCTTATTTTGCCTTTTTTAATGTGTTGAATACCTCTCTTTTGCCAGCCCATTTCCTCTGGAAAGGTTCAGCAGCTGGAAATACTCAGCCTGGGGAGAAACGCTCTGGCTAGGTCAGCTGCACAGTCATAGGCACTGTACCATTTCCATCTTTTGCCCCTGGCCAACTTGGCTTAGTTCACTCTATTTTTCAAGATCCATGGGCACACATGCTCATGAATTGCGAGGCAGTCTTGAACAATGCCAAGCTACCTTTGAGATTTGGTTTGCATGGCCAAGTGCAGTCATATCAAAGTACTCTAGAGGATCTATACCTTTCCATTTTAGAGTGTTGCTGGTGACAAACAGAAATAATGCTTCCTTTTCTCCATCTGTCATCTGTGAGCAGCATGGGACAGAAACTGTGTCCACTTACATGTAGGTAGAGCAGCTTGAAACACAGAGCTGCAGTGTCCTCTGGAGCAGAGAAGCTATCACTGGGATGTCATCAAATTCCTTGTTAATGTTACAGGTTTTTCCTAGGGAGTAACCTGGTTTATGCTGAGATTTTGCAAATCCCACTGCAACAATGTGTATTTTTAGTAACTGCCTGCAAACTAATAGTAATGATAATTTTGGTAAATAGGAATTTTTAATGTAAAAGACAATTGCCAAATGATTGAAAAAACCTGAAATTGTACGCAGCTGTCCTATACACCTGAGAGTTTTGCCATTGACAACATTGTGAAAAATAATTTATTTTTGGTTTCTTGAGGCAAAGGGAGAGGTAAGGATTTTGGTTTTTTCCCCAAAGAACAGTACCTTACCAGATAATTTACACTTTTGCTTCCAAGTAATTCTCATAAAAATTTCTGTATGATGAAAGGAGCAGGTATCCATGGTGACCAGCAATTTACCATCTTTTGTTCTCAGTTCTTGCTTCAAAGAAAGTAAAATAATGACTCACTATTTTGCCTAATAGCTAGTTTTTTAACAAGACAAGACAAACTGTGAAATGTCAGAACTGAGTTATAGTTTAGTTGCTAAAAGTATTAGCTAAACTCTTCTCTGGCAAACCACCATCTTCAATGGAATCACCTTATCAATAACATAATTTCATTCTAAATAAAAAACAAGATATTGTTAAGATATTATACAGGGAGGGGTAGGTTCGTCGCATCTTTATTTGAAATCAGTCAAGACTGAATCTTAGAATCAGCACAGGATCAAGAAATACCTACATGCACATCTACAGTTTCCTCCCTTTTGCTGCAGAGGCAGTTGTTCATGCAAATACATGAAGTGTAAATTCTGGTTTTCTTTGTGTGAAAACCACAAGTTCTCATGTTCTTACTATAATTTTTATTTATATTTTTAACTCTCACACACAATTTTAAAAGACAAAGAAGATGTTCACCAGCTGAAACCTGGATGGCTTCCCTCCGTGTTCTACTAAAATGTACAGAGAACTCCTTAGCTATGATTAGTGAAATAAAAGGAGAAATAAGAAAAACTCTTTTTTGCTGGAACAAATTGCCAAGGGTTGAAAGAACTTGCCACTTAAGCCTTTGCACAAACTGAAGCCTTCTGAATTACATATTATGGTTAGATTGCAGTAGATTCAGGAGTTACTGTATCCTGAACCTTGAGGAAAGAATCATCACAACAGGATATACTGAGTGGACTTGTATGAGATGTTCACTTGCCCACCTCTCCTACTAAAGAGGCTAGTCCTCTAATTTCTAGCTAGAAACTCCAGCTAGAGCTAGTTTCTAGCCACTTCCCAGTGGCTAATGGCCCTAGTTGAAGACAGGTTACCAGGCTGAATGGACCTCTGGCCTGACCCAAACCCAGCTGCTCTTACACTCTTTGATCCTTAAACATTCAGCTATGCACATGAACATAACTTCAGCAAACTAGTGGAAACGAGGTATTCAGTAAAATTATATAACCATATTAATAATTTATTCATTAATCATAAATTAATATTCAACTATTGGTTCATAGCATTAAGATCTAGAAGAGTTGATGAAGTTTATGTACTTTCAAGGAAAAGAAGACTTCTACCTTTTACATTTTCTCACTCATCATTTGTAAAGATGATCCTTGGACTTCTGATGTGCTGTTACAGTCAAGAGATGTAAGGTTTGCAGGAGATTTGCTGTGCTTGGCATGTGCTAAACTGGACATGGAAAAAGAGAAGATTTGGTGAGGACAGGTGTTGCTTAACAAGGGGAAAAAACATTTGGCTTCAAGAGATAGAATGGCCTTTTGTGACATTTAAAGTATTTTATTTGCTTCATGTCATCTGTAACATATTGTATTTCCACTCTGCACCCACAGTACTGGTTTGAATCCATGTGGTTGTCTTACCATTACTCGAAGGAGCAAATTTTAATATAGTTCTTTGCATAAATTACTGCATAATCTTAACTTCTGCATGCAACTGAGAGTAAGATATAGCTTAGAATATGAGTAGAAGAAAGTATTTTATACTACAATTTTGAAGAATTCTAAAAAAGAGAACCTAGAAGAGGTAATTTTATTATTATGCTTGTTACAAAAAAGAGACCAGTGTTGATAGCTGTTGATGAGAATTTGTCACTTTCGTATCAGTGGATGTAGAGAAAATAAAGATATGGGATATACATTTTGCTATTCTATTCTTCCAACATTACAGCAGACGCTACAGTGGACTAGAACAGCTGTCAATAGCAATTAAAATGTCCTTTTATTTGATTTATTAATCTAGAATTTAAAGAAACTTTTCTGTAAACTGAAAATGAAAGAAGTGAGGAACAAATACTGCTGTCCTTGACAGAGCCTAGAAATAGGACTGCGTTTGAGTGCTATTAATCTTGCAGTCTGACCACTTCAATTTAATCAGTCTCCTAAGTACAAAAGGTAGATCACCAGCAAGCAAAGATTGTTAAGCCTGTGCTGTCCGGCTAGCAACTCTGAATTTAATGTCTGCTTTTAGATAAATGGGGCTATTAGAACTTGACAAATTTGTCACCACACAGACATAGGTTTCTAGCAAGGTATACTGGTGAATATAGCCCTTTCAAATTTTTTTTCAAATAAAATAAATGCTTTTCAAATCTCCAAACCCAAGATAAATGGGTAGGGTATGGATCTGCAAAGATCCATACACCAGTCTTTTAGCGTAGGATCTCCCTGTCTGCACTTAGCTTACTTTTTTTTCAGCCTTTTGTCATGGGAGGCTTCAGTCTGGTTTTGATTACAAGTAATTTACTTCCCTGCTTGTTCCATCTGCGCAGCAAATGAATGGTCCTCTTAAGCTTTTCATTTGCTCTACAGCAAAGTATTTTGCAGATATTCTCATTTTCTCCCAATAATTCTCAAATAACTTTTCATGGAGAAGACGTGATGCTGGAGATGCCCCGATAGACAGCCTGCTAACCATGGTTCTTCAGACTTTCAACTTTTTCCTCTCAAAGTGATACTCTCTAGTATCATTACAAATTATTTTCCCAAAAGTCATTTGTCACAATTGTGCTTCCTGGGCATTACTTACAGTTGGATTTTACTCAGAGTAGGTGAAAAGCGATGAAAGCAATGCTTTGCTTGAATGTTCTTTGCAGTGCCCACAGCTGTTTCACAAGCTGTAAATTATCAATGCCATTACAGAGCCACATGGGAAATTAAACCCTTCCTACCTACCATATGCCCTCAGAGAACAATTGCTCAGCAATAAACAGTGGATAGTAAATAGTTAAAATAGAAATCTGGAGAACAAAAAAGAGTTTAAACGTCAATTGCGCAAACTGTTCTACAGATAAAAATGAAGGCTGTCTTCTCCTTTCAGGCTATTGTGCTGGGATGGGGACTAAAGCCAAGAGACCTTTGTACAAGGCGTCAATACTTCAGTTTAGTTTGCTCTTTTCCAGACAGACAATATGGCCAGAGTCCAAACAGCAGCACACAGGGTGAGGTTGCTGGAGGAAATTTATCTTCCACACCTTTACCTGCAAACTGATGCATTGGCTTGGCATTCGAGCAATGCCGGAGCTAGCTCCAGACCACTTTGTTTGACACTTTAAACAGTGTACTCATCCTTCCTTTCTCTCCTCATGACCTCAGAGGGAGATCAAAAACTTGCCACACATAGGTCATAATAAAGTCATTGGAAGACTTTCCCCAAAGCATGTTGACACTGAAAAAAAAAAAAAGATGAAGCCTTTTATGTACTGGGATGCCTATAGTGAATGAATGGCATATTTTTGTCCTCAGGCCTCAGAATCAGAATAATAAGCCAGTGACTCATTTTTAGAACAACAGCTTGTCAGATCTAGCCTTCGTATTGTTGAAACAAAGTACTGTTTTGTTATCTGATTAAGTCCAAAAAATGAAAAACACTTGCCAGAAAGGAATATTAGTTTATCATACTAAATGTCAGAGATTTAGAAGTGTGGAAATATGTCTCTTTCTTTAATCAAGGAGCTGAACTTGATGCTGAAGAATTGCTCTGAGCCCTGTGGGAAGGCCAGTAGCAGGTGTATGCTAGCAGGAAGATGCTGATTTTTTCCTTCAGCTTCACAACATTAATTGCCTGAGTGTTTTGTCTGAAGAGCATCATATCTGTAGCTAGGCGAGAGTAGTACCCCAGTACTCATATGGGAATAGAAAAGACTGGAGGTCTGGATTTTCTACAAACAGTTGTCTTAACTCATGGTGACTCCAGGTGGTGTCAATAAGTCTGGTTGCCTTGGTAGGACTTGCAGCCAACCTGGTGTTGGGAAACCTTGTACGTTAGAACCAGTCACTCCCCTTCAGAACTGCTCTTTTTAAGCTAAAATACTTCATTGACATCTTCCTGGAGGTCCTGAATTCTCACCGAGAACCCATCACCAAAGCAGGCTTTCCTCTGAATATTAACAAGTGCTGTTCTCTAGGTATCAGCTGGTTTTCTGTGTCTAAGCTTTTCAAGATAAAGTAGCTGCAATTTTTTTAGCTGAGGCATGTATGTAACACCATTATTTACTATAATGATCCATATTAATCTATTACTACATTTATGTGTCTTTCTATTTTATTTATCTTTCAATTGTCAACCTTTACAATTACACTTTTCTTTTGTATCAAAAATGATGTTTAAAGGGACTTCCTGTGAAATAAAACACCTCAGTGTGACTGGGGCTTTTACAGACTTTCTCAGACATTGGCTTTGGTGTGGAACAATTAGTATAAACAGATTTTTCAATATGACTTGCAAGAACAAGTTGTACTACATGGTTTGAGAAAAAAAAATTAATTATATAGAAGCCAAAGTAGTTCACAGGCTGAAATTAAAGCTTCTGGTGAAAAGCACCCCTGAGTGCAGTGCTGAGATCTATTGCACTCTCCTCAGCTAATGTGGAAGTGACTGTGAAGCTCTCATCTCGGCACTCAGAGTACAGGCACCAAACTATTACCCTCATTAATTCCATCAGAGTACCCACCCATCACAGCCTCCTGTAATGATGCACGGTACACTGCCACACCATCTCGTGCTCCGCAGGTCAATAAAGTTATGGGCTGCAGGTGGTGATTTGCCATGTTGTTATTCTTCAGTAATTCAAAAGATCCAGTCATGTTTTCACAAGCAACCAAATGTGTTGCAACTGTTTAATAGTTTTCCAACCCCTGTGCTTCTGTGAAGCAGAAACTCAGCTCAGAGTTTAGAAATTTACACTTCATGACTTTCTCCCCCTTCCATTTGCCTTTGGTTTAAGGCCAAATTTATTGAATACAGTGCCCAGCTTCTGGGACTTGCATGTCACTGGAGGGACAATTGCACAGTTTTGAAGTGGCGATATGATATAAACTGCTGTAAACCAAGCTGGTGTCTGGAAAGAAGTATTTGTGAATGATGTAGCATATTTTTCACAGTTTTTGGAAAGTTCTGAAGTGTTTCTTATTCTGAAACAAGAAATAAAAGTAGATACGTAATTATCAGGAGCCTCAATTATTGTAGGGGCTTTGTTGCAGGTGCAGTGGTATTAGATAACATCCAAAGGTGAATATGCAAGCAATACTTGACTCTCTAAAGATGGAACTCGGCAATGCTCTCCCAGGAAAATCAAACTTTTGTTCATTATATTGATTAGAATACACTGCCAAGAATTACAAGGTATCAAATAGGGTAAATGTTAGAATAACCTTCTCATTATTTCTGTTTAAAGTTTTTGCCAATTTAGTCAAAATTAAAATATGTAAAAATGTGTAATGTATGTAAAATATGTAAAAATGATGCTAATATAATTTTCACTTTCTTACAGTATTGTGTCCAACTGTATATCTAATATAGTCATATGTAATACACTAAATAGTTTAAGAGTGTATATTACTCATGAACTTTTGATCTATGCAATGGATAAAATGTAGCTGTATTGTTTACTGCTGCCTTAAAATCTGAAGTTTTGAATGTGCATTAGCTTATGTGTTTGCTAGGCACATATCCCACATTTCTTGGGACTTGTTTTCTATGGATGGAGATCAGGAGCTGAGGTCTAACTGTCACTGAGCTATGCTGCATCATTGGTTGCACACTAGTCTGTGAAGTCAGTGTCACGGCAACAAGCACTTTTACTGCATGTCAGAGAATTACTTCACCATGCTAAAAACTTCGGGGTTTTAGAGGGGCATCTTGTAACCTTTGTTCCACTGCTGGGCTCCACAGTCTGCTGGACGTCACAAAATGCCATAGTAAATAGGTAACAGAATCTTTCTGGAGTCAAAAAGAATGATGCACAACAATTGAAAAGCCTATTTCTACTCACCTCTCTTTTGTTGGTAGGTACCCAATTGTATGTGGATGGTCCCACAAGAAAGCAAATGAGGAAACGTGCATTTATAATCTATGTCCTCAAACCAGTTCTCTGACTCTTTTCCCTTTATTTTCATTAAAACCTTTGTCAACTGTTATGACAGGTTTAGTAGCCATAGGGCAGAGTGTTCTGAAGGATTTATGATGCTAGGACATTCAGGAATTTCAATCTCTTCTCTTCAGTCACTATTTGCAGCAAAGAAAATTTCCGGTGTATGTAAGAAAACCATTTTGGCAATGAGAGACGTTAACTTCTGGAGCAGGTGCCCAGAGAGGCTGTAGAACCTCCATCCCTGGAGATGCTCAGACTTGCCTGGACGTGGCCCTGAGCAACTTGATATAAGTTGGAAGTTTGATTTAGCTTTAAAGTTAACCCTGTTTTGAGTTCGGAGTTAGGCTGGATATTCTCCAGAAGTCCTTTCCAGGGTCACCTTCAACAAGGTTTGGATCAAGAATCAGACCGAGAAATTAATGGACATTAAACTGTTCTTCTCTTGGCCAAAGGACCAATTTAGTCCTGTACCATTTATTCTTTCTTATTTCTTTCAATGATCTATTTATTTTTCTTGCTTTTTTTCCTTTTAGGAATCTGAAAAAGCATGTGTTCCAGCAGGGAATAGTATCAATCAGGTGACAAGCAGTAGTAGCAAAGTAAAATTGCTGTAAGTACATTAAAGAAAACAATCCCTTCTCGTTGAACTCTTGCTAACTTGAAGCATCAGATGATGACATTCATGACTTGAACATCAAAAGATATCACTAACTTCATTATGTCTTTCCACATTAGCTATCCGAAAAACATACCTCTCTGGACTTACTAGTCAAATTGTGGCATATTTTTAGATCACGTTGTGTTGTGTATCCATTGAAACCACTCAAATTTTTTCTTCCTCCTTTTCTCCTGTTACTAATATGGGAAATTATCTGTATGTTTGACAAAGAATAAATACCATCTTGTTATGTTTCTACCTGTTCTATTCTCAGATCAAGTCTATGTAGACTCACAATACTGTAATAGCGTGTAGCAACATATTGAGACAGTCTGGAAAATATTGAACTTTAGAGCAAAAGTAATATTTAAATTGCTTTGCATTTTTCACAACTAGTAGAAAAACAGTTCCTTCTAAACAGAAAAATTGAGTGTGGAAAGCACAAAAGCTTTTCACCTTTAATACAGGCACCCACTACTTTAATGAGAACTAACTGAGGTAATACCCAGAGACAAGCTAGGCACATAAGCTGTTTAACTAAATAATTTCTCATATTTTGATATGTCTTTCCAGGGTATTTTTTATACATATGAGAAATTTCAGTAGTAGTCTTAAAAGCCATTGTTCTAAGTTGTTCTAAGACTGGCAAATTCTTCAGTGATTCCATGTATTGAAATATATGCATATTTAAGAAGTTACTTTTTTAATCAATAAATCTTTTTTTTTTAGATTTTGCTTCCTAGAACTTAATTTACAGTTAATGACTTCTTATTCTTCCATAATTCTTCTGTAATGCATTTAATAATTAGGTAGAAGAAAATAGTTTTTTTATCCTATTCATCCTTAGCATAGGTTTAATTGTATTCACAAATACATGGTCAATCTTATTGCTGCTGTAATCATCATTGCTATGCTAATTTTTGCTTCCCAACAGTTGCTATTTTTCTGCATTGATGGTGTTTCTGTCAGATTCATCTAGCAACCCTGAAGGGCAGTTTAATACCTAAATTGGATAATGTGGTATAAATATTTAAGAGATTATAATCTGAATTAAGGACAGGGATAAGAAAACACATTTTAAAATGTCCACTGATACTTTCCAGGAGAGCAGGGGTAGAAGTTAGTCCTGCTTTTGAAGCTTCTGGGAGAATCTATGGGTTAAACAAAACAAAACCTACAGCTTTACTTGAATAAGCAGAAATAGAGGAACATTTCAATTAACTTTAAACTTTACTGGCTACGACTACTTTGTGATTCGTGTTGTGCTTTTTATGAGGAGTCACAGGTTGCATAGAGGAAGAGATATAAGGGGGAAAAATTAAGTTTTCCCCATCTCTGCCAATGACTTGGTTTCTCTTTCCATTACAGAAGAGGTGCTGTGAGAGGCAATGGTAGCAGCTGCTGGAAATAACAGGAGTAACTTTCTATGGCTGTGCTAAGCATGAACTCTCTTTATTTATCCCTCATGTTCATAGCTTGGTGCCTTGATTAATTTCTTCATGTCCTGACTTCATGCTTCTGACTTTTCCTTCATTTTTGCATCCTCCTTTTGTTGGTGACATTTAATACCTTCTTCTAAATCTCCCTTTGACACTTTATTCAAAGAGACTGCAGGACCTGGACATTTCAAGTATCTCTAAGAATCTCTAAGCAATGCAGAAAGAAGGGAAGGAAAGACTGGTTTGTATATGTCTCTTTCCCTAATGTGAAGGAAATGATGCTAATAGTGCCTTGTTATCTGGACACCCTAAAGGTTGTGTAAAGAATTGCCCGTAGATTACGACAGCATGAAATCCAGTAGCACCTGAAGTTTTGCTAATTGTAAAGCAGGCAGTTCTTTAATCCTTTGGATTTGTAAGAAAAAATTTAATTACTCTGCAATTTATTGTGTTGTTCTACTTAATTTAAAATTACTTTATTTTCCTCCCAATGCCATACATCATTTGAAAAATTTATCACATCTTGTTGCAAAGTCTGTAGTAGCTTTGGTCTATTCAGTAGCAGAAACAAGGCATCTAAGCCATTTACTTCAATATTACTTAGCAGTTACATTAACTGAGCATGAGAACTTCAATGTCATTTTTGGTAGGCTAAAAAGCAGTGCCACCTTAGCTGTTTGTTCTGCAACCAAAGACTTGGGCATAATGTTTACTAAAATATTGTCATTCAAATACCTCTGGTTGTGTACATAATGAAATCCATGTTTTTCTTTAATGAGCTGATGAGCTTCTGTGTTAAAACTCTCAAAGTTCTGCAACAAGTTTAGAAGAATATAATAAATCATGGGGATGCTTCATAGAAAATGGCATGCTCCATTTAGATATTTTTCTATTTGTACGGCACATTTAGGAATATTTAACTTCTTGGTATGTCTCCGTTTTCATAGTTCCCATAGCAGATGAGTAAATGGTGGTAAATTGTTCTGTTATCCTTTCAAAAAAAATCATAATATGAGGTCGCACTTTTCATAAGTGCAGTATCTGGAAAACTCTGGGGCTCCGTTAGTACAAGATTAATTCCTGTACATAATGACGGGGTGGAATACCAGAGGATTATGTCTGTCTGCTCTGAAATTCCCTTGATCAGGTTCACTTTCTGTATTTTCTTGGCTAATTGTAGTGAAATCCACTTAGATGTATGGCAGCATAAAACTGAAAACAGAACTTAAAAACCAACCAGACCTCTTAACTTTTTTACCTTAAATACTGATTTGTACCCACACAACGCTACCTGAGCATATAACTCACTCTTCTTTTAGTAACAACCAAAACTATTCATTATATTGGCAATTCTTTGTTTGCAGTAAAATTATAGCATGAGAGCAGAATCAAGAATATAGGTGTAAATGGAAAATATGCCGATTTGCTAACAGCACAGTTCATGATGCTTTTATCAGGAAAGAAGGCATTAAAAGAACTGGAGAAAGGCAAAATGGGTATGAAAAAGTCAAGAGGTAGGGTAAATGCTAAATTCCAAAGGAAATATTTTCTTTATTAGCAATACAGCTCTTTTTGTTTTGTTGCCTACTGTTTTCATTGATCAGTTACTGAATTTCTTGAGGCCTGCATGCTGACTGAAAAAAAAATTAAAAAAACTTATTCAGCTCTTGCTGTTGCTTGAAATGTTCAAGTCACACCACTTCTGGTAAACAAGTTTTTTCTAGGAACTGGTGAGATGATGGAGAAAACTTTCCTAAAATAATTCAATAATTTTATTACTTAGAAGGGGAGAGAGTTGTATGTGTTATTAAATAATCATAAAGTGACCACTTAGTCAGTGGTCTTATCACCAGATATCGAAATGTCTTCATAAATTGTGTTGCAAGACATACCATTCCTGTCCTCTCTCTGTCCAGTGCAATGGACAGGCAGAGGAACAGTTTATCTCTTCAACTGAAAATATGCACAGTCCCACATGAACGTAAAAGAAGCAGAGGCATTATCTTGCAAGAGGCAATCCCTCCTGAAATCTCTTCTAGCTGTATGGTTGTTCTTCACAATTTTGCATTATACTTGTTGTGGCTGAGCACAATTTCTCCTTTAGAGTTAGGTGGCAGGACTTCGCTCTGAAAGGACACAGAAATTTACATTAATCCGTAGTAATACCAAAAAAATCCTAAGTGGTTGGGTCAGCACCTTTTGAGAGAGCCTGTGTAGAAGTGGAGAAACCAATTTTAATTGCAGAGTTGGAAATGATGCAGTGCAAGCTGGTTCTCACCTGCTCAAAGTCAGACAGTTTCAGCATAAAACACATGAGGAGCACATGCCTCCTGTCCTTCCCTGCACCTTCCCTCCCTCCCACACCTGACCTGAGGGGCTGCCTCTCAGCTTGACCTTTCAGTTTATTTGGTAGCTGCCCCATGCCTCTTCTAAAGTGACGGTCATCTTGTCAGCTGTGCATTTTGAGTGAAATCCTGAGTTTCTGTCCCATTTTGAATAGATCCATAGGCTGGTAGGCTCCTCTAGGGTAGCAGGAGGCCTTGACATTCATCCTTCACAGGAATGAAATGTAGTGGTTTATGAGAGCGAACAACTTTGACATACGTTTCTTTGCAGGAGTCTGCTTCTCACCCACAGCTTTCTGTCCTTGCTCTTTTGCTGCCTCAGGTGTCCCAGCTGACAACCCAGTACTTTCTCCAAAGCCTGGAGAGGTCAAGGCCAGACTGGTCAGCCCAAATGCCAAAGGTATCGGTATTTTTACTGCTGGTTTAGTGCTAGTTTGTCTTGCAAATGACAGTGTTGTGTCAAGTGGTGAGGAGGCTGACAATTCTTTCAGAGCCTAGCTCTGATTTTATTGCTTTGCTCAATATGTTAGTAATAGATACCACGCTGGTATAAGGCAAGAGTTCCAACTGAGTAATATTCACGTTCAAAAATGGCAGGAATGGAGGGATGGAATATTAATTTTCCCTATGGCTTGATATTGATTTTTTTTTCTTTCTTCAGCTGAAGTCATTATATTTAGCTCCCTGTTGCTTTCTTGATGATCAGATTAATAATTGTGACAGCAGTTTCTAAAGACGTCCTGTTGCCACAGAATGAGACTGTATGAAGCTCTGTGTCTGTTTTATTTCTGGTTCTGAAGTAAATCAAAACTAATTTTTTTTTGTAGGCCAAGCAATTTTTCTACTTCATGATTACTTTGTTCTGCTTTATGCAGAAAGACTTACTCCAAAGAAGCAGGTAGGGAGAGTCTTTAACTAAAAGTACATGATGAATGAAAAAGCTTTGCAGGAATGCAGGCAATGGTCATCTTTCTGAGTTCTGCAGTTTTAGGTTTTAGCAGTTTTATGTTGAGCCTCAAGGCTAAATTGAAACCTCAGCTGAATGATTATTTTTCAGAATTTTTATCTGAGACTACCCAAATAAAATTATTTTTCTTTATTATTGTATGTCTTCATTCCTCTGTTTCTTCTTCTTAAGCTTGGAAAGACCAAGAGGAGTGATATCATTCAATTGTGTTAAGGAAATCTGAGTCCTCCTTTTACTGACACGATATAACTTTTGTTAAAAAACACCACCACCACCACCACCACCAAACTCTATCTATTTCTATCTTATTTTTTAAAGTACAGGGTAATACATTTCTCATAAGGCTTTTGTTTTTGCTTTTTTCCCCAAGGGCTAATTAACTGAATTCTCTGCAAAGTACATAGAAGTTCACTGAGGAAAGCTAATACTTGACAAATACATTGCATTAACCTGGAGACTGGGAGAACTGCAGACACACTCAGATGAAATGATAATAGGAAACAGACTTGGCCATCTCTTGTGGCTCAAATCAGAATCTGTGCAAGGCCTAACAGAGAGTAACAAGTTGCTGATTATCTTTCTTTAGTATTGACTGTATCTTTGAAGCAAAGTACATCCCTAGAGTCCTTACAAAGTTCTTTAACTTCCAAAAAGGCCTCTGGAGAGCCCAGAGGAAGAACTTCGTATCTACAGTACATAAGCATTGCTGGGAACACTGAATCCTTAACAGCAGAAATAGTATAATTCACTCTGAATAGTCTTTCTTGATACAGAGCAGTTACTTTGACTTTTCTGTGACTGCAGTTTCCTTATGAATTGAAATGCCATAAAACAGAGAGGGCTCAAGTGTGAGACCAAACAGGGGTGCAGCTCTCACCTACTGTTTGGGGAACCACTGTGGAAGGGAGAAAATAATTTGTTTCAATGCTTGGGCCAAAAGCTATTTCGAGTAAAACACATTTAAAGGGAGGGAGTTCAGAAAAGTCTTTTCAGTGAGGGAGAAATGGAAAAAAAAATCTGGACTACCAAAAAGACTGTGCCTAATCTTTGTGAAGGAAGGTTTTGAGAGCTTTTCTTTGGAATGTGAGCAAAAGAAATGGTTTAAAAAGAGACTCGGCAGAAAAGAAGCCATTGCATTCTGCACTTCTGTGACATTCTGACTTCTGAGCCCCAGAAAATAACAAAGTTAAGCATCTTTATTTTGTCCAAAGCATTTACTAGGAAAAAATAAGTATTTTGAAGATATCCTTAGAGTTGTTTTTCTGACCTTGTCTATTCACTCATACTTTTGTCTTTATTGCAGATACTAGTTGAAATCAGTCCTATCTTACAGCATACCTGCACAGAAACTAGATAATTCAATAAATTTTCTCAAATCCTAGTGGCTTTGATTTGAGTACTCAGTCTAATGAAATGCAATTAAACCACCACTGAGAGCATGACTGGAAGTGAGTGCCAGTGTGTTCATTGCTCACAAAGTGGCTTGGCCAAACTAAAGTTTGAGGTTTAACACCAAAGTGTATGCAACAGAGGTAGTATTAATGTAACTCTACTAAGAGGGAAAGGACATTTTGCCTTCAGACCGAAGTGATGACAAGTACAGGCCACTATTAACTATGAATGGCCAGGGTTTCCATCCTCTATTCAGACACAGTAGGTCACCTAAGATTTGAAACTAACATTCAAATCAGTTATCTGAGCTTCAGGTTCTGTACTGCCTGAATCACATGCCATTTATTATGGAGTTTTTTACCGGTGGGATGGCGTAACATATTTTTTTCATATTACTAGGAAGAAATAATTTTCTTTAGATTAGCTATCAAGCTTACTTCAGTTGGTCACAATATTTCTCACAACTGTTTCCATCATTACAGATTTGATCATGCCCCATGGAATCACCGCCTACTGCAGCGAACAAGCTACTGGTGTAATTTGTCGTGATTAGATCAGTGACGGATATGCACCTACTTTGCTGAAATGCTGCATGCTTTCACCATTGCACTTTTAATGGAGCTACCAATTACTTAGTGGCAAGTAGGAGCCTAGCAATTGAGAGAATGCAATCTGGGGAGGATTTTTGAAGAGCTGGGGCCAGGTTCTCATCTACAATGAAATTGTACATGGGCACTTGAAGGTAACATATGTGAGGAAGGTAACTCTTAAGTCTGCTCTTAGATATCCCTGAAAGAATCAATTACAGCAAACTAAGGGCTGCTCTCGGTTACATCAATAGTAGGACTCTCAGAAACAGCAACCAAGAGAAGATTGGATTTACTCTTTCTCACCATGTTTTATTTTTCTCTTCACACACAGAGGAGAAAAATACAATAAAAGGGGGAAGAAAGATATTGAAGATCTGCAGAAACAAGCAGTCTGTTAGGTTTCAAGTTAGTCTAGTGTTATTCCATTATGGCTGCTTTAAGATCCTTCTGGTGCTTGAATGGTGCAAAGATAGTGGGAATGGACTGGAAGAAAATCATGCCAAAGATGCTTATAGTAATAGCTCTTGGTGTAACAGGACTTGGCAATTATTTTGTAGAAATATCTGGAATTCAGCATTTTATGCCTGAAAGGTTTTTTTCTTAGTTTTGATAAGTTTTGATTTTGTCTTGTACTTTAGGTGAAAGTCATAGCCGGGTTTAGGTGATTTGTGGTAAGGTATAATTACCCTATTAATCCATATTCCTTGTATTTGATACAAATAATTCAGAATTTCAGGAGCATTTTCAACTCAAAACAAATTCATCTGAGTATGGAAAGAAAATATTTTCTTGTAAAACACTTTTTCAATTTACTTGTTTATCTATGTCAAATAGAGCATCAAGTGTTAATTAGTAAAATGCACTTGTAACAAAATGCTATTTCACATAATGTAACAACACTGGGATTTATTTTTATTGCTATTTCTCTGGGTTTCAGTACAGTTCTCATGACATAAGTCTCCTAATTGACTTAAATGTGAATTGGAATTGATCAATTTATTAAGGAAGCAATCATTAGGGCACTGGGGCTCATATTTGACACTTGCTATTTAAAGTAAAAGTTTGGCTTTACATTTAAACACAAGTTTAAAATTTTAACCTCCATATTCTGTTTCTATTGCTCTCTTCTTTAGTTATCGTTTAGACAAACCATCATTCTTTGTGCACAAACCAGCATTGTTTGTGAGATTCCCCTCAAGATCACAGAACAGCCACAAAAAGCACAAACACGAGATTCACTTTGTGGGAAGAATGTAGCATAAAGATAATAAAAGGTTTTTAATTTGTCTTATTGCAGCTTTGGTGGGACTAGCTTATTCAATCCTTCCTTATCTGTGAGCTTTACTCTCATCCCAGCTGCCTTATTTTGCTTTTGAGGAAGTGTCGCAATGATAGTCTGCCAAATCTTCTCTCACTTGGCCACAGGTTTCAAGAATCCTGTGGACAATATTCTGCATTGCCCTTCAGCAAACAATGGGGGAGTTTTGGAAGTCTTTTTATATTCATTCCTATAGAAAAGCAAATAACGCTCAGTGGAGTTAATAAGTGTCTTGATATTTGGTTACAAAGAATTGAAATCCAGATTAAAAATCTTAAAAGCAGCTCCTATAGTGAGCTCAGCCTTTACTGGAAATGAGCCAGGGACTTGCTTTTTATAGAGTATTCTGCTAGGAGAGGCTTAAGTAAAAGTAAGCTGTAAAATAGTCTTACTCAAGGACTCTGCTGAGACCAGGCAGAGAAATACTATGCGACTGAGGAAGAAAAGGTTGCTAAAATACACTGAGTTATGGCAGGTTGTTCCTATACCCAAGGCAGGAGTTTTCAGTTCTGTAAATCATAATTAAGAAAAATTACTTCAGCTATGTGATGTTTCCTGTAAATGTTCAGGATGTCCAGTGACTCCTGCTGTTCCCAAAGGTCCTGTGTCTTCACTGGAAAAAACCTGCAAATCTCTCATCCATGGGAGCACCCAGACCTCAGCCATCAGAACACAGCTTCCTTTTTCATACGTTTTTACTGTACTGGCCAATTTCAGTAAAATTTTGCAAGGTCTTCAAATGTATTTGGTGCTTACCAATTTTAGGAAAATGATAGGTGGGAGAAATAGAAGTGAATCACTGAAAGAGAAGTTTATTGCTTCGCTCAGGTAGATATGAATCATGTTTTGCGAGTACCTCTTTGAAAACTGAAACTTAATTTAAGTGACCCATATCCTCAGTTGTGAGGTTTTGCACTTGTTCTGAACAGTTTTATTGCTGGAAAACATATCTGCTTCAGTAACATAACTATGCAGATTTTTTTTCCATTAGGAAAATTGTATTGTGTTAATATGATGTGACATAGATTTCTTCCAGTGATATAACCCCACTCCAACAATGCATTGTTTTGGCTTAGGCCTTTAAAGATTATGGTTTTTCAGAATTTAAATGCAATAGATACTTCTACCTAGGAGCCATCACCGCTCTATGAAATATTTTTATATGTTCATAGAGTGGATCAGGTGCATGCTACAAACTGAGGCACGTGAAAGGGCACAGTAGACTTTACAGAAATTTTGCTTCTACATTAGCTGCTAGACGGAAAGGCAATAAAGCCAGAGATATGACGCTAATGAACTGAGTTACTAACTTCGTGCCAAATTCAGAGGTGTTAAAACTCACTGCAAGACTGATAGCATAAATACGGTCCTATTTCCCCAATCCCGAGGCAAACTTTGATTACGATTTTCCACCCATCTGGACTATGCTACGTGAGACTTGTCTGCATCCTCTTCCCAGTTCCTGATCTAAGTGCTCACTAAATGCAGTAAATATGTAGTGGCAGCCAGAAATACAAATTAGGACTCTATATGTGGAAAGTGGCTTAAATTATTAGTAAATGGGATTAAGAAGTTGAATTCAGCTTGCCAGTTTAGGTTGCAAAATATTTTCCAAATGTTACTTGTGGGCTTACGGACAGAAATGTTAACAAGAACCACACTGCAAAACGTAATAGATGGACATTGTAGTTTTAGTCATAATAGCAAGTTTAAAGTCAATCAAGCAAGAGTTAAGAAATGACCCATAGAGAAAGCCATAGCCTTTATGGGTGTCTCTAAAACATTTTACAGGGCTGAATCTTCAGATCTACCATTTCCCACCTGATCTTCTCCTTATCTCAAGACTGATTTATCCAAGGGGAGGTAGCAAGATGACATTAAGGCCCCTTCCTGTTACACTTGTCAGTAGGCATAACCCAGGGGACTGTCTCTTCCAGATGCTGTACAAATACAAAGACAGTCACCACCCCAGAGAGCTTGCAGAGTGATCTATATAATACAGGATACAAACACAGATAAAGAGTGCCTGGCAGGGAAACATGCAATGAGTGGGACATATTCCTGAAGCATCAGCAACTTAGCCAGAACTACCGTTTCTTCATTTATGAGAGACACGGAAAGGAAAGAGAGGACAGAAAAAGAAGTCAAAGTATGGTATGGTTCCGTAAGGAATTACATCAGAAACCAATAGTTTAATATCTTACTAACAGAAGTTAATTTGTCTTCTTTTGGTGCTTTGTTCATTGCCATAAATTGATGTGACTGTCATCACTCATTAATTCAGACAATGGGGAAAAGGCAAACAGAATGTTTTGATGGAACTGCCTCCCCTTGCAAGAGGTATTCTTGCTGTATGCTTATTGCTGTGCTTTTCTACTTCTATATTTATTGTTCAGGGAGGAGTAGAATTTGAAAGAAAAAGAAAAATTCTGATTTAGCGTCATTTGTGATCTGTGCTTCAACTCCTGAGGGTTTGTTCCAGGGTAATTTTGTCAACGTAGGGCTACTAGAGCAACTATTCACTCTATAGTACCACACAGTGATGTGTATTAAGTAATAGGACGGAGCAGTGACGGTGCTGCTGCGTAGTGCCCTATCATGACACCACCAGCATTGAACCTAATGGAAGTATTTGCAGTGTTGTGTGCAATTAGTTCCTCATTGCACTGTAGAGGAGCTTTTGACTAAAACTGCCAAGTCTTCTATAGCTAACATTCTGGATGAGATATCTTGGGGGTTAACACAGGGATCATAGTTTGAAATACAGTGTTAAAAACCATGCAGAACACTTTTATAGGTGTAATGTAAATATTCTCAGTTATGGGGTCAGTAAATTGCTTGAAGGAACCTTTGCCCTTATGATGCCTCTGCATTACAGCTTTAATATGCAACTAAGGTTTAAAGTTTAAACTAAAATTTAAAGGAATCCTGTGAAAACTTTTGTTTAGTATTTATTTGCATTCGCCTTGTAGTCTTACTGTTGCTCACAGCTGTTGTTAAAATACACGTTTTATTTCAACTGTGTGGGATAAAGTTTAATAATATCTCTGACATACAGGGAAAAATAAGAAAATGCAGTGATTCCACGAGGGAGTAAATATTGTCTAAAAGTGCAATGTATTCAGTATAAGATGAACCATGTCACAGCTTGTGGATTGTATATAAGATTTCCAGGTTTGCCTGTAGTGTTAGCCTGCACTGGTTCACTTTGGTACTCATTTTCCATTCCATATTACTTCTGACATAATTAAATAATCATGCATTCTTCTACCTCAGCCCTTATCAACACGTTACCTGATATCTGAAGGGCCAATTCTTTCTCTTAGGCAGAGGTACCTAGCTGCAGAAAGGAAATAAAGATATAATCTAGTTTTGAGTAGATCTCAGACAACTAAGCTATTTATCACTTTTCAGTATCTCTTTGCTACATGCCATTATCAAAAAGCAAGGCTATTTTTCCTACTAGTGTACAGAACTAATATGACTTCTTGACGCTAGCAGTCATAATCACTAAATACATTATTTAACCTTCTTATTGTTGACTTTTCTGGAAAGCCTTTTTCTTTTCAGAATTCTCTATCTCCTTAACCTTCCCAGCAGAGATAGTGAGGCGGTGTCAACATAACAGGCACCCCTTTTGGAAGATTCCAGTTTCTCACAACAGCATCTTCTTCCATAATATTTCTCCATATTATTTAAATAAGTGTGTTACAAATGTTTAGAACTGCAGGTGTCGCCTGCTGTCTGCTCGAGTCTTTCTTCTAATGTCCTTGGTCAAAGCATCCTGGTGATGGTGGGAATGACATAACAGCAATGAATCAATGTAAAGTGGAAAGCTACAACCCAACAATTTTACTTGTTTTCAGAAAGCAATAGCATAGATGTAAAAGGGACATAAATGACATTAGAAATGTAGTGAATTTCCAGCTGTTAAAAAGAATTGCTTTCTCTGGAATTTATTACTGCAGGAAGCTGTGATGAACAAATCTAAAGCAGGTTTAAATAACTTCTTTACTTCCAGATGCTGTTGACGCAAAAGTTAAAGGAATACTAACTCACCTTAAAAGCATTCAGATTATACAGTGTCCCTGTTGCAATGTGTTATGCTTTCTGTTGAAAAAAAGTATCTGGTCCTGGAACAAGGTTGGACTAAATGGTCAGTGGGATTAATCTAAAGTAGATTACAGCTAGGAGTGTAAATACCTCTCTAACACTTTGCTATTGTCAAGCATAAACTAGTAAAGCTTTCCAGATTCTTTGATCGTTTGCTCTTTTCTCAATAGGCTTTGAGATGTGACTCTGTTCCAGGGTGCCCAGGTGCCTGCTCTAACTCAACATAAAAAAACCCCTTTCTTCTCTAACCTCTCCAGTGAGGTGATGTCCCATAACTCCCATAATGGTGATTGAAGATCCTCCATTCTTCTTTCTGGGTGACCAGAAGATGACAAAATTACACCTGAATACTGCTTTGGTTACAGTGAGATACTACAGAGTAAGGTCTGAACACCTGTTCCAGTTTCACACAGGTGAAAAGCTAGTTTGAAGTAGATTCAGCTCATCTAAAAATCATAAACTTTACTTACTGTTGATCAGACTATGGTAAAAGAAAATCTTTTGGAAAGGATGTTTCTAGCCACACAAACACAGAAGAAATGTGACAGGCAAGAATAAGACTTATTTGTTCAGCCTCATAGCTTGAATGCAGGTTCAGATTCCTTAGAAATAAGTTCATCCACTCAAACTGGCTGAAAAATTGCGTTTTAGAATTACAGAAATCAATAAGCAATTTGCAGACAGGCCTATCTGGAATTATTTGTAGTTTCAGAAAAATGTCTTCAAAGCCAAGGTCTGCCACTAAACCTTTATTGATGGTTTTTTTTCCTTCAATACATGATCACATGTCCCACAGGACTATCTTTAAAACTGAGGTAAACCTGGAACTGCAAGCACTCCACAGAAACCATGAAAACTGAGGAGCTGACTGAGCTAACACTTAACATTTATCAGAGAGGCACAGATTTTAAAGTGCTTATCGAGAAATGAGAGCAGTGAAGAAAATCAGCACAAGAATATAAACTACATTAGTGTGTAACAACTGGAGAAAGGATTGTCTCATATTCTCTTTGATATCCGAGACACATCTCACCTATTCTGGGATGACATTAGATGTCCAGACTTTATGTCAGCAGTGGCCAAATCTCCAAGTTCAAGTCTGCTGCAAAAATTGTTCTACATGGTATTAATCTAAAATAGAAGAATCAGATCTGTAAAATGAAATTAATTTTGCTTTAATGAGTTTTCTTTGCTTATTTTAAAGTGGTGGGAATAGACGGGGTTTGTTTCAGGGAAAGTTGCTGCATTTACTTTTACATGATTGTCATAATATCTTTTTGCTCCTCTATAAGGGAAGTTATATGGGACTAAACACCCAGTGCCACTTCTAAATGTAATGTTCAGCTTCAAACTCCTGAAGAGCTTTTCTTTTATAAAACCATGGCTAGTTTTTGCTTTCTTTTTCCATCACACTGACAGTCATTAAATTTGTATGCTCTGAGGCCAAATAACAGTCAGTGTCTCATTACTGTTCATTTAATCAAGCTCCAATTCAGAAGACGACAATAGTTGTTGCCTATTCAAGCCCAACATATTGTCAGGTAGGAATGGGTGAATTATGTAGATAATAAATGTAGTAATCACTGAACCTAAAGGCATATTGTTGCTTTTATAGGTAGATAATTCAAAAAGAAATTAAGCCAAGGGGAGAAACTTTTCACAGTGTATGTCAGAATAGATGATATCTGGGAAGCTTTTTATTACAATAGCTCAGTGAAATCTAGTTTCTTGATTTCACAGTGGAGCTCTGAGCAACAGCTCAGATTGGTTCCTGCCTTAAAGGTTCTGTACCCCTCCTGATGCTATTGAATATTAGAAGAAATTTCTGACACAAACTTCATGTTTCCCAAAGGCAACAAATTTCTATAAAATACCATTGTTTAAAAAACATGCAGTACCTTAGTTTTCTTTTTTTCATATAACTCAGAATAAGTTAATATGTCCCAGGGAATGTAATTTTGCAGTACTGTAGGCAACAATAAAATCCCAAGATGTAATGTTCTGTATAATAACTGATCTTAGAAAATGGTTTCGCAGGTGCCTGCTAAGAACTTTTACTTCATTTCTCCTAAAAAATCTCTGCTTTCAAAGAACAACAACAAAACCACACACCCCCAACAAATAAACAAACCCGCCAGAAAAATCCAGCTTTGACTTCCTTGTAGCTCTTTTTTCTTTTTCAGTTTGATCCTGCTCAGTGATGGCCTAAACTCTAACTGGCATTTTTTCCTCAAGAACTTTTTTTTCCAAACTTTTCTGGACGGACATAGAAGGATTTAGGCTGGTTATCTTTTCAGTCAATTTGTAATAATTTTCAGAGGGAATATTGACACACAGAAAAATTTAATTTTCTTGAGTTTTGGAAATAGTATTTTCACATATATTAGCTCCTCACTCTACATGTCCTTCCTTTCTCTAGAATAATAAGTGAACAATGTACCTAATGGTTTAGTCTGCATGTTAGAGACACATTTGAAACCCTGATGCTTATTTGACAGGAGTGATGAGCAATAATAGTTGAAAGCGAAGTCAGTGAGAACTGTACTGTAGACCACCAAGCAGCTACATGAGGAGCGGTACTATGGAAAGGTTAGTTCTTAGTTGTCATCAGTTGGCCACACAAGTTATGAGAGCTTTTGTGGCTTTTAATAGGTACCACTGTACTTTTTCATCTCTCTTAATGTCAATTAACTATTTTTGAATTTATATGATCTCATTGTATATAGTCACTTGAATGTACATCATATATTGGACTTAATGTCTCTCCAACTCTGTGGGAGCAACTTGGGATAATGTCTGTCTTTTTTCACAGGTTGATCATATTACTGATTTGTGGTTGGAGGTTACCAGCCATACCTAGGTCATTCTCTTTCTCAGTTACCTCAAACTGGTGGGCATTTATAGAAGCAACAAAAATGTAATTAAGCATCAAGTGCCCTTCATATTCCTACAGAATATTTCTGTTTTCTTCTATATTGACAGTGCTTCTAGCATAGGATTATCAGCAAATATCACTGACTTCAAATAACCTGGTGCACATTTTGTACAAAAAATATAGATGAAAATACTACGATCCATCCCAACTCCCACCCCTCAGGGGTTCTGGTAGAGAAGTCTCTTCAGGCAAATGTTTCCCTTTTCAGTGTTGCCTTCCATCCCACCAAATAATTCACTTTTCATCACGAGCCACTGTCAATCCATACCTTTGCTGGATGCCTACATATTTTACATTTATTCCACATATCATCATCTTCCTTTTTCTTTGTGAAATCTGTCCTTCATGCAAATTATGGATTTTCATTCGGAAAACAAATGAAATAAAGAGTGATGTAACATTGTAATTCACAGAAAACTGGAGAGGTGGTTAAGAGGCCTGCTTGATGGGAGACAAAATGTTCAGAAATAATGATGGGAAGATTAACCTGTTCATAGATGAACTGCCCTCTCAATATCTGAATAATTCTGAAGGGACAAAATTTATATTATACTTCTAAGCACTGAATCAAGGTTAAAAGTTCGAGTTTAAAGGAGGCAAAACATAGTCAGGTTAAACCTGAAGGAAATAATTTTCAGATACAACTGTGTGGGAGATATAGATGTGTACAAGACAGAGGAGAGAGATATTGCAGTTTGTCATTCTTAGATGCAAGAATGTGTTCAAATATTTTATCCTAACTGTATTTTTACGCTTGCTACTGTAGAACACTTTTAAAGGCACTATCTATAATACGGCAGTCTAGCAGAGTTTGCTTTTACTGAACAAAGTCTAGAAGGCATGAGAAAAGCTGCGATATTCTTTAGTATTTGTTGAATAAAGTGCCAGAAGGAAGATTTAACATTTTTCCATGTGTCTGCTTTGAAATGCAAATTCATTTCTATAGACATTGATTTCCAGAGGAATTAAGTTTGATTAAAGACTGCACAGTAAAGTTGTCTACTGAAAGCACATAATAGGATAAAAATTTGCATGATTTGAAGTTTTAAATGGAAAGTCTGTGCCAGGTTCTCTCTGACTACGCGACAACAAAACTCTTTGGAGCTGTTTCATAACCGTAGGTATGTTCCTAATGTCTTAGTTCAGCTGTAGCTGTTAACTTCAACCCACCTCTTTTCTGACAATCTGACTGTCTCAGTTGCATATATGTTTTTTGTCTTCTAAGCCTGTTGTGAAGCTACCAAATTCCTATTGTAGCTATGACCCACTGAAGTGATTCTATATTGGTCTTGAACTTACTTATAAACATGAATCAAGCTTCTGAACATACTTGATCCCAAATACTGATCACTTGGACCTTTTTTTTGAAAGAGGTGGTGAGGTGGCATCTATTACGACAGCTGTCTATTTGAAAGCTGAATTTCAGCACTGTGTTTTGAAGCAAACTTAGAGAAATCTTTTTTTTATATGCAGTATTTCTGTAAGACACCATCTAGAACACGATTCTTTTAGCAAGTCCTAACACTTCCAGCTTGTCTGATTTTTAAAGGCAAGTAAAGAGTTCTTGAGCTTCCTTCCTTAAAGTCTACTCTTTAGCTTCACTTTCGTATGTTGATGGTGCAAGTTGACAGGGCTGACAAATTTGCAAGGTTATTGGTATAGCATCTGCAAACATGACTTTGGAGCTTATAAAATATGCCTTCCTTTCAGAGTGTAGTGCAGATAAATACCTCTGCTGAGGAGCCTGGTTATTACAGCTTTTTGAATAAAGACTAGGTAACAGGGTCTGAGAAGTGTGTAGAGGGAGAAAGAGAAGGATGGCATTTTCCCTCCTCTTATAAAACAGATAATGGCCTTTATAAATAAGGAAACAATGGTTGGGGCCAAGGCTGCCACCCAGCAATCCAGCCTGAATTCTATTATTTGGAGAAGTATTCTGCAAGATGGATGGGGTTTCTTCATCTGAGGAGTGTCTTTCACTTCAAGTGGAAAGCTGTGACATGAGTGTACTCATATCAGGTCATACATATCTAATTGTTTGCTTCCTTGAATAATGCAAAGAGTTATTGGGATACCTGCTTGTGAAGGCTAATTACCTCTATTGTGTTCTGCTGCCTTGGTAGCATAGTTGTTCCTTAGACACTGACTCACTAGAAATGATTTGTCTGGAAATTCAATTTGACTTTGGCCTACAGCTCAGGAAAAAAAATCCAGCATTCATTAAGTTTACTAATGATGAAGTTTTGATTTTGTGAATTTCTCAACACCTGTCTTATTAGATGCAAGTGTCATTTTTCTGGCGTGGAAAACACCACACTTGATAACAACTTGTAGGTAATTTCAGCCTACAGGTTTACTCCTTCCCTGATTCAAATACCATCATCCCAGATAAATGAGATTTGTCACTCTGAGAGGCTTTTCTCAGGGAACAGGGATAAAAAATAATTTATCATGCTGCCTTTCAGTGTTGCCTTTTAGATGCGTTGTTAAATTTCAGCTTTCTCTCTGTGCATGGTGAATCCTAGCATAGTTTCTCATAATTCTATCTATAGGTTATAAGGGGTGGCTTTTTTATTTGATTTTCTTTCCTATTTTTCTTTGTAAGTGATCAAACATCCTGTGATATTTGATGGTTTTCCTTTATTGCTCTTCAACAAATAAAATTGTTATTGTTGTCTTTTATAACACTTCATGTAGTAGTTTTTAACTTCAGTTAGGCATATCAACTCAAAAGAACAAAGATTTCATGACTTTGAAGTACATGATATAAATACTACCCATTCTATTCAGAATGTAATTACAGACATGTACACCACAGATCTGAGACCTTATTAAACTTATGTTGTCTCTTCCATTGTTTAGATTTTAATATTTGGACTGTCAATTAAATCGCTTTGATTACATTGCTTAAAATATTACCCCTAGCTATTGTGAGTGTTAAAGTAATAAAACCTGACTGCTGGATAGCAACCATTATTGTGCAGTCCAGGCTAATAGAGTATCAGTACCAGAATCTGACACAAAGCTTAAATCTGCTTCAGGACTCCAAGATGGAAATCTGGTGCATTTTCTAATGTAATGGAGTTTCAGATGTAGCCACAGAAACTGTGTATTTATATATATGAAGTTAAGTGCAGAGGCAAAATAATCCTAGCTTTGTCTACAAAAAAGTGGGGTATAAACTTGACCATTCCACTTTTTAAGTGAGATTTGGGGTTAATGAAATACTAGAACAGAACAGAACAGAATAGAATAGAATATTTCAGTTGGAAGGGACCTACAATGATCATCTAGTCCAACTGCCTGACCACTTCAGGGCTGAACAAAAGTTAAAGCATGTTATTAAGGGCAATTGCCCAAATGCCTCTCAAACACTGACAGGCTTGGGGCATCGACCACCTCCCTAGGAAGCCTGTTCCAGTGTTTGACCACCCTCTCAGTGAAGAAATGCTTCCTAATGTCCAGTCTAAACCTCCTCTGCTGCAGCTTTGAACCATTCCCATGAGTCCTGTCACTGGATAACAGGGAGTAGAGCTCAGCACCTCCCTCTCCACTTCCCCTCCTCAGGAGGCTGTAGAGAGCAATGGGGTCACCCCTCAGCCTCCTTTTCTCCAAACTAGACAAACCCAAAGTCCTTAGCTGCTCCTCACAGGACATGCCTTCCAGCCCTTTCACCAGCTTTGCTGCCCTCCTCTGGATGCGTTCCAGGACCTTCACATCCTTCTTAAATTGTGGGGCCCAGAACTGCACACAGTACTCAAGGTGAGGCGGCCCCAAGGCTGAATACAGCGGGATAACCACCTCTTTTGACCGGCTGGTTATGCTGTGTTTGATGCACCCCAGGACACGGTTTGCCCTCTTGGCTGCCAGGGCACACTGCTGACTCACAGTGAGCCGGCTGTCGACCAGCACCCCCAGATCCCTTTCTGCAGGGCTGCTCTCCTCTCCCAATTTATACTCGTGTCCAGTATTACCTCAGTACTTAGTAGCAGGAGAAAAGGAACAGAAAAAATCCCGCAGAACCTACAACAACAAAATTAGGAAAACAATGGAGTACAAAACAAAAAACATCATTCTGCCACTGTACAAATCCATAGATGTGCAAACCTTGAACACTGGGCCCTCATTTCCAAAAAAAAGATGTCATAAAACTTGGAAAAAGTGTAGTGAGGAGAACAAAGATCAAAGGTGTGGGATAGATTCCACGCAAAGAAAGACTGAACAAGCTAAGAGTTTTTGTCTTGTAAAGGAGACAACTTAAGGTGCTTACTACTGAGGGGTTAAAAAAATGTGAAGGGCTGCGCACTGTTTTTTTTCAACACAGGAATGAGGCCATCAAATCAAACCTTGTGTGAACCAAATCAGAACAAAAGGAAATGGTTCTTCATGCAAAAGATATCTCACTAAAAGGTGATACAGATGTAAAAAAATTTATAGCTTCAAAATAAAACTTGAGATGTATTTAGAAGAAAGATCACTAAAGGTTATACAGTAGACAAACTACTCAGAAATCTGAACAGAAGTGAACTGTTTTCTCAGAAAAATGTAGAAGTTTTTGCTTTAATAAAGCAAACCTATGAAATTTATTTAGGTTTTCAGCCAAACATTCAAATAATTTTGTCACAAACCAAAATAATTCAGATGTGCATACACAGTGTTTCAGAAGCACAGTCATAGTGCTTTGAGAAAGTTCGTGATCCAGCATTGTTCTCCTCCTCTGGGGTCCAAGCTTTTTAGCTGACCTCTGTCTTTCATGATCCATCACAAGACTTCTTCACAGAACAACAAGATAATAATATGCTATGAGAAGATACAGTCTTTCTATAACCTAGTTTTCAGAGAGGACTGCAAAAACAAGGGTCAGCGATGTATACTTCTTTTTAAAAAAATATATGTATTTCCTTCAATTTTTAGTTTTCTAAGTTTTGTATGGAAAATTTTGACTTATATTGTCTAAGACCTTCTCAGACAACAAGTCCTTCCCCAGTAAGCTCGATCTCAAATATCTTGACAACATGCAAAGCTCAGACTAAGTAAGATCTTAGCAAACCTATGTGAATTACAAATGTGTTTCTTTGGTTGTGGGAATAGCTACATTTTGTTGGAGACTGAGCTCACGTGACTTTTAAAGCTTTGATTTGAAATGGGAGTGAAAGCATTAATTTCAGGAGACTTTATATTCTTCTGTTGCTGCCTGTTGTGTTTTGTGGGATTTGCCTGTTGTCATTGAGTGTACTCATTGTGAATACAAGTGATTGCTTGTGTACCTGCAACAAGGTCATGGGTTTAAGAGTATCTAGCCATCATGCTGATTCCTTCATCAGTGATTTTGCAGACTGAAAAAAAGAAAAATATGGCACAGGTATGGAATGGTCTAGAAATGAGTAGATGAATGCTGATGAGGTTGCATAAGGAAAGGTTTTATCCTTCAGCTTGTTCTTTTCATTTTTTTTTTTTTTTTTGCCAGCTCCACTAGTACTTTGATATTTTATCTCCTTGTATTTTAAATGTGCCGGGGTTTGTATTCTGAGTCAGGTTTTTCCTCCTGCATGGTTACAGCTATAGATACAGGATTAGCATTCTGAAGCACCAAAACAGTCCCCTCCAGAATATTCCCCTCTAAAATTTCTGAAGATATTTTTCTGAACACGGAAACTGCTTTGTTATTTATTTATGTATGTGTTGCTGGCTACTGTTCTGTTCTGCTTTCTGAGCTTTTTGCTTTTGGGAAAATAAGCATTACTGTGCTTTACAGTTTCAGGTTTAGCCAGCAACACTTTTGACAGTTGAGGTAGGGGTCTTGTCAGTGAGAGAGTCCTGCAGCTAATTTTCATCTCGTTTTTAGTGGTTGAGGCTCTGAAAATTATTTCTGACCTCATGAAACCAAGAAGTGAAATGATTGTTTTTCTTTTTTGGTGCGTTTTATTTTCATGTAATTTGTAGTAAAAGAAAAGAAATGAAAAATTTCAACCTCACAGGCAAAAAAGTTGTTTGCTTTCAGAGTAACCTCTACTTGGGAAAAGCAAAAAAGTTTGCAAGACTTAGGCCTGCCTGACTGGGACATGTGTCATAAGAAAAGGACTAGAAGCCTTGAATAAGTTGCGGTGACTCATTTTACCAGATGCTCTATCAACGCTGTTTTGATGCAAACCCTTCCTCTGCCTGGGGAGAGATTCTGAGTTGTGTTTGCCTTCTTTCACATGCTTCTTTCTTGTGATGTGGCAGCTTTCCAGTGTGCCACCAAGAACCAGAGCTCTGGATGATGGGTATTTGAGCTGTGCAGTTCTCTAGTTTGCTGAGCTGTTACAGCAGTAAGGATGCTGCTGGTGGTACTCTAAGCCTGCTTGTCAGCATTACAATGTGATTAGGAGAGGACAATTTGCTGGAAGAAACAATTTCAGTCAGCTTGATGATCTCTAGCACGCTTGAAAAGTAAAATAACTTTGCAGTGAAATCCAAGTAAGCAGTATGGTCTTCTTGGGCAAGATTTGCAAGGAATTTGGGCATGATTTATGGAACTGCAGACAGAAGCTGTACCTACTACCCTTTCCCATTCCCCAGCAAGATAATACCTTCCCTGTCTGATTTGAAAGCATGGATTAGAACCCACGTTCCTCCCCCTGTTCCTTATTTTACACTATTTCCGGATGGAAAATCTGGGTGCCCCTACTCTGACTTGAGGGGGATTTCAGACCCTCCTCTCTCAAACTCTAGTTCTGCATCTCAACCCTCAGTTCAGAGGGTAACTGGAACCAATGCCTTTGCCAGAACTAATTTGTTATGAAGCAGGACAAAGGAGTCCTTGCAGCAGCAAAACTCTCACAGAAAACCAGAGGAGTAGAAAAAGCCATTATTGAAAATAATATTCTTACTAATAAAACTCCAAACACAGAAAACAAGGCAGAGCATGTATATATTTTATGACACTGCCTCAGAAAAGGCAAACAGAATAGAAGCAGGTACATAGTGTGTCTACCCTTTCACTCCCAATACTATTCACCCAAAGCAGAGAGACAGTATTTTTGCCCATAGGATATTTGCACCCTTAAGAGCAGCAACAGGTGGAGATTTTAAAACCCTTTATATTAAAAAAGACAACCAGATTTTCTGTGTTTTGGCCAGTGACATATTAACTGATAGCTATGATAGTCCATGAATGGAGTGTACCACTATATTGTCATTAAATATAATTTTAGACTATGTTGTGCTTTTTATTTTCTGTTTGACTTTAGGAAGGTGGACTTGGTAACAAGATTTTTTTTTCAGAGAAAAATTATGACAGAGCTCAAGCTTTAAACTCAGGTTTGTGCATTTGTTTCTTTTAAACACCATTTTATATTAACTGCCATGCACTATTTCCTTTGTGTTCTTTCCACAAATGCGTGAACAAGCCTCTATATTGCTCTCCTGAGAATTGTGTAGTTTCAGTGTGCTATAGGGTCTACATTCATAAGTAAAATAAATAAACTTCCATGACGTTAAGCAAATAAGCACCACCTAATAATGTAATAGTCCAGTCTTTGGTAGTGAAATGACATTTTTCGTTTATTTTTATATACTGTTTTTGAGAAGGAGAGAATTAACTTGTACATAACTGTGGAAATGTGATTAGAGAAAATCATGAGGATCAGTTTACAAATGAATGTCAGTAAAAATTCATTAAGATAAATCAGGTAAATAGAATAAACCAGGATTTAAATTAGTATTACACAAGAGATAAACAGAGCAGAAAGAAAAAAGAATTATAGTTATTTAGTTGGTCAGGTCTTAGGTTAAGTATGACTAACCAGAGAACTAAACTAAGAAAATATGTAGTTATTTGTACAATTTTGCAAGCTACTGTGATTCTCTTGAAGCAGGGATGCTGTGTCATAAGAAGAAAATCAATCTAATGGGAATATTGGGCTGCAACAGTGAATGGGCCAAGTTTCTTCATCTTAACTAATTCTTTTCTTACAGAAAAGATACTTGAGTATCACTTTGTGTAATATCAGGTGAAAGCATAAGAGGCAAAGCCACAAGCATGTCGAAGTCTATTTAACTCTGATTCAGAAAAACATATTGGGCCTCAAACATTTTTTTTTTAAATACAATCTGAGTGAAAGGAATGTCTGCATGGGTCGGACTAGCTCTCCTGCTGAATTACACTGGTAACTTACCGGTCTATACAAGGGTTATTTCATGTGTTTTTACAGTTATACTCTTATTTACACATCCTACATGTACCAAAGAAGAGACCACAGCAGTCAGAAAACATGTGCCTATTCCCTGCAATGCTGTCACATCTTCTTAATAGGAATTGTGTTCCTACCTCATGAAAGCATTGAGAGAAAACTATTTAATAGTCAAAATCTTGTATAGAAAATATAGAATATATGCTTCACTACATCAGCCACCAAGATTGGGGTCTACATGGCGGCAGGGCCTATGCACATGCACACAGTAAGAAGGCAGCCCTTGACACACAACAATTTGTGACACCAACAAATGAGACCAACAGAAAATTAGTATAGAAATGAAGGCAGAGGTGCAGTGAATTTTGCAAGTTTCAAGATCAAAAGCAAGGTCATGTTAAAAATTCCCTATTACAGTATTATTACTTGATTTTTTTTTTAATGCTATCTTGGGAAAAGATTTCTAAAACTCAGCTAAAGTGCAAAACTTGAGCCTTTTGCTAGCACCCTCTCACATACGGAGGACTATGGACACTGACATGTAGCTTAGGTCTGCATGGGCTCTTCCACAACTTGCTGAAGGACCGTGGGTGGTGCAGGTCCTGGCACTGCCTGCCTACACACGTCACTGAGCCAGGCTCACATCAGTATAACAATGTGTTGATGGAGCTGCAAGAAAACTTCTGACAGCTTCTGACAAACTTCTGTATGTTGCAACTGTGAGGAGGGTAATGTATGCTTGATCTAAATTGATTAGATGAGTTTGGAAATCTCCCTCCAAAGAGCGCAAAACCACCATATGATGAAAGTCACAGCAATACAGCACATGTTGCAGCAGGTCTTATCTATCCGTGACAAGCCAGGTCTTACTTGTATGCAGCAGCTGTTTATCAGGGACTTCTGAACATCAAGCTGTTTACTTAGCAGTTGATAAATGGGGCACTGCAGCTCTCTCTTCTGCAGGTCTCCGCCGCCTTCTCCTCTTCCCTGCTTGGTAGATCCGCATTCAACTATAATAAGATAAAATTACTGCAGACTTGCTGCCAAAATGAACCATTCTAAGTTAATTAATTCCCATGATTTTAATGCAGTTCTTTTAACTTTTTGGCACTAAGACTGAATGTCATGATGGAAGATTTGGTTCAGTAATTACAATCTGTTGAAGTCAGTGGGATTTCTGCAAGAGCAAAGAGTTACTGAGCATTATGTAAATGAGCCAGAATCAGTATACAGCTATTAAATGACCACTAAGGAAGAAAAACTGTTGGTGGCTATAAAGGCTTATAATTAACACTGGTGGAAAGAAATGGAGCAAAGGGCAATCTAGGCTGAATGCTAGAAAAAATGCTTAATGTTAAGATCTATCTAACTCTAGAATAGCTCACAGACTAATGGAAGCAACTTTCAATTATTACACTGGACAGGACAAAGCACTAAAATATGTTTTAGGAGCTTATTCTGAAATGGTGAGCTGGATAATGACTTTTTGGAATACGTGAATAATCTTTTTTTCTTTTAAAATCTTGTTAACCAGGCTGTAGTTTTAGGCAGTAACTTCCCTTCTGCCTGAAGATTTTGTCTTCTGAGTTGCAGGTGTAGGGAAGCATGTGTAACTTGGAAAATATAATTCTGGTATGTGACAGGTAGAATTTTCCAGTTCCCTTTTGTCGTGGTTTAAGCCCAGCCAGCAACTAAGCACCACACAGCCGCTCACTCACTCCCCCGAGGTGGGATGGGGAAGAGAATAGGAAAAGTAAAAGCGAGAAAGCTCGTGGGTTGAGATGAGAACAGTTTAATAAGTGAAATGAAATAAAATGCAATAATAACGATACTAATAATAAAAATTGTAATGAAACGGAAAATAACAACAACAAGAAAGGCAAGTGATGCAAATGAAAACAATTGCTCACCACCCTCCGACCAATGCCCAGCCCAAGCAGCGGTTCCTCGGCCAGATTTTACCCTAGCTTATATACTGAGCATAACATCATATGGTATGGAATATCCCTTTGGTCAGTTGGGGTCAGCTGTCCTGGCTGTGTCCCCTCCCAACTCCTTGTGCACCCCCAGCCTACTCGCTGGTGGGGCGGTGTGAGGAGCAGAAGAGGCCTTGACTCTGTGTAAGCACTGCTCAGCAGTAACTAAAACATCCCTGTGTATCAACATGGGTTCCAGCCCAAATCCAAAACACAGCCCCATACTGGCTACTACGAAGAAAATTAGCTCTATCCCAGCCAAAACCAGCACACCTTTAGAAAGCAAAAACAAACAGGGGAGTTCAGAAGTTTCAGAAGAAATCTAAACTAAAAGCTTTCATGTAGAGTTGAGAAAGTTGCAAGCTCATACACAGCAAGGAAAATGTTAAAGTGGGAAGTGGGAGAAGAGCCTGGAAACAGGCTAGACAAAGTTGTACTTAATTCCCTAATGGTTCATGGAATCAGAAAAGGGTTGAGGTTGGAAGAGACCTCTGGAGGGCACCTGTCCAACCCCCAACTCAAGCAGGGTCATCTATAGCCAGTTGCCCAGGACTGTGTCCAGTTGGCTTTTGATTCTCTCCCGGCATGGAGACTCCACAACCTCCCTGGGCAGCCTGTGCCAGTGCTTGGTCATCCTCACAGTCAAAGAGTGTTTCCTGATGTTCAGAGGGAACCTCCTGTGTTTCAGTTTGTGCCCATTGCCTCTGGTCCTGTCACTAGGCACCACTGAAAAGAGCCTGGCTCGTCCTCTTTGCACCTTCCTTTCAGGTATTTCTATACATTAATAAGATCCTCCCTGAGCCTTCTCTTCTCCTGATAAAGCAGTCCCAACTCTATTAGCCTTTCTTCATAGGTTCCCATAGGTTACAGGTGCCCTTAAGACCTCTGTTTCTCTAAAAACAAGAATAAAAAGAACGCAAAGATATTAGGGAGTGGTTTCTGCATTGTGCTGCTCTTAGGCTGAGGCTCAGAAAGCATTAATATTACTTAGCTATGTACTATTCTGTGTATGCATATGATGTTAATGAGTCCTCTTAGCAAAATTTATTAGGCACTTTTCTTTCAAGTACTGTACATCCAGTATATGACCCAGCTTGGTGGCAGCTTATGTGATGGTAAATGCATTGACCAGATGAGATCTCCCAATGCAGGTCAGACGCAACCTGGTCAAAGATGAATGAGGTCACCCCCAGCAGCATCCCAGGGTGCACAGTAATGTGGGCCAAGAGAGGATGGCACTACACTGCAGGTCAGTGAAGAACTCATGGATGAGCAGAGAGTGGGAACCAATTGTCTTGCAATGGTTGTGTGAGGCTTGACAGATTTGGAAATTGCATTTGAAACACTGGATCTGAAAGTGATTTTCACTGTTACCATAGTACAAGGTCATTATTAACAGTTATACTCTGGAGACTCCAAAATCTATATGATAATGACTTGCAAGAGTGACAATACAAGCAAATATACTGTGCTGGTATGGTGGATAAAAGGAATGTAACACAGATGCCTTATGTATAAACAGTTGTAAATTGCAACTAATCTATGGTACATGTGTCAGAGAAAATAGCCAATGGTGCATACTGAGAAACAAATCATGTCTTAATTCCAGTGGCTTAAATAATATTAACTCATGATCTATTCTCCTTCATGGTACGTAAAAGGAATGTTGTGGATACAAGATTAATCTTTCCTTGTTAGTGAAGTGAAAGCCCTTGAGGTTATTGAAAGCGTACAGTGTGTGACTGAGGACTGCTCCTGGTGTGGTGAAGTGAAGCTCTTCTCTGAACCCCATTCTGTGGTAAATGAATACAAAGTTCTCTGCAGGGTGGAGGCAAACATCAAAAAGACAGGAGTTTCTGTTGGCAGGGAGCTAAATGGGGTGGACTCGTTTCACTTTCTCGAGGCTTCTTTAATTTGGACCATGTTCTTTTGTTTCGATACCAATCTCCAAATAACGCTTGAGCGATGGAGAAGCGGCAAAGGGAGGCACCTGTTGAGAAGGACGCGGTGGTGTGCTGTTGCCATTCGACCCGCAGTGGGAACACTGCGATAATCCGCCTGTCCCTTTGGGCATGCTGCTCTGGGCATGGAATGGGGAGGCTAAGAACAGGCTCTGAAACAAACAACAACTGTAATTAACATTACGCAGTAATTAGCAAGTAACTTTATTCGAGCTGGCTGGAATGTTTTGGGGAAACTCTGGGCATGTCCTACCTGTGTGTCAGAAGGTCATAAAAATCCTTTGGAGCTCAGGGAGCCAGCCTCACTTCCACTAGTCAGAGAAAAAATATTAAATTGGGTTCATCGGAAGTCTGGAAACTGAAGTATTTTTGCTATCTTACAGGGAAAAAGGCTATATTTTTGTGTCAGGAATCTGGTCAAATTCAGTATATCTGTTTCCCTTTACTGGAGAGAATCTAAAACTCCCTGAAAAACTTTAGAGTAAGTATCTTGTTGCCACATGAGTTTTTGGCTTTTGGATACTGTTTAATTAAATAGAAAAAACCTGCACAGGTTTTTTTTTTCTTTTTTTTTAACTTATTTAATCCCAACTTCAGTTGCCAGGAGAGAGTTCCTTAGGAAGAGGAAGTTAACTTTGTGGCTGTGTTTTCAAACTCTAATAATCTGATTTGTGAGAAGATGAGAAAATGTAGATGGCACATGGATTTCATGTCTCATCTCTGTGAGGTGATGGAGTGAAGCTTGAGAAGGATGACTGAAAAAGCTTAACTTGCAGGTCTGAAGTCTGAGTCATGCAATTATGTGTAACAGTCTCTTAAATAAAATTTAGCCCACCTTAAAAAGTAGACTGATAATATCTGTACCTTCTGATTTTATGGTTACTGCTTAAATTGAGAGCAGTCACCATTCCTTTCTTAGATGGTGGTAAAAAGAACAACAAGGGGTTGGGCTAAAGAATCTGCTACTATCCCAAACAAAAGGATCCTAGAAGAAGCTTTCACATGACACTATTATTACTATAGACCTGAAAACAGTTTGCCTTGGGTTTTTATGAATGCTTTTGCAGAAGATTCAGAAGCAGCAGTTCAGTCCAGTCTCTACATAGACATATTTGTGTTCATGTGTGGCTGGAGGGGCCTTAGGTACATACTTTGTTTTTACCATAATTATCAACAGAAAAATCCCTTATCTTGAGGGATTCAGTAAGCAATAATTTCACAGTAATAGTTTTATATATAATGCATAGATAAGTACTTATTTGTGAATAAATATGCATAAACAGTTCTACATATAAGCACTGATTTATTATTCATAGCAAATAAAAGAAGTTGACAATAAGACAAACAGAATAATACAGAATAATTTTTTCAATATCAGTGACAGATGATTTTTAGCTTATGGCGATATAAAATATTGAAACATGACTTTGATCTCTTGTACCTAACATACAGTTGCAAAGATTTAACGTTGCTGAACAGCTTGCTTGGACGCCTTTCCAATGATTTGCAAAGCCTTAAGGCTTTCACAGTGATTAACTCTACCATATGCTTTTTTGAAAGGCCAATTTTGCCAGGCTATCAGTTTATATGCAGATTAAACTGGCAAGTGTGAGCAAACTTGCAGAATCAAGTAAAGGAAATGTTAATTTCTTGTTACTACTTTTGGCTAGCTTCTTGTAATAGGAAAGTTACAAAATAAGGAGGATATACAGGTAATAAATGAAATTCCCATTTGGAATGACAGCTGGAGTAGCAGAAAATTCTCCTCTTGTCATGGATTGTTGCTACCAGTTATTTTACATATAAATTGTTTCACTCATCCCTGGTTGGCAAGTTTTCTTGGCACCACCAGTATTTACAGAGCTAATTCTCTAAGCGAATGCTGAGAAATATTTTCCTCTCTAACTGCTTATGAATAACTTGCATTTGGCACCAGAAAAAAGGCAGATTTCTAAATACACGTTAGAGGTTGTGGGCCCTGGAAATGGACAGAAACAGGCAGGAATGAATAAATATGCCAACTTTTAGCTAGCAAGAAACCCTTCTTCTGCAGCAGCTGATTATCCAACAAGACGATAATAAAAGTCTTGCTGCTCTGACCATAGACAACAGAGTGAAGCATGATAGATACTGGTTTGTAGGAAAATGTGAGGTGTCTGTCCTAGCAGACTTCAAACCAGGGTCAGGAAGTCATGAATCCAAAAATGTGATTTATTACAATTGTGCCTAGCTCAATCAGCACATCTGATATATATATTTGTACGTAGCATAGATTTGCAATTTATAAATAGGTTGGTGTATAACCTCCTGCCTTTGCCCTGAGATCTCAATCTCTCTCTGCCAAGAGGGAAAGAACACTTTGCTCTCAGAAGGTTGATGAACTGCTTATATCTGGTTATAGATGGCTTCACTTAGACAATAATTTTTGCTAAATTCATGGGTATGAGGAAGTTTCCCTCAGGAAAAAGCTAAGCTCAAAGTCCTGACTGATTTCTGTTCTCAGAAATCTTGAAGTAGATGCTGGGAAAAGGGACAGATCTGAAAAAAACCCAGGGAGAGATTTAGGCTTAGAATTTACCCGTGTCCTCCGATTGCAGTTCCCCTCTTGTGTATCAGACCTAAGGTTTGTGTAAAAGCAGACACACAGCCGAACTTGTAGTTAGATGATAAGAAGGGGGAGATCTTACACTGCCACTGATGAAAGCTTGCAGCTTTTTTTCTTTCTGTGAACCTATTCATAAAACCTTTCTAACGCTATTGTTTACTTCTGGATTGTGAAAATGAATTGCTAATATTTACTTATCCTGAGTTCCTGGTGAACACTAAAGCACATGGATAGCTCTACTCAATACAACTTCTAAGGCGCTTACAGGAAAAAGGGGAGATGCTCTTGCCTAGAGGAGCTGAAACAGATCTTGTACTTGTAGTACAGCTTCTCTCTGGTGGGAATATCTTCTGATGATGAGACTCAACAGTGACACCCTGATGATGGGAGAAGCTGCCTGAAATTCAAGGGTTTACAGCAAGTTTGTAGTAGGTTTGCTGCACTTTCAGAACTGAAGAGATCTAGGACAGCTACTGAAATCTGAAATCAGTCCTGGTTTACATTAGGAGATCCTGGCATTAATTGTTATGTTTCAGGAAAATGTTTGCATGCTGAACAGGTAATACATTCTCAGAAATTAGGGGAATAAGAATTTTATTCTCCTTAGTGAAGCTTGCTTTACCATATTAGTAGCCACCATGGTGAAAGAAATTAGCAGGATCCTAAAAAACCACAACAATGGGATGAAGTTCTGTCTGGAGGGGAGAGGTGGGAAGTTTGAAGAATAAAACAGATATCATAGCTTAGAGTGGTCAAAAATTTAAATTAGGGGAGCAAATTAACACAGAACAGGAAAGAGGAAAAGAAGAAGACAATGAAATGGATAGCAAGGAAATGGAAGGATTAGCCATAATTAAGCACTTATCAGGGAGAGACAAGAAACAAGAAAGGCTGAAGTGAGGAAATAAGGGATTTGCTAATATTAATCAAAGCAGCTAGGGGAAATCAATAAATGCATCAGGGTGATACATCCTAGAAAGAAGAAACTGCACCAACATGAATATAAATGACTCAATAAGCAAGAAGACAGTGAACAAATGCTAAAAGTCTATATAAACAGGAGGTGAGTTATATCTCATTAAAGAGCAGGTGCAGGAGTACTTGGAAACATCGTGAACATGCTCATATTGACCATCTGAGACAGTATACACTTCCCACGATACTGGTAAACCAAATTCATTAGCACTGAAAAGTCATTGAACATAGGGAAAGTAGCAAATGACCAAGATTTTTTTTACTATGGATAGATACTTACAGCATTTCTTTTGTGTGTATTTGTTCACCAAAAGGACAAAGTGTGGCTGTGGCAGCTTTTTATTCTTTGCATTTCTGTCACTTTTTCTTCATCATGACATGAGCGAGAGAAGGATCTGTAAGAAAGGCAAGTAAAGACCACCAAAATAAAATTTTGCTCTGCATCATTGCTCATTCCCATGTTCTAGGAAAAAAAAAGTTTTTTTGTTTTATAAATAGTTCTATTTTTTTTTAGAAATTTATGAGTATTGGCATATAACTTAGCTATTAAAGGGAATGGATAACTCCTGCTGATAAAGTTCCTTTAGATATTTAATGCTTATGGATGTGGAAAGAACAAATAAAATGAACCATAAAGGTTTCCCAAATTTAAATTCCAGTATGAATACTAAAATTAGAACAAGATAGGTGTCAGGCCATGTTTAGAGCTACGTATCTTAAGGATGTAATAAACTTAGTTAAAAGTTGTAAACTGTGTTTTGCCTTAGCAAAATATGTTGCCAAATGTAAAGAATTTGCCACATCTCAAGAACATTTACAGGGCTGGGTTTTTTTTTTTATTTTTATAGGTATTTGTTCTGTGAATATAAAAGTGGAGAATTTTAAGAGACCAGTTCTAAAAAGAAAATAGGTTTAGCAGAACTACAGAAGAGTCCTTTCTTAGATAATGCTAATAAACAAAACATTACAGTAATTTTTACTGTGTTGGACCACAGGAGTTTTCCTGGGATAACCAGAAGGCGGAGAAGACAGGTCACTAACCCCGAAGAAGCCTTTGTTGTATGAAGGAATCAACCAACAGAGAAGGAAGATTTACTGAAGCTCTTCCTTGGAGACAATATGGAAGAAAGCATGAGAAAGATGGGAAATTGAATTGCTGACCTCCAAGATTTCCATGCTACCTATGCTATCTATCAAGGAAGATGGAAGATTTCTAAATCCTTTGGAAAGTTTGTTCCTTTCCCACTATGAGTACACATGTATGCAGAGACAGAAAATATGACACTTGGAAATACAGTAGCAAGGAATAAAGGAGGAAATAGAATGAAAATGGTAAGAAGATAAATATATGTAACAAAAAGATAGGATGGCAAGACTAGCGGACACAGTGAGGAAATAACTGACTTGTGTATTTTAGTAATTTCGTAATGTTAGCCCCTGTGTTAGAAGAGTACCTTTTAAGGGTGTAACAGACTTAAATACTGCCTTTTCTTTTTCCTTGTTATCTTCAGAGTAAGGGTTAGCAAACTCTCTTTGCTCTCTCTCTCTGTCTCTCTCAGACTGACTTTGTGCAGTCTGTTTGATTTCTCCTGAACACTTTTCTATGTGTCCTAACAAATGTAAGGACATCAGGACACTGTGAATAACAAGCTTCTGCATGAAATGCTCAGAGAAGTCCTACCAGACCTAAAATACGTGAGGGGAAAAATCTGAATCAGTTGGATTACTCCTACATGAGAGGTAATGCTCACAAGAGCACAAGCTAATGCTTACTGTGTGCTTTTACAGGGATACACAGGAGCAAGTCTTCCATTCACACTGGGACCCAGCCTTGGTGGGAAATGAGTGATGCATATACAGTCTAGTGTAGCCCAGATTTAATTTAGCATCTGCTTGATGTTGCAAATTAACCTTAAACTAATCAGTCTGCACCTTGAAAAAGCAGATGTGTCTGAAATAAAATCCATATAATACATTGATTGCAGACTAAATAACAGGAAGTCATTTAGACAACCAAACATAAACAGTTAGATGAAAGGTATCTATTTTCATGCAACCACTATGAAGACAATTAAAGATAGATGTGACTGATTGCTATGAAACAGAAAAAAACTTTTGATTCACTTTACCATTGATCCTAAAGAGTTGTTAATTCTGGTGATGTGAAGGTATATTTATTAACAAACCTGCTTATGATTTCTGATGACAAGTCCAGCATTTTACTTTTATTTATAGAGATGTGCATCACAATTTCTTAAAATTCTGTCAATTCTATCCAAAACACTTTTCGTGATTTTCTTACTAGAGGATGTTTGTTTCAGCTACAGCTATTATCTGCTGTAGCTAGTAGCTACTATTCTTGGATATATTGTGTTCGGACTGAAAAACAAATGCAGATCTTGTTTCTGTTATTCATTTTTAACCCTGTTATTTTAATACAGGATTTTTTTTTCAGCTATCTCCATAGCTTTTTTTGTCTTTAGTCCCAGTTTTGAGTCTATCAAAATTAAACACTTTAAGTGCTTAAGGCAAACATACTGAATCTGGAAGTAAAATGGAAACCTTGCTAACTCCCAGCTATTGTGAATTATTATTAAGCATCACTGACATTTTCATCTTTGACCACAAAACTGAAGTATAAACATACAGGAAGCCAAAGTTTGATCCAAAAAAACCCCAAAGTGTTGATGATTCCATCTGATGTGCCAAGAAACGAATCTTGAAAAGACTACACCTTGAGATACTGGCCATACCCTTTCATACCATTATGGAATCACAGCCATAGAATCACAGAATCAAAGAACAGCTGAGGTTGCAAGGCGCTTCTGGAGGTCATCTAGTCCATTGTCCTGCTCAGATAGGGTCAACTCGAGCAGACTGCCCAGGACTGTGTTCAGTTAGGTTTTGAGTATCCCAAAAAATGGTCAACATGTTCCAGTGTTCAACCATCCTTACTACAAAAAAGTTTTTTTTCTTATGTTTAGGTAGAATTTCTTGTGTTTCAGAATGTGCCTATTGCCTCTTGTTCTTTCATTGGATGTCACTGAGAAAAGCCTGGCCCTGTCTTCTTTACTCCCTCCCATCAGGTATTTATATGCAAAGTTAAGGCCCCCCTGAACCTTCTCTTCCTCAGTCTAAACAATCCAAGCTCTCTCAGCCTTGAATGACACTTTATCTATCTGTCTGCTGTGAGGACACATGCCTGGCTTATGTTCTACCTGGTGTCCACCTGGTCTCTTTCTGCCAAGCTGCTTTCCAGCCTGTTGGTTCCCAGGCTGTGCTTGTGTCTGTTGTTATTCCTACCTGGGGTAAGACTTTGCACTTCTCTTTGTTGAACTTAGGTGTTCAAGGAACATGTAGACGTGCATTGTGGGACATGGTTTAGTGGGCACGGTGGTGTTGGGTTGATGGTTGGACTTGATGATCTTACAGGTCTTTTCCAACCTTAGTGATTCTGTGATTCTGTGAACTTCATAAGGTTCTTGGCAGCCCATTTCTCCAGCCTGTTGAGGTCCCTCTGAAAGGCAGCACAACCCTCTGGTCCATCAACCACATCTCCACGTTTTGTATCATCAGCAAGCTCACTAAGGGTGCATTCTGTCCCATCACCTCCCTCATTAATGAAGATACTGAACAGTATGGGACCCAGTATTGACCCTTGTAGGCACTGTATACGTGTGGCAGGCATTGTATATGTGTGGGGTCATGAGTTCGCTCTCCTTCATGAATTAGCAACTCTGACTTTACTGCTTTTCTCATGCTCTTTGTTATATTCGAGAAGTAAGGCAGAGATACAACAAACACCTTGCTTTGTCTTGTTACTGTATGACAGGAGACTGGGACTGTGGGAATAGGAGTGCTCAGCAGAGCTACCAAGAATATTGGAGAAGAAATTGGATTTTTTTTTCTTGATGTTTTCATTTTCCTTTATATGGGTTCTAAAATATCCTTTCTGCTCATAGGCACTGTTCACAATACACACAATATATACACAATACAACACAATGTCCACAATACCCACAATACCATATGAGTACTGTCAGAACTGAATCCTAATCGATAGTGACAGTCCAGCTAGGCAGGGAACTTCACCTGGCAATCCTTCCAGAATTTCTGAAGTTCATACTGACAATTTACACATCAGGACATGAAAGAAAAATGTCAGACCTCCTTTTTTAATCTGGAGACAACATCCTAGTGATGGCAGATGATGAATCAATTACATTTATGCCCCTTATAAAATGTTACCTATCTAACAGATCAGGAAGCTGAAATCAACCATGAACATCACCATCTGGTGAAGCTGAATGAAGTACAGTATAATTAATATTGAACTCCCTTTATCTGAGCAGTTTGAGGTGAACAAATGGTAAATCTTGTATATATAATATTCAGTTATCCTTTGAGTTATTTTTAAACAGATTCTTTAAGTTCAACAGTGAAGAAGTTTAATGAATGCATGTGCTCCTGCCAAACGCAGAATCGTCCTTAGTCTAGGCTAAAAATGTACTTCGGCCAAAATATTTTAATTTTTTCTTACATACTGGGTTAGCAGATGTAGGAATACGTGCATCTGTAAGATACTAGAAAGCGATTTGAATATCTTATCCTAACAGTTGATAAAAGGGATTATTTTTCTCTTACAAAAGGATGACTTTGTCCTCTCTACCCCATCTTCTTACACTTCTTTCATTAAACATTCTCAAGTTTGTAAGTCATATAATTTTTTAAAAAAAGTATAAAATATTTACAAAAACAATGCACCAAATTTCTAAACTAGGCAGGTGGTTCTCCATCAAGATGCCCATATTTCTGACATCTGTAAGGGAGCCTGTGCATGAAACATGATATTTTGCTGCTTCCCCTTCATTCTTCACTACTTTGCCTCTTACAGTAGACATTTTTCCTATAATTGACTGAAGAACGTCCAGCTTACTGTTAGCCTTGTCTGGAAAAAACTCAGTTGTGCTTTGATTTGAGGTAAAGGTGGGCAACAGAATCAACATCCAGGTTTATATCAGCTAGTCACAGATTATAGATGCTAATCCCTAAAAGATAATGAGATAGCATTCGTTCAAAATTCATTTTTTTCACTAGTTTTAATGCTCTCCTCCCTTTTTTACTGTCACTACTACTAGTTCTTTATTTTGACTGCACTACTAATTGCACTTGATTCTCATGAAACAGATTTTTTTTTTTAAAGATTGGTACTATTTCTGGTTTTTTCATTGCAATGCAAACTGCTTTATCTGTTTTCCTCCTATTGTTTTTCAGTCTGTTTTTTTAATTTTTGAGCCCTTAAAAAAATTCCAGTAGAGCTCTGGACCTTCAGTAGTGAACTGAAGGCTATTAGCAGCAGGCTTGATATTTGTAATAGTCTTTCAGAGACTCTTTAGAAGTGGTGTGTGGAGCTGGTAGCCATCACTTGAAATCATGGGATCTGATCAATTGTCTTGCCTAGCCTTGAAAAACGGGGCATGTTGAGCAAATGCGTATTTTGCTTAATCTTTTTAATTAGCAAGCTGTACTTTGACATGCTCATCTGGTATTTAAAGGATATACAAACACAATAGCCACTGGGTATAGTTTTAATGCGACTTGTTGGTTAGACACCTCCTCTTCTGAGGATGGAGATAAACATCTCCAGCCTCACTGCCTCCTTTTCCAAGGATGGCGATAACTACCTCCAGCCTCACTGCCTCCTTTTCTGAGGTTGGCGATTACCTCTTGCAGTCTCATTGTCTGCTACGAGGGCTTCTGCACCAAGGCAATTTGTTCTTGCAAGCTCCGCAGTTGCATTCTGTCTAAATAACCTGGGTCACTTGGCCAGGGAGGACTTCTGTGATAAGTCCAGGAAGCAGTAGCAGGAAGGAAATGATGGCACATAGCTGGAGCAATAACCTCCTTGGGAACACAGCAGATGCATGTCTGAACCTGAACCTGAACAGAACCATATTTAGCTAATGGGGTAGAAGAGCTTAATCTAATTCATGCATATGTGTCATTATTTTAGAAGTGAGTAACACACACAATGACAAATCTAGAATAATTTTTCTTCTGTTGGAACAACTCAGAGAAATGGAAGATACATTTGGTTACCTGTGTTGGCTGAGCTGATGTAGCTGATACCTGATTGTGGAATTATTGCTGGAGATGACTTAGAAATTAAATCTGTATTCGCAGTTTAAGGAAAGGTACAGTATTGAAGAAACTCTCAGGGTGGAGTGTGGCGGATATGCAAGGAATCCATCCTGCAGAAGTTCCCTAGGCAACCTTAGATGTTAGCACACCAGGGGAGCTTGGTGCGCTGACTCTAAGAGAAACTGCACGGAGGGTGGAGCAGAGTGAAGACACCGCGGCCAGGCCCTGTGATAAGATGGGAACTGGAAGGTACTATGGAACATGGAGATGGAGACTCACCCTGATAATTAGGGTACGTACCTGGTCAAAGACAATGCTACTGTACAAAGGTACAGTAACCTATTTAGTGTGTGTAATGGTGTGTAGTGGAGTACCTGGGAATGCGCCCACAATCTGTCATTTTTTTGACAACGTACTACCCTTGGGTGAACTTTGCTCATTATAATCTCATTATAATACCAAAACACACCTCCATCCCAAAAGTTACCCGCCTCCAAGGTGCGACAACCCCCCACTGAGCTTGCACCCTGTATTTTTCTTGGTCTATACCTTTAAAGACAAAGCGAGAAACTTTGACACCAATTACAACAAAGAAATATATGACTAGAGTCACTCAAGCTCCACCTGTAAAGTAAAAAATAGTATAAAAAGGCTTAAGAGAGGAGGGATGTTAGGGAAGATACCATCACAGACCTGCTCTGACACCTGGGATCAGTCCACGGGCTGAGCCTCTCTTCCCTCCCATAGGGATGCCTTTGGGTAAGATTCGGACACTTGGCTATACCAAGTGCTTCCGTGGGAGATTTCGAAATCTCTGTAGAGTTGGTTTGTAACTTAACAACTTTGTAGCCATGCTATATTACTCATATTCTTGGTATGTGCACTTGCTTTGTGGGCAGTAGTTCTATCACTGGCAATCTAAAAGAACTTGCGTGTTTGTTGCTTTAATAAACTACACTATTCATTAATCTAGCCCTAAGAGTTCTCATTGAACATGACCAAATTCCTTAAGGGTGGCCATGCTAGTTCATGGAACGTGACTAGACTGTATGTGTATGTGTATGGTGTTAGAAGCGCACCCGTAATCATGAGAGTTCAATACATATATTGAACATCACCGACGGAGAATTGGGCATCACCCAGAATCTACGCCTAGCTGCCCCCAGCCCCTCTGATATCTGAGGACAAGCTGGAACACAAGGGGGCTTATTTTCTGCCAAATTGTATTGCCCTTTAAGGCGACACTGATATAGCAGTAACAGAAGCTGTTTATTAGTTTTCAATCACTGCTTCCATACTGCCTTCCTCGTTTCAGGCCACTTGCTTAGCATCACATCCATTTCACTAGGTCTTCATTATTAAGCTATGCATTTAGAGGTAATTGGGAAGTTGAAATCTGGTACCTTTACTCATCTGTTTATGGTAGAAATGTTACACACAGCCTCAAAATAATTTAAATGGATTGAAAAAAATCATATCAATTATAACATATTAATTTTTTTTCCCCCAGGGGCAGGTGTGTCTTGATGTAGAAGTTAAAAACATGTCTTGCTATTGCAAAACACAGAGATAATCTTCAAACCAGAGGCCTGAATCTAGGTCTTCCCTGTTCTGCAATCACAGAAGCAGGGAACGGCTGAGGTTGGAAGGCACCTCTGCAGTCTGCCAAGTCCAGCCCCCAGCTGAAAGCCGGGTCAGCCAGAGCAGTATGCTCAATACTATGGGTGGGTGCCTAAACCCATAGGTTACAATGAATTTTGCATTTCTTTCTCCAAAGTCCTACAACTGGAGAAAGAGTACTGATGTGTTGTTTTCCTAACAACACATCATATAACCACTGTGTTTAGGTGCGTGCTGGGAATCTGGGAGCTGTAACAATAAATCAGGCAGAGGAGGTAAAAAGACATATTCTGGATTAATGCTCCAACAAATACGTTACAGTTTGAGGCAGGCTCTTCCTGCTGCTGTATTTTATAAGAAAGCAGCTGCTATAAATGCTTTCTGTTTGAATTGCCAGGATCAGACTCCAATTCAGGCAGTGAGTTTACACATAGTCCGCGGGAGCGTACCAGACTGATCCCTTCTGGGAGAGAAAAGCGCACTCTGTGGCTCTCCAACTTGTTTAAATACACTAGTTATTTGTTCAGCAATGTTAAAGCTGGGTAATTCTGCATATATGCCAGAGAGGTATCTGGTGAACTCTAGAGTCAGAAACCCCCCCAGGCTTATTTCTATGGAATCAGAGATTCCTCAGAGTGAGAAAGCAGCTGGATGGAGGTTTCTGAGGTTATTTTGGATTTAGGGAGAAAGTTAAGTCACTCACTCTCACTTTAAGTGCATTTCTTATTTGAGCTGGCTGCGGGAATAAAGTTAGGTAGATGGCAACATAATCAGCTATAAAGTTGTTCTTTTCTGCCCTTTAAAAGGAAATTGAAAATAGCAAATCAATTTAGTTCCTAAGTAATTAGAATGAACTCTTAATTGCCTCAGTGCATGTTGCCACTCCAGATGATTTGCTGATGGGGTATTCAGGGATAATCTTCTGACATTTTCTAAGGGCCCTGAGAGATGTCTGACATAACCAGTGGCAGCGGTTGAGCATCCAGCTGACCTCCCTGCTGCACTGTGTAAACTGCAGGTTGCCCGACTGGCTTGTGAACCCGTGTCCCACCACACCATTTAACTGCCTGCTTAATTAGATTCTTTGCTGCTGAAGGTGGGTGAAATGAAGCTGCTGAACCATCAAGTAGGGAAGCAAGGTAGAAGTGTATGTTCCCGTTTCTTGTCTCGCTACAAGGATGGTCTGTTGATGATAGGACAGAGATGACCATCATCATTTGTATGTGAGTTGCTGAAGTATATCTTGAATCACATGTATTTGTGCAGAGTAAGAACAAGAATCAACTGGTGCACAATACAGAAAAGATGGCAAAAATTGTATGTGTCTCTCTTACAGGTAAAGGGATATTAGTGCTGAAGACAAATTGTCAGGAATGGAGTCTTTCTTTTAGTGTATCAGGCCTGAAACACTACAGGAAGAAGATTCAGAAGTGTGAATCCTTCCCTGCTTTTTTCCAGCCAGGGCTGTCAGAAGAAAGAGACTCAGTTAGGGAAGAGGATTTGATGGCCTGCAGACTCCTGAGGACAAACAGTGAAAGCTGATGGTCACACCGAGGGGGAAGGTACTGAAGGGTCAGGGTGAGATTTGGTCAAAGATATGTCAGAAGATGGTTTTCCCTTCCTCCATCTCCCCAGATAAAGCATGTTTATTTTGGCTATTCTCCATGTGCTCCACATTTGTCTCCTCCACCCTAGGAACTTCTAAACTCCCTGGAATTGGTTTCAGATCAAGCACTGCACAACGCTGGGTTCTCCCATTTCACATATTCTTATTAGGAGTTCTCAAGGACTGTCTCTAATGCCTCCCTTGGGTCCTTCACCTGCAGGACAGCCTAAGCATAGTATTTTGCAGAGTGTCTATGGAGAGAAATGACAGTGGTGAAGGATGACTCCTGCCAAAAGAAAGCCAGATGGATGAAACCTGAGCTTTTCTACTAATCGTATATCTACTGAGTTGTCTTGCCACTTCTGAAACAGGGAAAGCAGGACTTTTGTCATTTGGACTGACAGTTTACTTCATTCAACCTAAGTACATTCTTCTTTGCCTGAAGAATAAAAATATCTAAGTCAATTTTTAATATTGCAAATGTATTTTAAGGGCAAATCCTGCCCTGCTGAAACCAAGTGGTAAAACTTCATCCAACAGCAGAAAAGTTAGGAGATTGCCTACTCTCAGATATTGTGTGTATTTCAAATGAAACAGGGAAACATTTGTTTTTTAACTTCAGGGTTAACTTTTAATATTATCAGTGACATACTGATGTGGCTTGTGTGATATTTGGAAGTAGAAGATGAGAGGCTTAATGCAGATGATGTGTTCTCCTCCTCTTTGCTCTTGGAATAGTCTGGATGACAGGATGTTTTCTTGTATTTGCAAGGCATATGCTTTTGGAAATTCAGTTCATATGGTTTAGAAGTTCTTAAGTCATTTAAATATAATTTCCAGTTGCCATTGAACTGCATATATGTAATACTTATTAGTGAGAACAGAAAGTATGTGTTTCCATGAAAATGGGGAATGTGGTGTGCACACACTGAGGATTGTTTCTAGCACCTTGCTTTTCCAAAGCAAAAATTATGGCATTCCTAATGGAGTCAGATCTTTCCATTTCCCGCAGCATAGACCTTAGTCCAATTCGACAGGGGTGTTTGGTTTTTTGTTTGTTTCTGTTTGTTTTTAAATCTGTTGAAGAAAGATGCAGTATTTTATGACGTTTTTCAGCTTTCCTGATTCTTGAAAGATCTCAGTGGCCACGTTTAGTAAGACTTGTAGTTGGAAATTTCCATGGAAAACTTGAAAGTCTCAGGATACTGTATTTAATATATTAGATGCAATTCCTCTGTCTGAAGTAGTATCCCTTCAATTTCTCAGCAAGCTGAAGGAGGGAATTTTCTGTCCTGATAATGTGTCCTTTCTCTTCCTCTTCACTAAAGACTCTTATTAGCCAGTCAAAGAGTAGGGGTATCCTGTTCTCTTTAGGGCGTCCACTTCGTTCTGTCTACTTAAACATCCCTTGGGCTCAACTAAGCCTAGTTTGCTTTTTATGCTAAACTTTTTTCTCCTAGCAAAGCATTGCATCTCAGAAAATTTTGATTAAACTATAAAACACCTAGGTGCAGATTGTGATAGCCCAGTAAGAATGAGTGACGCCTTGTGTCATGCATTATTCAATTAGACAATGGACTGAAAGTGAGGTAAGACAAAGAGCTGACTGATGTGATTGTCCTGAAATCTTGGTCTTTGTGGAAAGGAATACACAAGATATTTCCCTTATCAGGGATTCCTCTTTATTCAAAGTAGAATAATTGAATATGAAATTGAATATATTTTTTTTTTCTCTTTTCCACTATTACAGGATGAAGAAAATGGAAATTAATGAACAGCAATCAAGTAGAAAGTAGGGAAATATTTTGGCTCAGGCTAAATAGAAGGCTAAACAAAATTAGAATCATAGAATCATAGAATTATTTAGGTTGGAAAGGACCTTTAAGATCATTGAGTCCAACCATTAACCTAACACTGCTAAGTCCACCACTAAACCATGTCCCTAATCACCACACCCACATGTCTTTTAAATACCTCCAGGGATGGTGACTCAACCACTTCCCTGGCCAGTCTGTTCCAATGCTTGACAAAGCTTTCAGTGAAGAATTTTTTCCTAATATCCAGCCTAAACCTCCCCTGGCGCAATTTGAGGCCATTTCCTCTTGTCCTATCACTAGTCACTTGGGAGAAGAGGCCAACACCCACCTCTCTGCAACCCCCTTTCAGGTAGTTCTAGAGAGTGAGAAGGTCTCCCCTCAGCCTCCTCTTCTCCAGACTGAACAACCCCAGTTCCCTCAGCTGCTACTCACAAGACTTGGGCTCCAGACCCCTCACCAGTTTCATCGCCCTTCTCTGGACACGCTCCAGCACCTCAATGTCCTTCTTGTAGTGAGGGGCCCAAAACTGAACACAGTATTTGAGGTGCGGCCTCACCAGCGCCAAGTACAGGGGCACGATCACCTCCCTACTCCTGCTGGCCACACTATTTCTGATACAAGCCAGGATGCCGTTGGCCTTCTTGGCCACCTGGGCACACTGCTGGCTCATATTCAGCTGGCTGTCAATCAACACCCCCAGGTCCTTATCTGTGGGGCAGCTTTCCAGCCACTCTTCCCCAAGCCTGTAGCGTTGCATGGGGTTGTTGTGACCCAAGTGCAGGACCCGGCACTTGGCCTTGTTGAACCTCATACAATTGGCCTCAGCCCATCGATCCAGCCTGTCCAGATCCCTCTGCAGAGCCTTTCTACCCTCAAGCAATTCAACACTTCCACCCAACTTGGTGTCATCTGCAAACTTGCTGAGGGTTTACTTGATCCCCTCATCCAGATCATTGATAAAGATATTAAAGAGAACTGGCTCCAATACTGAGCCCTGGGGAACACCACTCGTGACTGGCCGCCAACTGGATTTCACTCCATCCACCACAACTCGTTGGGCTCGGCCATCCAGACAGTTTTTCACCCAGCAAAGAGTATGCATCTCCAAGCCATGAGCAGCCAGTTTCTCCAGGAGAATGCTGTGGGAAATGGTGTCAAAGGTTTTACTAAAGTCCAGGGAAACAACATCCACAGCCTTTCCCTCATCCACTAATGGGTCACCTTGTCATAGAAGGAGATCAGGTTGGTCAAGCAGGACCCGCCTTTCATAAACCCATGCTCACTGGGCCTGATCACCTGGTTGTCCTGTATGTGCTGTGTGATGTCACTCAAGACGATCTGCTCCATAACTTTCCCTGGCACCGAGGTCAGACTGACAGGCCTGTAGGTCCCTGGATCCTCCTTCCAGCCCTTCTTGTAGATGGGTGTTACATTTGCTAACCTCCCCAGTTAGCCAGGACTGCTGATAAATGATGGAATGTGGCTTGGTGAGAACTTCTGCCATATCCCTCAGTACTCTTGGGTGTATCCCATCCAGCCCCATAGACTTGTGTGTGTTCTAAGTGGTGTAGCAGGTCGCAAACCATTTCCCCATGGATTATGGGGGCTTCATTCTTTTTCCCTTCTGTGTCTTCCAGCTCAGGGGGCTGAGTATCCAGAGAACAACTTACCATGTGCTTAAATGCGTTGGATCTATGCCTAAATCAAATAATGAACTTGCATAAAAGGCTTGGTCATTGGCTTGGAAAATGCTAAGGGACAAGGATCATTAAACAAGGCAATAGTCACACAAAGGTAATTGTCACAATACTTTTCTGTTATATTTCCATGGCTACATAAAGGTAATTCTATAACAATTTCAGTTACACCAAGATGTAATTTCATTTTGAAATTACATTTTCATTTCATTTCAGGTCATGAAAATTCAAATGCAGTTCCATTCAGCTTCCCTTTTTTCCTCTTGTGTAGATCTGAATAGCTGACTCACCATTCCCCGTTTCTTGATGTTAACTCTCTTCTCATGCTCATGGTGCTATCACTACATTTGTTCACAGATTTCATAGTACTTTACCAGATGGATTAAAGCAGATGGGCTAGCTTTATCTCATCTTTTTTTTCCCCTCTCAGTCTCTAAATAAGGGTAAATTTCTTGCACCTAGTAAACTGCCCATACTTTTGTATGGGAAAAAATAACAATCTTTCATAAAGGAGTTCTTTAGCCATAATTAGTAATTTGTGCCTGAAAATGTATGAACATTCAGAAGAATGTTCATAGAAATTAAATTGCAAAATCCATAATTCAATACAAGATGGATTTTCCTCCACTGAACTGTAGAGAACAATTCAAATGCAAAAACATAGATTTTTTCAGAAACTCTTTATTTAAACTTCTAGCTTATAGTATTGCCAACACATTTCAGAAATTCAAACAAAGACTTTATTTATTGCTTTTAACAATGCTATTAAGAAGGTTGGTTGTACAAAACCATGTGAAACCTATCACTTTTTTTTGCCACTAAATTCAGGTTTGTGACTATGAAAAGCTTCCTAGGTGCCCGTTATACTCTGTAGAGAGAAAAACAAATAAAATCCATAACTTCTTCATCAAAGGCATTTCAGGCATAGTGAAAAGCTAACCACATCGGTACAGTTTCAAATACCTCAGCTGACTGTTTCATGGGAAGCACTGTCTTCTAACCAGAAACAGGTTTGACTGATCATTGTCTTCAGCCAGCCCAGCCAAGTAATGTGCTTTGTACAGGGAAGATGCGGGCAGAGCGGCGGGGAGACTGCTCATTGACACAGTCTGCCTCCGCCACTGGCTCTCTGTGTGAAAATACAGTTCAGCTTCTTGTGGAACAAGATAGCTGAGCCCGGAAAAGCCACTACCTCAGGTAAGGTCTGCTTAAGAAAACAACTACATGAGCAAAAGATGGTTTTAGTAGAGAGGCTGAAGGTAAATGCAAATTGTTTTTTGGAGCAGCATGTTTGCAACAAGCAGCAAAGTATTGCAAAAGAAAACATAGAAAGGGTTTGTAGCTAGAGAAACATCCCCCCCACCCCGCCTCCCATAGCAAGTGATAAAAGACAAAGCCTTTTGGGAAGAGTCCTGGCTAGAAAGGCTTGAAATGAAACAGGGCCTCCTCTGTCCTTGCTGTATTTAGGGAAACAAGGTGTTCACTTTTTAGTAATTAAAAAACCCCACTAACTTCATCAATTTTTTGTGTTCTTCACAAGGCCTCAAATCTCTCTTAAAGATGGGATTTGGTAGGGTGATGCTATGAATGAGACCAAGTTATAAATGAACACTCATGAAATGTGTACCTACCCATCAAAAATGGAATAATGACTTCTGTTCATCCTTCCAGTTGCCAATGGTGTATTTAAAGTGCATTTTAAAAGTGTGGAGTTTTTGGCACAGGCAACAGGCACAGTCTGTGACTGTTCTTTGAGCTTTCCAAGTGTGGGATGGGCGTTGAATGATGCATCAACACTATCATGAATTCAGCCTTGTAAAACACACCTGTGTAAAAGCTGTCCAAAGCTCATAGCAGATATCTTAAAAAGACATGGTACCATCAACATGTGTAGTAGTAAGATTTTATAAGTAATATTAATTAAGAGAGGAAAAATGTTATGTTTTTTCAATTTTAGGTGGAAAGCAGCATGAACTGTAGGAAGGATTCTCTCACAAAAGCACATGCTATGACCTAAAATATGCATAGGCATAAGGAAAGGGGGAGAGGCAGTAAATACAGGAATTTCATTTTAAGGCAAAAAAGAAATTGAAACCTCAGACAGATTCAGTCTTTAACAACAAGAACCTTTACAGGACAGGACAGCACCCCGTTAAGCTGCAGAAAATGAAGAGCCTGCTTTACAAATGAATGGGATGATAGAGGTGCTATGCAAAATCCTTCTGGTTAAGTGGAATTTTAATAGTGTTGGGAATTTTTTTGCAATTTTATTGCACTATTGCAAGCCTGTGTTTTCAAAAATACTCAGTTTTATCTTGCAAAAAGGTCTCTAGGGATAAAATTGATCCCAATTTCTCTAACATATCAAGCCATTCTATTCCTACCAATATTAAAATCCCTAAACCCATGCTATGGGGAAAGATCTTGCAGACAGGGGCATTACAGGAAAAGTTCTCAAGGGTACCCAAATATACAGTTGTGCCTTCAACTGTTTTCTCAAGTACATTTAAGAGCTACTACAACAGCCCTATGTAAAGCTCCTGCTTGAAATGTAGTTATGATGCTGGCAACTGTATTGAACCTGTGCTACAGTTGGACACTAGTGTTTCTAATTTATTAAAATATGCCTTATACTTAGCTTTCCTGGACACATTTTTAATGTATTCCTCTTTGTAACTGTCAACTGTGGCTGGAAAGCTGCCCTGCAGAGAAGGACCTGGGGGTGTTGATTGACAGCCAGCTGAAGATGAGCCAGCAGTGTGCCCAGGTGGCCAAGAAGGCCAACAGCATCCTGGCCTGTATCAGAAATAGTGTGGCCAGCAGGAGCAGGGAGGTGATCATGCCCCTGTACTCAGTGCTGGTGAGGCCGCACCTCGAATACTGTGTTCAGTTTTGGGCCCCTCACTACAAGAAGGACATTGAGGTGCTGCAGCGTGTCGAGAGAAAGGCAATGAAGCTGGTGAGGGGTCTGGAGCACAAGTCTTATGAGGAGCGGCTGAGGGAACTGAAGTTGTTCAGTCTGGAGAAGAGGAGGCTGAGGGGAGACCTCATCGCTCTCTACAACTACCTGAAAGGGGGTTACAGAGAGGTGGGTGTTGGTCTCTTCTCCCAAGTGACGAGTGATAGGATGAGAGGAAATGGCCTCAAATTGCGCCAGGGGAGGTTTAGGCTGGATATTAGGAAAAATTTCTTTACTAAGAAGAGAGTGGTGAAACACTGGCACAGGCTGCCCAAGGAGGTGGTGGAATCACCATCACTGGAGGTGTTCAAGGAACGTGTGGACGTGGCACTGTGGGACATGGTTTAGTGGGCATGGTGGTGTTGGGTTGATGGTTGGACTTGATGATCTTACAGGTCTTTTCCAACCTTAGTGATTCTGTGATTCTGTGAACTTTATTTGCATTTCATTGTTGTCAGTGTGAATTTCTGTCCCGCATTTCCCATGTGCTATGTATTGGAGAGATGAGGAGTTTTTTTCTCGCAGTTTTCACTTCAGCTCAAGTACAGAGTTTAAATTAAAAGGGCTTTCTTTCTCTTGCATGTGTTAAAATATTTTAAAATAATTCCCCTTTATCATTCACTTTTATATATTTGTATTTTCCACCTCTTCAGTCTTGTGTATGTACACTTCCATGATAAAGGCTTTATTCCTTTTTTTAATTTTATTCACCTCGAGTCGTGTTTTCTCTTTCTAAATTTAAAATTAACCATTTTCCTTACTTTTTACTGACCATATTAGAAGACAGTTTTCAGCCTCCAGATCCAGCAGCAATATGTCAACTTTTGGGAACTGGAGTAATTATTTAAAAACAAGTGGTTTTTAATTTTGTCATAAACATATGGAGGAAAATGCAATATAAATAATTTGTTAGAAATGCGAAATATATTTAAGAGGGAGAACGAAATGTTCAACGCACCTGTCTACAAATGTTAATAAAATTGCTAAGCTGCTGCTTGCTCAGAAAACAAAAATCAGAGCTGATTGCAGTCATTTTCATTCCCACAATTTTCAGTGACAGAAAAAAATTGCAGGGAAGCAGGCCTACAACAATCCAAATTTGGTTTAGTACATATAATTTATCTCTCTACCCACACTCGAATAAACAGTGTGGTATGAGGCTCGTCTAATGTCCTTGTTCCAACACACAGACACCCACCACTGAAGCTAACGGTTTTTATTTTATTTTACAGAGCTATTCCAGCTAAGCTAAATTAGCAGAAACATTTTAATCAAAGCTTACAGTGGATAGTCCCTTGCCAGTCTCAGGGGGGTTACAGCTTGGTGCACACAGAGGGTGTGTTTCATTAAACACATCTATGCACTGATATATGGTTGACTCATCTCATGAACATAGACAGACTGGCTCAACTGTATTATTTGATCATAGCTCTAACAAGCTTAAATTAATGTCAACATTACCTTTCTTGCTTTTGTGCAGTCTGCAGAACAAAATTACAACCTGAGTATTTGGAAAACCATGCAGATTATTGACCTTTGGAGAATTATGGAGTAAGCACAGGTAAAGCTAAGCTTGAAATCATGGCAGCTTCTTGCCTTGCTGTAGTTCCTCCAGCGGAGAAGTGTAGTTTAGTTCTCAATGAGTTGGACTTGTACGTTGTGAAACACTTGATGTTTACTTTGTGGTAATGTTTAGGAATAGGTTCCCTCAATAAAACATCTCATTTTAATGTTCACTTGTTCAGTAGGAGTGTTCTTGTAAGACCTATTATATTTTCCAGTAGCAGTTCTCATCAAAGATGAAGCAGAAAAGATACAACAGCATTCCTTACCAAAAATAAAACTGACTTAAGTGAGCTTAAGTTGAGGTCCTAAGTCATTCACCAGGTAGCACTATATATCTAACAGTATGTGAGTCTGTTTCGGTCCTGTGGAAATGTTAGAATTACTTTTTGCCGTTTATTCCTAGTCGTCTTCAAAAATAGCACAGCCAGCTGGAAATGTGATTGCATTAACCATATTAAAAGGGTATATTTTTACACTAACAACAAACAGAAAACAGTTTTTTGCTTTTGTGCATAATACCTAAGATACCATATCAAGCAGACAGAGATGGGCTCTTCATAGTGGAGCAGTGGGAGTAGAAGAGACCACAGGCACAACTTGAAACAAGAGAGGTGCTGATGGGGTATAAGGAAGTCCTTTTTCCCCATGATGACATTGTCAGTTCACTTATGTGGATCTGGTAATGCATAGCCTGTTCAGCTCCACCACATGGAATAATACTCTTGGCCTTACATATATATATAGACATAAAATCAGGATAGATAAAAATTGCTACAGTCCTTTGGAGGGTCTCAGATCTTCCTCAAGAACTCTTCGAGAATGTTTCCTACTGCACCTCTTTTCTGATCAAGAGCTAATCTGATTTTTTTTTTAATCTTGAAGAGTATTTGAATTGTTTGTCCTTAAAAACTTTTTTTCCCATAAATATTATTTTTCTTGTGTTTTGAAGGACTTCTAACAATGGAGATTTTCAGTAATTAAAACATGTCAAAATTTTTAAATTTTTAAATTTAAATTTTTAAATTTTTTAAAAATTAAAATGAAATCCTGTATTCTGTACCACACACATTAAAATGAATTGTGTTACAGTTGAAGAATAATTCTCTAGATGAAAATAAGCCACTGACATGAAAATGCCTTTATTTTGAAATGTTGTCTGAAAAAGAATTTGTTCATGCTGTTGATCACATTTCACATTCACTGCTTTGTTCACAGTAAAAAGGATTGCTTGGTGTATTTTCAGTAACATCTTCTTTGTAAGAAAGCATTTCTGTTGGGTGAGATTAGGTGCTCTGAGCAAATAGGCAGCAAAATGTATTCTGCCCAGGGACTACGAATAGTGTCTTGCTCTTTCCTTGACCTGTCTCTTGATTTCTGCATAAACTGAAATAGAAGCCATCTGTTTGTTCCTTGTGTGGGTCTGGGTGCTCAGCCCAGACTCGATCCATGATAGAGACTACTTGTTGCTACAGGCAGCAAATAATCCTTAAAAAGAAAAAAGAGATCTTTTAGCAGAGGGATCTGATGCCATATGAGCAGAAGTCCTTCCTGACCTTGCAGCAGACCTGTATGCTGCAGAGCTAATGACAGCAAATTTCACTGTGTAGGTGGTGTGGAATAGAGTGTACAGTCTTTAGGCTCAAAAGCGTAGGGCTTTTCAGTGTGAGGTCCCGACCTGTCAGTAAGAGTTGATTCTTCTTCATCATTATCTTTTTCTTCTCTTCATCAACACTGTCAAAGAGGAGTTGTCAAAGGCTCTCATCATTACAAACACACTGAAAAGTGCCCATACTGGGCACATACTGGGTCTGGCTGGGATGAAGTTAACTTTCATCATAGGAGCCCATAGGGTACTGTGTTGTGGATTTGTGGCTAGAACAGTGTTGAAAACACACTAATATTTTGGTTGTTGCTGAGCAGTACTTGCACAGCATCAAGGCTTTCTCTTTTTCCCATTCTGTCCCTGCAGTGAGCAGGCTGGGGGTAAGCAAAAAGCTGGAGGGGACACAGCCAGGACAGCTGACCCCAACTGGCCAAAGGGATAGTCCACACCATATATCATGATGCTCAGCAATAAAAACTGGGGTAGAGAAAAAAGTGGGGGGGGATTTGGGCCCATTGCTCAGATACTAGCTGGGCCTCTGTCTGCTTAAGGGGGTGACTACCTTTGCATCACTTGTTTTTTTCTCTTTCCTTCACTTATTAAGCTGTCTTTATCTCAACCCAGGATTTTTCTCACTTTTTCTCTTCCTATTCTTTCCCCTGTCCTGCTGGGGGAGAGAGAGAGTGAGCAAGCAGCTGTGTGGGTGCTTGGCTGCTGGCCAGGGTCAACCCGCGACAATGTCTTTTTACATATTTCTTTAATACTGTCAAAAGATATTGCCAGACTCCAGAATAGATATCTTTAGCAGGGTTTTAAATGAAAAGGGAGTTTGTATTAAAATGTTGAAGAAAATTGCTAATTAAGGAATTTTGAATGTATGACTCCTGACTTCTCATTAACTAACCAGATAACAAAGCAACAATTACTAACCATGGTAGGGTTAGGTTATAATTGGATTAATTTTTAAGAAACAGATTCTGAAAGTAAGTTACTTGGAGCTAGTTACCATCACAGATCTAACCACCCACTTTTCAATGACAAGATGGGTTTCTTTGACTTTGCTTTCTCTAATATAATGAATAGTATCACATATGTTTTCTTTCTTTCTATAATGCAAAGGAGAACAAAATATTTTGTCCTACAAAACAAGACATACTTCACACCTGATACCCACAGCGCCTGAGGATAGAATGAAGTAACAATCAGTAAACAACATATGCTAGCCGCAGCGTGATTTTGAGGCAGCTACCTTAAGCATTGTGAGGTGTTCCCTGTGAGATACACACTTTTCTCTGACTTTGGCCTTTGGTACTGCTGTAGGACTTGCACTCAGGTCTGTAGTGCAAAAGGGATATTGAAAATTGGATATTTTGTAGGCTAATGCATGGTGGGAAAAGTGTGAGTAGTACCTTTAGTCCTTTCCTTTACCATTGTACTCTTCTGTAAGAGGAACTGAGCCTTAAGTGAATGCTTACCAGAAATGTTACTTAAGAGAACTTGTGCAAAACAAAATATTTAGCACGGGTGTCTGCCATATGATATCACACAGTTTCTACTAACAGATAGCTATAAAGAAAACTAAGGTATGCTGATTAATTTTTCATTTTCTAACATCGTTCTCCAAACACCAGTTTTGGCACCTCGAGCAAGTAATAACAGCTGTTAGCCCGTCTGAGAGCAAATTTGGCTTTGACAGGACTGCTGAATGCCAAAGTAGAGAATATGTTTTGTCCCCAGTGATATCTGGATCCTTGCTTCGCTCTTTGCCAGACGCTAAAAGGGAAAATGCTTAGAATGTTGAATGATTTTTGGATCGAATGCAACATGATATTTCTTTCTTCTAGAATTTATAAGCAAAGTTGTTTAAAAACAAAAACACCTTAGTGATGCTTTACATATCTAAAGCAGATGGAAAAAACTATGTGTGAACATTTTATTTGCGCATTTTGAAAGGCATTAAGAAAACCCTAATGTATTGCTCTGTACCGATCTTCTAACAAGAAGAGAGAGAATTTCACTTCTCTTCCATAAGATCTCTGCTAATTTCTTCTCTTACTAGTCACTTCTCTTCCTTAATAATAGTGATAAAGTTTCATTTGAAAAAAAAAATAATGGGAAAAGAAGTATTTCAATGGACTTTCTCTGAAGAAATGACATGAATGTTGCATTGTATTGACTCAAAATATGCTCTGAATTTTACATTTTATCAACATTAATCAACATGTCCAGGTCAACCAGGTTTCATGTATTTCATGAAAATTATTGTTCATTCTTCCTTTTGGTCTCCCAAGAGATCAACTTATCTCAGCTTGCCAAGTGTCTAACACAGCTTCTCAGTGTACCATGGCCTTTCCCTCTGGTTGAGCTAGGGGTGGATTTGATGTGGAAAGTAAAGGTAATTCATTTTGGAATTTCTGTGGAATAGGATTTCCTTTTTTCAGTCACCTGCAAACCCAGTCACTGTCTCCTCTGCATTTCCCCCTGGTCACATTCTGAGAGGGTAAATAATTTGATCAAGTTGCATAGCTGGATCTCAAGTGGTGAAAAATACTGGTGGAGAAAATTAGCAGATTGAAAACACTGTAACTAGATTCCCAAGTACAAGAATTGGAGCTGTATTTGAATCCAGGAATTCCCATGCCTTGCATGTTCCAGATGCCAAACTGTGCTCTAACCTCCAAGTACAATTATCAGCATGTTTCTTTCAATGAAAGAGTAAGCTGCTTCCAGCCCTGATCCTTGTTCCTGTTCTACTCTCTTATTTATACATGTGATCAACTGGAAGGCGAAATTCATGGCTGAAAATTAAACCAGCAGTGAAAAAAGGCTACTTATACTCGTTCCTGTTCCTTGTCTATCACACAGCTCCACAAACAATTGTAGTGGTGCAACTGAAGCAATGACACTGGAGCAGTAGCTGACATGGCTGTTCAAAGAAATGTAAGTATAAACAAATGATTTTCCTTTGCCATGATGAGCTGGGTACAAATGCTTGTAAGTCTGCTTTACCTTTCTGAGAGCTGTGAACTGTCAATTAATTTTAATGAAACACCAACTCTGAAATCTAAAGATGATAGAGTAAAAGTTCATACTGCACATTGCTTCATCGCTTATCACCCTAGCAGAAGCAGCCAGCTAACATGAACCTCTCACAATCCTGCACTTCTATTCCAAGCATTTGGGAACCAAATGCACATAAAACATTCAACCAAATTACCAAAAATTTCTCAGGTCCCTGTTCCCTTACTCTATTTCTTCCCACACTTCATCTAGCTGTTACTGAACAACTGAAAATATGGAAGTTTCCTAAATATATATATGGTGAAATGGATGTTAATATTGGTTCATGCTGGCTTCTCTCCTAAACATATTTTTGTGCAGAGATTCTGGTTGAGTAGATATTGTTAGGAAGACATATTTCTTGGTAAAAAATGTAAAAGCTGTTACTCAAAGAAACCCTTAAATACTTCCACTGTGAAAATTACTTCCACTTGGAAATAGGTGAGATAAGGTTCTCTTTTCAGTAGTCTTTTGTAACTCAAAGAAGTTGTTCAACTGGCTTTCTGCTGTAAAATTGAAATTTAGGTAAATAGTCAGTTTTATAACAAATCAAATGCATACAGAAGTAGGACCAGAGATTTTTAATTGGTTTTGACTGAGCAATTAGTCTTGAGGCAAAGAGGTCTGGTTTGCTCATACAAAATGGATGTAAGCATAAATGTGTCTTCAGTGAAGATTTGCAAAAGTACTATATATTTGGTTTACGCTCCAGCCATAGCTGTACAGCTTAACTCTCCTCTGCTTTTTCCACATTTGTTTCTCCTTCTGTCTGTGCTCCTTTCTGCAAACTCTATGTTACTACAGTATATTCCCCTTATTTTTCAAAAATTCTCTCCCATTTAAAGTGGTTTTTTTAAAAAAAGAACAGGTTTGAAAATGTTTTTTCTGAGCATTTCTTTAATGCTAGAATTTGAAGGAGTTTTCAGGGGTTTTTAGTATTAATATCTTTAACTAAATCTATTTAGGAGGTTGGAACAAGAAGCTATCCAAATTATTTTAACTAATTTTTAAAAACAACAGAGAAAGATTTTGAAAAAATAATTTTCCAATCTTAATTTTTTTTTCTGTATCCCATTTATTTCCCAAAACTATATACACGGGAAGACAAAATCTTTTTAGACAACTATTTCTCAGCTGTTCCCTGTTTTGATATCTCTAAACTAATTTGAGCACGACTTTCAATACTAAGAAGTTATTTTCCACTGAGCTGAAATTCATTCACCTTTACTAGTGGCAGGGTGGATATCTGGAGGGGAGGAAAATCATGCTTCTAAATGGATTTTGTACTCAGGGATGAAAAATGAAGATAGCCAGTTGTCACAGTTACAGTTCAACTTTTCATTTCTCATGAGGTGACTGCTTTTGAACTTGCAGGCTAGCTTTAGGTGCTTCCATGCAGGCAGAAATTTGGGCAGTTATCTATGGGCTTTTTGCCTGATACCACTTTCATAGGAGGGATTTTATGTGCTAGTTGCTTTAGCACCAAAACTCATGTTGTTCCTTCCCCATAATTTTAGGTGTTTCATTAACTCAAGCAATTTTTTCATCTTTTACACATTTTTCCTCTTAGCTGGCCAAGTCAAGACTTCGGATCTAATCAGCGAATGTGCCTTTTCTTCATACATGCACATTACATTTTTTGTTTTTCCATTACCATGGTCTCATCTCCTGCAGAAAAGCAGCTTTTTCTTTCCGGCACTATTCCAAGGTGCTGCTGTTTGAATGGAAGGTTATTCAGGTTAACAACCACTTGTTGTTGCTATACCAACCCAGCTGATGGTGCAGCCTCCTTGCTGAGCAGCTCAGCTGGCTTGGTTCAAGTAGAAGTTTTACAAGCTAAAACACAAGCAGCTGGTTTGGTTCAAATAGAGATTTTACAAGACAATCCACAGCTCCTGAAGTTTGCATTACCACATTTGCTGAACTATGAAGCAAGTGGTTAGAAATGTGTTCAGCTGTAACTTTAAAACCGTAAGTTTTCATTTTAATAGTGTAATTTGTGTCATGATAAATAAGCTGTATTTCTGAAATCTAACAAAAAAAAATGCAAGTGTTTTGTAACCAAACTCCCTACTTTCATTGATTTTCACGACCTGTCAAGACACTGAGATTAAAATTAGAATGTATTTATCCGTAATTTGGAGAAAAGTCTGATTTCTTCTTGCAAAATTCTCTGCTCTTCCATCACCCAGGAAATTATTTGATAAACTGTCAGTAAAAGAATAAGATAGTATTTCTGAATCTCAATTAGAGCTGATTTACTTAAACAAATGCAGTATTTTTTTATTACCTTATTTCTTAATCAAATATTGGGCTTTATTACTGCTATGTAATAAAGGATGTGCAGTTCCCAATAAAAGTGTTACTCTTTGATGCAATTCATGTCATATTTGCTTAGACATTTTTGTATGTAGGATTGTTTTTTTTGATCATTCAGAGTAGTAGCTCTATAAACTCTTGTCATCACAGATACAAACATAACAATTAAAGCCTTTGTCTGAGAACACGGGAGGGCTGGTGATCAAGTCTTTTTCTTAATTCATCCATTTGTTACCAAGAAGTGTTATGCAGGTTACATGGTACTGAAAGACTATTCAGTTTCAGATGGCAAATACTACAGAAGCAGCAAAGTGGCCGTAAGACAATAGCATGTTTTGAAAGTGAACCAGAAAGTAGATTATGAGGAAGGGGAAAGATTAATATTGTGCCAGCCTTCAAAAAGGGCAAGGTGGAGGGTGTAGGCTGGTCAGCCTCGCTTCAGCCCCTGGGAGCATTTTTTCAGCAGGTCTGCCCAGAAGCCATTTCCCAGGGCTTTACCAAGGCAGCTGGCCAACCTTCTTCCCCTCCATGAGAAAGTGACTGATTCTGGGAACAAGGGGAAAACCACTCAACTTTGTTTACCTTGACTTCAGCCAGACCTTCAACACCATCTGCCACAGCATCCTTACAGACAAACTGGAGGGAGAGGGTTTGGATAGGCATACGTTAAAGCCAGTGGAAAATTGATGGGACCTGCAGGCTCAAAGCGGAGTCCATGGTTTACAGCCTGACTGTGGCTAGTGCCAAGCACCGTTGCCAAGAATCGATTCTGTATCAGATAGTGTTTAACATCTCCATTTACAACCTGATTGATGGGATACATACAGTGCACCCTCAGCAAGCTTGCAGGTGGCACTGAATTGGAGGGAGTAGTCAATACGCTGGCAGAAAGAGCTGCCTGTCAGAGGGGCTTTGACAGGCATGAGGAACAGGTTTCCTGGGAGAAACCTCAGGAAGTTTAGCAAACAAAGGGGAAGGCCAGCGCCTGGGACAAAATAATCCCATGCAACAGTAGAGGTTGGGCTCTGGCTGACTGGGGATCAGCCCTACAGAAAACAGCCTGGGATACTGGTAGATAACAAGTTAGGTGAGGTTGCAGTGTGCTCCTGCAGTGATAATATGGTTGCATTAGCAAAAGTGTATTGAGAAGTCAAGGGAAGTGATTATTCCTTCCTTTCTAGTCAGCATTTGTGAGGGTAAGTCTGACTTACTATGTCCTCTTTTGTGTCCCCTTCCTCCCCAGTACAAGAAAGAGATTGAGAAACTGGAGGAAGTCCAGCAGAAAGGGTCTAAGATGGTTAGGGTGCTGTAGCATAACATATGAGGAGAGGCTAAAGAAGGTGGCTTATTTCAGCCTGAAGAAGAGAAGACTAAAGGTAAGGGAGCATGACTGCTACCTAAGTGCAGGCTATAGAAGACTCTTATTCCAGCTTCTCTGTAAAGTTTATAGGATGACAAGCAACAGCCACAAGCTGTGTCAGGGGAAATTCTGACAGCTATAAGGAAAAAAAAAATCAAAATGGGAGTGGTTAAGCACTGGAACATGTTGCGCAAAGATGTTGTAAAATCTCCATCCTTGCAGATATCCAAAAGTTGACTGGACAAGGCCGTGAGCAACCTTATCTAACAATGAAGTTGGCCCTGCAAGTTAGGCTGGGGAGGTGGGAGTGGGTTGGATGCCAGAAGTCCCTTCTAACCTAAATTTTTCTGTGATTCTAAGCTTAAGTTATGCAGAAGGGATCTCTATTCTTTCCCAAGAAAGTAACAAATGGCTACATTTAGTCACTCTGATAAGGTCAATGAAAGCAATAAATGCCTTCTTAGAACTGCTGAAAATGGATTAAACACTGCCTTCAGCTAACCCAACATTAGAGCTACCACAATCTGACTACTCTTTGCCACTCATTGTCCAGTGACACAGTCTGGCAGTGGTGATTTATGAGATAAATGTGTCAACTGCAGGGCTGAAACTTGTTCCGTTTAGTGATACTTCCCTGAACATCTATATCATCCCTTAGGCATGCCCTACTGGCAATCCATGTACTATGCTTACAGTTAATCTGTCTCAGAGTTGAAGGGGTTCGTGCTTCTCCTACATTTTTAAAACTATGGTGCAGGCACTATTGTACTGTATTATACTATCATTTATGGATATAGGTGTTTATAAAATGTAATCTTGACCTTACTGAAACAAGTGGTTAATCCCCACTAATTGTACTAAGGAAACCCTAGTGTTTCAAGAAGATTCACTGACACATTAGCTCCAAGAGCTTGATGCTCATTTGGTGGCTATTCTACAATATGAAAACCAAGGTACCTTTGCTGATAAGAGATAAAGAACTAATCAAAATGGGGGGCTTGTATATTTCCATGTCTTATGATCCTTCTATCTTCTGAAAGTTTTAAAAATAGTTACTGATACAGAAAAGAGAGGGGAGCAGGAATAGTATCTTAGAACTGATCCTCAGGAAGGTGCTTAACAGAAAATTTGGCAAAGCATGTTGCCCTGTTGTCAAAGAATAAGGTTTCTGTGAAACTATGCAGCTTGATGCATCCCAGTGTGTTTTTATTGACACTTAAAAGAACAATTAGAGAGTCCTTGCTGGCACTGACCAGTACCAAGACATGAGGTTATACACTGATGACATAACTCTGTTATCCGAAACATTTGGTCTTGCATTAGTGCATTACTAAGCATCTTTGACTTTAATATATAGCGTGCAATCTTATTTTATCAATTTATGGATGCCAAGAAAGTTGGAAACCCACTATGCGTACTTAACCCTTTACGTGCTGAAAAGGCTGCCTTAGTGTTAAGATGCTTTCATAGAACTATTAGTAAGGCTAAGGTAATTCCCCAGTGAAAAGCAGTCAGATTCACATATTAGAAAGACAATATATGCTGCCTCTCATACCCCACTGCTAGGACTGGTAACAGTTTATGATTTCTGAGGTCAAGCACAAACGGTGAACTGAAAACAGGGTTCAGTTGTTGAGCAGTATTTGGAGTTTTCCTTAGACTATAAAATTTCAACACGCAATGATTAACTCTAAAAACATTTAGAAGACAATATGAAATCCAAGAAACAAGTACCACACAGACTGGTAGGTTTCAAGCTCATTGTCAGAAATTTAATGTGAAACAGATCATAAGAGAAAACTGAATTAAGTGATTTTAGACTTTCCTACCTTTCAAGAGTATGCAGTTCAGCTGTGATGCTAGTTCAGTATTCTCATACTATTGAATCCATTATTATTTTCTTTCCCCAGATATGCTGCATACATCCATTTAACTGCCAGGACATTCTCTGTGGGAAAAGGAAAATACTGTGAATATTTCAGAACTTATCAATACCTTTCCTTTAACAGTCCTGAGAAACAGAGCAGGTAATGGGACGTCAGATAGCTCCAGTGTGCTTATAAATGCACTGGTCCTCTTCAGACCCAGGTAAAACCACCAGTGGAGGATTATATTGAGAATGTCTATTCTCTATTTTGAGATTATCAGTGTTCAAGGACTCCAAAAAATTGTTTTGGTTTCATCATTTTTTATCTACGTACTAGTAAGGCCCAGGATACACAACGAGCCAGACTTTATGCTACAGTGGGCATTGAGGTGCTGTCTTTGGGCCAGTAATGATGAGACCAGTGATCTGAAAACAACACTGAATCCTCTAGAATATAATAAATATTAGACAACAATAAATGTTGTCATGGTTATTAATTCACACATAGAAAATGAGCATGGATGCCCTTATTCACACTGACTGGATTTATCTCAAGATCAAGATGCTTATTTTACATAGTTTTTGGTCATTTAATGTGTTTGTTTTGACTGAATGTCAAATTAGAACTAATAATTCCCTCATTGTTAACTGTGACTCATGAAATGTCTGGAGTGTTTCCAGATATTAGTTTACTGTCACATTTTATAACAAGTGATATAATTTAAAGATATATACCACACAAACCACTGTTAGAAATACTTGCAGAAATGCAGAGAAAAATGTCTTCTGAAATTACCACTGTGTTCTTCTGTAATTACAGTGAAATGTTGAGTGTTCTCTTTCCAATGCAACATTTTCATCTGTTAACCTCAGACTGTATCTTTCCTTCCATGGCAATCAGAATTAACTTCAATAAAATATCACTGTATCAACACGCCCATAATGCAAAGTCTTTCCTCTTCCAATACAAAATGCTAATTTTATGGTAAGCTGACTGTATTAGTTCTTAGGGGAAAAAAAAGTCCATCTTGATATTTAAAATGTAAGGGGAATGTCTGTGTTTGTATATCTTCATGGCTTATGAAATGTACTATATTTATCTGATATCTGTTAAAATCAGTTGAATGTTTTAGACCTCTGCAACACTGCTAACATTTTCTTTAGCAACTGTATCAGATTAATAGGCAATACAGGTTATTTGATTTAGAATGTACATTCAGGTTTTAGACTGTACCGATTAAATCCAGCATTCACATCTCTATATGTTGTGGTACATCCATATGACTCCCATTATATCATATCAACCATAAAACGAAAATTAATTTTCAAGAATATGAGATGAATGGCAGGTATTTCCTGGAATATTTTATTCAATAAAAGCTTATTCAGAAGAACACTTCTATTAATGTGTGGTTAAGAATAACTGCTGATGAATAAATTAGACATATAAGACTTCTGTGGGCATGCATGTAAGTCTCTCACTACTTACAAACGGCCTCACAAAGCTTGTATCCAACTCTGCATAACTACACACTGTAATTTCAATTTCAAACTAAAAATTTACTCCTGCATCACGGAACTGTCAATAGCTGCTAATCTTCTATTTCACAATACTGTATCACATTTAAGGAGTTTGTAGAAAGGAAAATATTAACATTTCTGACCACCATGACGCTAAAAATGCATGTGCCTGAGAGTCATGCTCTCTTTATATATGAGTAGGTCAAGCAAGTTCTTGGCAGATTTGCCACCTTAGAATTGACATCTAGTGTGGTTTTTTGAAGCTTGAAATGTATGCGCAATTATAGTTTTGTTTCACAAGCTTGCAGCAGTACTGCTTGGTCTGGATCCTGTATTAATTCTGACATTCAAGCACACCTGCCTTTGACAGCAGCAAGGGCAAAGACTGGTAAAACAAGAGAAACAAAACAGAAAGGTGTTTCTGCTTAATCCAAATATTTACAACGCTATCATTGCTGAGTTAGCAAAGTTCGAGTTATAGGTTATATTGTGTAAATTAGCAAGAAAAACCCCAATAGTTTAGGCCAATTTCTTCAAAATAGTTCTCAGTTTCAGTTCTCGGGTGTAACAATTGTGGCACATCACAAATGTCTAATAGAAAAATATATGCAGCTAATAAAAATAATATAAATAGATGAAAACAAGAAAAAATATTTTTACTTTGCACAAAATTTGCTCAATTTAGACTCCATATGGGTTAGAAACTTTCAGTTCCTTTTTCATGGAAATGGTGGAGGGAGAAGAGTCTGGAGAGAAACACCCACAATGATTTCCAGCACCGAAAATGGATGAACAAGTGATGCTTTCCCCAGCCATTTGTTCGACAGTAACGGCTGTAGCAGTTTTATGAATCAGACTCTGAAAATCTCTCTGAAAATGCATGTTAAGAAACTATGCCACTGGGGACACTGTTACTGTATCACACGTTGGAGGTCAGAAAGCTCTACTATTTAACCACAAAACTGTAGAAATGAAAGGATGTATGTCCATGCAATAGCAAGTTTCCTGATCTGTCACCAGGAGATTATTAATGCTTTAAAAAGTGTGCATAAAAAAGTTTTGAGCTTAGCATTATTTTATACATTATCTATGAAACATTTCTTGTTCCATATCTAACTTGCTCCTACACCTACAATATCATTATGCAGGAATGTCTTCACTTGAATCTTTACCAAATGATGAGACAAACCAGCTGGACTTTATTTTCATTTCCCGGGGAATTTTTCCTGGCCCAAAGCATGACTCTGTTAGGTTTTTAAGTCTATGATATAAAACTTTGACCAAAAGGCAATTAATCCCAAGCAAAAGTCCCCAACACAAATTATTTGCTATCCACCCAGTGATTGTGGCTGTATGTCACCCTGGAGCAACAGCATTTCAGCCTCAGCTACCCTTGCTGCCATGACAGCAGGCTTAGATGCTTCACCGTTACATGCACCAGTAACATGTTCATTCTCCAGGCTCAGACCTTTAATCTAAAATCGAGTCCTAAACCAGAAAGAGTTGTTTTCTTCTAGAGTCCTAGGAAAGTAACTGGGGAATGAGGATTGACAAGCAGCTTAAAGAAAATATTTGTTTACTATGGATATGCAATGGCAACTCTATTTCCAAAGCAGTGTGGAGGAGGTGCATTTCTTACTACTGCCCGTATTTTGGGACTGATTTTTTCTCAAACTGCCTACCTGCTGCTTGCAGGTGCTGAGGTCCAGCTGACAGTGCTGCAGGGATGAACCTTCTCTTAAACAGGTGCAAATCCTCCATGTAAACTCCATTGCTTTCCACAACTTGGTGCAAGGTTACCTCCAGACTTACAGCCAGACTTTTGACCCTCCCTGGGAGGGCTTCTGTAAGGACTCCTCACATACTTGCAAAATAGTGTGTGGCTTGGAAAGATATCTCTGTGTTCATTTCGTTTCACTTCCTTTACAGAGGGAGAAATGTGGGGGAACACTGGTTTAGTTTAACAGATTTCATTCTTCTTTAAGGTTTCTTTGACTGAAAATAATCAATCCTCTCTTCAGTTTTTCTCCTAGCTGCATTTATGAATCAGCACTTTTATCAGAGTTTACTATTAACCACCCCTGAGTGTGACAGTAATGAAGCAATTCACCTATCACTTTGGGATTATTTGTTGTGCTACAGCAGGAACTTGTCAGACATGAAGAGCTCTTTGTACTATTACGGCAATTCATACTGCTCTTTTGTACTCAATACTACTCCACTATCCTGAAACCAATTAAATCATGTGGTATGTTAAAAAAAGGGCATGCTTTCATTCGTATGTTCTTGAATTAGACTCACTGAAGAAATCTAAGGTAATTCTGCTGTTTGTCATTGGTTCTACATCATGTTTCATAAAAATCTCAGTATTGTTGGAGTATATCTTGGGTGTAGATCTATCACTTTTTAGTAAAGACAGGAAACAGTATTTCTAGTTTCCCCTTTACAGGCTAAATCCATCATCTGCCTCTCAGGGAAAGTGTTCTGATATGGGACCTGGAAAAGCCTTTGTGATCAAACCTCTGGAGCAGGTTCTCATTTTCAGTGTCAACTACGTGTTTGTAACAAAGATTGTTAACGAACACTGTGCTTTCCAAAACATATTGTCACCAGCCACCAGAGGCATCATGACTTTTCAATTAAAGTTCTGGTAGGCTACCTCATCCATCTAAAATACAGTGTCCTGGGACCCATTCCTATAGATTTACATAACTTTTCCATTTTTATTGTGAACAGCATATTTCTTTTATCTCTGCCCTATTAGTCTTTTTGTTTTCCTTTGAAACACAAATATGTTGCCAGTTTGATGGCTCTGCCATAGTTTTAACTGCTGTCTTTATTTTTCTCCTTCCAAAGCTGCTCATAAAAAAGTGTACTTTTACTCATCTATTATTACACTGGATTTATTGTTGATAGCAGGAATAGCAATGGCTTAAGGCAAGAATAATTCTGATGAATGCTTTTACAGACTTCAGAGCTTTGCTGCATGTGAACTCATAGATAAAGTACCTGTTTTAATCTAATTTTCAAAGTCCTTAATGATGAGACTGTCCGTGATGCGAAATTTTGCTTTCTTTCCTTACATACACAATGGAACATTTTTTTAGACCTGAAGATCTACAGATAAAGAATTCAAAAGCAGATCTTTTTACCAGAGTATGCTTTGTATTTATCTGATTCTGTTAGGTCTGATTGTGAGCTGGATGCAGGAAAAGAGAAATTGGAAATGACTGCGTAGTACCTTCCCAGGAATTGATGTAGACCTTCAACATCTAAGATGCCAGATACTGGATCATTTGTCAGAGATGGACATCTAGTTTTAAAATGACCATGAGCCAAAGCACAGGCTCACTTTACTCAGAAGCTGTGATTTTCAGAGATACTCACTGAGTATAAGCAAAAGTCTCTGGCCTTATCAGGATATGATAATTAGAAATAAAAAGAAAGTTTCCTTAATATCCATACAGATACTTTTTTTTTTCTGTTATCAACCTTTTCTCTCAAGTCTAATATGAAATGAAAGCAGAATATGGGTCCTGTCCTTCTAGTGCAGTGATCCCATTATCATTCTGTTGTGCAAGTATGGCTTTCAGCTGTGTCAGAAAACCAGAAATCCCATCTATGTTTGAATTAAACATGCCGTAACTGTCTGAGAAAAGAAAGAAAATTGGGGCATTAACATTCTAAATACTAAAACTAAAAGAAAATTAAGCCAAACTGACAAGATCAATAATATTCCCTTTTACTTGCAAAATATCTAACTCCAGAAATAACATTAGTGGTCTGTCAATGATCATAACATGTAACCTTACTAAATATGTGTTTCCAATTACATTCTCCTTCAAAATCCTGTTTGCAATTACTATCTTCCACTGTCACCTAGTGTCCAAAAAACTTTCTGCAAGTGTTTGGTGATGACACAGAAGAATGAAATACTATTTTTCCCAACTTCATTTAAAAACTTTTAATCAGAAAGTAATTCCTAAAGTTTGGATATTCAAAGTTTTCTTCTGCCTACATAGTTACTCAGCCTTGAAAAAGTCTATGCAGCTGAACATGCATGGCCAGCAACGAAATATGAAACGGAGAGGAAATACAGGGCTTTAAAAAACAATACCATTACAGAAGATAGTGGAAGGAACAGGGACTGCAGGTCCCAGTTGTGTCAGGGCTTTAAGGGAATTGTGGGCTAGAAGAAAGCACAGTCAAAATATCTCAGTACAACTGAACAGAAAAAATACATAAATATATCTAGTGAAGAAAAACATTAGAACATGTTGCTTAAAAAAACCCCAAATAAACACAACTAAAACTTTAAATTGCCAAAACAAGAACATGCATTAAATGTATTTCATACTTTCCTATGAATTGTCCCTCTTTCTCACATAAAGTAACAAGAAAGCAAACATGTCGGGTTTGAGTCATGCTCTCTAAGGCACTTGTAAGGTATGTCCATGAGCACACTATTTCAGCATGCATAGTGAAGAACAGAGCATTATTCATAGCTATTATGTTTAAGCCTTACTCTTCATAAACACCCATATTTATAATTTTGATTAGTAATATTGCACTAAGAATATCTGATCACCTTTTCAAGGAAATATTTATTAGTTTTTGAAGTGAAAGATCATATGAAACTGTCGTTCTTACTTACTTGTACTTGCCACAGCCACATGATCAAATTCAGTTTTCATTTCACAACATTCAAATACTGCACAAGATATTCTGAGAAAAGTGGGGACCATGCTCATATATCCAAAAGGAAACAGGATTAAAAATAAACATCAGTAACCTGAGATGTTTAGCCCTGCTGAAATTAGCCTCAAGGGAGCATGGCACCAGACTCTTAAAATGACAAACTTAAAGCAGGGCATTAATATCTGCCCTTGAATGTAAGGTTGCTGCCAAATGTACATTATCTGTTTACTTCATAAATGTTATTCCAAGGGTAAAAGGCAGTATAGTGAAGCTAAATAACCCCAAATGACATAAGGGCAATTTATTAACATAAAACATTATAATAAAAGGGTGATTTTAAAAAAAAATATGTAAAAAGTTTCCTTTGCAAAAAAAATACCCAACAAAAACCAAAACTGTTTATGTAGATGAATAGGGAATTCAAATATAGAAACAACCTTAATTCCACCCTCTTATGACCTATGAAAGATATGAAGATTTTAAAAGAAACTTTCAGTCTTTACAAATCAGATTCATGCCACCTTACACGGCAAAAAAAATTATCAAAATATTACAATTATTCTTTGAGTAATAATACTTAAAGAACAGGTAAATGTTGCCCTGATTTAAAGGTTTAAAAAGAACAGATCCACCTGCTCATCCTTGCAACATGGCAGCAATATTCTTACAAGGTCAGCTGAAGGAATCTTGGTGTCCATAGAATTTAAGAGTAAAAAAATAATAAACCCCTTACAAGAATTTAATTTTAAAATATTTATTTGGCAGTTAGTGCAAGAGAAAATGAACTTGCTTGATTAAGGTAGATACTGAACTTAAGTGGGTAAGGGGAATAAAGGTTTCAACCTGTTTAACAGGACTTTTCTTAACTTTTAAGTTTTCTTCCTGTATTTGCTACATACATAAATAACCAACCACGTTTAACAGTTTTTAGTGAGCCAAAGAAAGAACACACTGTCATCCTCTTTCAGCTGGCGGCTTATAGTAATGAGTGGTGATGTCTTGATTACAGAATTCTGGTTACTGTTACAATAAGATGAATAGAAGGTGATTTTTAAGTCCCAGTATATCCTCAAGAGAGGTCAATATGGCTAATGAAAGACATTTGGAACCCAATGAAATATGTGCATTATTTATTATCCTGTTTATTGGTTCACCTAGTAACTAATGAAATTTCAGGCTTGGAGTTCTGAAAGTATTTTAACTCATTTTCTGTAAAGAAAACTATTTATTCTGTAAATTTGAACTATAATTTCCTTGCATTAAAGTGTGCTGAAAGAAAATCTAATAGTAACTTTGGAACTCATTAGAAAATACCATACCAGAGATGATTGTCTCACCTAAAATGTTGTTTTAAGAAAACAAAAATTTTATTACAAAAATATTTTTTTTGTTATGTTTATCTTTGATTTTTGAACGCAGTAATTTTCAATTGGAACATAACCTCGGAAACCATTAAGCAGTTCCAACAACTTCAATCCTTTATGCAATGAAGTATATGTATCTAGTAAAATATCTAAGTATCAGTACTTAAACATTTGATGTCATGCTACATTGGACCTCTAAATTCCTGCTTGCTCTTTGTTAGAGCACTAGAAATATTCAAGGATATGTCTTTTTGCATATAATAAAAGACTTCCAGACAACTTCACAATCATTTGACTGTAAAAGAAACAGAACAAAGATAAACTTTCTTTCTGAAAACCCTCCTAACCTCACCAAAGAGTCTACATACTATATTTTGCATCAGAGTTCAGTAGAAATGCCTAATATTGGCCTTTAATGAAAAATATCAAAAGGCAAATTAATCCTTGCTAAATGAGTGCTTGGGAAAATAATTAAAAACCAATTAGAAAGGAAGAAATAAATTGCATAGGACTCACATGCACGTTGCTAGACCATTCTGTTGTTTTTAATGTATATATTCTCTTGTCTGTTCTGGGATTGCTGTCCTACTCCTAAAAAATTTCATAAAAAATAAATAATAATAAAAAACTGTTAAAAAAATTCTTAAAAAAAATCCAAAATGAAGTGCGAAAACTTATGAAACCATAGATCAAGAGCAGATTTGGATCCCAGATGTACTCCACATTGTGGATGAATAAAGAAGAAGAAAAAGTAATCCCTGTCATTAAACTCAGAGCTCCAACACTTCCTTTCAGACAGATTAAAAATGTAAAGACTAGCAATGACCTCTAGTGTTGAGTTTTAAGTACTGCAATATAGTGTTGCTAGGAATAAACCACAGCATCCATGAAACAGCCAGGTAATTCTAGACTGTATTATTCAACTATGTGGTGTAATACACAGGAAGCTCTTTTAGAGAAGAAAAAATGCTTTGTCTATTAACTGAAGCTAAAAGCAGCAGAAATACTCAGCCATTTTCCTTAAAAGCTAGTGAAAACTAGTGGAATACTGTTTGGACTGATAGCGTCTTGTTTCTGACGATACTGGGGGGGGGACGGACTTTCTGTACTCTTCTTTGCACCTGGTTCAAGAACAAGGGTTATGTATCAGATGAGATGCCACTCTGTCTGGCTTACATGCCCAAGACAGGTAGGACAGGGGGAGCAGCAGAAAGTGAATTAAATTCCAACAAGACGAGCAAATGAGAGGCCATTATATTTCAAACTATTGCTGGATATGCATCCTTTAGACCATTTGTGGAGAAAGGACAAAGCATTGCTGCTTTCTAAGATGATGTTCATGCAAGGATAAGGCTATTACTCTCCCCTACACAAGCAAATGTCCCTGTTGCATATTGGCTTTATCGGTGATGAGCATGAACGGAACAAGCCTAGATGCAAAGATGTGGTTTTAAAAAGACAGTACTAGGACCTAAATCAATTGCCCATTTAGGCTTGAGAGGAAACACAATACTTCTCTTTGGTAACACCACAGAATTCTTGGCTTAACTCTTACAGCTCAGTCCTTGCTTTTAGATTTCCTGTGCAATTATCTAAGCAGTGAGATCAATTTATTTCTTCTAAATATTAAAAAGAAGTCTACAGCTTCAGTGAAATATGAAAAATTGTCCTTAGGGACAAATTGCCACAGCAGGATGGTTAAAAAGATCATACGAAATCTGCTGTGAAACCCTCGTGTGGCTTACTTGAGGATTCAGGGGTACTTCACAAACATAGCTGAACTGAAATCACAAAATGATCTTCCTTGGTTTTTCCGGAGCTTGCTCTGGTCACCCAGCACCGAAGAGAGTAACATTTCTGTACCTAATTCTACTTTAGGATCTGGCTTGCTCTCACTTGCTCCTCACTTTTTTCCTTCTTAATATTTCTTTCTTTTTTTTCTTCCTAACAACATTAGGCACACTGCTGAGCTATTCCTCACAGCTGTACGAGTTTTCATGTGCTATTTCGCTCTCTGATTTTCTTCAAATGCCTCCATTTTATTCCTACTTCCTGCATCAATGTGGGTATGTTTTTTTCAGAGTACACCTGTGTAACACTCTAGCCAACCTTTATCTGCAATTTGAGATTATTTTTATCATAGACTTTCAGAAATGTAACCCTGTAATTAGAGAGAAAGTTACCATAAAACATCTCGTCAAAGGTTTGACTCTGCTAGCCCTAAATTGGTTGCAGCATTGCTGGTGCCAATAGCTACAGCAACACAGAGCTCAGGCTGGGTTAGCTGATCGTGAATTTCCCCTTCGCTGGTTTTGCAGCCTGGGCTGAGCCATATGATGTTTCAGCTGTGCTGTCACTGATGAAAAGAGACAGTTGGGTAAAGCAAGTTCCACTCCGCTTCTACCATCTTAAATACCACATAGAGCATTAGCACTGTGTGTCAATTCTAAGATGAGCTGCCTGCAGTGAAATCACAAACACCCTGATTCATGCTAGAATGTACCTCACAAAATATTAAGCAGCACAATGATCTTAGGGGTGTGTGGAAAACAAAGTCTTTTTGAGATAGTAGTATTTCTGAATTAAAGATAATTGCGGGAAATGCTTGAATTTCTATATGGCTCTGGAGAGCATAATGCAAACCAAAGTTTAAGCAGGCTCAGATTTTAAGAAGCATTTGAGACAGACCAGGGGTTTCTCTTCTTCTGCATCCTAAGCAAACTCCGAAGTTGAGTTAGTGCTTAGAGAAATATTAAACAAAATTCTTTATGACAGTTTCTCCAGCTCTGTCTTTCACAAATAACCTGTTATAACTAAGCTGGAAAACCAATTCCTCCTGCAGCTAAATCTAGATTAACTAATTCTTCAGCTGGGATTTGTGACTGTTTAGTGACCACCAATACTTTTTGTCTCACATTCAGAACAGGTATATTTTGTTCAGATTAGAGGACATATGTAAACTTGGCAATTCCTTTTGCCTAATTTTCCAGATGTAAAGGTAATGAGCAAAACTGATCTGAAAAGACACATACAAAGAAAAATGTGGATGAAAATTGAGTATTCTTTCAAAGGATTTAATAAGCAGACAAAAAGCCCCAACTCTGTGATCTAGAGAGAGCTACTGCTAAGAGCCTATCCAGATTCACCAGTTACATAAAAGACATAGTTCGAAATTAAACAACAGCAGCAACATCAAAACTAATCAGTATTATGTAACACACCAGAGGAAAAGAGAAATGGATAGGAGCAATGTGAACTGGAAGCTATGAGACACTGAAAAGCTAAAGTCCATAGCCAGTCAAGGCAGGGGTCTGTTGCTCTTTTGTTCCCAAAGTCCTACAACTAAACACTGAGCCTATAACAAGGTACTGAAAATGTTAATGACATGAAAATTGTCTACAGCTAATTAAGAAAGTTACTAGACACTCACAGAATTTAAGTACATCTGGGTAACTTGGGGTTGTACACTGTGGTCCACTTAAGTTAGTATTAATAAAAATGTGAAAATCAGGGAAACTTCAGAAGACTGAAAGAGTACTAATGTAGAACAATGTTCAAAAAGGGCAAATAGATAAAACTGCTTAACCTATAGTTTGATGTAACGCCTATATCACACTTTTTCTTTATGATGCCAACAGTTCAATTCAGTTAGTACAGCTAAAAGAATTAAGAACACAGTTAATGTTGCTCAGGAAGGTTCTGTGAAAATGGATCCAAACCAGTAAACTTTAACTGACTAGGATTATGTATCTGAGGTAAAAACATACATACTGATTACTGAAGTTAATTTCTTCACTCTTAAATCAGGAACAATGCAAAACTTTATGCACAAATCTGATTTTGTATGGACAGTGTAAAAAATAAAGAAAAGCAAAACCCCAAACCAGTCTTCAAGGAAAGAATCTTCTTCCCAACTGGGGGGGGGGGGGGGGGGGGGAGCACTACAGTTTTGACATATTTTTCTTTCTTTCCTGTGCCCAAATAATTATGCAGGTATTGATCTCTATTATCTCTAACTTGCTTGTTTCAGTAGAAGAGAGTAATTTGTAATTAGTAGAAATTTTTACGTGTGAGTTTCCATTTTGGTATCCTTCATACATTGGAGTATAAATATAATAAATGCAATTATTTTAGAAATGCATTTTAGAAAGACATTAATTTAAAAGCTTTTTATATTCTTAAATTCAAAATAGCCTACCATAATCTCCATCTCTCTAAACAACTCCCTGTCCACACTGATTTAAAGAATCTAGACATGCTTTTACACTGCATAGGGAACATAGATGATGCAATCGAACCAGCAGTCATCCGAGGCTCAAGTGCAGAGCAAATTCCAAAGCTGCAAAGCCCTGAAAGAGGATTCTACCAGCACCCACGCCTGATCTCATCAACGAATATAAAAAAGCTCCTAAGAATGAGTAATGAATGAAAGTGCACTCAGAATAGTCAGATCTCTCTTTTTTTTTAAATGATTTAAAACCTAGTTTAAATTAGTCTACTCCTACAGTATCTTTTAGAATAAAGTAACTAGGTACTTAGGAATGTTTGATAGGTGTAGTCTCTTCTGGAGACGCAGAGTCATCATTTCAGTTTACTTAGTTCATCATTTCAGTTTATTCTGTTAATTGAGGTCAATGACTAATTCTTTGAATTGAGACTCTGGGAGCTGGAAAAAAATGATGGTTTTGTTTCTATTCCATTCAGGAATAAAAATGAAACAAAAAGGGCTGAATGCTGTAAGTTACTAGAACAAAGGACAAAAAGTTAATTCAATATGTTAATAGATATTTTAATTTAACAATTCATCTTCATGTAAGCACAACGTGGGGTTTCTATATTTGGTTTAAGGGTCTTAGCAGTTTATTTATTATTTATTTATTTATTTGTTATAATTAATAAAATATATTAAATGAAAAGTTTCTGCATTTTGAATTTCCAGATTGGGTTGATAGAAATCTTGGGGAGGAGAGAGGAATTTATATGCTTATTTAAAAAGGCAATTAGTCCTTATTAACAAAATGTAAAAAACCCCAAGTGTCTAAATTAGTGACTTGGATTAAATATAATCATCCTTTTCTAGCCTTTAAAAAAATAGACTGCACATTAAAATCTAAATATAGAAGGAGTGGACATAGTCTAGAAGCACCTGAGTCTGTCTCACTGGAGTGCCTGATGAGGTACATTTCTAGGCCGGCTGCTGTGATGTTGGCTGGCTTGTGGCCTGGGGTTTCAGCTGGAGACGCACAAAATCCCTGTTCCTGGAACAATACTGGCATTTGCATCTGGCTTCCCATGCTGTTCCAGAGGTTGTAGTGAGAGGCAAAGTTCACTGCCGGAAGGAAGCCTACACCCTTTGGTTTATAAATTCTGCCTTACGGTTACTGAACTAGGAGAGTGACTGATGCAAATCATGAAAGGATTAGAGTATGTTATCTGCGAACATTAACACCGTTAGATATTTAGAATGTTATTTTGAAAATGGGAACAGTGTATCCTGTGATATAACTGTAAAAAAAATAAATCAGGTTGCTAGCAATGCAGGCCAAATTAATTCCTGGTATAACTTCTTCAACCAAAATATCTGCTTATGTAATTATTTTTATTGTTAGCAGGAATTAGACTATGAATGTGTACGTGAACATGACTTAAGTGCTTTAATATAAAAAACCAAAGCTGCTAAGCTGCTACACAGTAAAAAATGGGAACTCTGTTCTCAGTAACAGTAAATATTCAGTAATGCTGATACAGAATACCTTTCTATAAATGCAATGTTACTGTTGTTCCGTGTAGTCTTCAGTGTATTACTTGTTTGGCCTTGTTGCATTCAGTATCATCTGTGCATTGTGGAGAGGTGGTGGTGTGGGAAGGTCCAGTTGCTACATTATACAAATGGGGTCTCTGAAATCAAAATGTGCAGCAGGGGATTTTTATAGGATTATTCAGCCTGCCTGTTTTCCCTTGAGAGCTTTTGTCCTTAACCACTTCTGAGGGTATGTCCATTCTGACTGTTTTATCTGATGTTCTTTGAATATTTCTGCCGAGGACCAAGAACTGATCTCATGACCTAAATGTTAAATTGAAGCTAACTATCCCCTTCCTGCAAGGACCTCTGGCAATAAACAAGAAAAATCACTTACGAATTCAAAACCTGTGTAGTCAGAATTACTGAAACATATTGGGAAGCCACACAATGTTAAAATCACTGGTTAGGAATGATCCATAAAGGGGTCAGAGGGAGTGGCATGCTTTCAAAAATGGCATCAGCTGCTCCTGAGTCACTGACCATTCAAAACTAAATTACTGAAAGCTTATGGACCAGTCAGTGCTCTGGAAAAGAAGCAAGAGATGAGATAGTACTTGGTGTTTGCCTGTCCCAGGCTACATTAAAGGATAATTGAAGTTCTTGAAGTATCTCTCCCTAACATGCAAAAGAACATGTGTTGTTGGAGACTGGTGTTTACTTTGTACATTCCAGTTCAGAACAGAATAAATACTTTGTGCTTTAAAAAATTACTATTCTTTAAAATGATTAAATTGTTTAGTTGTAGGAAAACTTAAATTGAAAATGAATACCTGTTCAAAATTATTTTACAAGATGCCACAAAGCCTCAACAGAGGAGGAAGGAATGTGGATTTAAAACATCAGCCTGGCTTAGCAGGGAAGTGAATGCAGCTATTTCCAATACTAAAAGAAAAAAAAAAGGGAGGGGAAAAAAAAGGCAAGAAGGGAAGTTGGTGAAGATAGCAACTGTAAGGAAAGCAGAAGTACACAGGGAGAATTTATGGCAAGTAGAACTAAAGAAAATAGGAAGATATGGTTTTTCAAGTATATTTGGAACTAAATAAATACTGACAGCATTGGTCCATACTGTCATGGCAGATTACAATTGTACAGAAAGATTGATATGCTACTTCTCTGTTTGATAACGAAATAATTTTTCTGACCTGGTGTTATCAATTTTAGAGGGGTGCTTGGCGTATTAGAGTATTACAGATGAACTATGGGAATAAACTTCTGAGAGCAGAACTCAAGAGGCTTAGTTTATTTGGTGCCATGGAGAAAACTAAGAGGTGTTAAGGAACCACATGTGAACAGACATCTCCAGAGAGAAACACATAACAAATTAAATGGTTGACAGTGAAACTGCCCAGTTGAGGTAATGGTATGATACTAATTAGCCACTGTAATCCTTGAAAGTTTAGATTCACACTCAATGTTTTTCCTAAAACACACTGTAAATCAAACACGATTTTTCACACCCTTGTCCCATTTGTTTTCGGAAGAAAGTGGAGTGCTCAGACTAACTCCCTTCTCCTAATTTTCTTTTGGAATTGGTAATTTGTGGGTTTGGTTTTTTTTTTTCTCTAAATAATTCTCTCTCAAAAAGCATTCTTGACTTGAAGAAATCCACCACCCCCAGAGTTTGTAGCAGCTAATCAGCCATACTTCCCATTTTTTATATGCATAATTTTGTTTTACAATTTGAATTTTTAGTTATAAATCACATTTACAGTATCCAGTTTAATATACAAAATCTATTGAGAAGTGTGTATTTAAATTAAAAGAAGCAGAGTCATTGCATAAGCTAAAAGGGGTCATGAATGCAACAGCTAAGGCAGAATGGACTACCATGTTCAGGCATTAGGCTGCATATAATTTGACAAAAATTTGGGGAATGAATACTCATAACAGATAAATCAATTTTGAGATTGCCTATAAGAAGGAGATGGTAATCTGTAACAGAAATAGGTTTACCTATTAATAGGTTTATTTCATATTGGGTTCTGTATGTACACGGTGTTTTAACTTTGCTTATAAATCTACTTCCAGTAATGGCAGTTGTCACAGCCCTGGAAGCACTAACAGGCTCTGCAACCCTTTCTGCCTTTCTAAGGGGCCTGGCTGCCCCTGCTCAAGGCCAGCTCTGACACAGTGTGGCCATGGGACCTGGTCAGGCTGATGTCAGAGCGCTGTGTGGAGGCTGCTTCCCCTTTGCTCAGGAGCTGCATTCAAGCTTTAGCCCTTGGCCTTGGCCCTTTCTTGAGCTAGGTTGCAGCTGTGACCCCACTGATACTGCTGCACTGTGCTGGCTCTACCCCAGACCTGCCTCCTCACCACGGACATATCCGCCAGTCACTGAACTGATGGCTGAACTGGGTTTTTGTTACCAGACCTCACTCCGGTATTGTGGGACTGTGCCCCTTATCCATGACAGTGCCCCTGCCTGCCTTGGTGCCAGCCTTGGCTTCCCTTGCAGAGCAGCCTGTTCTTTTTGCTCCCTGATTACAGCTGCATAAACATGTATTTTAAAAGAGACCCATTCTTTGGTATACCAAATTTAGCACCCAAAATTAAAAGCACACAGTGAAAAACTCTTTCAACCTTCCTGTCTATTTTACAGAAAGTGAAAAAAATATACAGGTGAATCCTAAACAGTATGTTGAAAGAATAATAACCTAAATTTGGTACAGCACTTTGAAAATGTGAAGAATTATCAGCAACCCTCATTTAACCCTTTCTTTTCATATATCCTGGAGCAAAATAATCTTCATAAAATACTGCTTTTTTCAGGATATAAGTGCTAGATACAATTTTAAACTTTTTTGTTCAGACAGGCTCATGAAAAAACCCTGTAATTAGTTGCCTGGCATGAAGTGGCTCTGGATCACTTTGAGGGGAAGCAACATAATGAAATGTTACAAGAAAAAGCCAGACCAACCTGCTCTGCTAGCAGCGCTTTGCTTACTGCCCAGTTCCTGCTTCAGTCCCGCCTGAGCTGCCTCTCGAATCAACAGTTGTCCCACACGTGCTGTAAAAAACTGAACAATGCTTAAGTGCCTGGAGCCTTATTGTATGCAATTGCGGAGAGCTTGAGTGGCAGAGGTGCTTTGTCAGAAAACTACAAACCCTGTTGGTGCTGCAGCTTCAGCGTTTAAATAGTTACTGCTGCCTCTCTTGCTGATCTCTCAGCTCCTCAAACTGCAAGAGGTCACTCTCGGTAGTATCTCCTCAAGACAAGTTTAATGAGGCTTACTGGTGCTTTAGGCTTACTAAACCTCAAAGTTGTTTTTCACCTCTGGCTTACCTCCCTGTTTCTAGCATGTACGGCACTTGTTTTGTGAAGTTCTAGCTGGATGTCCTTCCCTTCACACTAAAGTGTAGTCCTTCATCACATTGAAAGAATTTACAAAGGAGAAAACCATTTTAGGAGATGCAAAAAGCAGTTGTTGATAGCTGTACAACTAAAACAACACTTAACTTTGACATAATCAGTGTTATATTACAAAAAGCTGCCTTGAATTGCTTTGTTAGAAACTTGTGTTGTATTTCCCATTATGTCTGTTCATCAGCGTACTGATGTCTTCTCAGCTCCATTCACTGTTGTAGTCTAAAGTGCCAAAGATGTCTTTCAGAATGTGGATAATAGGACGTCTCCCAACAAGCTGCAAGAACTGGAGAGCACTTGTTTAGCAGGTGCCACAAGGTGGCAACTGGGGGCAGTGAAGCCTTGTTGACTTTCAACAGCCCATGGCAGTGGCGTTTTCCAAGAACAAATACCTGTCTATACAGGCTGTGACTGTTCACCATTGTCTTTAACATGACAGACAGACAGGAAGCTCTTCAACCTGGCAGTAGTAGCTACTAAGTTTTTATTGTGAAAACCATAACCTTGGTCCAGCTTGTGAAAAGTAGTAGATTTATAAGTTAATGAACTACAAGTAAAAAATAAAATTAGGTAAAGGGCTGTGCGTATTGAGGTTTGAAGAGGCCCAAGGGGAAACTTTAGGTAAGAGGAAGAAAATGCTTTATATAATGAACCTAGCTATTTTACTGAATGCATCTGTCCTGCAGGCTGAAAATGAGATGCTTGCACCTTCTTTTGCATTCCTCTTCTGATGCGCTTGCTGCATATTCTGGCCGCAATACTGTGCTTTGAATTTCTTATATTCCATGACTTGCTGCCTAGGGTGTATATTACAGAAGCAGGAGAGGTCATGGTGAGGCAGCAGAGAAGGTATGATCCAGCTGTACGCTGTGCTCAAAGGATCTTTGCTGGAGGATGTCCTAACTCCAGCATCGTGACCCCCACCTGCAGTTGCGAGTGAAACAAGATGCTTCCTTGCACCCCTCTCTAATCCGCTCTTCTCTGATTTAGGTGGCTATGTCCTCACCTCAAATAAAGGTTCAGTGGGCTAAGCCTCTAAAGAAACTTAAAAAAACCAAGAAACCTGAAAGTAACGTGTGCAACGTTCACTTTCCTTTTCTCAGGAATAAGAGGCCCACCCGCCAGCTTATGATCTGCTTTGTGGCAAGAGCTCTGTGAGTCCCCCCAGGTGCCCCAGTCTTTCCCGGTGGCCCTTGCAGGGAGGCAGCGAGAGGAGCCCGGCCTGGGCGGTGCGCACACCCGGCGCCTCCCTCTCCTGCCGGGGGAGAAATTAATTTCACGTTTGTTAGATGCGGAGGCAGCAGCCCGCCTCCTTACCCGCGTTGGGGTAAGGCCTAGGCAGCCTAGTGGCCCCGCGCCGGGGAGGCCTCGGATCGGCATCCCCAGGGGCCGAGCCGGTTAACAGCCGCCGGTTAACGGCCGCCGGTCACCACCACCACCGCCGCCCGCCTCGCGCCTCAACGGCGCGCGGGGTCTCCCGGGGTGAGCGCGAGGGCGCGACTTCCGCCTCCCCCGGACCCGCGCGCCGCCGCCGCTTCCGCCCCGCGGTTCCTCCTCCGGGCCGCCCTCTCCCGGCATGCACTGGTGCCGGAAGCGGCTGACGACAATAACAAACATCGGCGGCGGCGGCGGCTGCGCCAGGACTCACCGTCCCCGCGCTCCTCAGTCTGCCCGCTGGCCCCGCGCCGCCTTCCCCGTCCGCCAGCCCCCTGCCTCTCCCCGCTCCCGCCCAGGCGCGGTGACTGTTGAGGCGGTGAGTGCCCCTGCGAAGCCGCTGGGCCCGGCCGCGCGGGGCGGGGGGGGCGCGCCGCCGCCGCAGGATGCGCGGCGCTGCCGCGGGACCCTCGGGTGAGTGGCACTGGGTGAGGCGCGGGCTCCCCCTGTCTCCCCGCTCCTCGTCTCGGCCCCTCCTACGCGGGCGGAGGGCGGGGACCCCCGCTGGCGGGGTCTCCGTTACCGGGCGGGCGGCCTTGGCACGGGGTGGCGGTCCCGGCTCTGGACGCAGGGCTGCAGCCGTGGGGCGGGCGACAAAGAGCTGGGAGGCGGGGGGTGGGGCGGGGGGAGGGGACGGGACGGGACGGGGAGGACCGGGATCCCGCTGCTGGCTCCGGTGTCGGGGTGACCCCCGCGCAGCCTGGGGAGCGGGGGGCGGTGGCTCCCAGCGGGGCGCGGCGGCGGCGGTGCAGCGCCGGGCGGGCCGGGGTGCTCCCTCCCTGCCCAGGGCTCCGCTGCCAGGGCGAGGGATCCGCGGTGAAGTTAGTACAAGGAATGACTCAGCCTGGCTGTGCCTCCGTGCTCGCCGTCGGCAGCGGTCGGACGAGCGCCGTGAAGAAGCGCTGTGTTTACACACGTTGTTCTGACTTTCCCTCGGTTGTTTACTTGTTTCCGCTCCCGAGGAGGCGTATGTCGTGTGCTGAATTTTCCCGTCGGTTTCTCCTTACTGCTTTCTAGTAGACTTTCAGGCTGTTTTGTTGATCCGTGCTGCCGTTTCCTTCTCAGTGCTCCCCAAAGTTCTGGCTGACAGCGATTCAGAGGTAGAAATGCTAATACGAATACTGGGAAAATTAAATGAACTGATATTTGTAACATTCATATTTCTTACTTAACTTCGTCTAGGGATGAAAAAAGAAAAAAATCATCCCTGAACCTGAGATACTTGGAACCAACCCAGAAATGTTCGTTTAGTCCTCTTACGAACCTGAGATACTTGGAACCAACCCAGAAATGTTAGTTTAGTTCTCTTATAGCCATAGCTTTTTTTTGAATTGTGTTACTTGTTTTTTGTCTGTAGTAATTGAGTGGTATGTTCTGTCCGTGAGCCATTCCCCATGGTTTGTATTTAAAGCTTTCACCTTTATTTCTTCATGGAAAAGAATGCAGAGGTAGAATATTTTTTTTCTGCTACTCACATAAATGTGAGTTAGAAGTAGTTCATGCCATTGGCTTTATGGAAGAACTTACAATTCTGAAGTTGTTAGTTGACTGCATGGTAAAAGATACCTCAGTGGTGCTGGAGAGGTAAGGAGGATGGAAAAAATGCTTCCTTACAGTTGGAGTTCATACAGCTGGGAAGTACTGTGAGGAATACGAGACACTACAAATACTTCATAACACTGAAGAAAATTTCTGTGCTATTATGGTATATTTACGTTATGAACTTTAAGAATGTTTAATATCTAGTATCTTGGGAAGTTTTTAGAAGATGAAGCACACGAAGAAAGGACTTTACTGTTATCTAGTGTTTTAACATAAACTTTAGTGCCAAGAAGCAAATACTAGCAAGAAAGAAATTATACGGTTAAACATCATTAAGTTTAGCTTAAATGAAGTGTGCAGAGGATATATTTGTACTTATTCTAAATGCTGTCTGGAACTCAAAATAGTTTTATTTTATTATGTTGGGAGTAGTAAAGAAAACAACTTACTGAAGAGTGTGAGGTAAGAGACTTCGGCTGTGCCAGTTACAGAGCTGGAAATACAAACTGGATCTTCTGGAATAATGAATCAATGTAAGATACACCTAATTGCACTTTGGAAGTATATTATTGTTGTACACTTTGTACAAGTAGCTGTGTGTTTTGTAGATTTAAAAAAAAAGCAAACCTATCTTACACTGTATTGTGCTGATCTAGCCTTGTGCTCAGCACAGATTTGGGTTAGTAGTCCCTGAGATCATATTCGAGGGGCTGGCTCTCTCCCCATGTCATGTTACCATATTTATAATTAGAAGCGTGTGCAGCAGTCTTGCACTCTGACTGGAGAAGAGGGTAAGGGTTATTTTGAGGTCTTTTGTGGTGTCTGTTTAAAACATTGTTTGTCCCTTGCATGTTGTCTGAACACAGCTAAGGTTATGTAGTCTTGCAAAAATTCAGGTGGAAAATATAATTTCTAAACTATTAGTGTGTTTCTTAGCATTTCAGTTTTTCTGGTCAAGTAGGGTGTGAGTGTATGTGGGTGGGTGGGAGTCACAAATGTCAATTTGTTCTTTTTGATAAGAGAGTGGCAGTTACAGTAGGATCGCTTGAAAGAATTTTTCTGTATGTTATCCTGTAGGATAGGTTGTTATCAGTGTGTTAAGTCTTTAGTTGGTTTTAAGCTAGCAGTTAGTTTCTGTGGAAGACTGGCTTACAGTGGTGTGAGGGTCTTGAGACTTTTATTGCACAGGTTGGGCTAATTCACATACTGTGGTAAAGTGAAGCAAGTCAAAATGAAAAACTATAGCGTGCATACCTGGCTGTCACACGAGCTACTTCAGAGTCATTTGGACAGTGTCCAAGCAGTCATGTGTCTCCTTTTGCATATGCATATTGCTCAAGAAAGTTGAGCTGCTGATTTTGGTCCACAGCTCAATGATATTACATGAGGAGTTTCTCAAGAGGAAAAAAAAAAAAAAGATTAATATCCTGCTACTTTCAAGGACCTTACTAATAGTTAGCATTCTGATGCAAAGTTGATGATCAGTATTATGGAGTAGCAAACATTTGATTACAAAATGTCAACTTACATAATAATATTGTATTATACTGCAGGACCTGATTAAATGCGCTGATACCATCAGGCAAAAAAGTATCACTAATATGTAAATTACTAATCTAATTGCTAGAATTACAAAGTGTCTATTTTGTAGCTGATTTTTCAGTGTACAAGTTGAAAGATCCTTACATGAATTCTTTGTTGTAAAAGACTACAGCGTGATTATTGGTGATAGAGAAATTGCTCACAATGATTTTTGTGAGCTAATTAGGATTCTGTGGTTATTGTGAAAGTCACTTGTCTGCTTATGAGTTAATTCATATTGCAGAGTCACTTTTAGTTTAGTTTTGAGTTCAGTTGAAAGAGAAGTTGTAAGACATCGTAGCCATGTATCAGCTATTTCTAGCCCCATTCATAAGCAGGGTTGGAAGTGGATATAATTTGTGTTTTGCTAATGGGATTTGAGCATAACTAAATTGCTAATAATACATAAATAATATCTAAATCTAAATTGTTGGCATTCGTAGATAGAAATATCAAAACAAATTTATTGATACAAAATGTTCATTCAGAGATTTAGATGGAGCTGGCTACTGTTGGCTGGTCAGGAGAACCACCTGGGGTGTCAGGGCAATTCTTGTTTGTCTTCTGTCCATCTTCAGGTGTGTATTTTCCATTTGTTGTTCAGGTTTGCAGTCCATGGTTCCAGTAGGGTTCTGAGCTCAAACTACCAGCTCAAGCAACAGCTAGCTTAGCTTTTTATGTGCATCCAAGATGTTGACAGTTTCTTTTGGGAACAGATTTTGCAGCTGGGCCTGCTGCCTTTATCACATCAAGGTGAAATTATTGCAGTGTGCTATATATAAATCTCTAGTAGTTTGTGCATCTAGAAAATTAGCTGTTGTAGAATATGGTAGCCTGCTTTCTATGTGAAATGACTTGTTTAAGTGTTATATGAATTTCTGTTTGACCTGTACTGATTACCTGTTGATTGAAAGGAAAATGTAAAACTGCTTTGTTGACTAGTTGGGTTCCAAATGTCCTGTATCTGTCTTGCTGTGTAATGCCATAGGTCCAGTAAGCAGACTGATGTGCGAATATTTGAGAGCAGCTCTGCTTAAGACATGTTCTAATGGGTCTCTGACTTAAGAAATTTTCAGAACTTTTATTTTCTTGTTATGAAATAGCTCATACTTTCTTACTAAGACTTATTTTTGAAACAGTATGTTTGCTTTTTCAGGAGAGTAGGGAAGGTTTGGTGGTGGGGAAATAGTGTGTTCAGTATTTCAATTGCCTGTTTTTTTTATTTGGAGGGATTAGGTGAAACTAATGTCTGTATGATTGAAACACAATATATCAATCTTCATTATTATTCTTAAAGGTGTGCTTGAAAAGCTAGTATGCTGGTTTTGGTTTGAACAGATTGAAAGCAATGTGTGTGTTAGAGGTAGAAAGTAGCACTGAAGAACTAATTAAAGGGGAAAGTTTTACTTCTGTCATGGATTCAAAAATCAGACCACTCTTAGCAAAGCTAAAATGTAAATTCTCTTAAGAATGGCACTTTGAGATCCGATTTCTATCAACATTTGAGGCAGCTGCTCCTAAATTCCCAAATTTTATTTTGATTTAGTGCTCAGGATCTCTTTTGTGATTGACTTACCTGCCACTTTTTGTATAATTGAGTATGTTCAGGCTACATTTTGTAAAATAGGCTCTTTTGTCTATTACATATATTGCAGATATGGCTGCAGCAATTTTTGCTCTTTATCATTTGAATGATGGTGTTTTCCTGATATTGCAGGGACTCTAAGTGTCAGTGGTTTATCTCAAATTTTATTTTGGGTTTGTTGATGCCAAGTAGCTGTGCTGGTATGTCAAAAGTGTGGCTATTTGATCCTTATTTAGTGTGGTTGTGCCTAGGGTAGACAGTTCATACTGACAAACTGGTGCTTTTATTTATACAGTTTTTCTTCCATCCTCCAGAGTGTGTATTTTTAATAAATTCAGATGAAGTGGAGATTCTTATGTAAGAATATATTGTGTAACTGGACTACTAGCTCTCTTCTAATATATTATGCTTATGCTATATTGGAAGTATTCTGCTAGTAAACTCAAGATGACTTATTTGTCTATTATAATTAAAAATATTTTTTTACAAATACTTGTGGTATTCTTTACAAATACTGATTGAAAGAGACTTGATTCAAACAGAGTGAACGCTTCTTTAAACAAAAATGAAAGTATGACTCAATTCTCAATTCTGTCTGAACGAAAAGAGGGGGTGTAATGTGTAAACTTATGTTATGTGAAAGACTCAGAGATAACATACATATAAATTTCAAAAAGCAAATGTAATATAACAACAATTTCACATGCATGTTATGGCTGCAGACAACACAACCAGTACCTCAACGGCACTGTATCTCAATGGTTGTGGGTGGTTTGGTTTTTTTTTTGGGTTTGTTTTTTTTGTGAAGTTGTGTAGTTCTTAAGTTGTCAATATTCCCTAAAGGGATTTACTAGTGCACTTTGTTAACTGTTTTAAACTACTAAAGATTTGTCCCAGAGAGGTAAAGAAGTGCAGTTGAAAATTACTAAACACCCTTTTGAGATAAGATAAAATTTAATATTCTTCAAACCCATCCTGCAGCTTTTCTCATTTCTCAATACATTGCCGTTATGTTCTTTCAGATTGATGCCAGTAGAGATCTGAAGGTGATTTGTGACTATGTAACATGCAAATAGAGTAGTAAGCTGATTTGCCAAAAATCTAGATGTGATTTTTGAGTATGTATTCATAGGGAGGGTGGGGTTATGATGACTCTGCATGTCACTGGTGGTCCTTTACTTGTCTATTTCAAATATCACTGAAGGAAAAAAAGGTGATAAATAGGAGGAGGTTCATAGGTGACACGTGAATTATAAGGAACAGCAAAATGAGAAATTAGAGAAATTCTGTCTTTAGAGTGTGAAAGTTCAAATGCTAAATTTATAAACATCCATATGAGTAAAAAATTTGAAACAAGTTTGGAAGATGGTAATCATTTGAACATTTTACCAGGATGGTGGTGGATTTCCTTATTACTGGAAAACTTTAATGTTATTCTAAAATATGATTGCTTATGAATAGAAATTAATTAAGGAAGAACCTGTGACTTTTATGTAAGCAATCAGACTAAATCACAAGGATCTTTCTTTGTTGTACATTTCATTACTGCCAATCTTTTACCTTGTTTTTTATCTGTAGTGTTTTCATTCCTGTGAAATAAATGCCATTTAATCAGTCTTACTTTCTGTGCTTTCATCCTTTAGTTACCTTGTACTATCCCCATAAAAGAGAAAAAAACAACTTGCAGCATTGCGATGGTATAATGGAGGGGGGAGGTCAGGAGAAGTGGCCTCATAGTCTATATTTTGAGAAACTCTGGTCCTCAGTTGCATCTGTAGTAATTGCCTATTTTTGAGTTATCTTAGCCTTCTCTTTAAGAGGATACTGGCTTTTTTTAATAGGTTACCATTTATGAGGAATTATGTATTAATAACTGATGTCATGGGCAGTTAGGAATGTGAATGATGCCTTCTGGAAATTCTCACTTGTTTTCGTGGATGATGGTGCTGATCTTTGGCACCCCCTGTATTCATCAGCCTCTTTCCAGCCTTAGTTGTAGTGTAACAGTTTGTGGGGCTACGTAGTGAATTGGATCATGGAACTAATTTGAGCTAGCAGTAACCTGGGGAAGTATGCTGTTTCTAACTTGTTACAGCAAAGTAATGCAGTTTACTCCGTAGAAGTATTGAAAGTTGCACCACTGAATGTTGGTGCAGGGAGAGGAGCAGAACAACAACTGGCTGAGGAAAGGGATTTTTAAGTCGGTGCTCTTACTGTAACCAGTGTTTATATGATTGTGGTCTTGGTTAACCAGAGAGAGAGTGAAAGAAGCATTGGTGCCGACTTGTCTGAGTTTGATGTAAGCAATAAAGGAATTTTTGTTGACTGTTTCTTGCAGAATTGTTTGCAAGCACTGTAAGATTTTATATGTTAATTATTTTTAAAAAGGATATGTCTACAGGGAGAATCTTCTCACCAGTATGGAGTCAGTCAGTAAACTGAATAAAACCACCTGAAGCTCCACATACCCAAGAGCACCATTCTTTGCAAAGTGAATGTATTAATCTCTGTAATTGGAGGGAGGCTTTTAGTCTACATATGTTTTTGAAATTGCAAAATTATACATTAAAAAGAAAAGCTGACAAAACCTTCAGTTAACTTTGTTAAAGACCAAGTTGCAGACAGCTGTGGAAAGACTGTTTCCATCAATTAAAAAGGAAAGAAAGAAAAAAGGGTACTTCTACAGGCTGTGAGCTGTTTGCTAGCAATAAGAATGTCAGAAACCCTTGGTTTGTTTTCTGACTTGTACCTGTTAACTGAGGCACAGAAATTTCACTTTCGGTCAGGTAAGAGATGAGGGGTTTTGAAAAATGTGGTAAAGTTTTTCTTACTGTTGGAGGAGAAAAGCTTTTGTCTGATCCATTATGTGGATTGTGTTTTGGCAGCTCCTCAAATCAGTGAGAAGAGCAGTGTAAATATATGCTAACCCTCAGATTTGAAATATATGTATGGAATCATGACACTGCATAATAATGTGCTTGTTGCCTCTTAAACACGTTTGAAACTATTGCTTTCCTAGAATTCATTATGTAAGTTGTGTCTGAACTTGTAAGAAGCTGCACTGTTTTGGGCGACACCAATTTCAAAGCTACTCTTTAATGCACAGTGTTTTCTTACCTGCCCAGATGCAGTTGCTTTTGATCTCCTTGCTGTTCCACCACTGATGTTGTTGAGCATCTGTGAAGGTATTGCTGCACCTACTTTGCTGAATGAGGAGCTTCCATGTAATTCAGAGTTGCAGGAGCAACTCTGAATATGGTGGTCATATATAACTCTTAAGTTGGTGTTGTGTAAAATGATTCATTTTAAAGAGGGGGAGGGGAAGCCACTTATACTATGCATTACTGTATACTGAATTACTGAGTTTTGAAATTCCTTTTTAGCAAATTGGGAAGTAGGGGCTTAGGCATGTTTTCTGGTTGCTCTGCAGAATTGCAGTTTCATTCTTGTGTTGAGTGGAAAAGACCTTCTTTACTGACCAGCAGCTGAGTTTGAGAGCTGCTAACAACACCGTGACTGTTGGAGATGCTGTAATTAGTAACTGTCTCTGTGTCTGATGCACATCTCAACACAGTATAAATAGAGCTCCAGATGGCATCTTACAGATGTCAGGGATTGACAGCCTTTCTTTAAGATTACAGTGTGGCTTGAACATGAGGTTTGTAGGCTTTGATATAAAGTGGTAAGCGGAGATAGGCTCTCCACCTGCAGTAACTTGTATCTCGGTGATTAGATGTGGTCTTCTGGTTAAATTTATTTTGGAGGGTGGAGGTTGAAATTATTCTCTGCGACTGGGTCAGGAGGAGCCCTACTATTTATTCATGACATAGCTTAAGATTTTTTTTAAAAAAAAAGTTTTACTTTAAGTTTTTTAAGTGCCTTTTAAAGCATGTTTCCTTTCAACACTCACTTGTCCAGGTACGGGTATGCATTTGCATTGTGTTTTAGAAACTAAACCGTTTATGTCGCTAAAAGCATTAGTTAAGAATGTGTGCCCTCATAATGAGGTCATTCTGTTTGTTCTTATGGTGGTGGTAGTAGTGTTTTGCAAAATTAAGATATTTCTGGTTAGATGCATTGGTTGCAGTATTGAAGAAAGCTCCTTGAAGTCTGCTTTTAGAGATGATCTTACAACTAACATGAAAGAAGGTGTTTGTTACCTCAAAGGAAGGTGTTTGTTTCCTCAAATTCAGCTTCAGTCTCTATGTTCATTTTCCTTTGATACTAGGATTATGTGCTATAAAATCCTTTGCTTTTGAGGTGAGGTGTGCAGGTTGGAGCAAGAGAGCAGTTTTTGAGAAGGGCACCTGAAAAACCAAAGGAAATAGAGGTAGAAGACAGGTTTGTAGAAGAAAACAAAATGAATTTGAAGGAACATTCTGCACTAGTCTTGTACCTTTTGTCTATTATAGAGTTGCCTAAGTTGAAATGAAACAGGAAATCCTGCTCTAAAAGGAGAGGATAGAAAGGTCATGTCACAAGAACTGCAGCATCTCAAAGGCAAACCTTAAGATTTGTTGTATGGAAATGAAGCACAGCTTAATAAGATGTTAATGTTCCACAAAGTTGGCTCTCCATCTCCAGAGGTGATAAAGGTATATTCTGCTTGAGGGGAGATGTTCTCCAGATAAGATATTCAGTGAATGAGGAATAGCAGTTGAGTCTTTTAAGCATGGGATAGGCTCGTCAGCCTTTGCCTCAGATGAATTGACCTTTTGACGGGCAGAAATTCTGCAGTGATCTGATGCCTGACCCTTGTGATCGGGGTAACATTTATGACTCATATTGGAGGCACTGTCTGTTACCTGCAATATAGCCTCAGCTGGTCTACAGTAAGAGAAGAGAAACTTCCTTTACTAGCAGCATACAGATGATGTTCCTACAGAGCTATGTGAATGTCTAATAATTAGCAATGTGGAATTGTAGGCTTCTGAGTGAACAGCGAGAATCTTGCCTTGCTTAGGTAGTTAAGCTAGTTCTGTCTGCTTTCAGAGTTGAGCCCCTTCCAACCTGGAGATATACATAGAGGGGGAAGGATTCAGGCCTCTTGGTCCTCTATGATCTGGGAGATAAAGCATTGATAAATATGTCACTTACTGTACAGATGCGAAGCAGTACTTCCCCAGGCACAAAAAGCAAGGTACCTTATGCTGCCGGCATGTTGCTGTTGTAGAAGATTTTAAACCACTGGGTTTAAAGGAAAGCCATGACTTTGACATAGTTCAGTTTAAATTCCAGGTAGTTAAAGAAAAATGTATTAATAACTGAGCTTGCTTAAGTTTAGCTTGTGATCCAGTTTATAAAGGAGGCATGGGAAATGAGATGTCAAAAACGTGCATGAACTTAAATATCAGGATATCATAGAGGAAACTTAATGACTTTAAAGTGAAGTTGATAATGCCCCTTTAAATCCAAAACAATATAATTGTTGATTTCTGTCTTTGTCCTGCCCTGAATGCCGTATTTCAGTGTCTGAGTTTGTGAAGTTGGAAAGAATTGTACCATGAAAGAATGTTAACAGTTAGAATTGGATAATGGAGTAGGGATTCTGCACTTAATGGCAGAAATGGATGTTTAATGTAGCCATAGGATTATTTGTGGAGTGCTGTGAAACCCATGACACCTGTACTGTAATTACAAAAAGGAAAGGTCTGTAAACAGGCATTAATTTCCTTTTACAGATATAACAATGAATGTGTTCTGAATTAAATAAGATACATTTCAAAACTTCTGAACAACGTGTATTGGAAGTATCGATCAACACAGACTTCAAAAGTACTCGGCTGCTGAAGAGTTTATATTGGATAGGAAAAGCTTGCAATACTTTAATGAAGTGAAGCAGATGTAGTAATTCCATTGCAATGTAAATACAATGTAGAGCAGTGAAATAAATGTTATAACCACTGTAACCTATTCATGGCTGGTTTTGATGTTTTGTTAGCTAATGTAACAAAATATAAATCTTATTAATTAATTCTGGAAGCTTCTTCAGTATTTGTCAAATTTTGTAATTGTTCAACCTCTATTAAAATAAATTAAAATAATTTCAGCAATGTAACATTAAAAAGCTTGAAACTTGTAACACGATGTAACAATGTAGTGGTAAAAAAGCCTGAAATTCTCTTAATGGCCTGTTGAGGTAACACAAACATAACGATAAAATGTATGTGTTTATGGATATATTCTGTTGAAGCTTGATGGTGCCTGACTTTCACTCTCAGCTTACGTTAAAAACTTGTGTTACTGTTGAATCATAATATACTTGAATATTGGGAACAAACTTAAAGGCTAATTTGTGATATGTAGCTGACCTTGCTTGCAATAGTCTGCTGTAACCTGACCTTTGAAAGAAAAGAGACTTAGGCAACTGTGACTGGTTTTTATGCTTCTCCCCCTTTAACTAATCTTGGACTTTATTGGCCAGACTCAGCCAGATATTGTCTAGAGATGCAAGACTAGGGAGAGCTCTCAAAATGCAGTTTCTTCCGATGTTGTGAAAACAGGCAGCTGGAAGGAGACACTCAACATAGTTCCTGCTGAAAGGAGGGCAGCAGCCTGCCTTTATTGGGCACCAGTGAATCTGCAGAAGAGCTTGGTGCTAAAGGCATGTATTCTCTGAAACCTTGCTTTACACGATTCCTCTGTTCCTGGAAGTACTCACTGAAATTTGTCACAATCTTGGTAGTGGGTTAATTCTACTTTTTTTTTTCTTCAAAGAGTAACCTAATACAAATTTGTCCTGCCTGTGTGAGTGTAGCTCTGTTCCCTCAGGATTGTTTGTTGAAATGTTGGGTGGAGGAAACAATACTTGTTTCTTGACTTCTTAATGGTTGCAAAGGAATTAGAAGAATAGGGTTTATAGTGTGATCCTACTTTGTGGCAGAAGTGTTTCAGTAGTTTCTTGTTATTCATGTTAACGTGCATTACTTTGATCTAAAGCAAGTATTCGTAAATTTATTTTGCTCAAGTACAACTACTGACTGCTGATAGCTAAACTGGAAGAGGACACTGCAGTTACTGGTTTTCCAGTGGTGGTATTTAAACACATTGCTTTTTTTCGCTTTTATTGCACCTTTGCTTCTGACAAGGTGACACGTGCGTTTTGCATAGGAGGAAGGAGGGAGTGCATAAGAGGGAGGAAGATAATGGCTCAAATAACAGCCTAACAAAGTGCTATCTGTTCCATGCATGTAAAATGTATGTAATAGTTGTGTAATTTTTTCCTTTATCATAAGGTTTTCAAATCTGGGCTGAAGTGTTTTTGATTTACCATTAGTAGCATGAGGTTTATAAAATGATCTACATGTTCTAATGGTTTTCATGCTTCAGCAAACCTATTTTTAGTAATGGATTATCACCCTTTATAGTGCCTGATCATCTTCTCAGAAAGCTTGCTAGGGCATTAACATGATAGAAATAATGTTTGTTTGCAGTTGAGAGTTTGTGCACCTGCCTGACTGCCCTGAGCCCAATTCCTCATCACCACCTTCCTTGCCAAGGGCTCATTCTCCTTTGGCACTGCTACTTAACTGACAATAGTTAAAATGAACTAGGGTAGCCTAAACAGACCACCTTTGATCCTGGCTCATTTTGATTATTGTAGTTTCAATTGTAATTTAAACAGCTGTTCTGGGAGAGGAAGCCCTTGGCAAGGATGTTAGTGATAAGCAGCTGGGAACCTTCAGTTTATTTAAAAAATAGAAATCTAACAAATGTTTTGAAAGTAGGTGAATGACTTAACAAACAAGGTTACCTTGTTTCAGGTAAGGAAGGTGGTGCTGATTCCTGAAGGAATCTGTTGGATACTGCTGCAGGATAAGCTGTTAATTCAACAGCAGTAGCCTGTGTGCCTTTTTACACTGGATTTTCTTACATAAATTGCATTTTGTTATGACTTTCTGTATTGCTCTTAGCATCATCATATCAGTATTCTGCACCAGTTCTGAAAAATACTTTCAGTTAATGGAAATACAAGCAGTTTTTTTTAGTGAACTAACTTTGCCTCCTTGTAAATACTGAAGAATATCACCAATGGTTATTTTAAGCTGAACTTACGGGCAAAAATGCTCAGGTATATAGCAATTTTGAGCAGACTTGTAACTGGATAGCATTGTTAATAAAAAAAAAATAAATACCACCACATAATTATTCTTTCTGGCATCGACATACACTGATCTCTGGATTAGATGCAATGACGACCATAAAATCCTGATACTTTAATAATACCTGTAGTTGCATTCTGTATCTTTTCTTTGCAGATCTTCTCTGGCTTTGAACAGCCATGCTATTTTGTTGCCAAAAATCAAGTAAAGCGAATGTGTGCGTTTATTCTGCTGTTGAATTTGAAGAAGGTGGTAGCTTCATATAGTGCCTGAAGGTAATTCTTTCTTTGCTTGAAGTTAAAAAGTTTGAGACCGCTGATGCATGCGTGGTAGTGTTGATAATGTGTTTTTCTTTCTGTTTTAAATAGTTAGCTTTATTGTTAAGGTATGGAGGGGGAAATGTTTGATTAAAATTTCACTTTATGTACATGAGGTTTCTGTACAGATTCTCCCTTTAAATATCAGTTGAGCTTAGAAAGTAATATTTATATGAAAACTAGATACTATATAATCCTTTTACTCTGCTTATGTGGGAAAGAGCTTTTTTTGGTGGTTGCTCCAAGGTGCTTGCTTTAAGCATTGTATTATTTAACACATTTGTTTCTAATTTTACTAAGACCACAGTCAAAAATATATGCTTTGTGAAAAGAAGTCTCTCTACGTGTAAGACTGATTAATTCTGAAACCCCGCCCAAAGAATTTAGTAATAAATTATTGCTAGCTTGTTCTTGGGGTTCAGCAGTTTTTGGCTATCCAATAACTTTGTTTATAGAGTATATTCTTCTTTCTCCAATATAAATTGGAATTGGTGTCACTGAGTACAGTAGAGTTCAAGTGTAAGGACAACAAAACTCAATTCAGATCAAATTATTTAACTGGGGCTTTTTTATTTGATATGGTTCTGTTTCTGAAGCCTTGTGACAATGCATGTTTTAACTAGTTTATGTACTATAAGTAATACTTGAAAAGTGTGTGGAATGCCACTCTCTTGAAAGAAAGCTCTTTTGACTTTCTGGTTATCTTATTCTGGTAAAGCCTCTCCCCCTTCCCCATTTTAATGGTGGTTTTGTTACTCTTCTCTATGTTTTGTCAATTTTTCTCTGTGTAGGCAGAGAGATAAATGCGAACTCAGAATCATTTTAAAATAATACAATTAGCTGTGTAGACCTTGGGTGTGTGTCCTGTTCATATTTCAGGGAAAGGGGGACATCTTATACTTCCTATAAAGTAATTTAATCCAAGAAGTCATTTTTTATAATGATATAAGAATATTGCTGAGTGGCTAAAACTTCTACAGCTTAACTTTCCATGACTCCTTCCACATCAAAAAAATTTCAGGTCATTAGTGATTGCAGTGCTAGTTGTACTTCTGCAGCAGCTTTCTTAGTGTGTGTGGAGGAAATAATTCATAAACTTCCAAGCTGCTGTGGAGGAGAAGAGAAAAAGGCTCAGAAGTACGGAGTGTTTCAGTGATAAAATCTCAGATTAGATCTCAGTTTTACAAAGCAGTTCAATGTTTTTCTTCTGTTATGTACACTGGAAAAACATGTTCTTATAGTCACTTGTCCAGATGCTTGTAGAGCACAGGACTGAAAATGTGTCCAATGTGTTGGACTGCACTGTTTGTCTTGATCACTCCATATTTGCTATTAGTGGCAAAGTAGCTACAGATTTAGCTAATGCTGAAAACAGGAAAATATTTTTAAAACTATTACTTAATAATGGAGGGATACAAAAAGAAAATCTACATAGTCTTAGCTATTTTTTTTATTTTTATTTTTTGCTAATGCTTCCACATGTCTCAGTGAAAAAACTATGGATAGGGATAGTAGTGAGCAGATAGACTTTGTAGCTCTAAGTTGAGGAATGAAGACTTACAGCATAGATCATGTTGCTGTTTGTAAAATCTAGAAAAGATGTCTGGAAATAACTGTATCTGGGGCTTTAAAGATGTATTTCATAATTGAGAAAATCCAGGTAATGATCTGAGATGGTGGCCTCTGCAACTGAAAGTTGTCTTTTCTTTTTCTTTTTTTTTTTAATTCTCCTCAGTGTATATTTTCATGTGTTCTCCTAACTATCTGCATATGTGGAGGCTTACCTTGCCTATGTTTCTGGTCAGAGGAGCATCTGTATGTTTAGTAATGGATAAAGAACTGTGGCCTATGAGAGCTGATGTATTCACCTGCTGTATATCTAAAAGTATTTTTTCAAAAGCATGTACATGTCTGTCTTGTATGTGAAATTAACACTTGAATCTTTTTCAGTTTCTAAATGATTTTAGCAGTGGAAGTTATAAACTTCAGAGACCTAAAGAAATCATCATGAAGCTATATGTATTTCTGGTCAACACTGGAACTACCCTTACCTTTGATACGGAGCTGGCTGTACAAAAGTAAGAAAGTAAATTAGTTGCATATTCTTTGTTTTTTAAATTTAAAAGAAAAAGACTGTATATATACTTTCTGTATACAGAGTTCTGGAGAGGCGATACTCAGTTGTTTTTCAGTATGTCCATGTAGTTACCTTCTAGGTTTTCATGTATTTGAATGAATTTTCTTTTTTTAAATTTTTTTTTTATTAGCGTTTTCAATGCCTTGCAGGTGATTGTGTGTGTTTGAGGTCCCATGAAGGAGTGGAGAGGTTATTTACTCTCCGTGGCAGTGACAGAGGATGACTTGCTCTTAGCTGAGTCTGGTGTTATGTTTGATGCTTTTTGGAAAAATGGTCAGAATGAATTCTGATCTTCTGTGACCTTTTATTGGATGGCATTTTTATTTAGGATTCCTCTGTAAAAGGTTTATTTTTTACTGACTGGCATCACAGAAGAAATTCCGCAGATTGCTCTTTCTCCTGTCGCTATATACTCATCCTGAAGAAAATGTGCACTTTGTAATATTTTTAAATTGCATGGTAAAGAGCTGGCATATAGGTTTTTGTCTCATGTCCAGGATGGGTAAAAGTTGGTTCTGTTCTATGTTGTAAGGCTCCAAAATGTTTTAATGAGATTTATATGTAAAACACGAATTTCTGAATGCTCAGCTGCCTGAAACATTAGCAGTGTTACAGAATTGCAGTTAAGTCCCGAAACTTTGCTATTTGTGTTTTTTTCACTGCACATTAAAAGCACTTTGCAAATGTAAAGATGCTTTTAGAGAGGTCTAGATATACTGGATGTACTGGATCATTTTATCTTGTTCTCATGCGGAACTCTGATCTAATAAATAAATCGTGTATAATACCATGATAGCCCATATACCTTGCAGCTAGCAAGAGCCACACTTACCTGCTGTCCTCATATTCTATCGGTGATGAATGAGTTGCAAGTAATTGTGCTTGAAAGACTTCTATTGTGGATTTTGTGCTCGTATCCATTGTTTCTGTTGTCCTGAATTCCTGTTTGTAACTTTCATGACTAAACAAGTGAATTTGGATTTTGAACCTTGTTTGGGGTGGAAGGGCCTTGAGACTGTCTACACTGATTGTTTTTGTATGCTCTTCTGCAAAGCCCACTGACACTCAGGTATTATTGAGCATGAAATAGTGTTTCATATCAGCCATTCTGGATCTGCTGGGTCATTTGCAGATGTGTTAGCACCCGTGTATGCTGTGTGGTACACTGAGACATTCTCTTCCTAAATCGTGGTGAGTGAGGTACAGCACTTGAACTGCCAGGCGAAGCGCCTAATAGTTTGGTATGGGCCCAACTTCATGCTCAGTTGGATACTTCTTTGAGAAAGAAGCTTTCCAATGGCTGAACCACCCAAAATCCAAGACTCTTCAGTTGAACAGTTTAACTTATTCTGTATATCTGTATATAGAGACTTGCTCTTTCTAGGAAGACTTAACTTTCTTGGGTTCTTTGCCTGTCTCCTTGTACATGGACAGGCCAAGCTATCTTCCCAAAGACCATGGAGATGATAGGTGAATGCTTACTGTAACACAGCTAGTGAGTACAAGCTTGTGCTCATAAGATGTTTGTGGTGAATTCATTATATCATATTGAATCATGGATATTTTAGATAACTGATCTTTATTTTTTCAAGTACCATATAGCCAGTACCATTGTTATGCTTACTGCCAGTTATACCAAAACCATTGATGCTTATATTGATTATTCACTTGATACTCTGAATCTTTTTAACACCTTTGCACAGCTACTACCCCAGTGTGTTGGGTCAGTTACTTTATCATATTAGAAAATTCTTGTTTAGTTTGCTGTTTGCCTGTGTCTTCAAGACAAGGTCTAGAACTGTCTGAAATAAGCAGTAATGTGAAGATGTCATCACCCAGAATTAAAGGTACGAGGATGGTGAACAAAAATGGGTGGTTTATTGATTTACTGTTTCCACATTAAGTGTCTGTAATGCTTATATAGATAGATTGTTTAATATCCTGTTATTGTTGAGTGCTATAGTGCACTTCATATACAGTAAATCAGAGTTGATTAGGTGAAGTTGTGCTGATGTTATGCATAACGAAGTGTTAATACTCTTGTTGTGGTCTTCTAGGGTTTCAATAAGTCAGCTGTTTGTTCATAAAGTATATATTCAAAGAATATAATATGACTTTTACAGTTGTTATCCTAAATGCTTGATGTGACTTAATCCAGAATTTCAGTATGCTATGTGTCTTCTTGGAAAAAGATTGCTGGTGACTTACCAGTGATGCAGAGGCTGTCTTCTTTTAGCTCATAGGTTATTAGCTGGATATCCAGAATGCAACACATTACAGGACTTACAAAACTTGGAAATATGTCATTGTGCAGAATAAAAAGGTCTGCTTTGACACAGACAAGTCACCTGTCTCTATTACAGGAATATGTAAAATTAGAGACACAAATATGCTGATAGTGGCGTCTTCTCTTCACATTTTTTCCAGTGTGGCTGATCTGAAACATGCAATTCAAACAAAGTATAAGATTGCTATTCAGCACCAGGTACTGGTTGTCAATGGAGGAGAGTGTATGGCACCAGACAGAAGAGTGTGTAGTTACAGTGCTGGAACAGTAAGTGCATACTGCATTCTTCATCTAAACTGTCATTTATAGGGGAAGAAAAAGATGTTTTACTAAGGGATTTTTAAGTATTTTTCTGTAGTGTAGTGTTTGCTGGCTTTCTTTTGTGAAACAGATGTTTATGTATTCAGCTTATATGTGTAGATTTTAATGTGTTCTTAAGACACATTACCCACATGATGAAATAATTGGTGATTGAACAGTATGTTGCCTTTACTCAGTGTTTGGTTTCATTTTCTTTTTGAGTGTAGGATACAAACCCAATTTTTTTATTCAACAAAGAAATGATCTTGTGTGAACGTCCACCTGCTATCCCCAAAACCACGTTTTCAGCAGAGAATGAGATGGAATTGAAAGTAGAAGAATCTCTCATGATGCCTGCAGTGTTTCATACGGTAGCATCACGGACACAACTCGCTGTGGTAAGTAAATCTTACTGTACTTGCACACCAAAGGAAAATAACCTTTTTGTTTGTCAAAGGGGAAGCTTGATATAAATTATAAAATAGTTTGTTCAAAAGATGGTAAGAATGGCATATTAGTGATGATGTATTTTTCAGAGCCTTTGTCTCGAAGCTTCAAGGTAGGTATTGAAATGTGCTTGCTTCTTCAGCATGTTCAAAGCTTCTTTCAAAAGCATATTGTAATACAGCTTTATGGATTCATATGTTTACAGCATTTGCAAAATAAAAACAGTCTGGTTGCTTTGGACCCATGCCTTAATGCTCTGCCTTATTTTCAAGTGTCTTCAGTCTGCCTCAACGTGCAAACAGAAAAGTTTGTTACTTTGGAAATGTTGTTAACCCAAGTAGAAAATGAAGCAGTATATTTTTTTAAAGGCACCTTGCCAAGCTTCTGTTTCATCTTGTATGTCTAAACAACTGGTGAGGAATTAATAAAACTATGTTTCCTTTTCCTAAAATTCAGGCCTTTTTATTATTGAGTGTTAACTTTTACTTGCCTAGAAAGCAAATTTGTCAGAATTCCAATTTGATTACTTCTGTATTATTTTGGTAGGGAGATCTAGTTCCTTGCAACATGGTCAGTAAGATACCAAGTGTGCATGCAGTAGGAACGGCTGCGTGTTTGAGAGTGACACAATGCTTTCAAGTAGCTGGACTGATTGCTTTTCTTCATGTTAGGAAATACTGCCCTCATCTTCCTTTTCAAATTTTACATTTAAACACATTAAATATTTTTCATGTCTCTAAAGATTATTTGAACTTCCAGCAGCTGGGAGTGGGGGAATGGTTACGTGTAGCATTTAGCACAAAATGAATAGTAATATATATTCTTAGCATGTTGTCTTAGTAGTAAAGTTTCTTAGTTTCAGTGACAACTTTAATGCAGTACAAAAGAATATTTAGCGCTTGAAGTGGCTGGTTTATAATACTGTCCAGCTGAACTCAGAGAAGTGCTAAGTCTTCCATATATAGTACAGGGTTTTTTAGTTTTCCCTGTTGGCCTCCTGACCTGTCAAGAGGGTGAAGTTAGCCTGAATAATCTGACCTTGACATACTGTCTGTTTTAAGGCAAGGATTGAGTCCAGTAGACTCTCTTCCTCTCTCCACCACATGTTGACAGTTACTGCTGACTTAGGACCTTGAGTTATTAGGGATCTGTGAATCATATGACTGTCATACGGAGAAGAGTGGATATCGATGTGAATTCAGCTAAGAGTGGGAGGTTTTCATTTGTGCTCAAGGAGAGTGTAAGGATTCTGGTTTTTAGCAGCTGAAACTGAAAGTGCTTTAAAACCATTTTTTGTGAGGTGTTAAGAGGATCTTATAAAAGTCAGCAAGACTGATACGTGTTAAATGCTTAACATTGATTTGATATGAAAGGGGGGCTCTAGTAAGTACTACGGTCTTTGTGTTTGTGCTTTACTTAGGGTAATGAAAGTGAAAGGTGGTGGTACCCATTCTCAGATTTCTCATTGTTGATATTTTATCTTCTTTCTTCATCCCATCCCTGATTTTGTGGTCTTGAAGATTCTTAATTTTGGTTTTGGTCTGATGAAGGTAGTATACACTGATAAAACATATTTAATTCCTCTGGAGTAAGCTTTTGTATTCCAGGGGTTTTATAAAAAATACTCCTACTTAAACTTGAAAAGAATTGTTAGTGATACCTTCTCTTCCCCCTTGATTCTGAAGGATGTATTAATATGCAGAGCAAGCAAGTTTATTGCAGTGTTTCTGCTTTTAAATTAATTATTTAGATATCTACTGGCTCATTCTGGTGGCAAGTCTTCTGTAAGGGAAGCCCATATTTCAGAAATACTCTTAAAAGTCTCTGTGTGGAGTACAGCTTTTGTTGGCCAACTAGAGCTATAATATTTAGCTAGAGACTGGGAAGTTTACCTAGAGAGAGTGATCCTGACCTGATTGCAAGAAGAAAATAAATTTTTCCGTACTTGATGGCAGCTATTAATATTATTACAGGATGGGGAGAGGAATTTAGTATTAGAAGATCTTTAAATGTGGATCTAAATACAATGGAGGTTTTCTTTTTAGACTGCAGATTTAGCTTGGAAAAGGTTATTCTGTTCCCCACTCTTTCCAGTTCTTCACTGCTTGTAAAAGGGCTACAATGATAGTAGAATCTTTTGTGAAAAACTTAGAAATTTATTTTAATATTAAATAGGTAGCAATATTCTTAAATCTGATACACCTTTATACCCACAGTTAATTTTCTCCAAGATTTTAAATCTTTCAAAGTCATAGGCTCTGTGTTAGGCTGTGAAAATGCATTGGGTACTTCTTAGGGAGGTCAGGGGAATGACAAAACCATCATGTATGGTGGAAGATTAGTAAATAGGCTATTGTGACTGTAGATGTACTGAGGTGTGAAAACTGTATAAAGGAGTATTGCAGTATTGTACTAAAGCAGTTTTTCACGTTGCCTGCTTGAGGCATATTGAGCAGTAATTCAGAAGAAACCAAGGGAGGACTGGAAATGTGGTTAGAACATTAATCTTCTTCAGGGTTCACCATAAGCCTCTTGGCTGGGAAGAAGAGAGAACATGGGATATTAATCCTTCTCAAAATTAATTAAGATCTGGGGAGAGCTAGAAAGGCTCTGAACCTCCATAGTTGTGAGACTGATGCATCCAAAGCCACACTGAGAATGCTGTATGGGAGACTTCCTGCAAAATGGGCATGAAAGGTCTGTCTTAAAATGATCCAAGCTTTGTCTTTTTATTAATTTTAGAGAGATGGTAACCTGCTTTACCAGAAAAGAGTTTTTGGAGAGTTTTTGCCTGTTGTAGTATTTATGGTAATTTAATTAGATTTAATTAATATTTACTACTAATACATGATAAAAATGTTTTGTATTAGGAAAATAAAAGTTACAGTCTAAATCATTGCTCATGATAGAAAGTCTTACCTATTCTTGTCAGCAATAAGAAACAGTGATGTAAAAGTAAGGGAGAATATTTGATAGCTACCAGTTTCTATTTAATTTGGTATCTATTCTGCCTAGAGGATATACAGTATGGTTTTAAAATCAGACTTGTTATGAAATTGTAAACAGCATAAGAAATAGTAAAAATTGCTTAGAAGATGGCTGCTAACTTACTGTGCATGAGCTCTTGGTTATCTCTTGTACCTCGTGCCCTATGTCTACTTTAGTAATAGGCAAACTCGTTGTGTGGAAGATTATGAATATTTCAGGGTGTGAAGACATTTATTTCTACCTTGTTTCTCCCTCATTTTAAGTCTGCCTGAAAACTGTTGAATTTAATCATGTTTTTCGGCATCTGTGGCTTGAACTGTATACTACTTGGCAACTATGCTCTAGAACTGTATGAAAGGTTTAAAAAAACCTTGTACCTTACCGTATTTTGAACCTTATTTGTACTATGGAGAAAGGTGGACAGGTATTTCTGATTCACTTTTTCTGATCCATACTTTGTATATGCTGGTATGTGACCTTTAACTTTTTTGTCACAATAACAAGTAGTTCTAGATTCTCCTTTAACAAGTATTTTTATTAATCCATGCCTATATTTCTCTCCATTTGTTTTTTGCTTGTCTAAAACTGACCAGTATTGATGTAAAATCTGCTTTTGTTTTCTGCATTTTTTTGCCGTAACTTTCATATATCCTTTGTTACTATTCAGATATAAACAAAAGTAATCTTTTCACAGTGGAGGTCCTGGCATTCTTACAGCTTTTTGTCCATATATGTATAGAGTATAGGTATATGTAAAAGCAGCCATTATTTCTTTTTTCCCAATTATAAGTTAATAAAATTAGTTTCATGTAGCCTTTTTTAGATTTTAATGCCTTCTAACCAAAAATCATTCATGTGAGAAACTTACTACCTCCTGTTTGTTTTTCTGCTGTGCTGTGATTATCATATCAAGATACCTCAATTTTTTCTTTCTTTTTGCTTTCAAGATTTTAACATCTATACAGATTTTCTT